>NC_140592.1:1024748484-1025348484 GCF_964204655.1 Triturus cristatus
GGGTGATGTCCTCCACATCTGAGTCGTCGGCTTCGGAAGCACTGACAAGGTCCTCTTCCGTGTGCTGCTTTCCCGGATCTTCGACGTCGTCCCCGAAGATGTCGATTGGAACGGAGGTCGAGGAGTGCGCCATGTTTCGTCTGGCCCTTCGATCTTGGATAGTCTTTTTCGATCTGAAAGACTTGCAGGCCGGACAATCTCGAGCCTCGTGTTCCAGGGAGAGGCAGAGGTTGCACACCTCATGAAGATCGGTGTGGGGGAATTTGGACCCACATCGAGGGCACTTCTTGAAAGGAGTTCTTTCCATCAGCCGGGACCGAAGCTTGGGTAGGCCCGAAGGCCGCCGTCGACGACTGGAATCGAAGATGTCGAAGAGAAGGTGATTGAGGAGATCTGGATCTGAACAATACTGCGATGAGCGAGGATTCCACTTCGATGGTGGAACTGGAAATGTTCGGAACCGGAGCGCGAAGTATTACATCCGAGCCCGATGGCGGAAAAAAAATCTGAGGATGGAGCCGAAGCCCATGCGCAATACCATCCAAGGGAGGAGTCACCGACTGTGAGAAAGTGGCTCTGTATATACTGTTCCCTAATAGGTACAGGGTGTACAGAGTCCACAGTCCCCCAGAGGCTGATAGAGGTCAAAGTTAGGTATGACCTTACTCTCAAAAGTGGTAGCTTGGTCGAACAGTAAGGCAGTACCAGAGGACAGTGTAAAGCATTTACTGTACACACTCAGTCAGCAAATGGTTTCACACACTCAATAACTGAACTCTAGGCCAATGGTTTATATATATAAAATATATGCTTGTTTTATTTTTAGAACCACAAAGGGGGTAAAAATATACTTTCTCAGAATGAGAGGTTGAATATAAATACTTTTGTCTTAAGCAATAAATTTGTGTAAACAGTCACAGTTGGTTGCAATAAACAATCCTATTTCCTAAACATAACAATGCATTGAGCTCAATGGTAAATTCAGGTTATTTGTATTAAATTACTTTTCAGATTACTTTTGGAATTCCAGGTCTGGCTCCTAGAACCAGCCTTGGGTCAGTATTCAGAATCAAGTGATGAAAGTCGACTTAATAACTGTAATGATTTTTAAATAATATTTAGCTATTTCAAAAGTTAGCACTTAGAAAATATTTCAAAGAAAACATTCAATGGATCTCTATGGCAAGAAATTCAAATTGCAGGTAGAGTACTTTATCGTTACTTTAGTAATCCAGGACTGGGTACCTAGACCCAGGTCTGGGGTCCTTATCAAAAACAGGTAAGTAATTTTGTTTGCAGAAATGGTACGATTTTAAAAGAATATTTCAAATTTGCAAAAATAGACACTTAGAAGAAATTTCACAGAAAAGCAGACAATGGTTTCCTATGGGAGAAAAAGGAGTTAGAGGTAAGTATAGTTGTGAACACTTTTCAGGGTCAGGGCTGGGCACCAAGATCCAGCACTGGGAGCTCACCTAGGAGCAGGTGAGTAAATTCGTTTTTGTCACTTGGCTGATTTTTGGTGAATTTTTGCAGTTTTGAAAAGTTCACACTTAGAAGATTTTTTGAAGAAAAAGCCAGTCAATGTTACCCTATGAGGAAAATGAAGTTAGCGGTTTAAGGGTAAGTACTCGACTGGCAGAGTTGAAATTCCGGGCATGGACTCAGGGGTCCCCCAGTGTCAGGTAGGTACAGTTGGTTCACCCTCAGCGGTTTCAGGACGGCCGGGTGCAGAGAGAGTTAGGCCCAATGTTATCCTATGAGGGATAGGGGGGCCTTGGTTGGTGGCTGCTGTCTGGCAAGCCACGCGGCTGTGGGAGCTGGGCTCCTGGTCACTTACTCAGGGCAAGTGGGGAAGTAGGTTAGTGTAGAGAGGGCACTGCCAGGGCCACTCGGGCGGCTGGGTGCAGGGTGCTTTTGAGCCTTCGGGCGCTCAATGGAAATCAATGGGAATGTTCCGGTTTGGAAAAAGGCTGCAGGCTCGGGGACGAGGATGTTTCAGGTGCCACCACCACTTCGAGAGGTAAGTTGGGTAGTTGTAGGTTAGGTGGGTACCCCGGGATTGGGCACAGGGGGCCGCAGGGCGCCGGGTGCAGGGGTGCCTTTTGACGTCGGGAATCTTACCCTCTGGTTGATCGCGGTTGGGGTGGCACTTGGTTCTGAGGCTGCAGGCTTCTTCCGGGATGTCGAGGGGGGTCCTTGGGTGCCGGACTCGGGGTCACAGTCGCCGTGGGGTCGTCCTCAGGGTCTTTGTCCACTCCGGCACTGGCCAGGCTTGGCTGGTGCAGTGTGTGTTGGGTCCGCGGTTCCGGGCTGCTGCCAGGGGTTAAAAATAGGTTTCTTGAGTAGAGTCTCTACTCATGGGAGTCCCAGGGGCTTAGAGCCAACAGGTAGCCAGGTCCTCCGGGGTTGGTGAGGTTGCTGGCCACGAGAGATGCCGCGCTGGTGCAGGTTCGAGAGTCGACAGGCCGGTAGGGCTGGGGCCAAAGCAGTTGGTGTCTTCTTCTCTTTTTAGCAGCTGCAGGGCAGGTCCTTGTTCTTCTTGCTCTTCTTGTAGTTTTCTCTCTGGAATCTGTCGAAGGAAGGTTCAGGGTGCCCCTAAATACTAGATTTAAGGGCGTTACAGGTAGGTGAAGGCCAGGGACCAATGGGTCCTTGTCCTGGGGTGGGTACACCCCCTATCCTGCCTCTCTCGTGTGGGAGGGGGGCAGTAGCCTAATCCTGATAGGGTAGGGCCCCCCATCCTCAAGATGGCGATAGCCCGGAGATGTGCTTCACCTCGCCTCCCCCACCTGAGGGGTGGGGTGGGCAGGCTGGCACATTCCCTGTCCTTGTATGGGGTTTCCGGCCAAGCTTCCCTCCAGAGTGGGGGGTTGAGGAGGCCTGGGGAATCTCCAAGAGGCGGCATGCCTTTGAAGCTTCCTTTGGCTCATCCTGGGGGAGGAGATTTATCACCTCACCCAGGACGTGCATTGTTGCAGGCCCGGGAGAGCAGGGGCTCTCCCACCCAGGGGTCCAGCAACGTGTCTGCTGTGTGGCAGCCTGGGCAGCCTCAGAGCAGACGTGGATTGCAGGTTAGCTGTAAGGGGGCATCTCTAAGATGCCCTCTGGGGTGCTTAGTACATTAAATCCTACACTGGCATCAGTGCGGGTTTAATGTGCTGAGAAGTTTGAGACCAAACTTCCCAGTCTTCAGTGTTGCCATTATGGTGCTGTGGAGCTCGTGTTTGACGAGCTCTCAGCACCATGTACTTGTAAATGGCAGCACTGTACTTACAGTGCCCAGGAATGGACCTGGGTACTGTAGGGGCACAGGGATCCTGCTCCTGTGCCCACACCATAGGCATAAGGCACCCAGCCAGAGGGGTGGCTGACATATGCCTTGGCTGTGTAGGTGATGGGCATGGCACACAGAGATGTGTGCCATGTCGACTCTTTGTTTTGTCCTGTGCCCAGACACTCAGCCTGCAAAGGCAGTGTGTGTGTGTAAGGGTACAGGGCCTCTAAGGGTGGCACAATGAGTGCTGCAGCCTTTAGAGGCCTTCCCTGGTCACAAGGCCCTGGGTACCTAGGGTACCATTTACTAGGGGCTGACATGTGGCCAGGGTTTGTCAATTTGGAGTTTGTATTTTAGGGAAGGAACACAGGCCCTGGGCACCTGATTGGCAGGAGCCCAGGGCACAACAAGGAAAAGTGCATCAGCTATTAGGCAAAAAAGGGGGGGGGGCCCGGCAACAGAAACCCACTTTCTCACACCGACCTCGTGACTTCCAAAGACTTTACAAAAGAAAAAACAAACTGCAAACATCCGGGCCCAACACCAGATGGCGATCTATGCAAAAGTGTGCAATCTGCAGCTCATATGCCTCGAACAAGCGGTTTTCCATGTTAGGAATTGAAGTTCACATTTGTGTAGGGGTTCAAAAGGAGGTCCCATTAGTCTGGTAAGAACGATATTTAGGTTCCACACAGGTGAGGGTGGCACTCTGGGGGGAATTATCCTTTTAAGGCCTTCCATGAAGGCTTTAATGGCAGGTACTCGAAAGAGTGAGATGTTGCCTGTTTTGTAGGTAAGCTGCTATGGCTGCGAGGTGTAGTCGAATGGACGTATAGGCTAGATTGCATCTTTGTATGTGGAGTAAGTAGAGGTGTAGTCGAATGGACGTATAGGCTAGATTGCATCTTTGTATGTGGAGTAAGTAGCCTATGATGTGTTGAATGGACACATCTAGTGGATTGATGGTGTTGTTATGACAAGAGATAACAAAACGTTTCCACTTGGTGGCGTAGCACGCTCTAGTGGTAGGGTGCCTAGCTTCTTTGATGACGTTCATACAGTCAGGAGGAAGGTTTATGTACCCGAATTCTAGGATTTGAGGAGCCAGATCGTAAGGTTGAGCTGAGCTGGGTCTGGGTGTCTGATCTCTCCATGGTTCTGGGTTAAGAGGTGTGGAGAGGGGCGTAATTTTTGATGCGGTACTACCGATAGTTCCAGCAGTGTGGTGTACCACGGTTGTCTGGCCCAAGTTGGCGCTACTAATATTAGTCTGAGTGAGTGCTGTTGTAGTTTGCGCACTACTAGTGAAATGAGTGGGAGAGGCGGAAAAGCGTACGCAAATCTGCCTGACCAGTTCATCTATATCACATTGCCTTTGGACAATGGGTGTGTGTGAGAAAGTGCCATCTTTCTTGCATGGTATGCCCCCACTTTTTGCTAAATTGCTGAATGTACTTCGATTGAGTGTACCCTGGGTTCCTGCCAATCAGGTGCCCAGGGCCTATGTTCCTTCCTTAAACCACACAAACTCCAAATTGGCAAACCCTAGCCACATGTCAGCCCCTAGTAAATGGTACCCTAGGTACCCAGGGCCTTGTGGCCAGGGAAGGCCTCTAAGGGCTGCAGCACTCATTGTGCCACCCTCAGAGGCCCTGTACCCTTACACACACACTGCCCTTGCAGGCTGAGTGTCTGGGTGCAGGACAAAACAAAGAGTCGACATGGCACACCTCACTGTGTACCATGCCCATCACCTACACTGCCAAGGCATATGTCAGCCACCCCTCTAGCTGGGTGCATTACGCCTATGGTGTGGGCACAGGAGCAGGAGCCCTGTGCCCCTACAGTACCCGGGTCCATTCCTGGGCACTGTAAGTGCAGTGCTGTCATTTAAGAGTACATGGTGCTGAGAGCTTGTCAAACACGAGCTCCACAGCACCATATTGGCAACACTGAAGCCTGGGAAGTTTGGTATCAAACTTCTCAGCACTTTGAACCCACACTGATGCCAGTGTAGGATTTAATGTACTAAGCACCCCAGAGGGCATCTTAGAGATGCCCCCTTACAGCGAACTTACAATCCACGTCTGCTCTGAGGGTGCCCAGGCTGCCACACAGCAGACACGTTGCTGGACCCCTGGGTGGGAGAGCCCCTGCTCTCCCGGGCCTGCAACAATGCACATCCTGGGTGAGGTGAGAAATCTCCTCCCCCAGGATGAGCAAAGGGAAGCTTCAAAGGCAGGCCGCCATTTGAAGTTTCCCCAGGCCACTGCAACCCCCCACTCTGGCGGGAAGCTTGGCCGGAAACCCCATACAAGGACAGGGGATGTGCCAGCCTGCCCACCCCACCCCTCAGGTGGGGGAGGCGAGGTGAAGCACATCTCCGGGCTCTCGCCATCTTGAAGATGGGAGGCCCTACCCTATCAGGATTAGGCTACTGCCCCCCTCCCACAGGAGAGAGGCAGGATAGGGGGTGTACCCACCCCAGGACAAGGACCCATTGGTCCCTGGCCTTCACCTACCTGTAACGCCCCTAAATCTAGTATTTAGGGGCCCCCTGAACCTTCCTTCCTCAGATTCCAGATAGAAAATTACAAGAAGAGCAAGAAGAACAAAGACCTGCCCTGCAGCTGCTAAAAAGAGAAGAAGACACCAACTGCTTAGGCCCCAGCCCTACCGGCCTGTCGACTCTCGAACCTGCACCAGCGCGGCATCTCTCGTGGCCAGCAACCTCACCAACCCCGGAGGACCTGGCTACCTTTTGGCTCTAAGCCCCTGGGACTCCCATGAGTAGAGGCTCTACTCAAGAAACCTATTTTTAACCCCTGGCAGCAGCCCGGAACCGCGGACCCAACACACTCTGCACCAGCCAAGCCTGGCCAGTGCCGGAGTGGACAAAGACCCTGAGGACGACCCCACGGCGACTGTGACCCCGAGTCCGGCACCCAAGGACCCCCCTCGACATCCCGGAGGAAGCCTGCAGCCTCAGAACCAAGTGCCACCCCAACCGCGATCAACCAGAGGGTAAGATTCCCGACGCCAAAAGGCACCCCTGCACCCGGCGCCCTGCGGCCCCTTGTGCCCAATCCCGGGGTACCCACCTAACCTACAACTACCCAACTTACCTCTCGAAGTGGTGGTGGCACCTGAAACATCCTCGTCCCCGAGCCTGCAGCCTTTTTCCAAACCGGAACATTCCCATTGATTTCCATTGAGCGCCCGAAGGCTCAAAAGCACCCTGCACCCAGCCGCCCGAGTGGCCCTGGCAGTGCCCTCTCTACACTAACCTACTTCCCCACTTGCCCTGAGTAAGTGACCAGGAGCCCAGCTCCCACAGCCACAAACCAAGGCCCCCCTATCCCTCATAGGATAACATTGGGCCTAACTCTCTCTGCACCCGGCCGTCCTGAAACCGCTGAGGGTGAACCAACTGTACCTACCTAACACTGGGGGACCCCTGAGTCCATGCCCGGAATTTCAACTCTGCCAGTCGAGTACTTACCCTTAAACCGCTAACTTCATTTTCCTCATAGGGTAACATTGACTGGCTTTTTCTTCAAAAATCTTCTAAGTGTGAACTTTTCAAAACTGCAAAAATTCACCAAAAATCAGCCAAGTGACAAAAACGAATTTACTCACCTGCTCCTAGGTGAGCTCCCAGTGCTGGATCTTGGTGCCCAGCCCTGACCCTGAAAAGTGTTCACAACTATACTTACCTCTAACTCATTTTTCTCCCATAGGAAACCATTGTCTGCTTTTCTGTGAAATTTCTTCTAAGTGTCTATTTTTGCAAATTTGAAATATTCTTTTAAAATCGTACCATTTCTGCAAACGAAATTACTTACCTGCTTTTGATAAAGACCCCAGTCCTGGGTCTAGGTACCCAGTCCTGGATTACTAAAGTAACGATAAAGTACTCTACCTGCAATTTGAATTTCTTGCCATAGAGATCCATTGAATGTTTTCTTTGAAATATTTTCTAAGTGCTAACTTTTGAAATAGCTAAATATTATTTAAAAATCATTACAGTTATTAAGTCGACTTTCATCACTTGATTCTGAATACTGACCCAAGGCTGGTTCTAGGAGCCAGACCTGGAATTCCAAAAGTAATCTGAAAAGTAATTTATTACAAATAACCTGAATTTACCATTGAGCTCAATGCATTGTTATGTTTAGGAAATAGGATTGTTTATTGCAACCAACTGTGACTGTTTACACAAATTTATTGCTTAAGACAAAAGTATTTATATTCAACCTCTCATTCTGAGAAAGTATATTTTTACCCCCTTTGTGGTTCTAAAAATAAAACAAGCATATATTTTATATATATAAACCATTGGCCTAGAGTTCAGTTATTGAGTGTGTGAAACCATTTGCTGACTGAGTGTGTACAGTAAATGCTTTACACTGTCCTCTGGTACTGCCTTACTGCTCGACCAAGCTACCACTTTTGAGAGTAAGGTCATACCTAACTTTGACCTCTATCAGCCTCTGGGGGACTGTGGACTCTGTACACCCTGTACCTATTAGGGAACAGTATATACAGAGCCACTTTCTCACAGTGTGGGTATCTAGTGGCGAAGCTTGGGCATTTTTTGTTTTCGTGGGTGGCGAAGAGGTCTATCTGTGGATGCCCCCACATTTGAAAGTATGGGTGAAGAACTTGCGGGTGAAGTTCCCACTCGTGGAGTTGTTGTGTTTGTCTGCTGAGTAGATCTGCTATAGTGTTTTGTACTCCTGGGACATGTTGGGCTAGGAGAAAGATTTTCCAGGGAAATGGCCCATCTCCATATGCTCTGTGCTAATTGAGAGAGCTGTGGAGAGTGTGTGCCGCCTTGTTTTTTAATATAATACATGGCTGTCATGTTGTCTGTGCGGATTAGGACTGCTTTGCCCAAAATTTGTGTCTGAAAAGATTTTAGGGCTAGGAAGATCGCTAGTAACTCCAGATGGTTGATATAGAGTAGCTTCTGTTGGGGTGTCCATTTGCCTTGCATGGTGAGATGTAATAGATGAGCTCCCCAGCCGGAGGGTGATGCGTCTGTTAGTACCATCTGTGGAACCTGGTCCAGGAATGGTCAACCTTTGAAAAGGTTTGTGGTGGTCCACCACTGCAGAGAGCGATGGGTACGACCGTCTACCAACACCAGATCTGTTAATTGACCCCGGGCCTGGTTCCATTGGTGCGCTAAGCACTCTTGGAGAGGACGCATCTGGAATCTTGCGTGAGGTACTATGAAGATGCAAGAGGCCATCATCCCTATTAGTTGCATGAACACCCGAGCTGGAAGCGAGTGTTGTGCTATGAATTTTGCGCGTAGAGCCTGAATGCTTGCAATCCTGGCAGGATTGGGGTAGGCGAGCGCTTTTGAGGTGTCTATAGTGGCACCTAGATATTGTTTTATGTGGAATGGTTGGAGATGGGACTTTTCGTGGTTTACCGTAAAGCCCAGCTGATGAATTAGCTTGATGGTGGTGTGTGTGTTGTACACACTGATTGTATAAGTGGCTTTTATCAACCAGTCGTCTAGGTATGGGAAGACATGAATGTGTTGTCTTCGCAGATGTGCTGCCACTACTGCTAGGCACTTGGTGAATACTCGTGGTGCGGTTGTGACTCCAAACGGGAGCAGTTTGAATTGGTAGTGTTGGCCGTCCACTACAAATCTGAGGTACTTCCTGTGGGCCTTGTGCACTGGAATGTGGAAGAAAGCGTCTTTTAGGTCCAAAGTGGTGAGGAAGTCGTTTTGAGAAAGTAGTGGAAGTACCTGCTGAAGCGTCACCATATGAAAGTGGTCTGAGTGTATGTATGTGTTTTGGGGCCGAAGGTCTAGGATGGGCCGTAGAGTCTCGTCCCTTTTTGGTATGAGAAAATACAGGGAGTAGACCCCTATATTTTGTTGGTTGGGTGGAACGTGTTCTATTGCCTCTTTGTCTAGGAGGGAGATTACCTCCTGCTTGAGTAGCCGCAGATGTTCTGGTTTACATTGGGCGTTGTCTGGGTGGAATGTTTGGGGGGGGGGGGGGGGGGGGGGTAAATGTTAGTTCTAGGCAGCAGCCTGACCAAATTATTTGTGTTACCCATTTGTCTGAGGTGATGGTAGTCCAGACCGGAAGGAAATGTTGGAGTCTGCCCCCGACCGGAGTGTGATGGTCTGGGGGAAGTCATTGGGGAGGCGCGGTGGAGGAGCGGGCGGTGTTTGTTTTGCCTCTGCCTTTGTTATTGTTGCCCCTGTAGCCGCCTCTTTGGTAACCCCTTGTAAAGGTAGACTGAGTAGGGGATTTGTATGAAGTGGAAGCGGTGTCTGAGGAGTAGCCTCTGGATGTGCTCTGAAAGGAAGAGCGGCGAAAGGAGCGTCTGGGAGGGTGAGATTGTAAGGCTCCCAAGGATTTTGCAGTGTCAGTGTCCTTTTTCATTTTCTCTAGGGCGTCATCCACTTTGGGGCCAAACAGATGTTCCTGGTCAAAGGGATGGTTGAGGATGGAAGCTTGTACCTCTGGTTTAAACCCTGATATCCTGAGCCAGGCATGGCAACGGAGGAGGATACTAGTATTGATAGCCCTAGATGCTGTGTCTGCTGCATCTAAGGCACAGCGTATGGAGGTATTAGTAATGGTTTTGCCCTCCTGAATGAGTTTGTTGGCCCTAGCTTTATATTTATCAGGGAGATGGTGCATTATGGCTTCCAATTCGTCATAATGGGCCCTGTCATATCTGGCGAGTAGCGCCTGTGTATTGGCGATACGCCATATGTTGGCAGCTTGGGATGCAGTACGCTTGCCTGATGCGTCCAAGAGTTTAGACTCCTTGTCAGGTGGTGGTGCTTCGCCTAATGCCTGGGAGTTGGCCCTTTTACGTGTGGGTGGAGACTACTAGAGAATCTAGTGGCGCAGGCCCTCTAATGTAGGAGGGATCTGTAGGGGCAGATTTATATTTCTTCTCAATGCGCGGGTTAATGACCCTGGCTCTGACTGGGTCCTAAAGACCTCTGGCGCATGCTTTATAACTCCTTTGAGCATAGGCAATATGGAGGGGGTCCTATGTGTGGTGTCAAATGTATCGAGGAGGAAATCCTCCTCCACGGGGTAGGAATGTAGATCTACCCCGTGATAGTGTGCCGCCCTTTGTAATAGGTGGTTGAACCCCAATGAGTCTTCTGGTGGAGAAGGTCTGGAAGGGTAAAGAACGTCCTGTGGGACGTTAGGGACATCAGGGATGTTATAATCGTCTCATGGGTCTGGGGATCCTGTGGAGGTGGGGTCCCCTGAAGGTAGATCTTGGGGTACATCCCCTATGTCGTCATATGGATCCCCCTGATCATCATCATCCGGAGATGGAGTTGGGGGAATGATGAGGTGGGGGTGGAGAGGGCGGAGGAGGTGGAGGAGGAGAAGGCGGAGGAGGTGGAGGAGGAGAAGGTGGAGGCGGTGGAGGAGGTGGGGAAGGTAGTCTGAAAGGGGAGGTAGCAGAGTCCTTCTTCTTTGGAGGTGGAGGCGGAGCCGGTTTCTCCAATTGTCTCTTTTTGATAGAGAGCATTAAATGTCCAGTTTTGGGATCCTTGGTTAATGTTTTTTGTAAGGGATCCGGTGTAAAAAGTTCTGGCGAGGTTGGTTGGTCCGTCGGCACCGAAGGCATCGGGGCCGTTGGTTTCTTATGTTTATCTGTGCCGATTTGCTGTTTGGAACCATGCTTAGGAAACTCCGGTTGTTTGGTAGGCGCCGAGATGGGTTTCGGCTTCGAAGTGTCGGTGGCCTTGTGTGCTTTGGTCGGTACCGAAGATGGTGTCGGTACCGAAGAGCTGGGATTCGACCCCGAGTGTTTCGGTGCGGGGCTCGGTGTCGAGATGGAGGCCGGTTTCTTTTTCGGTGCCGAAGAGTGTTTATCGGCACCGACGGTGGGCTGGCTCGAGCCCGAGTCGCCGGAAGGCTTACTTGGCTTCTTTACCGGGCCCGAAGGTGCGGTGTGTGAAGCAGTGTCTCTGGTCTTGCCTAGGCCCGGAGGCGAAGGCGTGACCGAAGCCTTTTTCGGTGCCAGCTAGGGTGTGGGGGGTGGGTAGATTAGTACTCACGACCCTCTGTGATGTCCTGCACATCTGAGTCGTCTGCTTCGGAGGCGCTGACGAGTCCCTCGTTGGTGTGATGCTGTTCTGGAGCATCGACGCCGGAATCGTTGTTGAGGAGTGTGCCATGGTTCTTCTGGCTCTTCGGTCTCGAATAGTCTTTTTGGACGGAAGGACTTGCACACCGGACAGTCTCGAGCCTCGTGTTCAGGGGAGAAGCAGAGATTGCATACCTCGTGGAGATCGGAGTGGGGGAATTTGGACCTACATCGAGGGCACTTTTTAAATGGAGTCCTTTCCATTAGCCAGGACCGGAGCTTGGGTAGGCCCGAAGGCCGCCGTCGACGTCTTGAACCGAAGGTCTGTGCCTATGAGAAGTCGCGTCGAGTGGGGAGATCGCGTTCGAAACAATACCGCGAATTGGGGTGAGGATTGCGCGTCGATCGTCGAACTGGAAGCTGTTCGGAACCGAAGCGCGAAGATTACATCCGAGCCCGATGACGGAAAAAAACAATCTGAGGATGGTGCCGAAGCCCATGCGCAATACGATCCAAAGGAGGAGTCACCGACCTCGTGACTTCCAAAGACTTTCCAAGAGGAAAAACAAACTGCAAACATCCAGGCCCAACACCAGATGGCGATCTATGCACAAGTGTGTAATCTGCAGCTCATATGCCTCGAACACATACTTTTAATTTAAGACACTATAGATTGTTTTTACTGTGTGTGGGATCAGCCGGGGATTCCCTCAAGAGTACACGTTTTTTCCTCCAAAGTCCAACAATGACACACTAACGTAACAGTGGAACTAATACAAACACACCACTGATGGGGACATCAAAAGTTAAATCAGCGACTGTTCTTTAATGGAATCCTCAAAACCAAGGCCGCAAAAGACCTTGGTGAATGTTGTAGTTGGATGGCAATACCAATTGATGAATGATTTATATATACATGGCTCTAAAAGCCTCCGATGGCTGCTCCTAGTTTGAATATTCAAGCTCTGATCAAGCTCCTGAGATCGTCAGATATCATACTTTTTATATAAACAGTAAGAAGCTTCAACTTCTGAATTAAAATGTTAACATTCACATAAACACCGAAGTAGATATACATGTGCAATTTAAGCGTCTTAATTTTGTGTCCAATTCTCAAAAATAATAAAAATTAGCAAATTTGTGTTTTCAAAACAAACATTAATTGAAGAAAAAACTAACAACATTCATAAAGGGTTATGTGCATAGTAGATGGGCCAAGTGAAAACTTTATATGATAATAGAAAATATGACAAAAGTGAATATTTACCTTATTTATCTCCTTTAGTTTGCGACCGTGCACGTTCCTCTTGGCACATGTCTGGTTATCAGCAGTTGTCTCTGCCAAGTACACCTGTTAACGGTTTGCCACAAGGGGATCCCAAATTAATAGCAACCATAAGCATGCCAAAGAAGAATCTTCACAGAACATTTCAACAGAAAAAGGTATTCAAAAGCATGCGGGCTTGTAGCAGTAATTCAACAGGGTGGTTAAACTCATACTGCTTAAAATATAAGCTCCTAAAAGTATCTCATCAATTTTGAACCTCAAGAAAAAAGCCAGTATCCACTTAGCTTCTTTTTATGAGCAGAAAGCAGAAGAAAAAGTTACTTATATGTAACACCAGGTCATCATGGTTAATTTCATTGATGTCAAACACAACATTTCTGCAAAAGTGCAGGAAAGAATAAGAAAGTAACTCACTTTTGGTAAAAATCCTCCGCCCCCATATTACAGAGATCACCCATCTGCCCAACGTAATTGCCTACCACTGGAGGACATAGAACGGCAGTCTTCCTCTGACAAGTGGTCAGTGGGAATGAAAGGAAAGTCACTTCTTTGAGGTTGAGGCAACCAGGTTGGAGCTACCTCAGCCATTATCTCTAGACCAATCTCATGAAAAGGATTTGAAGGGCTGCATGAACTGAAAGAACTGCTGATGTTGTTGGCAACCCTGCCTTTGGGAGGATGCTATTACCCTGAATCAGTGTTTGGTTTGGTATTCGCAAAAGGTGGACTTTTGTGTGGAGGACTTTGATTTAGTAATGTACGTGTCCTTTCAGATTTTTTCTAGCATTTCATTAACCTAAGAGCCGGTGAGATGTTCCACAACAAACCACGTTAGGAAGTTGCTATTGGACCTCAGGCTTTTGGATTTGGAGTTAGGCAGCTGGTGTTCATGCCACTGGGGATGGTATTTACGGCATTGAGGGCTTATCGGATGCCAAGATTAGATATCATTTTGCCCTACACCGCCAACACTTCTTCTCTCTTCCGGCCCACCTCAGGGAGGTGTTTGATGTTGTTTTGCATTAGCTCCCAATGATGCCCGTCATAGCAAGAGAAAAGGCCAATTGCATTTGCTATTTGTCAGTATGTGGCCACGCACTTGCCAGCATCATATATCCATTTATTCTGTCAGGCGGAGGGACATCCCCTGTTGCCTGTGCTGAAGTGCGTTGTGAGCGGTTTGTACAACCAGTGAGTCAGTAGAACTGGACAACAGATGTACACTAGCTCATCCAGAGCAGTTTTGTACTTTGTTTCTACCCTTGGTGGGACAACCCTGGTTTTCAATGGTACTGAAAATTATCAGTTCCAGACGAACATGCCCAACAGCATGGGGAGGTACAGCACCTCCCTCTCTTTAAGAGTTGACATAAGGAAATAATTATTGTAGTGGGCAAAGTACATCTTCACCTCATGTCGGGGGCGGCACTCTGAATTACGACATAAGCTATAGTGTTGTGAGGGGAGTTTAGCAAGGTTTGGGTCTAGATCAGATTCATCAGTGGGTTTCATGCTGTAGTCCTCCTAATGGTCATTTTTTCCCTGGGCACTAAGGTCTAAAATTGTAGGAGGTTCAAAGGAAGACTCCTCTTCGAAGATCAACTTATGTTTTTTAAGGTTGCAGAAAGGTGTATGTGTGGGCCAAGAAGCTGGAGGCTTAGCAAGAATCTTCCTCGTGGAGGGATGGAAGAAAACCTTCCGTCTCCTGTCAGGGACCTCTGAGAGCTAGATAGATTCCTTGATGCAGAAGGATCTTGGCATCAAAGGTTATGTCGGAGCCAGTCTTGAGGCCAGTCTAAGTAGGACGTTCAGCGTCAGCTTCGGCTCCAAAGCTGGGTGTTCTGACCCTCGATGAGGGGCATGACTACTTTCAGTGGAAGCTTGCTTGGCATCAAGCAATGTTAATTGGTAGGGCCAGAACCAAAGGTCAATGTCTTTTCAAACTGGGCTCAGGGCATAATGCCTGACTCCAGAGGAAGCTGTGCTCTGACTTGGTCAGGGGCACTTTGGAAGTTGAGATGACTTCATCTGCATCACGATTGGAGCTCTAGACGTTGACCTTGTCACCTGCCCAAAGTGCTTTGGTGCAGGGCCTCCTCACGCTAAGAGTACTCAATCACAGGGTTCTCGCCTCCCTAGACAGCTAAAGATCTGGACAGGCTGTTTTCTCATCATAGTTGCTGAATAGATTTTCTGGCCCAAAGATGTCAGGGGGTCTCGGGAGGCTTGTTGTTGCATCCTGTGATGTGTCCAAACCCTCCCTTATCTGAATGAAAGGATTTTCCTGCAGCAGAAGCCTCAGACGTCCTGGTCATGCTCCGACGAGAGACTGAGGTTGCATGTCTTGGTGGTCTCACTGGAGGTAGTTGGTGTTGCAAACAGGGCAAAACAGGAACATAACTACCCACAGTCAGTCTCCGGAATAAGACCTGAAAGTATTAAAGTCCTGCCAATGGCAGTTCTAGGTGAGAGTGTTCATCGCAGTACAGAGAAGTCATTGGCAGTGTGCCTCAAAAGACTGCGCTAAGGTGTCGGTGAAGACTCCTTCAATTGGGCACAGGATAAGTAGCAATTCTTTTCAATGTCGCTGAGATGGAAAATTCAGACAGCTTCTGAAGAATGGTTTGGTCCCAGAGCTGGGAGTTAAACGACTGAACCAAATGGGAGAAGAAAATCTGCGTTAAAGCTGTTGTCCTGGTGCATTGTGAACTAAGGGAGTAATCACAGCAACTTTTGTGGTTTGAAACGTCTTTGAAGAAAAACAAGATGCAAATATCCGGGCCTAACACTAGATGGCAGTGTATGCACAGCAATTGTTATCTGTAGCGAAACATGCTATGAACAAACAGTTTTCAAGTCAAAAGGTGTAAATTACCACTGTGAAGGGGCTTGAATGGAGCACACCCCTCAAAAAACAGACAGCACCATATTCAAATCCCACTGTGACATGATATAAGTAGTGTACGGAAACATTTGTAAGTCCCTTTGGAAATCTTATTGTTTGTGACCTGAACAGGGATTGTTGGTCTGGGAGGCAGAGAAATGCGACAAGGCAGAGGAATGCGACAAGGCAGAGGAATGCGACAAGGCAGCAAAGAAGCCCTCGAAAGTGCCCACCACAGTCCCGAAGGGCCAGTGAAAATGCAAACCGAAGGACTCCCAAAAGGTGAACCTTCATCATGAGTCTGCATTATGTTTTGCATACTAAGTCTGTTCTGTTGACGGTCATATGATGCAGAAGCACCCCCTCCCCCCACCCATAAGGGAAGGGTCCGCAGTGATGGTCACCTGTAAAACTGGGTCTAGAAGGAAAATGCTACTTACCAGTATGCATCTCTTCTTGGCATGTAGAGCTGTAGAGTTGTATACTTTAGCATAGATTGCCATCTGGTATTGGGCTTGGATGTTTGCAGTTTGTTTTTGCCCTGGAAGAAGTCTTTGTTAGTCAAGAGATAGGCGACTCCTTGTAGTGACAGAGCGCATGGGCATCGACTCCATCCCCAAATTGTTTTTCGCCATGAATAGTAATGGAGTTAGTAGGAACAGATGTCCGTGTATAATGTATCTAAGATGATACTGTAACGGGTAAAGGTATTCGGGGAGGTGGGTGGGTGTATAAGACTCTACAGCTCTACATGCCAAGAACAGATGCATACTGGTAAGTAGCATTTCCGTTCGAGGCATATGAGCTGTAGATTGTATATTTTAGCATAGACTATACAGCAGTTTGTCTCCTTAGCGGTGGCAACCTGTATACGTTGCAGTGGTCTGAAAAAGTGTTCTTAATAGAGCCTGGCCCACACTAGCTTGTTGCTTTGCTTGCACATCTACACAATAGTGTTTAGTGAAGGTGTGTGGTGTAGACCAAGTAGCTGCTTTGCAGATATCATCTAGGGGAATATTCCCTAAGAATGCCATAGAAGCCTCTAGTTTGCGTGTGGAATGAGCTCTAGGGGGAATGGTTAACGTGCGTTCAGCTTTGAGATAGCATATTTGGATGCACTTGACAATCCATCTTGCAATACCTGTTTTTGAAATGGGATTGCCCTTGTGAGGTGGGAAGAAAGAAGCAAAGAGTTGTTTAGTCTTTCTAAAAGGTTTAGTCCTTTCTATGTAGTATAGTAACGCTCTTGACGTCTAGTGTGTGAAGAGCGTGTTCTGCCACTGAGTCTGGTTGAGGGGAAAAAACTGGGAGTTCAACAGACTGATTAAGGTGGAAGGCAGAAACTACCTTGGGTAGAAATTCTGGGTTGGCCTAAGAACCACTTTACTATGAGGCATTTGTAAAAATGGTTCCCGTTTGGTTAAAGCCTGGAGTTCACTAACTCTCCTGAGGGATGTGATAGCTACCAGGAAGGCTACTTTACAAGTGAGGAATTGTAATTCACTTTTGTGTAGAGGTTCAAATGGGGAGGGTGGGGTGGGGGGGGGGATGAGCCTGGTAAGGACAATATTAAGGTTCCAGACTCTGGAGGGTGGAACTCTAGGTGGAATTATTCTTTTTAGTCCTTCCATGAACGCTTTGATAGCAGGAACTTGAAATACAGACAAGTGTCAAACTCTGAGGTAAGCGGCTATTGCAGTTAGATGTAGTCGTATAGATGTATATGCCAAATTACATTGTTGTAGATGCAGGAGGTAACAGATGTTTTGAATGAAAGCATCTAATGGGTTGCTTTAATTTGTACAATAAACAACAAATCGTTTCCACTTTGCTGCATAGCATGCTCTTCTGGTAGGACGTCTAGCCTCTTAGATGACGTTCATACAATCTGGTAGGAGATTGAGGTAGCCAAACTCTAGGACCTCAGGAGCCAGAACGCAAGATTGAGTTGATTGGGATCTGGATGTCTTCTCGCTTTTTATGTGGAACTACTGATAGTTCCAAGAGGGTTGTGAACCATGGTTGTCGAGCCCATGTTGGAGCAACTAAGATCATTGTGAGGGAATGTTGTTTGGGTTTCCGAACCACTAACGGAATAAGCGGGAGAGGCGGAAAAGCGTAAGCAAATTTGTTTGATCACTTCATCCATAGCGCATTGACTTTGGACAATGGGTGTGGATACCTGGAGGCGAAGTTTGGGAATTTTGCGTTGTGGTGTGTGGTGAACAGATCTATGTCTGGGTGCCCCCACATTTGAAAAAATGGAAGAAGAACTTGAGGATGAAGTTCCCATTTGTGGATTTGTTGCGTTTGTCGACTGAGCAGATCCACGATCTGATTGTGTACTCCTGGTAGATGTTCTGCAAGGAGGTATATCTTTTGAAGAATAGCCCATCTCCATATAGTTTGCACTAGGCGCGAAAGTTGGAGAGAGTGTCTCCCACCGCTTCCCCCGGCCTTTGAATGTAATACATTGCTGTAACGTTGTCTGTACGTATTAGGACTGCTTGCCTAGTAGCAGAAGTTGGAAAGATTTTAGCGCAAAAAAGATTGCTAGTAACTCCAGGTGATTTATGTGGAGTTGTTTCTGTCGAGGGGTCCATAAGCCCTGGACAGTTTGACTTTGTAGATGAGCCTACCAGCCGGTGAGCGACAAGTCTGTTAGTACTATCTGTGGAACCGGGTCGAGGAACGGCCGCCCTCTGGAAAGGTTGTTTGTATTCCACCACTGCAGAGAGCGATGTGTGTGGCTGTCCACCAACACCAGATCTGTCAGCTGGCCTTGAGCCTGGTTCCACCGATGTGCTAAGCATTCTTGCAAGGGACGCATTTGGAGTCTTGCATAGGGGACGATTAGAATGCAGGAAGCCATCATCCCAATTAACTGCATAAACACTCTAGCTGGCAACAAGTTTTGAGGTCGAAATTGTAATATTAGAGCCTGCATGGATTTAATCCTGCCTGGCTTTGGGTATGCTAGAGCTTTTGAGGTGTCCAGAGAAGCCCCTAGATACTGTTGTATGTTTGGATGGCTGAAGGTGAGACTTGCTCAGGTTTACTGTGACACTCAAGTTGTGAAGTAGTAGGGATAGTTTTGCGTATGTGCTGCACACAATTGTTGTGGGATTCTGCCTTTATGATCCAGTCGTCCAGAGGAGGGAACACGTGAATGTGTTGCCTTCTTAAATGAGCCGCCACAACTGCGAGGCATTTGGTGAAGACTCTGGGCGCCGTGGTTACTCAGAATGGAAGGACTTTGAACTGATAATGTTGTCCGTCCTCTGTGAACCTGAGGTACTTTCTGTGAGAAGGGTGAATAGGAATATGAAAGTAGGCGTCCTTTAGATCCAGGGTGAAGAGGAAGTTGCCTTGTTGAAGTAGTGGGAGTACCTGTTGGAGGGTGACCATGTAGAAGTGGTCTGACTGAATGTAGAACTTTAGGGGTCGGAGGTCTAATATTACCCTGAGAGAGCCGTCTTTTTTGGAATCAGAAAGTTGAGTGAATTAACCCCTGTTCCCTGTTGGGGTAAGGGAACTGGTTCTATTGCATTTTTGTGTAGTAGAGAGGATTTCCTGTTTGAGTAGAGTCAAATATTGTGTGTACATTGGACGGTGTTTGGGAGGAATGTGTGGGGGAGTGGACGTGAACTCCAAGCAGTAACCATACTGGATAATTTGTCTCACCCACCTGTCTGTGGTGATGGAATTCCAGACACGTAGGAACAGTGAAAGGCGTCCCCCGACAGGTGTGGAATGGTCGGGGGAAGCGCAGGGAAGTCACTCCTTGGTGGTAGGGGAGCTGAGGGTGTTGTTACCCCGGCCTCTGCCCTTGTTGTTGTTGCCCCTCTAACCTCCCCTAAAGTATCCTTTGGAAAAGGAACTCTGATTGGGGTTTTTGTAAGATGATGGTGGGTGCTCTGGTGTGTTGGTTTTGGAGCCAGCCCTGTTAAAGGAGCGTTGAAAGGAGACGAAGAGAAGATATCTGCATGGCTCCCATAGACTTTGGGATTTCAGTGTCCTTTTTCACCTTTTCTAAAGATGTGTCCACTGCAGGGCCAAAGAGGTGCTCTTGGGCAAAGGGCTGATTAAGGATTGAATATGCTACTTACCAGTATGCATCTGTTCTTGGCATGTAGGGCTGCTGACATTCATATCTGTGCATAGATTGCCACCTAGTGTTGGGACCGGATGATTGCACATTGTTGTCCTGGAAGAGTCTTCGAAGTATCACAAGATAGGTGGCTCCTCCCCTGGACCACAGTGCGCATGGGCATCCTCTCCATCCTTGGATTGTGTTTCGCCATTGTGGCAGTGATGGAGTAGATACAGTAAGCGATGACCATGCTATACAGTAATTCTGAGTGCTGCAGCCACTACAGGCGCCGGGGAGGAGGGTGGGCGATATGAATGTCAGCAGCCCTACATGCCAAGAACAGATGCATACTGGTAAGTAGCATATTCAGTTCGAGGCATGTGGGCTGCTGAATTCATATCTGTGCATAGAATACATAGCAGTACCTCCGTTAGCTGCAGCTACCCGTGCCAGCTGCAGCAGTCTGAAAAAGAGTTTTGAGAACAGCCTGTCCTACAGCTGCCTGCTGTTTTGAGTGTACATCTACACAGTAGTGTTTGGTAAATGTATGTATAGTGGACCATGTGGCTGCTCTACATATTTCCAGTAAAGGAATGTTCCCCAGGAAAGCCATGGACGCCCCTAACTTTCGTGTTGAGTGGGCTCGTGGGAGAATCGTTAATGTGTGTTTAGCTTTTTGATAGCAAATTTGAATACATTTAACGATCCATCTGGCTATACCTGCTTTGGAAATGGCGTTGCCCTTGTGTTGTGGAGAAAAGGCAACGAAAAGTTGTTTTGTTTTCCTAAAGTCCTTAGTTCTGTCTATATAGTACGAGGGCCCTCTTTACATCTAGTGTATGGAGCATTCTCTCTGCGACATTCTGTGGATTTTGAAAGAAAACAGGCAGTTCAATAGTTTGATTCATGTGGAACTGCGATATCACTTTGGGCATGAATTTGGGGTTGGTACGTAGTACAACCCTGTTTGCGTGAACCTGTATGAATGGCTCTTGAATGGTTAGTGCCTGGAGTTCACTAACTCTTCTTAACGAAGTGATTGCCACTAGGAAAGCTACTTTCCAGGTGAGGAATTGAATCTCACATGAATGGAGAGGTTCAAAGGGTGGACCCATTAATCTGGTGAGGACCAAATTGAGGTTCCACACCGGTGCCGGTGGGTGTCTTGGGGGAATTACTCGTTTGAGTCCCTCCAAGAAGGCTTTGATGGCAGGCACTGTGAATAAAGAGAGGTGCTGCCTGTTTTGCTATCGCGGTTAAATGGATACGGATTGAGTTGTATGCCAGATTGCATCGGTAGAGGTGTAAGGGGTAACCGATGATATTTTGAATGGATGCGTCCAGCGGGTAAATGTCATTGTTGTTGCAGTAAATGACAAACCTTTTCCCTTTAGCCGCATAGCAAGCTCTGGTAGTGGGTCTCCTGGCCTCCTTGATGATGTCCATACAGTCAGGTGGCAGGTTTAGGTAGCCAAACTCTAAGACTTCAGGAGCCAGATTGCCAGGTTCAGCTGTTGCGGATCTGGGTGCTGAATTTCGCCATGGTTCTGCGTTAAAAGTGCGGGTTTGATCCGCAGCCTTTGATGCGGCACCACGGAAAGTTCTAGAAAGGTGGTGTACCATGGTTGGCGCGCCCATGTGGGAGCAACTAGGATGAGTGTCAGTGAGTGTTGTCGCAGTTTGCGTGCCACTAGCGGTATTAATGGCGCTGGGGGAAAAGCGTACGCAAATCTGCCGGACCAGTTCATCCATATCGCATTGCCTTGTGACTGTGGATGTGGGAACCTGGCGGCAAAGCTTTGGCATTTTGCGTTTTCATTTGTGGCGAATAGGTCTATCTCTGGATGACCCCACTGCTGGAAGTACGGTTGGAGTACTGACGGATGTAGCTCCCACTCGTGCATTTGGTGGCCGTGTCTGCTGAGCAGATCCGCCATCTGGTTGTCCTTGCCAGGGAGGTGTTCCGCCATGAGGAATATGTTCCTCTGAATGGCCCACTTCCACATGCTCTGAGCCAGATGAGACAACTGTGGAGTGTGTGTTCCTCCCTGCTTCTGTATGTAGTATATGGCGGTCATGTTGTGCGTTCGGATCAACACGACCTTGCTGCATAAGTGTACTTTGAATGCCTTCATGGCTAGGAAGATTGCCATCAATTCCAGAAGGTTGATGTGCATTTTCTTTTGTTGCGTTATCCATAGTCCCTGCACTGTGTAAGTGAGTACATGAGCTCCCCAACCCTGGAGAGAGGTGTCCGCTGTCAGTATTATCTGTGGAACAGGCTCTTGGAACGGTCGGCCCTTGCAAAGGTTTTGTGGATTCCACCAATGCAGAGAGTTGTATGCCCGACCGCTCACCAACACTAGGTCTTTTAATTGCCCGTGAGCCTGATTCCATTGACGTGCCAAGCACTCCTGAAGCGGGCGCATATGTAGTCTCGCGTGCGGGACTATGAAAATGCAGGAGGCCATCATGCCTATCAACTGCATGAACACTCGCGCAGGAAGGGAGTGTTGAGGTTTGAACTTTGAGATCAGCAGTTGCATGCTGTTGATCCTCACTAAATTTGGCTGAGCTGTGGCTGCCAGAGTGTTTATGGTCTCGCCCAGGTACTGTCGTACGTGTGCGGGTTGGAGATGTGATTTTGGATAATTTAGTGAGAATCCCAGACTGTGAAGAAGGTGAATGGTGAGGGACATGTGGCTGGCACATTGCTGGGCTGACTTTGCCTGAACAAGCCAGTCGTCCAGGTAAGGGAAGACGTGAATGTGTTGTCTCCGTAGATGTGCAGCCACTGTTGCTAGGCACTTGGTAAAGACCCTGGGTGCTGTAGTTACTCCGAAGGGGAGAACTTTGAATTGATAGTGATGCCCCTGAATAGTGAACCTGAGATATTTCCTGTGTGATGGGTGTATGGGTATGTGGAAATACGCATCTTTTAGGTCTAGTGTGGCTAGGAAGTCTCCCTGACTGAGTAGCGGGAGAACCTGCTGTAGGGTGAGCATATGGAAATGCTGTGAGAGAATGTATTGGTTGAGGGGTCTCAGGTCTAGTATAGGTCTGAGCGACCCGTCTTTTTTTGGGATTAAGAAGTACAGAGAGTACACCCCTGTCCCCTGCTGGTTGACGGGCACTACCTCTATGGCACCTTTCTGCAGCATACTTAGCACTTCCTGCTGCAATAACGCCAAGTGCTCTACGGACATAGGACGGTACTTTGGCGGTATGTTGGGTGGAGTGGACGTTAATTCGAGACAGTAACCGTGCTGGATAATGTCCCTGACCCACCTGTCTGTGGTGATGGTTTCCCACGCAGACAGGAACCGTTGGAGTCTCCCCCCGACAGGTGTTATATGGTCAGGGGGCAGGGAGAGGGCGTCACTGTTTGTTTTTGGGGGAGGACCTGGTGTTGCCGTAACCACGTCCTCTGCCCCTGGTGCTGGAGCCACGATATCCACCTCTGTTGGTTTTATCATAGGTACTTTGTGTGCCCCCTTTAGTGTACTGCTGCTGTGACCCCCTGACCTCTAGCTGCTCCTCTATTCCCGGGGCGACGAAAGGAGCCACTACGAAACTGCTGCGTCTGAAGAGCCCCCATTGATTTCGCAGTGTCAGTGTCTTTTTTAATCTTTGAGGGTAGTGTCAACTACAGGGCCAAATAAGTAGTCTGGGTTGACCGGTTGATTTAAGATGTTCTGAATCTCCGGCTTGAAGCCTGAGATTCTCAACCATGCATGCCTCCTCAACATGACGCTTGTGTTGAGTGCCCTCGCCGCTGTGTCGGCTGCATCCAGTGCGCACTTGATGGATGCATTGGTAAGGAGTTGTCCCTCTCTGATGAGGAGCTCCGCTGCCTCTTTATATTCATCTGGCAAATGTTGAAGTAGTGATTCTAGTGTGTCGTAGTGGGACCTATCATAACGGGCCAGGAGTGCCTGTGTGTTTGCAATGCGCCAGATGTTTGCTGCTTGCGCTGCAATCCGTTTGCCCGATGTCTCCAGCACTTTGGACTCCTTGTCTGGGGGAGGAGCATCACCTGTTTGTGAGTGGGCTCTTTTGCGAGCATTAGCAACGACCATGGAGTCCAAAGGCAACTGACCCCTAATGTACATAGGGTCTCCGGGTGCAGGCTTGTATTTTTTTTCAATCCTGGGGTTTAGCACCCGTGCCCTGGTTGTTTCTTTAAAAATGTCTTTGGCAGGTTTGAGAACTCCTTTTAACATGGGCAGAGTTTTGACAGTTCTTTCGGAAGAGGCGAAAGTGTCCACCAAGAAGTCTTCTTCGACAGTGTCGGAATGGAGTTCTAGTCCATGATTGGCAGCAGCCCGTTCTATGAGGGCATTAAAGGCAGCAGTGTCCTCTGTGGGAGATGTCTTTATGTTATAAAGCTGCGTGTCATGGGTATCTGGTGGGGCACCCTGGTCTGTGGGGTCATCCCATGCCTGATCTGGGTCTTGCAGGTGATCATCAGGATCGACATCCCCAGGGTAGGTGGTATCATCCCCTACATAGTCCTCTACTGCGTCTGCCTCTGAAGGCGTGGGAGAAAAGGACGGTGGATCCTGATGGAAGGGTCGAAAGTGTTCATGAAGCACTGGCTCTGACCCTGCCGGCAATTTGTGTTTGAGAGGAATTTTATAGGAGTCCAATCCCTTCTCTGGCGTGATTTTCCGCTTGCGGAGCAGCAACCACCAGTGTTGGCGTCGATAAATCGTGGCTGCGAAGGCTCGAAATCTGTTTGTTCAGTGGATGGGGACTGTGTTTGGCAGACACGTGTCCGAATCTCGAACAGTTTCGGCGCCGTGGGCGGCGGCAACCCAAACGTGATGTGGGTTGTGGCGAGGGTGCTGTCGAAGCCTTGTGCGAGTCGGGACCAGACGTAGAGCGGAGGGCTGCCCGTTCCTTGATGCGTTGCAACGATGCCGAGACCTGTTGCACGGTGAACGCAGATGGCTGTTTGGAGCCGGTCGGCAGCTTGGAGGTAGGCGTCGAAGCGGCACCCGGCTTGTTTGCAGTCATGGGGTCATCGATCCGAAGGGAGGTGTCGAAGCGCGTTGGAGTCGATGACTTGGCGGGCGCCGCCGTCTTCGACGCCGACGGGGTGGCCACCTTAACTTTGGTGGTTGGTGCCGATGTCTTCGGTGCCAGAGGCCGAGGCGCCTTGTGGGGACCGAGGGCCTTCTTCATTGGCTCGGCACACGTATCCGCTGCGGTGAGCTCGGCACCGAAATCCCTTTTTGCGCGGTCGGAGCCGATGACTTTCGCCGGCGTCGAAGGAGTGGAGGGCTTCGAGGCCTTCGAGCCGATCACAACCAGTTTCACTTTCGGTTTCGATGGAACTGGTGCGATGGATGGTTTCGATTTCGCTGAAGGGAATCCAGTCGTCTTCGATAATAATGGCTCTTGCGAAATGTTCGAGGCCGGGCCTGAAGGCGCGGCCGAAGAACCGTGAGATTGATCTCGGGTAAGGCCCGAAGGCGATCCCTCGACCTGAGCCTCATGACGACGTATGGTTTCGGCCTCCGTATCGACGGGTTGGCCTAGCTCCTCGCTGGAGCTATCCTCCTCGGCCCCAAAGGCCTCATCGTAGTCTCCTACCTCTTCGACGACGACTTCTCTCTGAAAGATCACCTCATCGTCGTCTTCCGATCGGGAGTCGTTTTCGGAAGCGGGGCTGGAGTCTACGTCTTCCACGCTCTCGGCGTCCTCGTCTTCGGTGCTAAAGATGTTGGCCGGGGCAGGCGCCGATTGCTGCACCTCCAATCTCGCCGTCCGTTGATTCCGGAGAGTCTTCTTCGAGCGGCATCGGGCACAGGCCATGCATTTTGACTCATCGTGATCCGGTGAGAGACATTTGTTGCATACCGGGTGGACATCGATGTGTGGGTATTTCGCGTGGCATAAAGGACAGCGTTTGAATGGAGTCCTCGATTCCATCATCGATCGAAGTTCGATGTTCGGACCAAGCGGATCCGAAAGGTTGGAAGAAGGTGCTAAAGCACTAAAGAAAGTAGTCGATACCGAACGGGAACAATACCGCCGAGAAATAAAGGCCTTTTGGCCTTAAACTGAATTTTCCTAACTTGAGCTAAGATAAGCACATCCGAACCCAATGGCGGAAAAAAACAATCTAAGGATGGAGAGGATGCCCATGCGCACTGTGGTCCAGGGGAGGAGTCACCTATCTCGTGATACTTCGAAGAATCTTCCAGGACAACAATGTGCAATCATCCGGACCCAACACTAGGCGGCGATCTAGGCACAGATATGAATTCAGCAGCCCACATGCCTCGAACACTGGTTTGCACCTCCTGTTTAAATCCGGATATCCTGAGCCAAGCATGCCTGCGTAACAATACGCTAGTATTGACTGCGCGGGACGTGGCGTCTAGAGCACAGTTGATGGATGAGTTTGTGATCAATATTCCTTCCTGTATGAGGTCATTGGCGTTCTCTTTGTATTGGTCCGATAGGTGTTGGATGAGTTTCTCTAGCTTATCGCAGTGAGCCCTATCGTACCTTGCCAAGAGAGACTGTGTATTGGCTATTTTCCAGTAGTTTGCAGTGTGAGATGCTATACATTTGCCTGAGGCATCTTATAATTTGGATTCTTTATCCGGGAGCAGGCCGTCTCCTGAACACTGAGAATTGGCCCTTTTACGTGCATTGGATACTACCAGGGAATCTAAAGGAAGTTGACCCTTAATGTATAGGGGGTCACTGGGTGCAGCTTTGAATTTTTTGTCTATTCTTGGGTTAAGAACGCTAGGCCTAACGAATATATGATGTTACATCGAAAGCAAATACCACGCGGTAAGTTACAACGTGAATGTTACATCGTCCGCGTTGTTACCACGCATGGCATTACATCGCAAGTTATTTCTACGACTTGCACTAGATGGCACACTGGACTTAGGAATAGTGTAAATTACTATTCCTACTCCACTTAACGCAACAGCAGGGAATGTGTTGGACATAAAATCCAACACATTCCCTGGTGTTGCATGCCATCTAGCGCAAGTTGTTTTAACAACTTGCGATGTAATGTCATGCGTAGTAACACCGCGGACGATGTAACGTACAAATTATAAACGTGCATGGTACGGACAGCTTTGTAAACTCTGTCTCCCGTCCTAGCAGGGTCCTTAAACACTTCTGGTGCGAGTCTAGTGAGCCGTTTTAACATTGGTAGGATGTGCAAGGTTTTTTGTGGCTGAGCAAAAGTCTCTAAGAGAAAATCCTCTTCTACAAGGTCAGAATGTAGATTTACTCTATGGTATGTTGCGGCCCTATTGATCAGTTGGGCAAAATTTACATTATCGCCTGGTGGGGATGGCTTAGAGGGATAAAGATCTGGGTCTGTTAAGTCGGGATCTGTGTTATAGTCCATCCATGGATCTGGGCCCTGTGGGGATCCTCATTGTCATCATCTGGTTGTGGGATTATGTTATCATCCCCTTCTCCGTCCCCATCTCCATTATCACTATCCTCCGGTTGTGAGAGTGGAAAGGAAAATGCAACTTACCAGTATGCATCTGTTATTGGCATGTAGAGCTGCAGAGATTCACACTTTGTGCATAGATCGCCATCTGGTGCTGGGCTCGGATGCTTGCACCTTGTTGTTGTCTTGGAAGAAGTCTTTTGTAGTCACAAAATAAGTGACTCCTCCCTTGGATGATAGTGCGCATGGGCATTGACTCCATCCTCAGATTGTTTTTCACCATGATGGGAAATTATGGAGTTTGTAAGAAACAGAAAAGATGTCCATGTGAATGTATCTATGTAAGATAATACTGGAACAGATACAGGTTCCGCGGAGGTGGGTGGGCGTGTGACTCTCTGCAGCTCTACATGCCAAGAACAGATGCATACAGGTAAGTAGCATTTTCTGTTCGAGGCATATGAGCTGCAGAATTCACACTTTGTGCATAGACTGTCCAGCAGTGTCTCCCCTAGCTGTGGTCGCCTGTATCGGTTACAGTAGTTTGAAAAAGTGTCGTAAGAACAGTCTGGCCTACAGAAGCTTGTTGTTTCGCTTGCACATCTTCACATAGTGTTTGGTGAAGGTGTGTGTAGTAGACTATGTTGCTGTCTTACAAATGTCTTCTAGGGGAATGTTCCCTAAGAATGCCATGGAAGCCCCTAGTTTGCGAGTTGAAGGCGCCCTAGGGGGAATTATTAATGTAAGTTTTGCTTTTTGGTAGCATATTTGAATGCATTTTACTATCCACCTTGCAATTCCAGCTTTGGAGATGGGGTTGCCCTTATGAGGTGGAGAGAAAGCTACAAACAGTTCTTTCCTTTTTCTGAAGGCTTTAGTCCTGTCTATGTAGTAAAACAAAAGCTCATTTGATGTCAAGCGTGTGAAGAGCTCTTTCCGCTACCGAATCAGGGTTTTGGAAAAATACTGGTAACTCTACTGATTGATTAAGATGGAAAGCAGAGATTACTTTGGGAAGGAATTTTGGATGTGTCACCTAAGAACCACCTTGTTACGATGTATTTGTAAGAAGGGCTCTTGTATGGTTAAAGGCTGGATCTCACTTACTCTTCTGAGAGAGGTGATTGCGACAAGGAAAGCTACTTTCCATGTAAGGAAATGTAATTCGCATTTGTGTAATGGCTCAAATGGGGAACCCATGAGTCTACTAAAAACAATATTTAGGTTCCACAGTGGAGAGGGTGGCAGTCTTGGTGGAATTATCCTTTTAAGGCCTTCCATTAAGGCTTTGATAGCAGGTACTTTAAACAATTACAAATGTCTGTTTTGTAGGTAGGCGGCAAGGGCGGCCAGATGTAGTCTTAGACGAGTATGCCGGATTGCATCTTTGTAAATGCAGCAAATAGCAAATGTTTTTAATTGAAACATCTAGCGGGTCGATTGTGTTGTTAGTGCAGTAAATGACAAATCTTTTCCATTTAGCTGCATAGCAAGCTTTTGAAGTGGGGCCTCCGGCTTCTTTAATATTCATACAGTTGGTTCTGAAACTTTGGGATGAAGTTCCCATTCATGTATCTGCTGAGTCTGACAACTCAACAGATCCGTAATCTGATTGTTCACTCCTGGAAGATGTTCTGCCAGAAGATATACGTTTTGTGGAATTGCCCATCTCCATATGCTTTGCGCCAGTTGAGACAGCTGCAACAAGTGTGTTCCCCCTTGTTTTTGTATGTAATACATTGCTGTCATATTGTCGGTGCAGACTAGGACAGTTTTTTGAAGGAGATGTACTTGGAATGACTTTAGCGCTAGAAATATTGCTAGTAATTCTAGGTGGTTGATGCGAAACTGTTTTTGTTGAGTGGTCCACATGCCCAGAATTGTGTGGTTTAGGAGATGGGCTCCCCAGCCTGTGAGTGGTGTGTCCGCTGTTAGCACTATCTGTGGAACTGGCTCTAGGAACAGCCGCCCTTTGGAAACGTTTTGTCTGTCCCACCACTGCAGAGAGAGATGTGTGCGGCTGCCCACCAACACCAGATCTGTAAGTTGACCTTGAGCCTGGTTCCACTGACGTGCTAAGCATTCCTGTAAAGGGCGCATTTGAAGTCTTGCGTGAGTTACAATGATAATACAAGAGGCCACCATTCCTATGAGTTGCATAAACACTCGTGCTGGAAGTGTGTGTTTGGGCTGAAATTTGGTGATGAGGGTTTGCATACTGGCTATCCTGGCTGGATTGGGGTATGCTATAGCTTTAGAAGTGTCTATTGTGGCTCCTAGGTACTAACTATCTTCATTTTAGGAAAGCCATCAAAACATTTTTTTCCTTCTTTGTAGGCCATTTGTGCTTTCTGTGCGTGCTACTCTCTTGTTGCTCAGCGCCGGGACGCCTCTTAGCTGGGGCAGCTGTTGTGCTTTATAAAATCCTAACATAACATATAGATAGGAGGGTTGAAGGTGTGACTTGGTGTAATTCACTGTGAACCCCAAGCTGTGTAGCAGCAGAATAGTTTGAGAAGTGTGGTGAACACATTGGTTGTATGACTTGGCTTTTATCAGCTAGTCGTCGAGGTATGAAAATATATGGATTTGCTGACTTCGCAAGTGCGCTGTTACTATCGCAAGGCTATTTGTGAACATTCTAGGTGCCGTGGTCACCCCAAATGGCAGAACTTTGAACTGATAGTGTTGGCCGTCCACTGTGAACCTTCGATATTTCCTGTGAGCAGGGTGTATGGGAATATGGAAATAGGTGACCTTGAGGTCTAGTGTGGCAAGGAAGTTGCCTTGTTGAGGCAGTGGAAGGACTTGTTGAAGAGGGATCATGTGAAAATGATCTGACTGGTGTACCCATTATGTGGACACTGGTGACAGTGCACCTGTCAAAAACAAGACCTATCGCCAGTAAGACCAAGTCAAGGAAAGCATCAAAGCTGAGGTCATCAAGATGCTGGAGTTAGGGGTCATTGAATCCTCTGAGAGCCCCTGGGCTAGCCCAGTGGTTCTGGTCCCCAAACCACAACAACAGGGTGGAAAGAGAGAGATGAGGTTCTGTGTGGACTATAGAGGGCTCAACTCTGCCACCAAGACAGATGCTCACCCTATTCCAAGAGCAGATGAGCTGATAGATAAATTAGGGGCAGCCCAATTCCTCAGTACCTTTGACTTGACTATAGGGTACTGGCAGATTGGCATGGCCCCAGGAGCCAAAGAGAAGACCGCATTCTCCACACCTGATGGGCATTACCAGTTTACTGTGATGCCTTTTGGGTTAAAGAATGCCCTGCCACCTCCCAGAGGTGGGTGAACCGTGTCCTGGCTGGGCTGGAGTCCTTTAGTGCAGCTTATCTTGATGATATTGCTGTCTTTAGCTCCACCTGGCAGGATCACCTGATCCACCTTGGGAAGGCTTTAGAAGTTCTGCAAAATGCGGGTCTCACTATCAAGGCATCCAAATGCCAGATAGGGTAGGGCACTGTGGTGTACTTGGGCCACCTTGTAGGTGGAGGCCAGGTACAACCCTTACAACCCAAGATCCAGGCCATCCTGGACTGGGTAGCTCCAACAACCCAGACCCAAGTCAGGGCATTCCTTGGCTTGACTAGGTACTACAGGAGGTTTGTGAAGGGATATGGGTCCATTGTGACTCCCCTCACAGAACTCACCTCCAAGAAGATGCCCAAGAAGGTCAACTGGACAGTTAGTTGTCAAAAGGCTTTTGACACCCTGAAAGAAGCAATGTGCTCAGCACCAATTCTAAAAGCTCCAGATTATGCCAAGCAGTTCATAGTGCAGACTGATGCCTCTGAGCTAGGGATAGGAGCGGTCCTATCCCAGACCAATGATGAAGGCCAAGACCAACCCGATGCTTTTATAAGCAGGAGGCTACTCCTCAGAGAGCAGCGTTGGAGTGCCATTGAGAGGGATGCCTTTGCTGTAGTTTGGTCCCTGAAGAAGTTGAGGCCATACTTGTTTGGTACTCACTTCCTGGTTCAAACTGAAAACAGACCTCTCAGATGGCTAATGCAGATGAAAAGGGAAAATCCAAAACTACTAAGGTGGTCCATCTCCCTACAGGGAATTGACTTTGAAGTGGAACACAGACCAGGGACTGACCATGCCAATGCAGAAGGACCTTCCAGGTTCTTCCACTTAGACAATGAAGACTCCATAGGGCAAGGTTAGTCTCATCACCCTTCGTTGGGTGGGGGAGGCGGTTGTGAGAAAGTGGCAACTTTCTTGTATGGTATGAACCCACTTTTTTGCTGAATTGCCTGAGTGTGCCCAGGACTCCTGCCAATCAGGTGCACAGGGCCTATGTTCCTTCCCTAAAAACCTCAAACCCTGGCCACATATCAGCCCCTGGTAAATGGTACCCTAGGCACCCTTGGCCTTGTGACCAGGGAAGGCCGCTAAGGGTTGCAGCACTTATTGTGCACCCTTAGAGGCCCTGTACCCTAACACAAACACACTGCCCTTGCAGGCTGAGTGTTTGGGTACAAGACAAAACAAAGAGTCGACATGGCACACATCCCTGTTGATCCATGCCCACCACCTACACTGCCCTGGCATACATCAGCCACCCCTCTACCTGGGTGCCCTATGCCAGTGGTGTGGGCACAGGAGCATGAGCCCTGTGCCCCTACAGTACCCAGGTCCATTCCTGGGCACTGTAAGTGCAGTGCTGCCATTTAAGAGTATATTAAGAGACAGTGCTTAAAGGAATATGCTACTTACCAGTATGCATCTGTTCTTGGCATGTAGAGCTGCAGAGTTGTACACTTAGCATAGATCGCCATCTGGTGTTGGGCCCGGATGTTTGCAGTTTGTTTTTCTTCTTGGACAGTCTTTGGAAGTCACGAGTTTGGTGACTCCTCCTTCGGTCCGTACTGCGCATGGGCTTCGGCTCCATCCTCAGATTGTTTTTCGCCAACAGGGAATGATGGAGCTTGGTAATCGCAGTGAGAAACCCATGTGTGTAGTATCTAAATAAGATGTACTGGAACGGATACAGGTAGCCGGAGAGGCGGGTGGGCGTGTACAACTCTGCAGCTCTACATGCCAAGAACAGATGCATACTGGTAAGTAGCATATTCCGTTCGAGGCATATGAGCTGCAGATTGTACACTTAGCATAGATTATATAGCAGTACCCAACCCTAGCGGCGACCACCGGTATTCGTTGCAGTGGTTTGAAATAGTGTCTTTAGTACAGCCTGGCCCACTCTAGCTTGCTGCTTGGAATGCACATCTACACAGTAATGTTTTGTGAAGGTGTGCGGTGTAGACCATGTGGCTGCTTTGCAGATGTCATCTAAGGGTATATTCCCTAGAAAGGCCATAGAAGCCCCTAACTTTCTTGTAGAATGGGCTTTAGGCGGAACAGATAATGTTCTTTTAGCCTTTTGGTAGCAAATCTGTATGCATTTTACAATCCACCTAGCTATCCCTGATTTAGAAATGGGGTTGCCTTTATGTGGTGGAGAGAAGGAGACGAACAATTGTTTAGTCTTCCTGAAGGGTTGCGTTCTTTGTATGTAGTATAGCAAGGCCCTTTTTACATCGAGTGTGTGTAAGGCTCTTTCTGCAACAGATTGAGGTTGCGAGAAGAAGACAGGTAATTCCACCGATTGATTGAGATGAAAGGGGGAAATGACCTTGGGCAGGAACTTCGGATTTGTGCGAAGTATGACCTTGCTGTGATGTATTTGTATGAAGGGTTCTTGTATAGTGAACGCTTGTATTTCACCAACCCTTCTAAGGGAAGTGATAGCTACGAGAAAAGCTGTTTTCCAGGTGAGAAACTGTAGCTCGCATTTATGCATTGGTTCGAAGGGCGGACCCATTAGTCGTGTAAGAACTAAATTTAGGTTCCATACAGGGGAAGGTGGTGCCCTGGGAGGAATTACTCGTTTAAGGCCTTCCATGAAGGCTTTAATAGCGGGCACTCTGAAGAGAGATAAATGCTGTCTGTTTTGTAGATAAGCAGCGATCGCTGCTAGGTGTAGGCGTATGGATGAATATGCCAGGTTACACCTGTGAAGATGGAGCAGATAGCATATGATGTGCTGTATGGATGCATCTAAAGGGTTGATTGTATTGTTACGGCAGTAAATAACAAATCTTTTCCACTTTGCGGCATAACATGCTCTAGTGGTAGGACGTCTGGCTTCCATGATGATGTTCATGCAATCAGGGGGAAGGTTAAGGTATCCGAATTCTAGGATTTCAGGAGCCAGATCGCCAGGTTGAGCTGAGCTGGGTCCGGGTGCCTGATTTCTCCATGGTTCTGGGTTAGGAGGCATGGGGATAGGTGCAGTTTTTGATGTGGTACCACTGATAGTTGTAGTAGCGTGGTGTACCACGGCTGCCTGGCCCACGTCGGAGCTACCAGAATGAGTGTGAGGGAGTGCTGTTGTAGCTTCCTGACCACTAATGGAATTAGTGGGAGAGGTGGGAAGGCGTATGCAAATCTGCCTGACCAGTTCATCCATATCGCATTGCCCTTGGACAATGGGTGTGGGTATCTGGCGGCGAAGCTTGGGCATTTTTTGTTTTCGTGGGTGGCGAAGAGGTCTATCTGAGGATGCCCCCACTGTTGGAAGAATGGTTGAAGAACTTGTGGATGCAGTTCCCATTCGTGTAGTTGTTGCGTTTGTCTGCTGAGCAGATCTGCCATGGTGTTTTGTACGCCTGGAACGTGCTGTGCCAGGAGAAAGATGTTTTGGGGAATTGCCCATCTCCATATGCTCTGGGCTAAGCGGGAGAGCTGGGGAGAGTGTGTCCCCCCCTGTTTTTGGATATAATACATTGCAGTCATGTCTGTGCGAATGAGGACTGCTTTGCCCGAAATCTGTTTTTGGAAGGATTTTAGGGCTAGGAAGATCGCCAAGAGCTCCAGATGGTTGATGTGGAGCAATTTTTGCTGTGGCGTCCATAGACCTTGCATTGTGAGGTGTAGGAGGTGCGCTCCCCAGCCGGAGAGCGATGCGTCCGCTGTTAGAATCACCTGAGGAACCGGGTCCAGGAACGGCCGCCCCTTGGAAAGGTTTGTGGTGTTCCACCACTGCAGAGAGTGATGTGTGCGGCCGTCCACCAACACCAGATCCGTCAGCTGACCTAGGGCCTGCTTCCACTGTTGTGCTAGGCACTCTTGAAGTGGACGCATGTGTAGTCTTGCATGGGGCACTATAAAGATGCAAGACGCCATCATTCCTATAAGCTTCATGAACACTCTTGCTGGAAGAGAGTGTTGGGGAAGGAATGTTTTGCGTAAGGCTTGAATGCTTGTGATTCTGGCTGTGTTTGGATAGGCAATACCTTTGGAGGTGTCTATAGTGGCCCCGAGGTATTGCTTTGTGTGAGATGGTATGAGGTGGGACTTTTGGTAGTTCACCGTGAAGCCTAGCTGGTGGAGCAGTTGGATGGTGCTGTTTGTATGCTGCACGCATTGATGGTAAGACGCTGCTTTTATTAGCCAGTCGTCTAAGTAAGGTAAGACGTGAATGTGTTGACGTCTGAGGTGTGCTGCTACTACCGCTAGGCATTTGGTAAACACCCGTGGTGCGGTGGTGACCCCGAAGGGGAGAACCGTGAATTGGTAATGTTGCCCGTCCACCACGAACCTGAGGTATTCCCTGTGAGAGGGGTGTATTGGAATGTGAAAGTATGCGTCTTTCAGATCCAATGTTGTGAGAAAGTCTCCCTGACAGAGGAGCGGGAGGACTTGTTGTAGGGTGACCATATGGAAATGGTCTGAATGTATGTAGGCATTTAGAGGCGGGAGGTCCAGAATGGGCCTGAGGGTCCCGTCTTTCTTTGGTATTATGAAATATAGGGAGTAAACCCCTAGATCGATGGGGACCTGCTCTATAGCGTGTTTTTGGAGGAGGGAGAGTACCTCCTGTTTGAGCAGTGTGGAATGTTCTTGAGACATTGGGCGGTGCCTTGGTGGGATATTGGGTGGGGTAGATGTTAGCTCGAGACAGTACCCTGACCAAATGATTTGGGTCACCCATTTGTCCGATGTTATGGACTCCCATGTGTGGATAAAGTTTTTTAGTCTGCCCCCGACCGGAGTGGAATGGTCTGGGGGGAGCGGAGGGAAGTCATTGTGTGGGCGGGGTGGCAGAACGGGTGTTGTTAGTTTTGCCCCTGCCCTTATTGTTGTTGCCTCTGTAACCACCCCTTTGGTTGCCCTTTGAAAAGGTATTTTGAGGAGGGGATTTGTAGGAGGTAGAGGTGTTATCGGTGGAGAAGCCTCTGCCTGTGCCACGAAAGAAGGAGCGTCGAAAGGAACGTTTAGACGCTTGTGTTTGGAGTGCCCCCATAGACTTTGCTGTGTCTGTGTCCTTTTTCATCTTTTCCAACGCTTCGTCTACCTTGGGCCCAAAGAGCGTTTGTTGGTCAAAGGGGTGATTGAGTATGGACGCCTGGACTTCAGGCTTAAACCCTGAGATCCTGAGCCAGGCATGGCGACGAAGCAGGACACTGGTATTTATGGCTCTAGAAGCAGTGCCGGCTGCATCGAGGGCACACTTAATGGAGGTGTTTGTAATGAGTTTACCCTCCTGTATTAGCTCATGAGCCCTACGCTTGTGTTTCTCGGGGAGGTGCTGCATAAGAGCCTCAAGTTCATCGTAGTGTGCTCTGTCATAGCGCGCAAGTAGCGCTTGTGTGTTTGCAATGCGCCACATGTTTGCAGCTTGAGAGGCGGTGCGCTTGCCAGACGCGTCTAGGAGTTTGGATTCCTTGTCTGGCGGTGGGGCTTCTCCTGAGGACTGGGAGTTAGCCCGCTTTCTAGCTGTAGAGACAACTAGGGAATCTAAGGGAGCAGGGCCCTTAATGTATGCAGGGTCTGTGGGTGCCGCCTTGTACTTTTTCTCTATTCTAGGGTTTAGTACCCTGGCCCTGACAGGGTCTTTGAACACCTCTGCGGCATGCTTGGTGACACCCTTAAGCATGGGTAAGATGGAGGTGGATTTGTCCTGTATGTCAAATGTATCCAGTAAGAAGTCGTCTTCCACTGGTTCAGTGTGCATGTCCACCCCATGGTAGTGTGCTGCTCTCTGCACTAAATGATGGAACCCTAAGGAGTCCTTTGGAGGAGACGGCCTGGATGGGTATAGGTCGTCCTGAGGAATATCGGGTACATCAGGGTTATTGTAATCCTCCCACGGGTCTGGGGTCCCTGGTGGAGTGGGATCCATTGGGGCGTCCGCCGGATAATTGTCCGGGTCCCCGTCGTCCGGATCTGGGGACGGGGCCGGAGAGTAGTGAGGTAAAGGTGGCGGAGACCTGGGAGGGGGAGGGGGTGGAGGAGGTAGGGGAGGTGGTAGTGGGGAGGGGACTCTGAGGGGAGAAGTAGCAGAGTCCTTCCGTTTGGGTGGTGGAGGAGGAGCCGGAGCATCAAGGCGTCTTTTTTTGATAATTAAAGTCAATAGTCCAGTCTTTGGATCTTTGGACAGAGTCTTTTGTAGAGGGTCTGGTGTAAACAGAGCCAGTGGCGTCGAATCGTCCGTCGGCACCGGTGATTTCGGAACCGAGGACTTCGATGGTTTGTGTGCGCCATGCTTTTTTGGGGCCTCCTGTTTTTTCGGCGTCGAAGGAGTTTTCGGCGCCGGAGCGTCGGTGCCGACAGATTTATGTTTGTGTTTGGTCGGCACCGAGAGTCCAGGCTTCGGCACCGGTGGCTTCGGAGTCGAGCTGGATATTGCTTTCTTCGGTGCCGGATGCTGTTTTTCGGCACCGGGCGTCGGCTGGCTCGATCCCGAGCTGCCGTGAGACTTTGGATGCTTCGACACCGAGCCCGAAGGTGGGGTGATCGAAGTTTTGGTCTTGGTTTTGCCCAGGCCGGCAGGCGAGGGAGTAACCTGAGTCTCTTTGGTTTTGGGCGCGGGGGAGGGAGGGGGCACAGTACTCACGGCCCGCTGCGCCGGTGTGATGTCCTCCACGTCGGAGTCGTCGGCCTCGGAAGCGCTGACGACGTCTTCTTCCTGCTCGGTGTGTGTTTGCCCCGAAGCTTCGGCGCCGTCTCCGAAGATGTCCGGTGGAGCTGCAGACGATGAGTGCGCCATGGTGCGTCGAGCTTTTCGATCCCGGATGGTTTTCTTCGACCGAAAAGACTTACAGGCGGGGCAGTCTCTGGCCTCGTGTTCTGGAGAGAGGCAAAGATTACACACCTGATGGAGGTCGGTGTGGGGAAATTTAGACCCACATTTTGGGCACTTTTTGAACGGAGTCCTTTCCATCGGCCGGGACCGGAGTCGAGGGGGGCCCGAAGGCCGGTGCCGATGTACGGGATGGAGAAAAGTGCCGCTTCGAGAGATGAAGATAATGATGAAGAAACTCGAAGAAACGAGGATTTTCCGTCGAGGCTGGAACCGTAGAAGTTCGAAGCCGGAGCACGAAGTATCACATCCGAGCCCGATGGCGGAAAAAAACAATCTGAGGATGGAGCCGAAGCCCATGCGCAGTACGGACCGAAGGAGGAGTCACCAAACTCGTGACTTCCAAAGACTGTCCAAGAAGAAAAAAAACTGCAAACATCCGGGCCCAACACCAGATGGCGATCTATGCTAAGTGTACAATCTGCAGCTCATATGCCTCGAACACTTATTTTTAATGCCTTGGAAATTCGTTCGAGCAGGCAAGCGGTAATAAGATGGCTGGAGGGGACGTCCATCATCTTGGCCTGCCGCGGTGTCAAATTTATGACAATGGTCAGAAAACTTTTATATCTCGCTGACGCCGTCCAATCCGGATTATAGACATTTTTACATAGTCTATCCATCACATTAGTTAATTGGGCAGTAAGCCACGTCCCTTGGTCAGCTGAAATAGACAGTAAAATCAATCAAAGTCATTATTATTGGGGTTTCGGCGCTATGCAAGCACCGACTAGATGGATTTTGCAAGCAGGAATTATCGTAAATGTATTTAACGTAATGTAATAGTACTTTTTATATTTTTGTAATTTTATCGTGATTTTATGCAAATATTGATGGGGAATTGTAAAGATTTTAATTAATCAAACAATATAAATGATTGTGTGTGTGTGAGTATATGGTGCTGAGAGCTCGTCAAACACGAACTCCACAGCACCATAATGGCAACGCTGAAGACTGAGAAGTTTGGTATCAAACTTCTCAGCACATTAAACCCGCACTGATGCCAGTGTGGGATTTAATGTACAAAGCACTACAGAGGACATCTTAGAGTTCCCCCTGAAACCTAACCTACAATCCACGTCTAGTCTGGGAGGCTGCCTAGGCTGCCACACAGCAGACATGTTTCTGGACCCCTGGGGAGGAGAGCCCCCGCTCTACTGGGCCTGCAACAATGCACATCCTGGAGAGGTGCTAGGTCTCCTCCCCCAGGATGGACAGGGGGAAGCTTCAAAGGCATGCCGCTCTGTGAGCTTCCCCAGGCCACTTGCTGTACCTAGCAAACTGGCCCCCACCGGTCCTAAACCCCACTCTGGCTGGAAGACTGGCCGGAAACCCCAAATAAGGACAGGGGATGTGCCAGCCTGCCAACCCCACCCCACAGGTGGGGGAGGCGAGGTGAAGCACATCTCTGGGCGCTCGCCATCTTGAAGATGGGAGGCCCTGCCCAACCAGGACTAGGCTACTGCCCCCCTCCCACAGGAGAGTGGCAGGATAGGGGGTGTACCCACCCCAGGGCAGGGACCCATTGGTCCCTACCCTTTACCTACCAGTAACGCCCCTAAATCTAGTATTTAGGGGCACCCTGAACCTTCCTTCCTTAGATTCCAGATTCCGAAAAGCAAAGGAGCAAGAAGAAAGAAGACCTGCCCTGCAGCTGCTAAGAAGAGGAAGACACCAACTGCTTTGGCCCCAGCCCTACCGGCCTGTCGACCCTCGAACCTGCTCCTGCTGAATCCTGGCGCCTCTTGTGGCCAGCACACTCACAAACCCCGGAGGACCTGGCTACCTTGTGACTCTGAGCACCTGGGACTCCCATGAGCAGTGGGCTCTGCTCAAAACCAGTTTCTAACCCCTGGCAGCCCGGAACCGCGAACCCTGCACACTCCGCACCCGCCAAGCCTGGCCTGCGCAGGAGTGAACAAAGACCCCAAGGACGTCCCCCCGGCGACTGTGACCAAGAATCCGGCACCCAAGGACTCACCTCAACGCTCCAGACGCCTGCAGCCTCAGAACCAGGTACTCCCCCCAACCGCGATCAACAGAGGGTAAGATTTCCCGACACCAAAAGGCACCCCTGCAGCTGGCGCCCTGCGGCCCCCTGTGCCCAACTCCTGGGTACCTACCTATCCTCCAACTTACCTCTTGAAGCGGTGGTGGCACCTGAATAATCTTCGTCCCAGAGCTTGCAGCTTTTGTTCAACCAGGAGCTTTCCCATTGAAATGAATAGAGTGCCCGAAGGCTCGAAAGCACCCTGCACCCAGCCGCCCGAGTGGCCCTGGCAGTGTAACCTCTACTCCTAGCTACTTCCCCATTTGCCCTGAGCAAGTGACCAGGAGCCCAGCTCCCACAGCCACGTGGCCTGCTAGTCAGCAGCCACCAACCAAGGCCCCCCTGCCTCCCATAGGATAACATTGGGCCTAACTCACTCTGCACCCAGCTGCCCCTGTGCCGCTGAGGGTGTAACAACTGTACTTACCTGACCCTGGGAGACCCCCGAGTCTGTGCCCTGAACCTTAATTCTGCCAGTCGAGTACTTACCCCAAAAGCCGATAACCCAATTTTCCTCCATAGGGTAACATTGACTGGTTTCTTCTGAAATTTCTTTTAAGTGTGGAGTTTCTGAAACTTAAAATATTCACCAAAAATCAACCGAGTAACGAAAATACTCACCTGCTATTAGGAGAGATCCCAGTGCTGGATCTTGGTGCCAAGCACTGACCCTGAAAAATATTCACAACCGTACTTACCAGTATCCCAATTTTCTTCAATAGGAAATCATTGACTTTTTCTGTGAAATTTCTTCTGTCGATTTTTGCAAACTAAAAATATTCTTTAAAAATCGTACCAACTGTGAAAACGTAGTTGCTTACCTGTTTTAGCTAGAGGTCCCGGTACTGAGCCTAGGAGCCCAGTACTGGATTACAAAAGTAACGAGAACATACCATACCTGTAACTTGAATTTTCTCCCATAGGGAATCACTGACTGTTTTTCGATGAAATTTCTTCCAAGTGTCAACTTTTAAAATAGCAAAATATTGCCTAAAAATCACAACAGTAACTAGGTCGACTTTACTCACTTGTTTCCAAGAACTGTCCCAGGTCTGAATCTCGGATCCAGTCCTGGAGTTAGAAATGTAATCCTGAAAGTAATCTATTGCAAATAACTTAAAAATCCCATTGAGCTCAATGTATTATTGTGTTTGAAATTGTGTTGCCTATTGCAACAACCTGTAACTACCTTGCTAAAAGGCTGTCGTCCTCATTGAGGCTGCCCTAAATGTACTCATTGGAACCTGTACCACCTGTGTGGCCTCTAGATCCCCATGGGTTGATTCGTGGAGTTAAGGGTCTGGAGACCCTTTCCTCCCTAGGGATTATTGGGGGTGGGCTACCAGCCCTGTCCTCATCCCTTTCCTAATCTGACTGGTCATCACCATTTTCAGATGGGTGGGCCTGTGCGTACTCAGCCAGGAGCCCTTGTTTGGTTGGATGCTGGCCCATTGGTATATTTTTAATTCTACATAAAGACCTTATCGCCTTGAAAGACAAGTGAAGATAAGGGGTGAGGTTGAGCTCCTCCACCCTGTCCTGTATGTCATCTTGGTTATCTTCACTAATAGCTGGATTCTGTTTTTGAGACATTCTAACAAAAAGTTCTAACCCCTCTACCCTTGACTATAGTGACTTTTTATTTTCTAAAATTCTAAAGGGACTTAAGCAAGGCCCTAACCAGACTTACTAGGTTGGAAAAAATACCAATTTAAAAAAAATCTGAATTCTAACGGCAATTTAAGAGTTCTGTTGTGTGATCGGATGGTAACTGAGTAGTCCAACAAATGCAAGTTTGTATCCCACCGCTGATCCACCAATGTAAGACACTTGTTCTATATATACTGCACCAAAGTGAGGTACAGTGTGTATTGAGTCCAAGGGTCCCCGGAGGTTTGGCAGAGGTTAAAGTTAGATATAACTTTACTCTCTAAAGTGGTAGCTTGGTCGAGCAGTAAGGCAATATCAGAGGACAGTGTTAAGCATTTGATGTACACACTCAGTCAGCAAATGAATTCACACACAAGAACTGAACTCTACGCCAATTGTTTTTGTATAAAAAATATACTGTTTTATTTCTAGAACCAAGCAAGCCTGGCACAGGTAAAAAAATACTTTGCAGTACTAGATTACTTGTATGAACACAGTTCAAAATTGCAGAATAACTTGTACTGATTTTGGTTACAGTTTGAGTAAGCAGTTTGCAACACTTATCCGGTATAGTACATTCGAATGATTGGGCTTTTTAAGAAAAATGCAATTAATTCCTTTTCCGATTACTTTTGCTAACACAGGGCTGGATCGTAGATTCTGCACTGGGACATTTCCTGAAAACAGTTGAGTAAACTCGTTTTAGTTAGAGGTACGATTTTTAAAGATTATTATTGTATTTCAAAAGTTGCCATTAACTTTTTCACATAGAATCGCCAATCTTATCCTATGGGAGGAAATTCACTTAGCAGGTAAGTTACTTTTGCGTTACTTTTGTAATCCAGTGCTGGACTTTTAGATTCAGCACTGGCACATCTACTTATAACTGGTAAGTAATGACGTTTTTGTAGTTTGCACGATTTTTAAAGAATATTTTTGTATTTCAAAAGTTGACATTTAGAAACTTTTTCACAAAGAACCCCCAATGTTATCCTATGGAGGGAAATTCAATTCACAGGTAAGTTACCTTTTAGTTACTTTTCTTACGCAGTGCTGGACACCTGGGTTTAGCACTGGGACGTTTCCTACAAACAGTTGAGAAAATTCGGTTAGGAATATTCTTAGTTTTTGAAAGTCGACACTTAGAAACTTTTTGGGAGAAAAAGTGTCAATGCTCTCCCTATGAGGAAAAACAGGTTATCGGTTTCAAGGTAAGTATTCGGTCATTGTGGGGTCTCCCAGGGTAAGTGATGCACTGTTGTTGCACCCCCAGTGGCACTAGGGCGGCCGGGTGCAGAGTGTTGAGGCCCAAGATTATCTCATGGAGGATAGGGGGACTCCGGTTGGTGGCTGCTGGCAAGCAGACCACAGGGTTGTGGGAGCAAAGCTCCTAGGGTTGAGCTCAGGGCAAATTGGGGACCAAGTTAGCATCAAAGGGGCACCCTCAGCGGCACTAGGGCAGCCGGGTGCAGAGTGCTGTTTTGAGGTTGGGTGCCCTGTTGATTTCAATGGAGATTCTCCGGGACAAAAACACGGCAGGCTCAGGGACGAGGATCTTCCAGGAGTGACCACCACTTCGAGGGATAAGTTGGGATGTAGAGGGTTGGTTAGGTACCGCTCGGTTGGGCACACAAGGCCGTGGGGCGTCAGGTGCAGGGGTGCCTTGGAACGTCAGACTTTCTTACCCGCTCTGCTCGCAGTAGGGGGGGTCCACTGGATTGAGGCTGCAGGCGTCATCAGGAGGCTTGAGGCAGGTCAGGGGTTGCCAGATCTCAGTCAGGATCGCCGGGGGGACCTCCTCGTGGGATTTTTCCACTGGAGCTCGGGCCGGGTTCGGCGGGTGCAGAGTGGGCTGGATTCGCGGGTCCAGGCTGGCACCAGAAGCTGCAGTTCAAACACATCCGGTGTTCAAGGGAGAAACAGCTTGGAAAGTGAAGGCAGGCAGGTCCTCCGGGGTTTTTGAGGTTGCTGTCCGCTGGACACGGCAGGGTTTGGCAGGAGCAGGTTCGAGGGGGAGACAGGCCTATAGGGTTGGGGCAAGTCAGTGGGTGTCGTCCTCTTGTTAGCTCTGCACGGCTTCTCGTCCTTCTCTTTTTCTTGTGGTTGCTGGATCTGAGGAAGGAAGGTTCAGGGTGCCCCTAAATACTAAATTTGGGGGTGTTACAGGTAGGTAAAGGGCAGGGACCAATGGGTCCCTTTCATGGGGTAGGTACACCCCCTATTCTGCCACTCTCCAGTGGGAGGGGGCAGGAGCCTGTCCCTGGCTGGCTGGGTTCCCCCAACCTCAAGATGACAGGGACTCGAGGTTGTGCTTCACCTCGCCTCCCCCACCATAGGGGTGGAGTTGGCAGAGGTGGGCACACCTCTCTTCCTCACTTGTTTTTCCCGCTGGTTCTCCCTCCCAAAGTGGGAGGTAGGACCAGTTGCTGAAAGCAGCAAATGGTCTGGAGAAGCTCACTAAGGCGGCATGCCTTTGAAGATTCTCCTTTGTGAACCCTGCCCATCCTGGGGGAGGAAGCTTGGCATCTCGTCCCAGGATGTGCATTGTTTCAGGCCCCCGACAGCAGAATGCTCTCGACCCAGGGATCCAGAAACATGTCTGGTGGTGGCAGCCTGCGCAGCCACTCAGTCAGGTCACTGGGAGTTGGTCAAGTTTCAGGGGGCATCTCTAAGATGCCCTCTGTCGTGCATTTTACATTAACTCCCACACTGGCATCAGTGCGGATTTAATGTGCTGAGAAGTTTGATACCAAACTTCTCAGTCTTCAGTGTAGCCATCATGGTGCTGGGGAGTTCGTAATGAAACTCCCAGCACCATATACTCTTAATGGCAACACTGCACCTGCAGGGTCCAGGAATGGACTTGGGCACTGTAGAGGTACAGGGCTCAAGCACCCGTACCCACACCACTGGCATAGGACACCCAGCTATAGGGGGACTGATGTATGACAGGGCAGTGGGTTGTGGGCATGGCACACAGGGATGTGTGCCATGTCGACTCTGTTTTGTTCTGCACCAAGACAGTCAGCCTGCAAAGGCAGTGTGTGTGTGTCTGGGCACAGGGCCTCTAAGGGTTGCACAATAAGTGCTGCAGCCCTTGGAGGCCTTCCCTGGTCACAGTGCCCTGGGTACCTGTGGTACCATTTACCAGGGGCTGACCTGTGGCCAGAGAGGCCAATTGGGTTTTGGCTTCAATGTAGTTTTAGGGAAGGAACACAAGCCCTGGGAACCTGATTGGCAGAAGTCCAGGGCACACTCAGTCAAAGTACATCAGCAATTCAGCAACAAGCATTGGAATAGCCAATAGGTCTCGCCTTTGGGACCTTATAAGTATTTAGTTATGCAGTACAATATCCTTGGTGCAACAACATCAACTGTTGCATGGCTAAACACTTATAAGGCCCCAAAGGCGAGACCTATTGGCTATGCCAATGCTTGTTATGATTCTTCTGACCTTTTGCGAGAGTTAGAGCTATTGGCATTGTAAATGACAATGCCTTTACCCATGTTTTTTGGTTTAGAGTGGAGTGGATGCATGTGGTGTGGAGTGGAATTATGTGGGTAGTATTGAAATTGTTAGTTGTGGAATTGTTCGTTGTGGAATTGTGTGATGTTGAATTATGTGTTGGACAGTTTATTTGTGTAGTGGAATTATGTGGAATGGTGAATAGATAGGGGTGAGAACTTTACAGACTAGATAGAAAGGAAGATAGAGCGGGATAGGTAGTTTGTGCAGGAAGTGGTGAATGAACTCCGGACAGAGGAGCAGAAGGAGTGAGTGAGAAAGAAAGAAGGGGAGAGCAGGTGACAGACGTTTAAAGAGGTGCGCTTGTGTACGCAAGAGACACCCCAAAAAGAGGAGGAGAGGGTGGGTTTAAGAGACGGAAATGTTGAAAATGTACGGGAAAGAAACTTTGTCCGAAAACCTGAAGTTAATGATAGAGGCGGGAACAGTGCATGAGAGAGTGAGAGAGGGGTGAGAGAGAGTGCGAGAGGTAGAGGGACAAGTGGGAGGGGCACCCAAAGGGGGTGGGGAAGTCGAGAGCTGTACCAGTGCACAGCATGAGGAGGTAAAGGAAGGTTGTATGTGAAAGCAGATAGAATAGACAGAGTGTGAGGGAGGGATGAGAGGGGGCAGTGGGGTCACGAGATGAGGGGTAGTGTGAGGGTGAGGGATAGATAAGAGGAATAGTGGGAGGGAGAGATGAGGGGGAGTACGAGGGAGAGATGGGGGGGGGGGGGGGGGGAGTACGAGGGAGAGATGGGGGAGTACGAGGGAGAGATGGGAGAGTACGAGGGAGAGATGGGGGGGGGGGGGGGGAGTACGAGGGAGAGATGGGGGGGGGGGGGGAGTACGAGGGAGAGATGGGGGAGTGAGGGAGAGGCGTAGTGGGAGTGTGGGAGAGAGATAAGAGGGGGAGTGGGAGGGAGAGATGAGGGGAGAGTGGCAGGGAGAGATGAGGGGGGAGTGGCAGGGAGAGATGAGGGGGGAGTGGCAGGGAGAGAGGAAGGTGAGTGGGTGGGAGTGATGGGAGGGGGAGTGGGAGGGAGAGATGGGGGAGTGGCAATGAGAGATGAAAGAGTTAGTGGGAGGGTGAGGGGGAGGGAGAGATGAGAGGGGGAGCGGCAGGGAGAGATGAGGGGGTAGCGGCAGGGAGAGATGAGGGGGTTTGTGGGAGTGGGAGGGAGAGAGGAGGGGCAGTGGGAGGGAGAGAGGAGGGGGGAGTGGGAGGGAAAGAGGAGGGGGAGTGGGAGGGAAAGAGGAGGAGAATGTGAGGGAGAGATGAGGGGGGAGTGGGAGGGGAGGGAGAGGGGGAGGGAGAGATGAGAGGGGGAGTGGGAGGGAGAGATGAGAGGGGGAGTGGGAGGCAGAGATGAAAGAGTTAGTGGGAGTGGGAGGGAGAGAGGAGGGGGAGGGAGAGATGAGGGGATTGTGAGGGAGAGATGAGGGGATTGTGAGGGAGAGATGAGGGGAGGGGGAGGGAGAGATGAGGGGAGGGAGAGATGAGAGGGGGGGGAGAGATGAGAGGGGGAGTGGGTGGGAGGGAGAGATGAGAGGGGGAGTGGGAGGGAGAGATGAGAGGGGGAGTGGGAGGGAGAGATGAGAGGGGGAGTGGGTGGGAGGGAGAGATGAGAGGGGGAGTGGGAGGGAGAGATGAGAGGGGGAGTGGGAGGGAGAGATGAGAGGGGGAGTGGGAGGGAGAGATGAGAGGGGGAGTGGGAGGGAGAGGTGGGAGTGGGAGGGAGAGATGAGAGGAGGAGTGGGAGGGAGATGAGGAGGAGTGGGAGGGAGATGAGGGGGAGTGGCAGGGAGAGATGGGGATGTGGGAGGGAGAGGGGAAGTGTGAGGCAGCAATAAGAGGGGTAGTGGGAGGGAGAGATGGGGATTGGGAGGGAGAGATGAGGGGTATTGGGAGTGTGAGGGAGAGGTGATTGGTTGGTGAAGGTGCGAGGGAGAGATGTATTTTATTGTAAACGAGCAATGACATTACGAAAGAGAGCTAATATCCTCACCAAATGCACCATGATGTACCATACTACCACAAATGAATGTGTAATGAAACCGGTGCTCGTGTAAAACGCTCCATCAGCTACGGGTCAAAACTTGAGCTGTATAAAACTCCTAAAAAAAGAATCTTACCATGCGTAATGGAAGTCAAATTTCGAATCTATGGCTTTTGTTTTTCTTATTAGGTTTCACTGCAGAGAAAAATTAATACATTTAAAACTTCGCAGAGGGTGGGGTGGTATTTTTTTTCTTTTTTGCACATATTTTTCCAGGGGAATTTCGCAAACATACAAAGGATTCCTCCCTTGCAAATACTCATTGCACTGAAAGTAAAACCTTAAAACCAAGGACTTGGAATAAACCTGTGCACATTTAAGCGATGATTGTTTTTTAAAGTTTTCCGTATTGGTGCTGTAATAATAAAAATCGGGTATGTGTGCCAGTCTACCAGTGCATTCTGCTTTCCCACTGAATAGAAAGATCAGAGCATGTATTATACAATGGACACATGAATGGGAGGGAGGGACCCATCTTATGCGAGCACATCATTATCTTCATTGGTCATTGTGTTACGTCTCCTCATCCTTATGGGCATATTTCCGGTTGCCATGCGCAAGCAAAGGATTTTGGCATTACCAGTACTTAAGAGCAGCACACAGAGTGTTTTATTCTTAATATATTTTTCAATTTCGAAGGCCTAAATTATGAGCAGTCCCATAAGTTTAGGACTAAATTCGTAGGCTCCTTCTCAGTTGTTGGCTAGAGAAAGCAATCTCTCTGCATCGTCTGTCTGGCTTCCAGCAGGCACGTTACCTGCAGTTAACCTGTAAACAGGTATTAATGATGTGCGCTGAAGAACCCGGGTAACATCAGGGATTTCTTACCATACACCACTTCTGTTTTAGGATGAGCGGTTTTGTCTCGGCTCTGGGTGTGCACACACCTCCCTTAAAGTGACCAGTGTGTTCCCAATACTCGGACTCCCAGACGATGCACGGTGACCGTCTGCCCGTGAATGAACAGTCCCTGCCACAAGCACCTTTGGAGTCACAGCAGGAATTTAGGGCGAGGCTGGATTGCCTCTGCTGTCAGCTTGGCTAAAATCAAGCTGAAACAAGCATTGGCCACGAAAGTCATCGCAATCACGATCGCTGTGAAAGCGAAAGTGATGACGCGCTAAAACACGCAAGAAATGCGCGCGCAAGCGCGCATGGTTGTTGCGCGTTCTAGCAAGCTGGCTAAAAAGCTGGGGGGAAAAATGCTACAGTCGGCCACAGCTTGCGCGCGCACATGCACTGCAAGCTGTAGCCGGCGGTAGCATTTTTTGGAGCCCTCTCTTACTAAAGTCTCTCCGAGCAGCGAATGCGTGCTGACTCAGCAAGACCTAAAAAGTGGGGGCCTACCATGCAAGAAGGAGGGCACTTTCTCACAGGTTTAGGTTTCAATGCAGTTTTAGGGAAGGAACATAGGCCCTGGGTACCTGATTAGCAGGTGCCCAGGGCGCACACAGACAAAGAACATCGGCAATTCAGCAAAAAGTGGGGGCATACCATGCAAGAAAGAGGGCACTTTCTCACAAGCTCTAAAACAAATGAATCCAGGTGACTACTTGTTTTCTTTGTGCAAGGAATGATCGCAGCAGGGTCAGTGCTGTTCCCTACACCATGATCCTGGCTAGACGGTCCATCAGAAGGTCATGATGGACCGTATCAAATGCTGCGGAGAGATCTAACAATACTGACGCATTTCCCCCAGCATCAAGAGCCTCTCTGATTTCTTCCGTGGATTTGATCAGAGTGGACTCCGTGCTGTGTCCACTCTGAAAGCCATATTGCGTGGTATCTAGCAGCTGATTTTCCAAGATAAAGTTAGAAAGTTGGATGTTCATGTCATTTTCAACTAGTTTGGCAGGGAGAGGAAGCCATGAAATGGGGCGGAAGTTGGAGATCCTTAGTATTTAGATTTTTTTTTTTTTTTTACTAAAGCCACCTTCCATTCTTTGGGAAAATTACCCGATTTGAACATCATATTAAAGATAAAGGTGAGATGTTCCGCCATTCACTCTGGAACTATTTTAATCACTGCTGGAGATCATGGATTAATAGGAGAACCAACTTGGCCGCTTGGTTTAGCCCAAGAACAGAATTAGTCAAAAGGGAAGCGTATTCTGAGAAAGTAGCCTGTACTGAAGAGAGGCCTGTTTTCAATTGCGTGTGTGGGAGGATAGATCAAACTCATTATAGATGCCCTCCACTTTGTTTAAAAATAACTTTGCAATACTATCACATAGCAGTTGATTGCTGTTTACCTGATATTTTTACCGGCAGCCCGGTTGGTTTGGAGACTGTTTTGAATAACTCTTTCAAGGAGTTTGTAGCAGCATTAATCTGTTCTGTGTAATATTTACATTTTTCTTTCATAAGTAGGGTTTTATAGTCAGCTAGACACGGTTAACATTTGATTCTTCGTATGTCGCTATAGTCTCTCCTCCAGCCTCGTTCTTGATGCTTGCAGAGTTGTTTCTGCTTTCTAAGAGCATCCGAATACCAAGGCGCAGTGGGTGGAGAAGTTTAGAGAGCACAGATTTTTCAGGCGCTATCGTAGTAGCTTCTGAATTAAGCCAGCTGGTGTATAAAGAGGTAGCAGCTTCTAGGTCTTCAGGAAAGTTCGGATGAGAGATAGTGAGCTGATGCGCGAGCTAGTCAGACTGGCTTCTACCGGCAATGGTCCTATATTAGCTGTGAAGGAGTGTCTTGGACTTGGGGGTCGATAAAGATGATACCATTAAAATAGAATTGCTTAAATGATTCAAACTGAAAAGAAAGAGCTTCACAGGCATACAAAGGAACCATATCAAATGACTAAAAATGAGTCACAGTAGAAAATTGTTAGGCCTCCCCCCTCTTTAGAGGCCTGTATAGTGTATATATAGTGTGTAGCATGCAAAACGAGGAGGAATGGCCTCAATCAAATCTGGGTGTGGCAGAGTCCCTCCAGTGTTCTGTAACGAACGCAAGATCTAACTGCTAATTTTCTTGAAACCCGGCACATTTTACGCTGTGTTTTCCAGTAACCTGACATTTAGGAGAGCACAGCGTAGAGGTCTCTTAGTTTCGTTGATGTCATCAACTGTGCTCACAGGCCGAATATTACTAGCAGTACACAAAATCAACTTGGGCAAATGAGAGTGGCACACCTGGAAGAAAGTTTGAGGGGTGCTAGGAGGCGAGCTAAAATCAAGGCAAAGACATTTGGCCTTCTTATCATTCATGTTAAGTGTGTGTAGGTCCGAGATAGAGTATTGGATAGTAGAAGCCCGGTCTGCTGTGGGACCAGCAGGGCAGGGTCAGAGCGTGGTCCAAGCGCTAACGGGTGCGGACGGGCTTGTTTTATACACATCTTCGGCACACCATCAGTGCAGACGCACTCTAGCTTTGTTGAAATCCACCTCCATGCAAGGGTGGGAGGAGCCAATTAGCGATTCGTAGTGGGAAACAGAACAGGTGGGGAAACTAGAAATGGTGCTCAGAGACTAGGGTCCAGCGACCCCCAATTCCCTCACAGGCTAACCCACAAAGAAGCAATACTGGTAAATTAAATTGAATTAAAATAAGAGGTTGAAAGTAAAAACTGTAAAATTGTCAACTGGAAGTCTCTCTTTCCAGTATGGCACCCGCGGTGTAGGAGCCAGGCACCTCTTAATTTGCACCAACATGTTTACAAGGAAAACAAAAGCGTGGTGAAGTCTTCCGATCGTGGCTTGTATCTTAGAGTTGACTTTGGCTGGGTCCTGGAGACATCACCTCGAGCAGGACACAGCAGGCACAGTCCCTCTTCCTTTGCTAGCCACTAGGGTCATCAAGTGCAGTCAACGCTTGTGCAGCCTCCATTTGCTGGTTCCATGGTGCACCAGTGCAGTCCTTTGATCCTCATCCTTCGTATCCTGCCCTAAGGGCATTTACTGACCATAAGCAGGGCACCCCAGCCAGCCTAAACTCTGATCTCAAATGGACTGGAAAAAGATCAAAGGAGAACTGCCCTGCTGCACCGTGGAGCCAGTGAAAGGATGCTGCAGCGGCGTGGACTGCACTTGCTGAACCTGGTACCTAGCAAAGGAGAGGGACATTGCCTGCTGTGTCCTGCTTGAGGTGCTGTCTCGAGGGCCCAATCAAAGTCAGGAGACTCCAAGGGTCAATGAGCTGGCCTCCTGTTCACAGCACAGTGACAACAGTTGAGAAGTCTACTGGGGCACATTCGTAGCCCAAAGTCTTCAATCCACCACAAACTGCTGCAGAGCACCAGAAACAGAGCAGATGCACAAAGTTGCACCCAAGATCACAGAGATATTGCTTCTTAGAGCCACAGCTAACAAGGGCCTAAAGGGGTTAAGTGTATAACACAGGGAGGTCGCACAACCACACCAGATAATATACCCATTTTCTCTCACAAGGCTTCTTAGTCTTCATTTCACCCGATACCTCGATCTGCACTTTCTCTATATTGCAGGTTCTTCTTCATCCCTACTTTCTCCCTTAGTCACGGTTTCATATAATTTTTTCTCTTGCATTACACGTTCGCTATATTTTCTACATCATAGTCTGAAGTTGAAAAATAAGTCGTGGCCCTCAAAAATTAGTGCTGGTGCACACCACCTGCAACTACCAGCATTAATGAAGCATTTGTTAGCACTTGTTTGGCAGACTTCATCTCAATGTACACTTGGAAAAATTCATAAAGGCAACTTTACGTTAGTCTTACCTCAAAGCCTTTTGTTTTTGCCGCACTCCAAAACTGCTCAAAATGTTTCACTCTGTCATTTATTCCATCCAGGATAATAAAAGGGAAAAACCCGTCATCTAAAGTTTTTTTGAAGGTCTTCAGCATGCTGTTGCGATAGGTCTCCTCCATCTCCGGCTCATACTCGTATTCCATCACCTGTCAAATAATGAAAAGGTGAGCACTGATCACACTAACTACTGCAAATGTACAACTATGTGGCTGTCAAGTGCATGCAATAGTGGACCTCCGAGACTAAAAAAAAAAAAAAAAAAAAAAGTAACATACTAATAGATTTCTCATCTATGGCAATATTTCTTGATAATAGTTCCATGCAATATACTCTCCGTACCATGATTATCTTGACACCATAATGACGATAATGAAAATAAATGTGGTCAGGATTGCTCCAATAGAGAAAATATAAACTACTCAGTGTCAAGACAACATTACGCAAAACAGTGAAAGTAAGCCACAATGTCCCACTTTGTAACTGTCATCTTTCATTCTATTGTTTTTTATTATACATGAGGATAAGATTTTGAAGGTGTAATTCTACACTAAAATTCTCTTGGGGAGCAGGGAAAGGTGTGATGTGAATCAAGAAAGGTGTCAAACTGCCAAGCTATTGTTCCAGGTAAGTGCAGTTTTAAATTATGCAGTGTAAACCTTTTCTATGTCTTTTTAAACAATAGAACAATGTCTTGAATCAGGTCCTTCTGAAGAATTTTATTATCACTTCTTGAAACATGCAGAGCAACAGCAGCCGACTCACGTTTCGCCCCCCCCCGGGCTTTTTCAAGGCTGCAGAAAGACATGTATAAATCATTTTTGAGGATTGTGACAATCTGTAGTCACAGTTTAACATCAATCTTATGAATGCCCTTTTGATATAACCATTTGATTACATTAAAAAACACTGTCTTATAATTCCATAGCATCCAAATACATTTCTGTTTGACAGGTACAGATTAAAATTGAGAAAAAGAAGCAACCAAACAAATCTCATGCTGATAACAATCTGTTCAGTAACAAGTTAGATCGATGATCAATTTCAACAGATGAATAAACCCGTGTCTTTAGATTGAGCATATGTGTGAGTCGAAAAGAATGAAAAAACAAGTGAAGAAAAGAAAGTCAGTCTCAAAACCGTATCATTTGTTTTTAAATAAACAATGATAGTGATAGAAAAGATTTAATTAATGTGAAAGTAAGAAAAGCCACCTCCAAAAGAATAATATTTATAGCCACATAGAGAATAACCGATTTAAACCAGATAGGCTTGGTTTTTCTGGTAAAACCGACCAACTATCAAAATCGCCTCACCTCAAATTCGACGGATTGTGTGCTAATCTGCATCTCACTATTTAAAGTGAGCTGACCTCTTTATTGATTGTTCCTGAAGAGAGAGGAGTAAACAACCAAATGAGGAAGTAAATGCTATATCTAAGCATATGTACTCGTACGTATTTTCATGTGACATTTGGAGTGAATGTTCCTTACCCCGACAAAATAGACGAAAAAACCAATGATTCACGATGTCAATTATTCAAAAGATGCGAGTCCTTTCCAAGCACTAATCCCACGCCTCCTCATTACAGAGTGTAAGACCTTGATAAGTCCTTCTGGTGAGCGTTAACAGAACAGCAAAATATAAAAAGAAACAAAAAAAGACGCAAAATTAATAATTGCGTTCCAAAGCCCTTAAATCTGGCCAAACAACATAGCTATACTAAATAAAAACCCTATAGTTGGGTAATTGACAAAAGAAAAATGTATTTACCTAGTTCTTGTGCTTCTGCACCATACACGTAAAGCGGCAACTCTGCGTCCTTCAGACGCGGACGCCATCTTTTTCAGTATTTACGTCCTAACAGTCAGAGACTGAAAGTGGACTGCGATCCTGATACTAAGAACTACGTGTGATGTCATTGTTATGACCATAGTCCCAATATGCCCAATCTTTGAACCATTTTATCACGGAGTGTATGAAAAATAAAAAGAGAATTTATTTTTTATTTCTGGTCATATTACCCCATCGATTGTATTGATTACCATTGATGTGATGAAAATAGGAAGAGGACTGGCTTCACAAATCATGTGAAAAATAACTACCTGGGTTTTGTATCGTTGGTACAAACGATATATCATTCATGTTATTATGTGACTACATCTTGGAACAGATGCTCTTTATTACTCATTTTAGTTTCAACCGGCTTATTTTAAAGTGGGTTTGTATCCCCACATATATTATCAATACGTATTGACTCCTAAAAGGTCCACATGAAAGTGAATTAAAAATATTTTACTCGTATGATATTTAAGATATTTTATAAAATTATCCGACCTAAAACTGATATCTTCTCATTTCATTCCATATACTGAATAGAATTCAACACTACAGGATTTATTAAATACATGGAAAATGGGTTAAAGAAAATCCCCATAATGTGATAAAACTTCAGTCAAGATAAATGCAAGAAGAGAAATTCCATTATCTTTTCTAATATCATGAACAAATTTGTTCATGAATGCTAATGCGATTCATTCTAAATATATTCTTGTACATGAAACCCAAAACGCCTCCTATTAAAAAACAAGTTATAGTTCTAAAAAAATCCCATAACGAACTGTAAGTGATGCATGGAATCAGGGAATATAAGGCAATGAACAATTTAGTAACCTTATATTAGGTTTGATTAATCTAATCTGGAAAAATTTATAAAAAGGAAAAAAATTCAAAATGATCTCAATTGTTAATAAAGATGAGCCATGAGACAGAGTAGATATTGACAGACGCGAATAGCGTAACCCGTCCAAGAAAATGAGACATGTTTAGTATGGAACCACACAGATTATTTTTATCGAAGAGAATCACTCCTCAGTTAGTGGTTAGATTAAACTTTATCATTTGGTGTACCATGCATACACCGTGAAAGTGTCACAAGATTGGTAGTGTGAATTCTATTCAGTATATGGAATGAAATGAGAAGATATCAGTTTTAGGTCGGATAATTTTATAAAATATCTTAAATATCATACGAGTAAAATATTTTTAATTCACTTTCATGTGGACCTTTTAGGAGTCAATGCGTATTGATAATATATGCGGGGTTACAAACCCACTGTAAAATAAGCCGGTGACATCACACGTAGTTCTTAGTACCAGGATCGCAGTCCACTTTCAGACTCTGACTGTTTGGACGTAAATACGGAAAAAGATGGCGTCCACGTCTGAAGGACGCCGAGTTGCCGCTTTACGTGTATGGTGCAGAAGCACAAGAACAAGGTAAATACATTTTTCTTGTGTCAATTACCCAACCATAGGGTTTTTATTTAGTTTAGCTATGTTGTTTGGCCAGATTTAAGGGCTTTGGGACGCAATTATTAATTTAGAGTCTTTTTCATTTCTTTTTATATTTTGCTGTTTTGTTAACGCTCACCAGAAGGACTTATCAAGGTCTTTTACACTGTAATGAGGAGGCGTTCCATTACTGTGGGATTAGTGCTTGGAAAGGACTCGCAACTTTTGAATAATTGACATCGTGAATCATTGTTTTTTTTCGTCTATATTTTGTCGGGGTAAGGAACATTCACTCCAAATGTCACATGAAAATACGTACGAGTACATATGCTTAGACCCCATAGCATTTACTTCCTCATTTGGTTGTTTACTCCTCTCTCTTCAGGAACATTCAATAAAGAGGTCAGCTCACTTTCACCCCTTCAGCGCGGCGCGGATTTCCGCGCCACGCTGAAGGTTCTGAGCGCGGGCGGGGCCATGACGGAACGGTTCCGTCATAAGCACAGCCCAACCGACGTGCATGACGGAACCGTTCCGTCATGCGCGTCGAAGGGGTTAAATAGTGAGATGCAGATTAACACACAATCTGTCGAATTTGAGGTGAGGCGATTGATAGTTGGTCGGTTTTGCCAGAAAAACCAAGCCTATCTGGTTTAAATTGGTTATTCTCTATGTGGCTATAAATATTATTCATTTGGAGGTGGCTTTTCTTACTTTCACATGAATTAAATCTCTATCACTATCATTGTTTATTTAATAACAAATGATACGGTTTTGAGACGGACTTTTTCTTCACTTGTTTTTTCATTCTTTTCGACTCACACATATGCTCAATCTAAAGACACGGGTTTATTCATCTGTTTAAGTTGATCATCGATATAACTTGTTACTGAACAGATTGTTATCAGCATGAGATTTGTTTGGTTGCTTCTTTTTCTCAATATGAATCTGTACCTGTCAAACAAATGTATTTGGATGGTATGGAATTATAAGACAGTGTTTTTTAATGTAATCAAATGGTTATATCAAAAGGGCATTCATAAGATTGATGTTAAAATGTGACTACAGATTGTCACAATCCTTAAAAATTATTTATACGTGTCTTTCTGCAGCCTTGAAAAAGCCCGGGGGGGCGAAACGTGCGTCGGCTGCTGTTGCTCTGCATGTTTTAGGAAGTGATAATAAAATTCTGCAGAAGGACCCGATTCAAGACCTTGTTCTATTGTTTAAAAGGACATTTGATCAATGGTCAAGTGGAATTTTATTTAGGTCTAAAAGTGTACCTGTGGATTATAGATACAACTCTGTGTGCTCTGGTGTATTTTGGTTTGAATCTTGCTCTAGGATTTCAAGTTCTAGTGCTATTATACCCTGGTAGGTGGGTAGTGTTAACACCATTGGAGCACCCTAAAAGGTAAAAAAGTAAATAAATAATGTTGATTTGACTATTTCGAATGGATGTGCAGATCCTCATGCAAATACTCACAAAGCTTTGGATTGATAAACCTTTTCTATATTTATACGCTCAGCACACATTACATAATAGTACTTTACCTATTGCAAACAACGATAGATTTGAGCAGAAGTAAACAAATGTTAGAAAATTTAACACAGTCCATGTGTTGTCTTGACTGGACATTAACGAACAAGCTACTTACCTTCGGTAACGATGCATCTGTAAGAGACATTAGTAGTTATAGATTCTTTACTTTAGAATTACCCCAAGGTGTCAGACTGGATCCGGAGATTATTTTTTTTTGTAGTAGTACCCCTGCGCGTTGGTCGACTCCGCGTCCGTTGTTGGTGTCGCGGTCACCGGGATGACGTTGCGGTGTCTTAGATGCCGCCTCTGCGCGCTTACGTCCGTTCTGACACGACTTTCCAAACAAGAAGCGCAGAGCCATGAAAGACACTGACCACTGGTGCACATAACTTGGGCCCTGTAAGGGAGTCCCTATCCCTAGAAGTCAGTTTGCGAACGGGGAGGATAGGTGACGCAGTAAGGAATCTATAACTACTAATGTCTCTTTCAGATACATCTTTACCGAAGGTAAGTAACTTGTTCATCTGAAAGAGACCGTAGTTAATAGATTCTTTACCTTAGAATAGATAACCCAGCATTGCCAACCCCGGAGGTTGGTCTGCAAACTAAGTTCACACCAGGAAGCCCTGGAGAACAGAACGACTGAAAAAGCCATCGCTCCGGACTTGGCTGTCCTGACAGTAATGTTTCGTGAAAGTGTACAGGGATGCCCACGTGGCTGCCAGTTAGATGTCAACCAACGGAACTCCATGTCACAAAGGAGTAGTGGCTGCCGTCGCCCTGGTGCACAAGTTACTTACCTTCGGTAACAATATATCTGTAAGAGACATTATTTAGTGATAGATTCCTTACCTTAGAATTACCCCCAGACGTCAGACTAGATCCGGAAATCTTTTGTCAGCAGTACTCCTGCGCGTCGGAAGGTGGCGTCGTGCGACTCCGCGTCCGGACGCCTCGGGTTAATTCGAAGGTTAGGAATCTATCACTAACGTGTCAGTTTCAGATAGAGTGGGCGCGCAGTCCTACTGGAGGTTCCTTTTTCACCAATCAATCAATCAATCAATCAATCAATCAATCAAAGCATTTATATAGCGCACTACTCACCCAGAGGGTCTCAAGGCGCTGGGGGAGGGGGGTCCGCTACTGCTCGAACAGCCAGGTCTTGAGTTGCTTCCTGAAGGCGAGGTGGTCCTGGGTCAGGCGGAGGTGACCAGAGAATAACAGATCTTAATGCATAAGACAACCCATCAAGAGATGGTACTTTTTTGCACTACCCGACCTTTCTTAGTGACCACATAACCCATGAAGAGTTGATCGTCCACTAGGAAGTCTTTAGTGCGGTCAAGGTAGAAAGACAGCGCACATTTTGGGCCCAGACAGTGGAGTCTCTCCTCCTCTTTGGGAATCTGCGGAGGTGGGAAGGTGGTGGGCAATGTGATGCTCTGGTCTATGTGGAAAGAGGTAACCACTTTGGACAGAAAAGAGGGCCTAGTACACAGGACTACTTTGTCCAGAGGGACAGCAAGAAAGGGAGGTCTGAAAGATCAGGCTTGAAGCTCACTCACCCTGTGAGCAGAGGTGATGGCAAGCAAGAAAGTAGTCTTCAAAGTAAGGAGACGAAGAGGACAATTATGTAGTGGCTCAAAGGGAGCACACAAGATTAAGTGAGGACAAGATTCAAGTCCCGCTTGGAAAATACGAATGGAGAAGGAGGAGAGAGAGGAGTAATGCCCTTTAGAAATCTGTTAATAGAGGACTTGAAAAGAGACAGCTGATCAGGAAGGCGAAGACAGGCCGAAATGACAGAAAGATCCCCTTTAAGAGTGCCCAGAGCACAGCCCTGCTGGGTCAAAGTAAGAATGAAGAGGAGAACCTCAGAGAGGGGCAGAAAGGGGATCCACAGCCTTTGCTGTAAACCATGCCACAAATTTGTTCCATCAGTAGGTGTATATCGTTTTAGTGGAGGGACGCCTGGCTGCCAAGATGTCATTACGGACTTCAGGAGGAAGGTCGAAAGCTGTTAACTGCTGCCTCTCAATCTCCACGCAAGGAGGTGGAGACTGGATAGGTTCGGGTGGAGGACCGTCGCCTGCTGCAGCGACACAAGATCCTCCCAAAGAGGCAGTCTAATTGGAGGATCGATAGCCATGCTCAAGAGCTCAGGGTACCAGACTCTTCGTGCCCAGTCCGGGGACACAAAAACGACATAGGCCCGGTCGTGCTTGATCTTATTCCGCACTTTGGGTAGAAGTGGTACAGGCATAAACGTACAGGAGGCCGCAGTTCCGTCGCCGAGCGAGTGCAGCCTTGGAAACTCCAACATGCAGGAACTGCTGACATTGCGCGTTCTCTTCGGTGGCGAATAGATCTAACCAAGACACTCCTCACTGCTGAAAGAGACCTTGCACCTCCTCTGGTGGTGCAAGGTCTCACCATTTGTGATCCATCATGCACCAGCGGCTCAGTTCGTCCGCCCTGGCGTTCAGGGAACCAGCATGGTGTTGAACCACCAGGGATTAGCCCCGATGTTCCAGCCACTTCCAAAGGCGAAGAGCCTCTTGACATAGGGTCCACGACCCCACCATGCCCTGTTTGTTGCAGTACCACATGGCGGTTGTGTTGTTCGTGCACACCTGCACTACTCTTCCTTTGACAGAGGTAAAGAATGCCTTCAGTGCAAGACTAATCGCCCGGAGCTCCAGAAGGTTGATGTGGAACACAGACTCTGCCGGAGACCAGAGGCGTCTGATCTCCACCTCCCCTATGTGGCTGCCCCATCCCATAAGTGATGCATCCGTCACTACTGTGAACTCTGGTTGGGTAAGGGAGAGGGATCTGCCGCTGACCCAATCCTGGCAAGACGGGGATGTGAAAATAAGCGCCCTGCAAGTCTAACGCTGCCATCCAGTCTCTAGGGTCGAGGGCAGACAGGACCTGAGCCACGGTTAACATTTTGAACTTCTCTTTCCAGAGGAAGCGTTTGGCTGCCCTGAGGTTTAAGATCCTATGCAGGCCTTTGTCCTTCTTGGGTACCAGGAAGTAGTGGGAGTAACAACCACTACCAACTTCTGGCACAGGGACTAGTTTGATAGCTCCAATGGCCAAGAGAGCTGTATCTTCCTGGCGGAGAAGGGCCAAGTGTAGTCTCGAAGGGGAGGGATTAGCCCCTTCGGACTGCAAAACCCACCTGTCCGACATGCTGTTGTGCCAGTGGGAGAGGTAATGGTGAATCCTGCCACCCATTATCAACTGGTGGCCCTGAAAAGTCGGACTAGGAGGGTTTGGAAGTTGCTGCAGGGGTGCACTGGTGCACTGACCCGCCCGCCCACACCCACAATGCTGCGTCCCACGTCCCCAGCCACGCATGGGCTGGGCAGCTTGCGCGGCCCTGTGGCTCTGGGCAGCACCTGCTGGGGCACACCTTCCGTAGCCACGAAAGGGACAAAAGGCAGATGCACAGAGCGAGAGATTGCTGCGAGGCTCAACGATCTAGCCGTGGCCCTAGAAAACTTGAGGCGCTCAAGCGCGTTTTTCGTCTCGTCACAAAACGAGCGACGGCCATCAAAGGGCATGTCCAAAAGTGTGGATTGGACATTCCCAGGCAAGCCGGACGTTCTCCGCCAGGCGTAGTGCCTCAGGGCTACCGAAGTGGAAACTGTTCCACCCAGCGAGTCAGCAGTATCCAGCTGACACCGGATTGTTAACTTAGCTGCGTCAGGACCCTAAGCAACAGCACGGGTGAGCACGGCCCAGGCCTCCTCCGGGCACTGTGGCTGCACGTGCGTGACCGTATCCCACACCGTGTGCGTGCATAATGGCCCAAGAGACAAGTGGTGTTCACTGACCGTAGTCTTAAGCTGGCGGAAGAAAACAGCTTCTTCCTACGATGGTCCAGCTTCTTGGATTCCCTATCTGGGGGAGCAGTAGGGAATGCGCCTTTTGAAGACGAGGCTTGGACCACCAAGCTCTCAAGGATAGGGTGCTGCGAGAGGAAAAGTATGTCGCCCGGTGCCAGCGTCGGGCAATCATCCTGTCCACAGCAGCAGCTGGGCTTGGACCAAGTGCCCAGAAGGATGTCAGTAAGAGCCTCATTAAAAGGCAGCATAGCATCCGAAGAGGCTGCTGCCGGCTGAAGCACCTAAGTCAGGAGGTTACTCCTGGCAGCCACCGTTGGAAGCTCAAGGCCCAAGGCCTCAGACGCCCTATGCAACACCACAGCTTAGGAAGCCCCCTCCTCCATAGCCACGGTAGGGGGAGAAAGAATACCAAGGTCTGGGGAGGTATCCAGACGACTGGCATCACCCAACTCCTCTCGGGAGTCCGGCTCCTCAAGTTGGTCTGCTAGAGGGTCAACAGACCCCTCCCAGTGCTCTGACCCTCCTCTGGCTGCCACTCAGGGCGTTAGGGAACGCCAGTGATGAACATAACAGGTACCGACGTCGGGTCCAGGCAGTTGGCGAGGCTGGGGTCGACACCGGTTGGGGCACAACCGGCGTCAGGGGTGTCGTCACTAGGATCGACGCGGGGGAAGGTACCGTGAGGCATCTATCAGGATCCAGGCCAGGATCCTTGGAGGCCCTTTGGTGCCGGAGCCAAAGCCGCCGGCCTTGGTGGTCTAGAGCCCCCTGCCGAGTCCACGGGGACCGAAGTCACGCCGTCGGAGTACCCAAAGATGCTGTGAAGCGCTTCGCAGAAAGCGTTGACCAACTGACAGGGAGAAGGTGAAGCGCGACGGTGCTTCTTCGCCTTCTTGTGCTTCGACTTACCGGAGCAGTGCGAAGACTTCGAAGAGGAATGGTGAAGACTCCGTGACCGGCCCAGCGACCTTCCTCTCAACGGGGACCTTCAACGGCGTGGAGCGGACTGCCGGGCTTCCAAAAGCTTTTGGGACCGCTCCTGCAAAGACTTCGGCTTCGTTGCCCAGCAAACTGAGCACGACTTTGGATCATGGTCACGCTCCAGTCACCAAAGTTGAGGTGAGGATTGATGACTGACGATGGGACATCCCTCATGCACCAGGAATCGAAGACTCAAAAAAGACGCCGACAAAAGTCGAAAAAAGGGTTAGTCAAAATGTAACCAAGGGGCCCACTCTCTCCGGATCTGCGTTGGCTGGGGCCTGGGGGTAATTCCAAGGTAAGGAATCTATAACTACGGTCTCTTTCAGATACACAGTTTAATCAAAGTACTAAAAGATGCCCATGTTGCAGCAATGTGTCAGCTAACCATCCGTCTTCAATGAAAGCTAGCAAAAATAGTCCAGGAAAAAATAAATCAATCCAAAATGCAATGAAATAGTAGAAAGGTTTCCTTTGCAAATCAAAGGAAGATATATATTTACAGATATATGGAAATCTTGAATGAATAGCACAATCCTAATATTGCAAATATATGAATATGGAATATGCTACTTACCAGTATGCATCTGTTCTTGGCATGTAGAGCTGCAGATCTACACACTTTTGCATAGATCGCCATCTGGTGTTGGGCCCGGATGTTTGCAGTTTGTTTTTCCTCTTGGAAAGTCTTTGGAAGTCACGAGGTCGGTGACTCCTCCCTTGGTTCGTATTGCGCATGGGCTTCGGCTCCATCCTCAGATTGTTTTTCGCCAACAGGGAAAGATGGAGCATAGTAATAACAGTGAAGAAACCCATGTGTGTTATATCTAAATAAGATAGACTGGAACAGATACAGGTAGCCGGGGAGGCGGGTGGACGTGTGTAGATCTGCAGCTCTACATGCCAAGAACAGATGCATACTGGTAAGTAGCATATTCCGTTCGAGGCATATGAGCTGCAGATTACACACTTTTGCATAGACTATATAGCAGTTCCCAACCTTAGCGACGACCACCGGTATCTGTTGCAGTGGTTTGAAATAGTGTTTTCAGTACAGCCTGGCCCACACTAGCTTGTTGCTTGGTTTGCACATCTACACAGTAATGTTTAGTGAAAGTGTGCGGTGTTGACCATGTAGCTGCCTTGCAGATATCATCTAATGGGATGTTCCCTAGAAAAGCCATAGAAGCCCATATCTTTCTTGTAGAGTGGGCTTTAGGGGGAACAGATAGCGTGCGTTTTGCTTTGTGGTAGCAAATCTGTATGCATTTTATAATCCACCTAACTATCCCTGATTTAGAGATGGGGTTGCCTTTATGAGGTGGAGAGAAAGAGACAAACACTTGCTTTGTCTTTCTGAAAGTTTGTGTTCTCTGGATGTAGTAAAGAAAGGCCCTTTTAACATCCAGTGTGTGTAGAGCCCTTTCTGCAACAGTTTGAGGTGGCGATAAAAAAAACGGTAATTCTACCGATTGGTTTAGATGAAAGGGTGAGATGACTTTGGGTAGGAATTTTGGGTTGGTACGGAGAAGAAACGCGTTACTTACCTGTAACAGCAGTTATCCAGTATTGGTGTCTTTCATAGATTCACATGCCTGAATCATTCCCCGTCGTCGAGACGGGAGCCTCCGGTACATAAAAAAGTAATGTCCTATAGACATACATAGAGAAAAAAATAGGCCTAAGGGCCTCCCCTTAGGAGCCTATCCTAGTCCTTATGTAAAAAGGACCAAACTCTTAGAGTCAGCCAATCAGCTGTCACCTCCCTCTAGAACCTTCCTGGCAGGAGCCTCAGTCCCTCAGATTTTCGTACGCACCAAGCTAGGTAGGCGTAATATAGTTAGAGAGAGGCGTGAGTCCTTCCAGGGGAGGCGGGAGGGTTGCATGTGAATCTATGAAAGACACCAATACTGGATAACTGCTGTTACAGGTAAGTAACGCGTTTCTTATCCAGTATTAGGGGTGTCTTTCATAGATTCACATGCCTGAATCAGAGTAGTTAGCAATACATTATGCACATTTCTGATGTAACATGCCATAAAGGTATTTGAGATAATACACTATTATCATCACAGTTCGAAACATTGGCATACATCAAAACAGTAAATCAGTAAAGAATGTGCATACCAGGATGGCGGGATGTTGGAAGGCTCACCTCACTGGAATAGATGGCGAAGCACTGCCTGGCCCACTGCCGCATCCTTCGTAAGTTCGGCATCCAGGCAGTAGTGTCTGGAGAAGGTATGCGGTGACTTCCACGTCGCCGCTCTACAGATGTCCAAAATCGGCACTCCAGCGAACAGCGCTGCTGATGTGGACATCGCTCTGGTGGAGTGTGCTTCCACCCTGTCTCGCAAAGGCCGTCCGGCCCCTTCATGGCAGAATGCTATTGCAGAAGAGATCCACCTTGAAATGCTCTGTTTTGTTAGAGGCATACCCAGCCTCGGCCTGCTGTAGGCCACAAATAACTGCGATGACTTTCTGAAGGTTGTCTTGTCTATATAGAACTTAAGACACCGTTTGAGATCCAGAGAGTGTAGCGTCCTTTCTGCTGCCGTGGTAGGGTTGGCGAAGAAGGAACGTAGGACCACCGGCTCGTTGAGGTGAAAGTCTGAAGGCACTTTCGGTATGAACTTGGGATTTGTCCTCAGCACCACCCTGTCCTGTTTGAACTGCATGAAGGGCTCCTGAATGGAGAGAGCTTGCAACTCGCTGACTCTCCTGGCAGATGTTAGAGCGAGTAACAGAGCCGTTTTCCATGAGATGTACTTGATGGAAACTCGGTGAATGGGCTCAAAGGGGTGCTTCATGAGTTGGTTAAGGACCAAGTTTAGGTGCCATGTCGGTGGGACCCGTCGAGGTCTTGGAAAGGACCTATAAAGACCCTTAAGGAACTGTTTAATAAGTCTACTGGACCAGAGGGACGGGCCTTTGAAAGTCCTGGTAAAACGTGAAATTGCCGCCAGATGCACCTTTATGGATGCATGCGCTAATCCGGACTGTGCCAAGAGCAGGAGATATGGCAATATCTGTTCAGGCGTGATATGAAGTGGTCTCAGGCCCTTCTCCGAGCACCTTACGCAGAAGCGTTTCCATTTGAGAGAGTAGGTTTTGTTGGTACTGTCCGCCCTTGCTCTTGCTAGCACGTCCCTGCATTCCTGCGGGATGTTCAAATGGCAGAACTCTCTGTGCTCAGGAGCCAGGCCGATAACCTGAGCGATTGCAGGTTCGGATATTGCACCTGCCCGTTGGACATAGTCAGCAGGTTCGGGTGCTGGTTCAGACGAATCGGTGTCCTGATGGAGAGGCGATGAAGGTCCGAGAACCAGTGCTGCCTCGGCCAGTACGGGGCAATCAGGATTAGGGTACAGGGCTCCGCCTTCATCTTCCTGAGGACCCTGGGAATCATCGGGAACGGTGGAAAAGCGTACGCAAATACGCTGAACCAGCCTATGGAAAAGGCATTTCCGAGCGACTCCGGTTGGGGATGCCAGCTTGCGTAGCTTGGGCATTTGGCGTTCTCCCTGGTGGCGAACAGGTCGATTCCTGGGACTCCCCATTCTGAGAATACGTGTGTTAGTGCACTCTCGTTGAGCTCCCATTCGTGGGAGAGGGATTTCTGCCTGCTTAGGGCGTCCGCAATGGTGTTGTCCTCTCCCGGGACGTAGTCCGCCCTGAGGGTGATCCCCTGGAGAACAAGCGAGTTCCAGATCTTCTGCGATTCGCGCGATAGAGTGAGCGAACGCGTTCCTCCCTGTTTGTTTAGATAGTGCATCGTCATGGTGTTGTCCGTTCTGACGAGCACCTGGGAGTTCTGGATGCGTGGTAAAAAGGCTTGCAGCGCTAGGTACACAGCCCTCAACTCCAGCAGATTGATATGGAGGCGTTGCTCCTGATCTGACCATTTGCCACTTACTCTGAGGTCCTGAAGGACAGCTCCCCAGCCCGCTAGAGATGCATCGGTGGTGATCACAAGTGGCGCTGCTGGAAGCAGGAACGGCAGTCCCCTCGACAGGTTTCTGCAATCCTTCCAACACTCGAGGCTCTTGGATATTCGCGGTGTTATGCTCATAATGTCCTCGAACGAACCTGTGCTCTGAGTCCACTGGTTCGTGAGAGCTTCCTGCAATGGACGCATCCGCAGCCTGCAGTGAGGGATGAGTAGTATACAAGAAGACATCATTCCCAAGAGAGATTTGAAGGTGCGAACCCTTAGGGACTTCCTTGATGCCACAGCCGTGGCCAGCGATATGATCCTGTTCTTTCTTTCGTCTGAAGGAAATGCTCTTGCGCATTCCGTATTCAAGGTCGCCCCGAGGAAGGTGATGCTTCTTGTTGGGGACATATGTGATTTCTGAAGATTGAGAGTCAATCCTAGATGTTGGAAAAGATTGGTACAAGCGTTGGAGGATTTGGTTGCGCCTACAGCCGTGGGCGCCTTGACCAGCCAGTCGTCTAGGTAGGGGAAAACTTGGTGACCCATTTGACGTAGGAAAGCTGCCACAGGAGAAAGGCACTTGGTGAAAGTCCGAAGGACCTTGAATTGGTAGTGCTGTCCTGCCACCTCGAAACGTAGAAACTTTCTGTGCCCTCTGAGTATCGGGATGTGATAGTAGGCATCCTGAAGATCCAAGGATGTCATGAAATCTCCTTCCTCTAGAATGCCTAGGATTTCTTGGAGTGTCACCATCCTGAACGACTGACTCTTTAGGAAAGAGTTGAGTGCCCTGAGATCCAGAATGGGCCTCCACTTTTCTTTTTTGCGTATCAGAAAGAAGCGGGAGTAGAATCCTTTCTCCCTCTGAGCCGATGGAACTCGCTCGATCGCTCCTTTCCTCAACATCTCCGATATTTCCCGGAGCAGCAGTCGCAGATGCCTGTGTAGAAACCTGCGGGGAGGGGTTGCAGGCGGGACGGTGGTAAACTCTAGGGAATGGCCGAATCTGAGGAGCTGGAGCACCCAACGATCTGAGGTGATGATGCGCCAATTTTTCAGGAAATGGGTCAATTTTCCTCCAATTTGTGAAGAAGGAGATGGTAGCTGGACTGGCTGGAGTAAGCGGTCACTGGCGTCCGCCGGTGCCCCTCTTTTGGTTCTTACCCCTAAAGTTAGATCTTCCATAAGATGATTGCCGACCCTGTTGTTGCTTTTGCTGGTACTGGGTCTTATTTTGAAAGGAATACGAGGACCTATTCTGGAAGGATCCTCTGTAGGAGGACTGGCCTCTAGATTTGTTGCCCCGAAAGGACTGATTCCTTGCCTGCAAGGTTCCAAGCGCTCTAGCCGTGTCCGTATCCTTCTTAATGGCTTGGAGCGCTTCATCAATTTTATCTCCAAATAGATGCTGTCCGTCGAAGGGCATATCCAGCACCTTCGTCTGCACTTCCTGCCGAACGATGTCGCCTTCAGCCATCCTTGGCGGCGCAGGACTGCAGCCCCAGCCAGTTGACGGAAGCCCGTCATGGCCACGTCTATGGCGCAGTCGATGATCTCGGCCGCAGAGGTCTGGCCCTCGGAAAGTAGTGCCTTCACCTCCTCCTGAACCGTGCTCGGAAGTTCTGCTAAATATGGGGCTATATCCTCCCAAAGTTGGCGGTTATAACGCCCTAAAAGGGCTATGGAATTGGCCACCTTGATGGTCATTGCCGAAGTGGTCGAAAACCTTTTGCCAATTGTGTCCAATTTTCTGCCCTCCTTGTCCGGTAGTGCTGACAGAGGCGAGGAGGGATTTCGAGAATTTTTCTGGGCCGCTTGGGTCACGACCGAATCCGGTTTCGGGTGGCCGGTCAGGCAAGCTGGTGCCGTGGACGGAGCCTTATACTTCTTATCCAGGCGTGGGACAACCGCAGGAACAGAGGCCGGCGTCAGCATTAGCTTCTTTCCCTGGTCCCAGAGAAAGTCGATGATAGGGATCGATTTGGTCGTCTTCTTCGTCTGCTCTTTAAAGTCATGCAGGAAGCACTCCGTCTCCGCCGACTCCATGACCATATGGAACCGCGCCGCGGCCCATTCAACTACCTTATGAAAACCACCAATATCCACTGGCGGTGAATCAGCTTGGCGCGGTTGTGGGGAAGGTGGTGAGGATGCTACATACTCCTCCTCATCATGGTCCGACTGGTCTCCCTGGACCTCTCCTTCCTCCATCTCCTCAGCCTCCTCATCCGATGACTATCACCTGAGGTGGCGGTTTCTCGTGGCAGACCTGCGTAACCGGCCGTGGTTGCCTTGGGGCTGTCGTTGGTTGGTTTATAGTTGGCACTGGGACCCCTGCATCCAGCCTCGGTGGTTCCGGGAAACGTTGTTTATAGTCCCTGATAAGGAACTTGAGGTCCTGAACTATTGCCAGAGGAAGGCATACCATCGGGGTGACCTCCGTGCGAACCTGTTCCTGGACGGGGCGCTCCTGCGCGCTTGTATCTTCCTGCTCCTCATCTGTGCTTTGACATTTGACATAAAGTTCAGAAGGGGAAGTAGCCTGTTCAAAGAGCTCCTCTTCAGACTCTTCACTCTGCAGAATCTCCATAGGCAGATTGGTTTGAACCTTGCTTGGAGATGTCGTTTCCGGTGTAATCTGTGGTCTGGACAGTTTGCCAGAGGCAGATCCTTGCACAGAAACCTCCGCAGTTTTCCGTCCCATGGACGACGACGCCTTCGTCGTCGTCGTCGGACGCCTTCGTCGTCGTCGGACGCCTTCGTCGTCGTCGGACGCCGTCGACGCCTTCGTCGTCGTCGACGCCGTCGTCGCCTTAGTCGTCGACGCCTTAGTCGTCGACGCCTTAGTCGTCGACGCCTTAGTCGTCGACGCCTTAGTCGTCGACGCCTTAGTCGTCGACGCCTTAGTCGTCGACGCCTTAGTCGTCGACAATGCCTTCGTCGTCGACAATGCCTTCGTCGTCGACAATGCCTTCGTCGTCGACAATGCCTTCGTCGTCGACGCGCTCGTCATCGACATCCTCGTCATCGACATCCTCGTCATCGACTCTTCCGTCGACGGTGGACTCCTCATCGACGAGGTCGTCGTCGACGGGACCATCTTCGTCGTCGACGATGACTTAGACGACGGTTTTAACAGTATAATAGACGAGATAGGGGTACCTGCTGACGACGATGAAGGGGTCGTCGACGAGAGGACCGATGCCGCTGTGGATGTGGACACGGTCGTCGTCGCTGTGGAGACATGTCCTGCTGGCCTTTTGAGCGCCGAGGATGGTGTCGCAATTTTTGTGGCCGACAAAGTAGGCTTCTTGAAAGTGAGAGAGACCTTGTCAGACACTGAAGATTTTGAAGATCTTGCCTCTGAAGACTTCTTGTGTGTCTTCATAGGAGGAGCGTCTGAGGGGCCAGGAGATGTCACTCTCGGCCTCTTCAGGGAGACTTCAGAGGTTCCGGAAAAGCTCGCCTCAGAGGACACCACACTCTCTCTGTCCTTGAGCCTGTCCAGCCAGATAAGCAGGCGGCCCTCCCTGTCTCTCAAGGTCTTATGTGGGAAAGACCGACATATTTTACAGTCCTTAGGGACGTGGTCCGGATAAAGGCAATACAAGCATAGTTCATGCTTGTCGTCCACATGAAGCCTCTTCTTCCCACATGAAGAGCAAGCCCTGAAAAGGGCTTTCTTCTGTGATTCAGACATGCCAGGAGTTGTAGATTAATTAAACACTCACTGCAGCAATAAGAGGCCTGAAGTAGTCAGCGTTGAAATCCTGGAAGAAGAAAGTCACCAAAAACGTGAACAATCTGGCTTGAAAGAGATCCTGAGGAGAACTCAGGTTGGAGACTCCCTAGCACAACGTGCGGTAGAAAATCTGAGGGACTGAGGCTCCTGCCAGGAAGATTCTAGAGGGAGGTGACAGCTGATTGGCCGACTCTAAGAGTTTGCTCCTTTTTACATAAGGACTAGGATAGGCTCCTAAGGGGAGGCCCTTAGGCCTATTTTTTTCTCTATGTATGTCTATAGGACATTACTTTTTTATGTACCGGAGGCTCCCGTCTCGACGACGGGGAATGATTCAGGCATGTGAATCTATGAAAGACACCCCTAATACTGGATAACAACCTTGTTCGGGTGCATTTGGAGAAAAGGTTCTTGTATAGTAAGTGCTTGTATTTAACTGACCCTTCTAAGGGAGGTGATGGCTACCAGGAAAGCTGTTTTCCATGTGAGGAATTGCAGTTCGCATTTATGCAAGGGTTCAAAAGGCGGTCCCATTAGCCTTGTGAGCACTATATTTAAGTTCCACACAGGTGAGGGTGGCACTCTGGGGGGAATTATGCGTTTTAGGCCTTCCATAAAGGCTTTAATGGCAGGCACTTTGAAAAGTGATAGGTGCTGTCTGTTTTGTAAGTAAGCAGCAATTGCTGCGTGGTGTAGCCGAATAGATGTATATGCTAGGTTACATCTTTGTAGATGTAGTAAGTAGCATATGATGTGCTGTATGGATGCGTCTAGAGGGTTGATTGTGTTATGGCAGTAAACAACAAATCTTTTCCACTTGGCAGCGTAGCAGGCTCTAGTGGTAGGACGTCTAGCTTCTCTGATAACATTCATACAGTCGGGGGGAAGGTTAAGGTATCCGAATTCTAGGATCTCAGGAGCCAGATCGCAAGCTTGAGTTGAGCTGCGTCCGGGTGTCAGATCTCTCCATGGTTCTGGGTTAGGAGGCATGTTGAGAGGTGTAATTTTTGGTGTGGCACTACTGAGAGTTCCAGCAGCGTGGTGTACCATGGTTGTCTGGCCCATGTTGGAGCTACTAGAATGAGTGTGAGGGAGTGCTGTTGTAGCTTTCGCACCACTAATGGAATTAGTGGGAGAGGTGGAAAGGCGTATGCAAATTTGCCTGACCAGTTCATCCATATCGCATTGCCTTTGGACAATGGGTGTGGGTATCTGGCAGCGAAGCTTGGGCATTTTTTGTTTTCGTGGGTGGCGAAGAGGTCTATCTGTGGATGCCCCCACATTTGAAAGAACGGGTGAAGAACTTGCGGGTGAAGTTCCCACTCGTGGATCTGCTGCGTCTGTCTGCTGAGCAGATCTGCCATGGTGTTCTGGACTCCTGGGACATGTTGGGCTAGGAGAAAGATGTTATGTGGAATTGCCCATCTCCATATGCTCTGTGCTAGTTGAGAGAGCTGTGGAGAGTGTGTGCCGCCTTCTTTTTGGATGTAGTACATGGCGGTCATGTTGTCCGTGCGGATAAGGACTGCCTTGTCTAAAATCTGTGTGTGAAAGGATTTTAGGGCTAGAAAGATTGCCAGTAGCTCCATATGATTGATGTGGAGTAACTTATTGCGGCATCCATGTGCCCTGCACTGTGAGGTGTAGAAGATGAGCTCCCCAGCCGGAGAGCGATGAGTCTGTTGTCAGGATTATTTGTGGAACCGGGTCCAGGAACGGTCGACCTCTGGAAAGATTTGTGGTGTTCCACCACTGCAGAGAGCGATGGGTGCGACCGTCTACCAACACCAGATCTGTCAGTTGCCCCTGGGCCTGGGTATCCATTGGCGCGCTAAGCACTCTTGGAGTGGACGCATCTGGAGTCTTGCATGAGGTACTATAAAAAGGCATGAGGCCATCATCCCTATCAGTTGCATAAACAGTCATGCTGGGAGGGAGTGTTGAAGTATGAATTTTTGACGCAAAGCTTGAATGCTTGCGATCCTTGCCGGATTGGGGTAGGCAATGGCTTTTGAGGTGTCTATGGTGGCACCGAGGTATTGCTTTATGTGGGATGGTGTTAACTGGGACTTTTGGTGGTTCACCGTGAAGCCTAGTTGGTGCAGTAGCTGGATTGTAGTGGCGGTGTGGTGTACACATTGGTTGTAGGACGCGGCTTTTATGAGCCAGTCGTCCAGATACGGGAAGACGTGAATGTGCTGTCTTCTGAGGTGTGCCACCACTACCGCTAGGCACTTGGTAAATACCCGTGGTGCTGTTGTGACCCCGAATGGGAGCACCTTGAACTGGTAGTGTTGCCCGTCCACTACGAATCTGAGGTACTTTCTGTGGGCATGATGTACCGGAATGTGAAAGTACGCGTCTTTCAAGTCCAGTGTGGTGAGAAAGTCGTTCTGGGAGAGGAGCGGAAATACCTGCTGAAGTGTTACCATGTGAAAATGGTCTGAATGTATGTAGGTGTTTAGAGGCCGGAGATCTAAGATAGGTCGTAGAGTCTCGTCTCTTTTTGGTATCAGAAAATATAGGGAGTAGACTCCTACATTTTGCTGATCGGGGGGACCTGTTCTATTGCGTGTTTTTGTAGGAGGGAGATCACCTCCTGCTTTAGTAACGTGGAATGTTCTTGTGACATTGGGCGTTGCATGGGTGGAATGTTGGGAGGGGTAGATGTGAGTTCCAGGCAGTACCCTGAACTAATAATTTGGGTCACCCACTTGTCTGATGTGATGGACTCCCAGACGTGAAGGAAATTTTGTAGTCTGCGCCCGACCGGAGTGGGATGGTCTGGGGGAGCAGGGGAAAGTCATTGGGTAGGCGGTGTGGCAGAGCGGGCAGTACTTGTTTTGCCTCTGCCTTTATTGTTATTTCCTCTATATCCGCCCCTTTGATAACCTTTTGTGAAGGTGAACTGAGGATGATTTGTAAGACGTGGACGCGGTATCTGAGGAGTAGCCTCTGCCCGTGCCACGAAAGGAAGAGCGGCGAAAGGAGCGTCTAGGAGGGTGTGACTGTAGGGCTCCCATAGATTTCGCCGTATCTGTATCTTTTTTCATCTTCTCGAGGGCCTCATCTATCTTTGGGCTGAATAAATGTTCCTGATCGAACGGGTGGTTTAATATAGAGGCTTGTACCTCCGGTTTAAAGCCGGACACTCTCAGCCAAGCGTGCCGACGGAGTAGGACACTGGTGTAAATGGCCCTGGAAGCTGTGTCCGCTGCGTCTAAGGCACAGCGTATAGAGGTATTGGTTATGGTTTTACCCTCTTGGATTAGTTCATTGGCCCTGTTTTTATATTTTTCTGGGAGATGGTGCATGATGGTTTCTAGCTCATCATAATGCGCCCTGTCGTATCTGGCCAATAGCGCTTGAGTGTTGGCGATACGCCACATGTTAGCTGCCTGTGACGCAGTGCGTTTTTGCTGATGCGTCCAGGAGCTTTGATTCCTTGTCAGGTGGTGGTGCTTCGCCTGACAAATGGGAATTTGATCTCTTTCTTGCTGTGGATACCAATAAGGAATCCAGTGGCGCTGGCCCTTTGATGTAGGCAGGGTCTATAGGGGCAGCTTTGTACTTTTTTTCTATACGCGGATTTAGGACCCTAGCCCTGACTGGGTCTTTAAAAACCTATGGCGCATGTTTTATTACCCCTTTGAGCATAGGTAGTATAGCAGTAGACCTATGCGCTGTATCAAAGGTATCTAGGAGGAAATCTTCCTCTACTGGGTCAGTGTGTAGCTCTACCCCGTGATAATATGCCGCCCTCTGAAGTAGGTGGTGAAAACCTAGTGAGTATTCTGGTGGTGATGGCCTGGATGGATATAGAGTGGTGTCTTGCACTTTCAAGTTGGAGGTGCGCACAATTACACTTAGACCTTTTGAGGTCTTATTTTCATTTGATCTCTTTCTTGAAAAAATTATATCCAATTCAATCCAGTTTTATATTCATTCTTTTATTTCGTATTTTTTATCATACTATAACATACTCCGTACACCTTTCGTGAAGAAGCATATTCATTTTGCTTATTTACACAACCCAATGCAATTCGGGTCAACAAAAGAGACCCTTCTTCAGGGGTCTAAAACGGAAAGATAAAGAAAATATATTGAGCTATTCAGTAATATCCTCTGTTTACATGTTAAACTCAGTCCAATACATTAATGAGTGAATATATACAATAAACCTTAAAACCAACAGTCCTCCAAATCTCATGTTCTACGTATCTCATTGTGCTTTGTTGTCTCAACTGTTATGGTTCATATCTGTATATTAACAAAAAAAAAGAAAGTCGGGTACTGCGCTACCTTGTGAATTGTCAAGCAAATACTCAAAATACTTAAATAAGGATTTACATATTGTACTCGATGTGTCCTGAAGTGCGTGTTAAAAAACGTCAAATCACGTACTTGTTACGTTTCACCAACGGCTTGCTTTTATATACTGTCGGTGACCAACTGTTTAATCTAAGTTAGAATTTTTTTTTTTTTAGATGTCCCACAATATCGTAACAATATTAACGGAACCTTTCAGTTACTTACTTCCGTGTAAGGCAAAACTCCCGCGTCCTCCTCAACCGATCAGGGTTCTGTTTGTGAATAAACATGAGCCTGCGTTATTTATGTGCTGCTTAATTGGTTGAGAAGCGTGCTGATGAGTCGCGCCTACAACCAATAGCGTGGCAGTATTTAACGGAACCTTTAGGTTACTATGTTTCCTACGTTATTTATGTGTTGTCTCATTGGTTAAACTCGCGCTGATGACTCGCGCTCGTAACCAATGGAGTGGCATTTAATGGAACCTCGGTTACTTAACTGCCGTTGTTCGAAAAAACTCCCACGTTTTTTCTGCCAATCAGGGTTCTATGTCTACGTTGTTTATGTATAATTTAATTTGTTAAGAACGCGCTGACGAGTCGCGCCCTTAGCCAATATTTAAAACAATAACCATGTACATGATACGTCCTATTAGTCCTCAAGAAAACCTTAGTGTTGATTAAACATGTATGTGAGAAAAAATAGTTTTATAAAAAATTGTACTATTATTGAACTGACAAAATTATTCAATGATGGTATTACTTATCTGTATATTTCATTGTTTCTCATTTATTTTATCCATTCTGGTTTCTTTGTAAATTTTCCATTAGAACATACAGTATTTTTTTTATAAAACAATTTATTTTTCTCACATACATGTTTAATCAACACTAAGGTTTTCTTGAGGACTAATAGGACGTATCATGTACATGGTTATTGTTTTAAATATTTGCTAAGGGCGCGACTCGTCAGCGCGTTCTTAACGAATTAAATTACACAAACAACGTAGACATAGAACCCTGATTGGCAGAGAAAAACGTGGGAGTTTTTTCGAACAACGGCAGTTAAGTAACCGAGGTTCCATTAAATGCCACTCCATTGGTTACGAGCGCGAGTCATCAGCGCGAGTTTAACCAATGAGACAACACATAAATAACGTAGGAAACATAGTAACCTAAAGGTTCCGTTAAATACTGCCACGCTATTGGTTGTAGGCGCGACTTATCAGCACGCTTCTCAACCAATTAAGCAGCACATAAATAACGCAGGCTCATGTTTATTCACAAACAGAACCCTGATCGGTAGAGGAGGACGCGGGAGTTTTGCCTTACACGGAAGTAAGTAACTGAAAGGTTCCGTTAATATTGTTACGATATTGTGGGACTTCTAAAAAAAAATGTTTCTAACTTAGATTAAACAGTTGGTCACCAACAGTATATAAAAGCAAGCCGTTGGTGAAACGTAACAAGTACGTGATTTGACGTTTTTTAACACGCACTTCAGGACACATCGAGTGCAATATGTAAATCCTTATTTAAGTATTTTGAGTATTGCTTGACAATTCACAAGGTAGCGCAGTACCCGACTTTCTTCTTTTTTGTTAATATACAGATATGAACCATAACAGTTGAGACAACAAAGCACAATGAGATACGTAGAACATGAGATTTGGAGGACTGTTGGTTTTAAGGTTTATTGTATATATTCACTCATTAATGTATTGGACTGAGTTTAACATGTAAACAGAGGATATTACTGAATAGCTCAATATATTTTCTTTATCTTTCCGTTTTAGACCCCTGAAGAAGGGTCTCTTTTGTTGACCCGAAATGCATTGGGTTGTGTAAATAAGCAAAATGAATATGCTTCTTGTCGAAAGGTGTACGGAGTATGTTATAGTATGATAAAAAATACGAAATAAAAGAATGAATATAAAACTGGATTGAATTGGATATAATTTTTTCAAGAAACAGATCAAATGAAAATAAGACCTCAAAAGGTCTAAGTGTAATTCTGCGCACCTCCAACTTGAAAGTGCAAGACACCACTTTCTCCTGAACTCATTGTCAAATAGAGAGTGTTCTTAGACAAAACACTAGGAGAGAGAAGCACACCGGAAAAAGAAAGAAACTGTACAATTGGTTAAAAAGAGTGCCAGATGGAAAACTAAATGATTTACTGGATGGATATAGGTCATCTTGTGGGACATCTGGAATGTCTGGATTATTATAATCATCCTAGGGGTCTGGGGATCCTGTAGGGGTGGGGTCTTGTGGCACATCTGCTGGGTCGTAGTATGGGTCCCCCTGATCATCATGGTCTGGAGACTGGGTCGGAGAGCGATGAGACCGGGGTGGAGAAGGTGGAGGGTGGAGGAGGTGGAGGAGGTGGAGGAGGCGGGGAAGGCACTCTGAAAGGGGAGGTAGCACACTCCTTCCTCTTTGGAGGTGGAGCTGGTCTGTCCAAAAGTCTCTTTTTAGAAGAAAGTGCCAAATGTCCAGTTTTTGGATCCTTGGTAAGTGTCTTTTGTAAAGGATCCGGTGTAAAAAGTTCTTGCGACACTGGTAGTTCGGTTGGCGCCGAAGTTTTCGGGGCCGACGGCTTCTTTGGCTTGTCTGTGCCGTGCTTTTTAGGGACCTCTGATTTTTTGGTCGGTGCCGATACAGGCCTCGGCACGGGAGTGTCGGTGCCGAGGGCCTTATGATGTTTGGTCGGCACCAAGAGGCTAGGTTTCGACACCGAGGGCTTTGGTGTGGAGCTCGGTGTCGAGGTAGAGGCCGATCTTTTCTTCGGTGCCGAAGGGTGTTTTTCGGCACCGCTGGCAGGCTGGTTCGAGCCCAAGTCGCCGGAAGGCTTGCTTGGCTTCGTTACCGGGCCCGAAGGTGGGGTGTTCGAAGCAGTGTCTTTGGTCTTGCCTAGGCCCGAAGGTGAAGGCGTGACCGAAGCCTTTTTGGGTGTCGGCGCGGGTGTGGGAGGGGGTATTTTACTCACGACCCTCTGCGCCGGGGTAATGTCCTCCACATCCGAGTCGTCGGCTTCGGAAGCACTGACGAGGTCCTCTTCGGTGTGCTGGTGTCCCGGAGCTTCGACGTCGTCCCCGAAGATGTCTACTGGAATGGAGGTCGAGGAGTGCGCCATTTTTCTTCTGGCCCTTCGATCTCGAATAGTCTTTTTAGACCTAAAAGACTGGCAGGCGGGACAGTCTCGAGCCTCGTGTTCAGGGGAGAGGCAGAGGTTGCACACCTCATGAAGATCGGTGTGGGGGAATTTGGACCCACATCGAGGGCACTTCTTGAATGGAGTTCTTTCCATCAGCCGGGACCGGAGCCTGGAGAGGCCCGAAGGCCGCCGTCGATGACTGGAATCGAAAGTGCGTCGAAGAAGAAGGTGATTGAGGAGATTAGTATCTAAACAATACCGCGGAGAGCTAGGATTTGCTTCGATCGTCGAACTGGAATGTTCGGAGCCGGAGCACAAAGTATTACATCCGAGCCTGATGGCGGAAAAAAACAATCTGAGGATGGAGCCAAAGCCCATGCGCAATACGAACCAAGGGAGCAGTCACCGACCTCGTGACTTCCAAAGACTTTCCAAGAGGAAAAACAAACTGCAAACACTGCAAACATCCGGGCCCAACACCAGATCGCGATCTATGCAAAAGTGTGTAATCTGCAGCTCTCATGCTTTGAACATATATATATTAAACTACATATGTGAGTTTAATCTTATTCCTTTATTTTAAACTCTCAGACATTACACACTAGAGATAGAAAAACATAAATCCACCTGCCTTTGTGGTTTTGAAATGCTTCTTGTCGAACATTTTTTAAGTATGCATTGTTTTTAATAAGTATAGTAATTCCAAATAAACAGAGTATGTCAACCTATCTAGGCATTTTATCTCTGAATTGAAAAAGTATTAACTGAAAAACTGCTGCCGGGTCCATAAAAACATTGCGCTCTTCTGTTGGGGTTTTATAAATATATTGAAGTTAATTAACCACATAACCCTATTGTGTATTTAACGGAGTTAAATGACTCACCTGTGAGAAAGTGCCATCTTTCTTGCATGGTATGCCCCCACGTTTTGCTAAATTGCTGAATGTACTTTGACTGAGTGTGCCCTAGACTCCTGCCAATCAGGTGCCCAGGGCCTATGTTCCTTCCCTAAACAAAAACCTCCAAATTGGCAAACCCTGGCCACATGTCAGCCCCTGATAAATGGTACCCTAGGTACCCAGGGCCTTGTGACCAGGGAAGGCCTCTAAGCGCTGCAGCACTCATTGTGCCACCCTTAGAGGCCCTGTACCCTAACACAAACACACTGCCCTTGCAGGCTGAGTGTCTGGGTACAAGACAAAACAAAGAGTCGACATGGCACACAACCCTGTGTGCCATGCCCACCACATACAATGCCCTGGCATACATCAGCCACCCCTCTAGCTGGGTGCCCTATGCCAGTGGTGCTGGCACAGGAGCATGAGCCCTGTGCCCCTACAATACCCAGGTCCATTCCTGGGCACTGTAAGTGCAGTGCTGCCATTTAAGAGTACATAGTGCTGAGAGCTCGTCAAACACGAACTCCACACCACCATAATGGCAACACTGAAGACTGAAGTTTGGTATCAAACTTCTCAGCACATTAAACCCACACTGATGCCAGTGTGGGATTTAATGTACCAAGCACCACAGAAAGCATCTTAGAGAGGCCCCCTGAAACCTAACCTACAATCCACGTCTGGTCTGAGAGGCTGCCTAGGCTGCCACACAGCAGACATGTTGCTGGACCCCTGGGTAGGAGAGCCCCTGCTCTCCTGGGCCTGCAACAATGCACATCCTGGGCGAGAAGCTAGGTCTCCTCCCCCAGGATGGACAGGGGGACGCTTCAAAGGCATGCCGCCTCTGAGCTTCCCAAGGCCACTTGCAACCCCCACTCTGGCGGGAAGCCTGGCTGGAAACCCCAAATAAGGACAGGGAATGTGCCAGCCTGCCAACCCGACCCCTCAGGTGGGGAGGCGAGGTGAAGCACATCTCCGGGCGCTCGCCTTCTTGAAGATGGGAGGCCCTACCCAATCAGGAATAGGCTACTGCCCCCCTCCCACAGGAGAGTGGCAGAATAGGGGGTGTACCCACCCCAGGACAGTGACCCATTGGTACCTGCTCTTTACCTACCTGTAACACCCCTAAATCTACTAATTAGGGGAACCCTGAACCTTCCTTCCCCAGATTCCAGATTCCGAAATGCAAGAAGAAAGAAGACCTGCCCTGCAGCTGCTAAGAAGAGGAAGACACCAACTGCTTTGGCCCCAGCCCTACCGGCCTGTCGACCCTCGAACCTGCTCCAGCTGCAACCTCGCACCTCTTGTGGCCAGCAACCTCACAAACCCCGGAGGACCTGGCTACCTTTTGGCTCTAACCACCTGGGACTCCCATGAGTAGAGGTTCTACTCAAAATCTGCTTCTATTCCCTGGCATCAGCCCGGAACTGCGAACCCTACACACACACTGCACCCGCCAAGCCTGGCCTGTGTCGGAGTCAACAAAGAACATGAGCACGACTCCACGGCGACTGTGACCCCGAGTCCGGCACACAAGGACTTCCCTCGATGCTCACGACGACGCCTTCAGCCTCAGAACCAGGTGCCCCCCCCCAACCGCGATCAACAGAGGGTAAGATTTCCCGAAACCAAAAGGCACCCCTGCACCTGGCGCCCTGCGGCCCCCTGTGCCCAACTCCTGGGTACCTACCTATCCTCCAACTACCCAAATTACCACTCGAAGTGGTGGTGGCACCTGAAGAATCTTTGTCCCCGAGCTTGCAGTCTTTTTCTAAACTGGAGCTTTCCCATTGAAATCAATTTAGCGCCCGAAGGCTCAAAAGCACCCTGCACCCAGTCGCCCGAGTGGCCCTGGCAGTGTAACCTCCAAACCTATCTACTTCCCCATTTGCCCTGAGCAAGTCACCAGGAGCCCAGCTCCCACAGCCGCGTGGCCTGCTAGTCAGCAGCCACCAACCAAGGCCCCCCTGCCTCCCATAGGATAACATTGGGCCTAACTCACTCTGCACCCGGCTGCCCCTGTGCCGCTGAGGGTGTAACAACTGTACCTACCTAACCCTGTGACACCCCTGAGTCTATGCCCAGAACCTTAACCCTGCCAGTTGAGTACTTACCTTAAAGCCGATAACTCAATTTTCTCCATAGGGTAACATTGACTGGTTTCTTCTGAAATTTCTTCTAAGTGTGGAGTTTTCAAAATTTAAAATATTCAACAAAAAGCAGCTGAGTAACGAAAACGAAAATACCTGCTATTAGGTTAGCTCCCAGTGCTAGATCTTCGTGCCCAGCACTGACTCTGAAAAATACTTACAACTGTACTTACCAGTAACCCAGTTTTCTCCCGTAGGAAATCATTGACTGTTTTTTTGTGAAATATCTTCTAAGTGTGAATTTCTGCAACCTTTAAATATTCTTTAAAAATCGTATAACTTCTGAAAACATAATTACTTACCTGTTTTGGACAAAGGTCCCAGTATTGAGTCTAGGCAACCAAGACTTGATTACAAAAATAACGAGAACATGCTATACCTGCAACTTGCATTTTCTTCCATAGGGAATCTTTGACTGTTTTCTATGAAATTTCTTCTAAGTATCAACTTTTAAAAAAGCAAAATATTACTTAAAAATCCTAGTAGTAACTAAGTCGACTTTTAGCACTTGTTTTTAAATACTGTCCCAGGACTGAATCTAGGATCCAGTCCTGGAATCACAAAAGTAATCCTGAAAGTAATCTATTGCAAATAACTTGAAACTTCCATTGAACTCAATGCATTATTGTGTTTAAAATTGTGTTGCCTATTGCAACAACTTGTAACTTTCTACAAAAGTCAATTGCATATTGCAAAAGTATTTATATAAAGCATCTCATTCTGAGAAAGTATATTTTAATACCTATTGTTGGTTCTAAAATAAAACAAGCATACATTTTTTTTATATAAACCATTGGCCTAGAGTTCAATTATCGAGTGTGTGAGACCATTTGCTGACTGAGTGTGTACAACAAATGCTTTACACTGTCCTCTGATACTGCCTTACTGCTCGACCAAGCTAACTCTTTAGAGAGTAAGGTTATATCTAACTTTAGCCTCTGACAAACCTCTGGGGACTGTGGACTCTGTACACCCTGTACCTATTTGGGAACAGTATATACAAAGCCACTTTCTCACAGTATTCAAAAAGGTATTTCTATCATTAGGAATTTTAATTGTGCCTTGTGCACTGGTTTAAACGGTGCTTTCATTATTTGTGGCAGAGCTACGTTAAGGTTCCATACAGACATAGGTGTTGACCTTGGCCATAAATTTCTTTTAACCCCTTCCAGGAAACTCAATAACTGGTGACGTACAATTACTTGCCTGTGGTGAACCTGGATTATGTCACCAAGATGACTAGGTACATCGTTAAATATGTGTATGAAAGTCTCTCTTCCAATAAGTGTGCTAGGTATATAATTAAGGTATCATCCCTGGTTATGTGAGGTGTTTGAATCTTTATCCCGCACCAGTGGATGAACCTGTTCCACTTAGCAGTGGTATATTTCTTTGGTGCTGGTATCCTAGCTTCAAGAAGAGAGCTAGAAGTGAACAAAATGATTTGAGGGGGGAAAACAATAAGAGTGAGTGACAAAGTAGTTAAAGGAAAACAAGCATTGGCATAGCCAATAGGTCTCGCCTTTGGGACCTTATAAGTGTTTAGCCATGCAACAGTTGATGTTGTTGCACCAAGGATATTGTGCTGGATAACTAAACACTTATAAGGTCCCAAAGGCGAGACCTATTGGCTTTGCCAATGCTTGTTATACACTGCTTAACTGAGCATGACTACTTCGCCAACCCTCTTGGGCTGGCCAAACAGTACTGTGCACTTTTCATCTTCCCTACTAGGCTTGCTTTATGTAGCCTGGTGACGAACATGCAAAGCCTCCCATTACCCGTCTGAGTGCCGATCCACAGCGCTCAGACCAACCACAATGCAGCATTGTGATTGGCTATGGGGAGCCTGGGAGCCCAGGTGCTTTCTGTTGCCGGCGGAGACAGGAAGAAGAGGATGGAGAAAGAAGACAGCAGCTAGCCGGCAGAAGTAAATGTTTTTTCTTTCTCCCCCATCCCTGCTCCCCCCACTACCGTCCAGTAGCAGTCGCTAGTGCCTTTGAACCCAGCTTTCCTGTGGTTCATGACTGCCTGCCACACTCGTGTGCAAAGAACTAAAGATAAAGCATTGACCTAAGAGTCAACTAGTGCCTGAAGTGCACAGTCTGAAATCAGAAAACCTCGGATCCATCAAGACTTCCCCGCTTTACCAAACTGTGTGAACCTAGGAAAGTAATTCATTTCACCGAGCCCTCTTTTTCTTCATTATCACATATGAGACAACCTTCAAATACGCAAGTTCAGGATGTGCGCTGTACAAAAACCTCAGTTTGATTTAACAGACTATAATGTTGCTTCACCTCCAATAAGAATATAGGCCACAGAAGGGCGTCATGAACCCCCCACTTGAGTAGAATTATCGGGGTCGGTGCCACTTATCATTTCTGACTAACATAAAACATTAAACTTCTGTTTATAGCTCCTTTTTCTTTGATCAGATCATTGGCCTCCAAACAGAAGCTAAAATACAAGAGTAAGAGCATAGAATAATGAAGTTCCGAGGTGGGGAATCAAAAACAAACCAAAAAGTTTGGAAAGGAGGAAGGAATGAGAGAAAGATAAATCGCTGGAAGAATGGATGGATTGGCTTTTGGATGGATGGTGAGATGGAAGGCAGAGTTAATGGCTGAATGCAGAGATGGATGAGGGATGGATGGATCGAGAGAAAGATTGGATGGATGATGGGAGGGTGGAGAGTATGGATGGACAGAAAAGTTGATTGATGGAGAGAAGAGTGGGCAGATGCAGAGAAGAATGAATTGATTAAGAGAAGGCTAGATGGACTGATTTCAAAGAAAGGAAGGAAAGATGGATGATGTTTGTCTTGATGAATGTATGGATGGAGAGAAGGAAGAACCGAAGGATGTTTATGTAAGGCTAAAAGGAGAAAGAAAAAGGAAAAACACGCAAAGAATAGAGAGAATGAAGGATGTGTTAAAGAAGGAGGGCTGGAATGAAAGATGGATGAAAGGTTGGAAAAGGCCAGAAAGATGAGAGAAGGAAGGAAAGTAATAATGGTGACAAATCAGGTAGGAGGGAATAAAGGAGATTTCATAATCCCTCAGTGGGAGCAATCCTCTGAATACCTCATCACACTCCCTCTCTTACTGACATTTTCAATATGGTTTAAACTGTTAAATAGTTTATTTTTCTGGCTTCTCCCTGAAGGTCACATGTAGGGTACATATGACTTGTCCTCTTGAGTTCATTAATGGTATTGTCGTTAGGGCGTGGGTTGGATACAGGAATGTTTCTAAGTGCCTGTTAAAAAAACAAAACAATCACTTTTAATCAATGCCCATCAATGCAGTCTTTTCTTCTAATGTACTAATGTGACACTTTCGTGTTTAGGAAACAGACTTTTTTGAAATTTGAAGAAGCTGTATTATATTTTCTCACGTATTTGAGTATGGTTTGTGAGAAAGTGGCTCTGTATATACTGTTCCTTAATAGGTACAGGGTGTAAAGTGTCAACAGTCCCCAAGGGTTTGACAGAGGATAAAGTTCGATATAACCTTACTCTCTAAAGTGGTAGCTTGGTCGAGCAGTAAGGCAGTATCAGAGGACAGTGTAAAGCATTTGTTGTACACACTCAGTCAGCAAATGGTCTCACACACTCAATAACTGAACTCTAGGCCAATGGTTTATATATAAAAAATATATGCTTGTTTTATTTTAGAACCAACACTTGCCATTAAAATATACTTTCTCAGAATGAGATGCTTTATATTGAATATGCTACTTACCAGTATGCATCTGTTCTTGGCATGTAGGGCTGCTGACATTCATATCTGTGCATAGATCGCCGTCTAGTGTTGGGTCGGGATGTTTGCACGTTGTTGTCCTGGAAGAGTCTTCGAAGTATCCTGAGATAGGTGACTCCTCCACTGGACCGCAGTGCGCATGGGCATCCTCTCCATCCTCAGATTGTTTTTCGCCATTGTGGCAGTGATGGAGTAGATACAGAAAGTGATGACCATGCTATACAGTAATTCTGAGAGCTGCAGCTGCTACAGGCGCCGGGGAGGAGGGTGGGCGATATGAATGTCAGCAGCCCTACATGCCAAGAACAGATGCATACTGGTAAGTAGCATATTCAGTTCGAGGCATGTGGGCTGCTGAATTCATATCTGTGCATAGAATACATAGCAGTACCTCCTATTAGCGGCGGCCACCAGTGCCAGCTGCAGCGGTCTGAAAAAGAGTTTTGAGAACAGCCTGTCCTACAGCTGCCTGCTGTTTTGAGTGTACATCTACACAATAGTGTTTGGTAAATGTATGTATAGTGGACCATGTGGCTGCTCTACATATTTCCTGTAAAGGAATGTTTCCTAGGAAAGCCATGGACGCCCCTAACTTTCGTGTTGAGTGGGCTCGTGGGGGAATCGTTAATGTGCGTTTAGCTTTTTGATAGCAAATTTGAATACATTTTTTTTTTTTTAAACAATTTTTATTATTTTCTTTTACCACAGTACAGTACAGCAATTGTCGATTATTCAACCGTTGTTCAGCATATAACAAAGTCCGAAGCAGTTCAGCCCCCCACCTCCCGACAATCCCCCCACACAGGCGCCCATCCCCAACAATCCCACCCCAAATGTTTACCATAAAGGCCTGCACCTCAGTCCGCATCAAGGGTCTCATCTTCAAGCGTTGGTGGCGGCTCGCATATATCTCCCCGATAAGTGTTCCATGCCCCCCATATTTTAGACCATTTTTGGGGACAACCCCTCCCTATGTACACTGAGCGTTCGGCTATCATAGCCCTATCCATGTCACGCCCCCATACAGACAGCAGCGGCACCTCTCCCACCCCCCACTTCTGCGCTATGTTCCGCTTAGCTAGCACGATGCCTACTGTGGCCCAACACTGAGCCTGCCTGCCCAGGTCGTTGGGCTCCCATACATTTAGCAGGCAGCGCCTGGGTTCCGGTGCAAGCGGCACACCCCCCCGCCTGGGACAGCGTACGCATCACTCGCCTCCAGTATTCTTGGATTTTGGGACACTCCCAGATGGTGTAGTAGAAGGTGCCTTCCTCCCCGCAGCCGCGCAGGCAGAATGGATGGGGTGCTCTTCCTATTTTGTGGAGTGTGTACCTGGTGTAGTAGGACCTATGCAGAATCCGGAGCTGTACCAACCGAAGCCTGGAAGGTATCCCTGCCTCCCGGGGGGACGCCAGCGCCTCCCTCCAGTCCGGGTCATCAAAGTCCCCGACATCAGTGGACCACCTCTCCCGCAGGGTGCCCATAGGGTCCGGGAGATTATTTATTAGCTTACGGTACGTGAATGATGTTGCCCGCTGGGGCATATAATCTGTGAGCAGCCTGTCCTCCAGAGGTGACGCTTCCGGAACTGAGGCTCCAGGCCCCAAAACGGCGAGCAGCGCGTGTTTAATTTGTGTGTATCGGAACCATTCCGTGGGCGCCAGCTCGTATTGTTGTTGTAGGCGCGCGAAGGTGATCACTGCACCCTTGTGCCACATGTCGCCCACTGTGGAGATCCCGATGTCATCCCATTTGTCGAAGCCCCTGCTATGCCTAAGTCTCCCGAGCCGTTTCGCATCCCACAAGGGGGTGAGCTGGGTCAAAACTCCTCTCCATCCCAGCCGGGCCTGGGCCGCGTGCCACACGGCCACTGTTTGTCGCAAGGGGCCAATGAGTTCTGGGCCGAGCCTCCCATCGTACAGGGGCGACAACATACCTCTCGTGCCCAATATGGCTCTATCCGCTTTAAATGCCGGATCCGAGTGCGGGGCATGGAGCCAATAATTGATGACCTTGAGTTGCGTCGCCCAGTAGTAAAGTTGGATGTCGGGCAGTGCTATCCCCCCATCGTACCAGCAACGGGTAAGTTTGGACTGTGCAATACGCGCCGGTCGGTTGTGCCATAGAAGACTAGACACCTGCGCCGCGATTGAGCGGAAGTACGCCGGGGGCACTGGATATGGTGTGTTTTCGAGCACGTATATGAAGCGCGGCAGGGACATCATCTTAAAGAGCGCCGCCCTCCCCAGTAGGGTCAGCGGCAGCGCCCCCCAGTGACGGACGTCTCGACGAAGACGGTCCAACGGGGGCTGAAGATTCTTCTGATAGAATACCACTGGGTCCGCAGTGATGTGGACACCCAAATACTTGAACGACCCCTCCGCCACCCTGAGGGGGCAATCCGCCGGTAGTTGCGGCGGAGGGCCACACAGCACGTACATGACGGATTTAGACCAATTTATCGTGTACCCCGACGCCTTGCCGAAGACCCTGCATATATTGAGTAGCGTGAGGATGGAGCGCCGCGGGGAGGCCAGGTACAATAGGACGTCATCTGCATAGAGAGAAACCCTGTCCTCCCATCCATCTGACCATCGGAGTCCCCTTATCGAGGGTTCCCAGCGTATCCACGCCGCCAGCGGCTCCAACACAAGGGCAAACAATAAGGGCGACAGGGGGCAACCTTGGCGCGTGCCACGCGACAGGGGGAAATCGCCGGACATATGCCCGTTGGCCGCAACATGAGCCAATGGCTTAGTGTACAGGAGACGAATCCAGGCGCAGAATTTGGGCCCGAATCCCAGATGGCGAAGGACCGTGAACAGGAAGGGCCACTGGACCATGTCGAACGCCATTTGCGCGTCCAACGACAGAAGCACCGCCGGTTCGCTCACCCGACCCGTCCGGGCCAACACGCCATGCAGACGTCGCAGGTTGTGGGACGTACTTCTGCCGGGCATAAAGCCAGACTGGTCTGGATGTATAATGTCGGCAAGGTGCGGCGTCAGTCTAGCCGCCAGCAGCTTGGCCAGAATCTTGGCCTCTGCGTTGAGGAGCGAGATGGGGCGGTGGGAGGTGCACTCCTCCGCCGGCATGCCAGGCTTCGGGAGGACCACAATAGTTGCCGTGCGCTGATCCGGAGGGAGTTCGCCACGCTGCAGACTATCGGTAAACATAGCGAGCAGGTGAGGAGCTAGCGTCCCTATCAACCTCTTGTACAGCTCAACCGGGATGCCGTTGGGACCCACCGCCTTGCCCGACTGAAGCGCTCCCACCGCAGCCTGTATTTCGTCCACCGTCAGATCGGCCTCCAAGGCCGTCATCGTGGCAGGGGATAACCTGGGCATGTCCAGATCTCGAACATACGACATCGCCTCCTCCTCTGACATGGAAGAAGCGGAGGAGTAGACCGCAGCGAAGTGGCCCGCCAGGGTGTTCACTATATCTCGCGGGTCAGTTGCCCTCTGACCCTCCCCCGAAATGAGCTGCGCAATCCACCTGGAACCACCCTCCTGTCTATCTAACCATGCCAACAGCTTCCCTGTCTTGTCCCCGACATCGTAGATTCTGTGTCGCGTGGCCTCTAGCCGTCGCCTGGTACAGTCCGCCAGGTGCTCCTTATATTTCACCTGCGCCACCTGTAATCCACGGGAGGTTGCAGGCGATGGATGTGCGGCCTGTTGTGCCTCTGCCGCAGCCAGATCCGCCTCTAGCGACTGTAGCTCAAGATGCCGCGCGCGCCGGTGCGCCGCAATGGAGGCGACCGCGTGTCCTCTCAGGACCGCTTTGTACGCCTCCCAGAGGGTAGCCGGAGAGTCTACCGATGAGGAGTTTTCTTGGAAGTAGAGACTAGTAGCCTTTCCGAGTGTTTTGCAGATGTCGGGAACCTGGAGATAACCCGGGTGCAAGGGGGGGACACGGCGCCTGGTCAGGTGGTAGCGCGTGTATTGTAGAAGTAACGGTGAGTGATCCGATATGCCCCTGGGCCTGATTTCCACGCTGTCTACATACTGGAGACTGCCCTGCGAACCCAGGAAGTAGTCTATTCTGGTCAAACTTTTATGCACCCCCGAGTAATATGTGTAGTGGCGCTGTGTTGGGTGGTGAAGCCTCCATATATCTGCCAGTCCGAGTGCCTCGAAGAAACTCCCGAGGCGAGACGCTCCCCCTCCACCAGCCCGCTCCGGGTGGCGGTCAAGCAGGCCGTCCACCACCGCATTAAAGTCGCCGCCCACTATAAGCTCTCCCTCCGGTAGATCAAGCAAGAAGCTGCTCAGCGCAGGAAGAGTCGCAACATGCAGGGCAGGAGGAATGTAAACCGAAACAATATTCAGGGGGCGTCCCTCCCATTGGGCATGCAGCGCCGCAAACCTCCCCGAACCGTCTGCCCGAGTGCCTTTTATGATTAACGGGGACTGTTTCTTTACCAGTATACCCACCCCGCGGGAACCAGAGGAGAAGTCAGAGTGTATCACCATCTTGTACCCCCATCTATCCATCGCTTTACTAGCAGTGCCCATTAGGTGGGTCTCCTGCAACAGAACCACCGCAGGGGAGCATCTCTTGAGACTCTGGAGGACCAAACCCCTCTTAATCTTATCGCCTAAGCCGCGCACGTTCCACGTAAGGAGGGAGAGAGGCTGCGCCGGAGTGAGGGGGACCCCAGTGGAACGCCCTAGCGTTGTGTCAGCCATTCCCGCGGCAGGAGCAGCGCAGAGCTGATGCTATGAACGGAGCGGCACAGGCCGTGCCTGCATTGCATGGTGCGTGTACTGTGTGTTGAAACATATACGTCATTATAAACAAAAACAGTAAAACAAAACTTGCGAACATTCCCTTGCCCCCCCACCCCCTCCCTGCCTCCCTGCCATACGGACTCCAAACTGCCCGCCACCCCAACTCAGCAGAGTGCTCAGATCCCAAGTACCCAAACAGTACTTGCGTGTAGTGGAGCGGGCGGTCCGAGGAAGACCAAATACTCCCCTTTGGACAAAGTTCAACTGATCACCCCTTGAAATATCGTTGAGCCGGCGCCGTCTAGTTCCACAAGGCCTCCACCTCGAGGCGCCCCTGAAGGCAGTCACAAGCATTCAGCACGGAGTCACGCTGCCTATCAGGGTCGGTCCGATGTCTCCCCTCCCGGCTCCAGGTCGCCGGCGTCCGCCGTCCCCTCTGTTCGCCGCCTCCGCTTGTCCGATCTCCCAGGGCCGCCCGCCGGCCTCCAGCCCTCGAGCCAGTCGTGCGCCTCCTCCGGCGTCTCGAAGAACAGGGTCTTGCCCTCCGCCACCACCCGAAGGCGCGCCGGAAAGACCATGGAGTAAGGCAGTTCGCGGGCCCTCAGCGTCTTCTTGACCTCCAGGAAGCTTCTCCGCCGCGCCGCCACCGCCGCCGTGAAATCCGGGAAGAACGACACCATCGAATTCTGAATCCGTAACGGTGGCGCCACCCGGGCCGTCTGGAGGATGACATCTCTGTCGCGGTAATTGAAGATGCGGGCCAGCACCGGTCGAGGGGGCGCCCCAACCTTGGGCTTACCCCCAGGCACTCTGTGGGCGCGCTCCACCGAAAAGAATGAAGAGAGACCCCGAGGCTGCAGTCTGGTTTTTATTAGGTCCTCTATGTACAAGTCCATGGCGGATTTCCCTTCACTCTCGGGAATTCCCGTTATGCGGACGTTATTACGCCGGGAGCGCCCTTCCTGATCGTCCATCTTCGCCGCCATTTGTTTCGTTTCAGCCTCCAACTGGGACACCCGTTGGAGCAGGAGTGTAGTGTCACTCGTCAAAGCCGCCGTGGTGCGCTCCACGTCCGTGACCCTGGATGACATTTTTTGGAAGTCCGTCCTGAGCAAGGACACATCCGTGGAGATGGATCCTACCGTGGTCTGCACTTTCTTAAGGGCAAGCATTATGTCCTCCAGTGTTACCTTAGGCGCTTCTGCCTCTGCAGCGGCCCCGTCCGACCTCCCGGCCCCCGCGGCCGCGTCTTTATTGTAGGCAAATTTGTCCAGCTTACCCTGCTGGTGCGTGCGATTCCCTTTCCCGGACATCTTGGGGCCGGCGGACGCCGTCCCGGGACGTTTCTTCTCGTCACCCAGCCGGCGGGGGGGGGGGGGGGGGGGGGGGGGGGGGGCAAGGTCACCACACAGCTCGGGAGCGGCAATCAAGCCTCCAAACAACCGGACGGCCGCCGGCCCACCACAGTAACCCGGAGGCCCCCACGCACCTTGTCCACGGGGCCGCGCCGGGGCAGCCGCAGAGCCGATGACGGGGCAGCCCCCCCGGGGATCACAGCGTCGGCCCCAGCCTCGCCAGTCGAGCCTCCCTCTGGCGGGTCACGGCAGCGATACTCCCTCCGCAGGGACCGCCTCAGACTGCACTCAATGCGGGGCGCTCTCACCAGGCCTCAGGGCGCGGACAATCGCGGTCTGCTCCAGCGCCGCCACCCTCAATCCGGCGGCACACCTCGGTCCCCGCCGGGATCGGCCACAGTCCCCGGCTCCGGCTCACTGCAGCAGCCCGGGGGCCGCTCCCCAGCGATCCTCCACAGGCCCCCACTTGCGCCTTCCACGGGGCTGCGCCGGCGGCAGGGCGACGCGCCCGGGGATCACAGCGCCGGACGCAGTTCCTCAGGATGAGCTCGGGGACAATATTCCCCCCGCAAAGTCCGGGGCGCCTCCACTTGGTCACAGGTCGCGGGCGATCCCGGTCCGCCCCAGCGTCGCCGTCGTCAGTTGCTCCGGTCGCTTCTGGGCACATCCACTGCCCAGGCTCCCACACACCACGGGCGGCCCTCAAAGTAATCCAGGCCCCGGTCGCGGCCGGCGGCACAGGCCGTTACTAGCGGGCCGACGCCGATCAGGCTCACGAGCACCGAGGAGCCCCGGAGACGGCTCAGTCGGCGCCGCTTCCTACAGGCTACCAGCCCAGCGTCAGTGGGGATAGTTGCTGAAGCGGATCAGTGTGCGGATGGCAGGGGAGTCGGCCTCACCCTCGGAGCTCAGTTAGGCTGCGGCCATCTTGCTTGGCTGCTAGCCACGCCCCCCCAAAATTTGAATACATTTAACGATCCATCTGGCTATCCCTGCTTTGGAAATGGCGTTGCCCTTGTGTTGTGGAGAAAAGGCAACGAAAAGTTGTTTTGTTTTCCTAAAATCCTTTGTTCTGTCTATATAGTACATGAGGGCCCTCTTCACATCTAGTGTATGGAGCATTCTCTCTGCGACATTTTGTGGACTTGGAAAGAAAACAGGCAGTTCAATAGTCTGATTCATGTGGAACTGCGATATCACTTTAGGCATGAATTTGGGGTTGGTACGTAGTACAACTCTGTTTGCGTGAACCTGTATGAATGGCTCTTGAGTGGTTAGTGCCTGGAGTTCACTAACTCTTCTTAACGAAGTGATTGCTACTAAGAAAGCTACTTTCCAGGTGAGGAATTGAATCTCACATGAATGGAGAGGTTCAAAAGGTGGACCCATAAATCTGGTGAGGACCACATTGAGGTTCCACACTGGTGCCGGTGGGTGTCTTGGGGGAATTACTCGTTTGAGTCCCTCTAAGAAGGCTTTGATGGCAGGCACTCTGAATAAAGAGAGGTGCTGCCTGTTTTGAAGATAGGCTGCTATCGCTGATAAATGTATACGTATGGAGTTGTATGCCAGATTGCATCGGTATAAGTGTAAGAGGTAACAGATGATGTTTGGAATGGATGCGTCCAGCGGGTTAATGTCATTGTTGTTGCAGTAAATGACAAACCTTTTCCATTTAGCCGCATAGCAAGCTCTGGTTGTGGGTCTTCTGGCCTCCTTGATGATATCCATACATTCAGGTGGCAGGTTTAGGTAGCCAAACTCTAAGACTTCAGGAGCCAGATTGCCAGGTTCAGCTGTTGCGGATCTGGGTGCTGAATGTCGCCATGGTTCTGCGTCAAAAGTGCGGGTGTGATCCGCAGCCTTTGATGCGGCACCAGGGAAAGTTCTAGAAAGGTGGTGTACCATGGTTGGCGTGCCCATGGAGCGATTAGGATGAGTGTTAGTGAGTGTTGTCGCAGTTTGCGTGCCACTAGCGGTATTAATGGCGCTGGGGGAAAATCGTACGCAAATCTGCCGGACCAGTTCATCCATATCGCATTGCCCTGTGACTGCGGGTGTGGGAACCTGGCGGCAAAGCTTCCAGAATGTTGATGTGCATCTTCTTTTGCTGTGTCATCCATAGTCCCTGCACTGTGTAATTGAGTACATGAGCTCCCCATCCCTGGAGAGAGGCGTCCGCTGTCAGTATTATTTGCGGAACAGGCTCTTGGAAACGGTCGGCCCTAGCAAAGGTTTTGTGGATTCCACCAATGCAGAGAGTTGTATGCCCGACCGCTCACCAACACTAGGTCTTTTAATTGTCCGTGAGCCTGATTCCATTGACGTGCTAAGCACTCCTGAAGCGGGCGCATATGTAGTCTCGCGTGCGGGACTATGAAAATGCAGGAGGCCATCATGCCTATCAACTGCATGAACACTCGCACAGGAAGGGAGTGTTGAGGTTTGAACTTTGTGATCAGCAGTTGCATGCTGTTGATCCTCACTAAATTTGGCTGAGCTGTGGCTGCCAGAGTGTTTATGGTCGCGCCCAGGTACTGTCGTATGTGTGCGGGTTGGAGATGCGATTTTGGGTAATTTAGTGAGAGTCCCAGACTGTGAAGAAGGTGAATGGTGAGGGACATGTGGCTGGCACATTGCTGGGCTGACTTTGCCTGAACAAGCCAGTCGTCCAGGTAAGGGAAGACGTGAATGTGCTGTCTCCGTAGATGTGCAGCCACTGTCGCTAGGCACTTGGTAAAGACCCTGGGTGCCGTCGTTACTCCGAAGGGGAGAACTTTGAACTGATAGTGATGCCCCTGAATAGTGAACCTGAGATATTTTCTGTGCGATGGGTGTATGGGTATGTGGAAATACGCATCTTTCAAGTCCAGTGTGGCTAGGAAGTCTCCCTGACTGAGTAGCGGTAGAACCTGCTGTAGGGTGAGCATATGGAAATGCTCTGATAGAATGTAGTGGTTGAGGGGTCTCAGGTCTAGTATAGGTCTGAGAGAACCGTCCTTTTTTGGGATTAAGAAGTACAGAGAGTACACCCCTGTCCCCTGTTGGTTTACGGGCACGACTTCTATTGCACCTTTTTGCAGCATACTTAGTACCTCCTGCTGCAATAATGCCAAGTGCTCTACGGACATAGGACGGTGCTTTGGCGGTATGTTGGGTGGAGTGGGCGTTAATTCTAGACAGTAACCGTACTGGATAATGTCTGACCCACCTGTCTGTGGTGATGGTTTTCCAGACTGACAGGAACTGCTGGAGTCTCCCCCCGACAGGTGTTATGTGGTCGGGGGGCAGGGAGAGGGCGTCACTGTTTGTTTTTGGGGGAGGACCTGGTGGTGCCGTACCCACGTCCTCTGCCTTTGGTGCTGGATCCACCATATCCACCTCTAGTGGTTTTATCATAGTTACTTTGCGTGCCCCCTTTATTGTACTGCTGCTGGGACCCCTGACCTCTAGCTGCTCCTCTATTCCCGAGGCGACGAAAGGAGCCACTACGAAACTGCTGCGACTGCAGAGCCCCCATTGATTTTGCAGTTTGTGTCTTTCTTAATTTTTTCGAGGGTAGTGTCAACTTCAGGGCCAAATAAATAGTCTGGGTTGACCGGTTGATTTAAGTTATTGTTCTGAATCTCAGGCTTGAAGCCTGAGATTCTCAACCATGCGTGCCTCCTCAACATGACGCTTGTGTTGATCGCCCTTGCTGCAGTGTCAGCTGCATCTAGTGCGCATTTGATGGACGCATTTGTAAGGAGTTGTCCCTCTCTGATAAGGAGCTCCGCTGCCTCTTTGTATTCATCTGGCAAATGTTGTAGCAGTGATTCTAGTGTGTCGTAGTGGGACCTATCATAACGGGCCAGGAGTGCCTGTGTGTTGGCAATGCGCCAGATGTTTGCCGCTTGCGCTGCTATCCGTTTGCCTGATGTCTCCAGCACTTTGGACTCCTTGTCGGGGGGAGGAGCATCACCCGTTGTTTGTGAATGGGCTCGTTTGCGAGCATTAGCAACAACCATGGAGTCTAAAGGTAACTGACCCCTAATGTACATAGGGTCTCCGGGTGCAGGCTTGTATTTCTTTTCGATTCCGGGGTTCAGCACCCGTGCCCTGGTTGTTTCTTTAAAAATGTCTTTTGCAGGTTTTAGAACTCCCTTCAACATTGGCAGGGTTTTGACTGTTTTCTCAGAGGAGGAAAAAGTGTCCACTAAGAAATCTTCTTCTACAGTGTCAGAATGGAGTTCCACTCCATGATTGGCAGCAGCCCATTCTATGAGGGCATTAAAGGCAGCAGTGTCCTCTGTGGGAGATGTCTTTATATTATAAAGCTGTGTGTCAGGAGTATCTGGTGCGTTACCCTGGTCGGTGGGGTCATCCCATGCCTGATCTGGGTCTTGCAAGTGATCATCAGGATCGATATCCCCAGGGTAGGTGGTATCATCCCTTATATAGTCCTCTCCTGCGTCTGCCTCTGAATGCGTAGGAGAAAAGGACGGCGGATCCTGAAGGAAGGGTTGAAAGTGTTCATTAAGCACTGGTGCGGAACCTGCCGGCAATTTGTGTTTCAGAGGAATTTTGTACGAGTCCAAGCCCTTCTCTGGCGTGATTTTCCGCTTGCGGAGCATCAACCTACCAGTGTCGGCGTCGATAAAGTGTGCCTGTGAAGGCTCGATATCGGTTCGTCCAGTGGATAGTGACTGTTTGGCGGACACGTGTCCGAATTTCGAACATTTTCGGTGCCGTGGGTGGCGGCAATCCAAATGTGATGTGCGCCGGCGCCGAGTGTGATTTTGCGGCCTTGTGCGTTTCGGGACCCGACGTAGAGTGGAGGGTTGCCCGGTCTCTGATGCGTTGCAACGATGCTGAGACCTGTTGCAAGGTGAACGCAGATGGCGCCTTGGAACCGATCGGCACCTTGGAGGTAGGCGTTGAAGCGGCATCCGACTTATTTCCAGTCTTTGGGTCGTCGATCCGAAGGGAGGTATAGACGCTCGTTTGAGTCGATGGCTTGGCAGGCGCCGCCGTCTTCGATGCCGACCAGACGGGTCGACCACCTTGAACTTGGTGGGTTGGGCCGTAATCTTCGGTGCTATAGGCCGAGGCGCCTTGTGGGGACCGAGGGCCTTCTTCTTAGGCTCGGCGCCGGGACCCGTCGCGGTGAGCTCGGCACCGAAATCTCGTTTGGCGCGTTCGGTGCCGATGACCTGTGTCGGCGTCGAAGGAGTGGAGGGCTTCGAGGGCTTCGATACGATCGCAACCTGTTTCACTTTCGGTTTCGACGTAACCGGTGCGACAGAAGGTTTCGGTTTCACTGAAGGGAATCCAGTCGTCTTCGATAATAATGGCTCCTGTGAAATGTTCGAGGCCGGGCCTTGAGGCGGGGCCGAAGAACCGTGTGACTGATCTTGGGTAAGGCCCGCAGGCGATCCCTCGACCTGAGCCTTATGACGACTTAGTCTCTCGGCCTCCGTATCGACGGGTAGGCCTAGCTCTTCGCTGGAGCTATCTTCCTCGGCCCCAAGGGCCTCATTGTAGTCTCCTACCTCTTCGACGACGTCTTCGCCCTCAAAGATCACCTCATCGCCGTCTTCCAATCGGGAGTCATGTTCGGAAGCGTGGCTGGCGTCTACGTCTTCTACGCTCTCGGCGTCTTCGTCCTCGGTGCTAAAGATGTTGGCCGGGGCAGGCGCCGATTGCTGTGCCTCCAATCTCGCTGCCCGTCGATTCCGGAGAGTCTTCTTCGAGCGGGACCGGGCGCAGGCCATACATTTCGACTCATCGTGATTTGGTGAGAGACATTTGTTGCATACCGGATGGACGTCGATGTGTGGGTATTTCGCGTGGCATAAAGGACATCTTTTGAAGGGAGTCCTTGATTCCATCGTCAATCGAAGTTTGATGTTCGGACCAAAGCGGATCCGAAAAGCGTGAAGAAGGTGCTAAAACACAAAAGAAACTGGTCGATACCGAACGGGAACAGTACCGACGAGATCTAAAGGCCTTTTGGCCTTAAACTAAAGTTTCCTAACTTGATCTAAGATAAGCACATCCGAACCCAATGGCGGAAAAAAACAATCTAAGGATGGAGAGGATGCCCATGCGCACTGTAGTCCAGGGGAGGAGCCACCTATCTCGCGATACTTGGAAGACTCTTCCAGGACAACAATGTGCAATCATCCGGACCCAACACTAGGCGGCGATCTATGCACAGATATGAATTCAGCAGCCCACATGCCTCGAACATAATGTCACTAGTTCTAGTGTACACCCTGTATCAGTCCAAACAACCCTTATGGTGATTGGTTGTAAAGTCAACCTTATAGACCAGCTATCCTAGTGGTAGCATTGACAAGAGCAGTCTTAGGCTAAACTCTGTATGGCATGTGAAGCCAGCTGTTATACCATTACAATCCCTTGAATACCAAATGAAAGGACACCACACCAGATATATATAAAATTAGAATGTATTTATTCTAACATATACCCTCATCACTCTTTATGAGTTCAGAGGTGTAAGCACAACAATTTCTTAAGTAGCATACGTTAAGTTACACAGGAAAATACAGTTAGGCCCAGTGGCCACGCAAACCATATACTAAGAAAGTGGTATAAGTACCACGTCACGAACAGGGAGTAGGCCTATGGCATCGCTGGGGCTACACTACCCTACCAATAGTTAGGAAGTGGGAGGCCCACGGGAAGCGTGTGCAGTGTAGAAACACACACGCGGGTTACATTAAAGTCAATGGGAATGTAGCAATTAGAAATAGGAAGAATAAGGACACTTCCGAAGTAACTAGGAGGAAGCAACTAAAGACTTAGACACTTGGATAGTCAATATCCACTGGACCACCGGAGTACTCGCGTTACCTCACCCAGAGGAGATGGGTGCATAGGTGTGAAGATGTGTCGGGTGTCATCGCTGGATCCTATGGATGCCTGAAGAACAGATGCTGGCAGGCAGCCAGGAGGAAGATGTCCAGTGGATCCAAGGATGGATCTTGAAGGAAGAACACCTGCAAGCAGAGGGGACAAAGTCTGTGTCACTAGCCAGTGACCATGTGGAACCAGGAAGGAACCAGGCGATGTCGTGCAGAACACAGGTGATGTCTTGAAGCTCGTCTCTGCAGCTGCGTGGACCAGGAGGTGTCGAGAACGACCAGAACCAGGGTACGAGCTGTCCCACGAAGGATCTTGCTGCTGGCGGAGTCGAGGTCCCGATTAGGGTCAACAAGCCGTGGCAAAGGCAACCCACGCGGAAAGGGAAAATCGCTTCAGGTGCAGACAAGGAAGGTCTGAGGTGCTTCTCTTTCACAGGGAAGCAAGGGCCAGTCTGGAGGAGCCAAACCAGCGGTGGAAAGTCAAGGGTTCGTCGTCACTGAGGCTACTAGCCAACGGGCAAGCAACCGGACAGACGCGTCGAGCCGGAAAATGCAGAAGGGCCCCACGCAGAACTCGTGGAGTGTGGAGGGCTGATCTTCGGTACAGATGGTGCTCGGGGTTGGAGCTTCTCAATCCCCAGAGCACAACTTCGAGGATGCCTCAGAATCTGCGCTGGAAGCTACTCGCCAATTTTCCCAGGTAGCCGGTCCCACGTCTCTCGTCGCCTCCACGGATCTCAGCTTGGCTGTGGATGTGGATCAGGGTCAGAGAAGTCTGGAGGTCAAGGCGCTGGTCGGGCTCTGCAGTCGGTTCCTCGTAGAACTTGGGCAAAGCAAACGGCAGATCGCTTGTTGGTGCCCGTTTACACAGGGTGGCCACTCCTTGGCCACAAGGTTGATTCTTCAGTCTTCTTGTCGTCGAATGTTGACGGTCCAGAGTTTCGTGTCTAGTTTCAGTTCAGGATAATCCAAAGTCCTAGGGACTCAGCTCCCACTCTTATACTAATCTGGGGGGCTGGGTTACCTGCTAGGTCCCTCCTTTGTCCAGTTTCGAGCCAGGACTGGGGCTGGAGTGCCCCAGCACCGGTTTGAACCGGACTATGCATGGGACACTTGTGTGCCCCAGGCAGTGTCTCGTTTCTTTCATCCCTCCCTGCCCCAATACACTAAGCCCTGTCTAGGGTGGTGCTAGCACCTCCCAAGGCAGGAAACCTATTGTCCAAGCCTCCCTCGCTGGAAGGACTCCCAGCAGCAGGAGGTCAGACTTGTGTCTGTGGCAGCAGCATCCATTTTGTGATGCTGGGGCTCTGGTTAACTTTAACCGGGTAGTAGGTCTTCAACATGTCTTCTCCCTCTAGAAGGGAGGAATACTATCCTCATCGCCAGAAGTGGTGTGGGGGTAGTATTCCAAAGTGTTAGACACCTTACACGACATGTTTTGATAAAGCCAAACCATAGTTACCATAACCGCGAGGATTATAAGGCACTTTAAGAGTATATGGTAGGCGATATCATAGAACAGCTAGAAGGACATGGTTCCGAAAGCTGCAGACAGGCTCAGCTCATGCTAGAGCACCATCTCACATGTTACCAAGCACTCTGCCTTCAGGATTGTTAAGGCCTGCCATAGGAGTGACTGAAAGGTTACCCATGTGTCTATATATAAGGTAGGTGTAGGAATACTATACCTAAGCAAGGGGTGATTACACGACCTTGCCCCAGCTGAGTTATCAGCCAGTTGTGTCATGATGGGAGGCCAGCCAGGGGTGGCATAATACATGCTGCAGCTCCTGTAGGCCTAGGGTACACCCATGCCCTGGGTACCTAAGGTACACTGTACAGGGCCCTATAGGGTGATCCTTACCAATTGGGTTATGTACCTAAAGTACATAGTTTGAATTTAGAGAGAGAACAGCTGGGCTGTGGGTCTGATTAGCAGGCCCACAGCCACATCTAAGTCGAAGATCAGTGAAGCAAAAGCAAAAAGTGGGGGTGACCATAGGAAGCAGACCCTACTCTCCTACACACATGGTCTGGACATGGGGTCGGAGAGCGATGAGGCAGCAGTGGAGAAGGCGGAGGGGGCGAAGGTGGAGAGGGTGGAGGAGGTGGGGAAGGCACTCAAAGGGGAGGTAGCACAGTCTTTCCTCTCTGGAGGTGGAGGCGGAGCCGGTTTGTCCAAATGTCTCTTTTTAGAAGTGCCAAATGTCCAGTTTTTGGATCCTTGGTAAGTGTCTTTTGCAAGGGATCCGGTGTAAACAGTTCCTGAGACAATGTTTGTTCCATCGGCGCCGAAGGTTTCGGGGCGATGACTTTTTATGCTTGTCCGTACCGTGCTTTTTTGAACCTCCGTTTTTTTGGTAGGTGCCGAGGTAGGCTTCGGCGTGGAAGTGTCAGTGCCGAGGGCCTTATGGTGTTTGGTTGGTACCGAAAGGCTGGGTTTCGACACCGGGGGCTTTGGTGCGGTGCTCGGTGTCGAGGTAGAGTCTGGTTTCTTTTTCGGTGCCGAAGTGTGTTTATCGGCACCGCTGGCAGGCAGGCTCGAGCCCGAGCCGCCGGAAGACTTATTAGGCTTCTTCACCGGGCCCGAAGGTGGGGTGTTCGAAGCAGTGTCTTTGGTCTTGCCTAGGCCCGGAGGCGAAGGCGTGACCGAAGCCTTTTTAGGTGTTGGTGTGGGAGGGGGTATAGTACTCACAACCCTCTGCGCTGGGGTGATGTCCTCCACATCCGAGTCGTCTGCTTCGGAAGCACTGACGAGGTCCTCTTCGGTGTGCTGCTGTCCCGGAGCTTCGACGTCGTCCCCGAAGATGTCGACTGGAACGGAGGTCGAGGAGTGCGCCATGTTTCGCCTAGCCCTTCGATCTCGAATAGTCTTTTTCGATCTGAAAGACTTGCAGGCGGGACAGTCTCGAGCCTCGTGTTCAGGGGAGAGGCAGAGGTTGCACACCTCATGAAGATCGGTGTGGGGGAATTTGGACCCACATCGAGGGCACTTCTTGAATGGAGTTCTTTCCATCAGCCGGGACCGGAGCTTGGATAGGCCCGAAGGCCGCCGTCAACTACTGGAATCGAAGATGTGTCGAAGAGAAGGTGATTGAGGAGATCAGGATCTGAACAATACCGGGAAGAGCGAGGATTCCGCTTCGATCGAACTGGAAATGTTCGGAACCGGAGCGCGAAGTATTAAATCCGAGCCCGATGGCGGAAAAAAACAATCTGAGGATGGAGCTGAATCCCATGCGCAATACGTACCAAGGGAGGAGTCATCGACCTCGTGACTTCCAAAGACTTTCCAAGAGGAAAAACAAACTGCAAACATCCGGGCCCAACACCAGACTGCGATCTATGCAAAAGTGTATAATCTGCAGCTCATATGCCTCGAACATTGAGTTATCGGTTTAAAGGTAAGTACTCGACTGGCAGAGTTGAGGTTCTGGGCATAGACTCAGGGATCCCCCAGGGTCAGGTAGGTACAGTTGGTTCACCCTCAGCGACTCTAGGGCGGCCGGGTGCAGAGAGAGTTAGGCCCAATGTTATCCTATGAGGGATAGGGGGGCCTTGGTTGGTGGCTGCTGACTAGCAAGCCACTCGGCTGTGGGAGCTGGGCTCCTGGTCACTTACTCAGGGCAAGTGGGGAAGTAGGTAGGTGTAGAGGTTGCACTGCCAGGGCCACTCGGGCGGCTGGGTGCAGGGTGCTTTTGAGCCTTCGGGGGCTCAATTGATTTCAATGGGAAATCTCCAGTTTAGAAAAAGACTGCAAGCTCGGGTACGAGGATTCTTCAGGTGCCACCACCACTTCGAGAGGTAAGTTGGGTAGTTGGAGGATAGGTAGGTACCCCAGGATTGGGCACAGGGGGCCGCCGCGGAGCGCCGCGTGCAGGGGCGCCTTTTGGTGTCGGGAAATCTTACCCTCTGTTGATCGTGGTAGGGGGGCACCTTGTTCTGAGGCTGCAGGCTTCTTCAGGAGTGTCGAGGGAGATCCTTGGGTGCCGGACTCGGGGTCACAGTCGCCGTGGGGTTGTCCTCGTGGTCTTTGTTCACTCCGGCACTGGCCAGGCTTGGCTGGTGCAGAGTGTGCTGGGTTCGCGGTTCCGGGCTGCTGCCAGGGATTAGAGGTAGGTTTTGAGTGGAGCCTCTACTCATGGGAGTCCCAGGGGCTTAGAGCCAAAAGGTAGCCAGGTCCTCCGGGGTTTGTGAGGTTGCTCGCCACAAGAGATGCCAGGTTGGAGCAGGAGCAGGTTCGAGGGTCGACAGGCCGGTAGGGCTGGAGCCAAAGCAGTTGGTGTCTTCCTCTTCTTAGCAGCTGCAGGGCAGGTCTTCTTTCTTCTTGCTCTTCTTTGTATTTTGGAATCTGGGGAAGGAAGGTTCAGGGTGCCCCTAAATACTAGATATAGGGGCGTTACAGGTAGGTGAAGGGCAAGGACCAATGGGTCCCTGTCATGGGGTCGGTACACCCCCTATCCTGCCTCTCTCCTGTGGGAGGGGGGGAGTAGCCTAGTCCTGATAGGGTAGGGCTTCCCATCTTCAAGATGGCGAGAGCCCGGAGATGTGCTTCACCTCGCCTCCCCCACCTGAGGGGTGGGGTTGGCAGGCTGGCAGATCCCCTGTCCTTATTTGGGGTTTTTGGCCAAGCTTCCCGCCAGAGTGGGGGGTTGCAGTGGCCTGGGGAAGCTCACAGAGGCGGCATGCCTTTGAAGCTTCCCCCTGCCCATCCTGGGGGAGGAGATTTACCACCTCCCCCAGGATGTGCATTGTTGCAGGCCCAGGAGAGCAGGGGCTCTCCCACCCAGGGGTCCAGCAACATGTCTGCTGTGTGGCAGCCTAGGCAGCCTCAGAGCAGATGTGGATTGTAGGTTAGGTTTAAGGAGGCATCTCCAAGATGCCCTCTGGGGTGCTTGGTACATTAAATCCCACACTGGCATCAGTGTGGGTTTAATGTGCTGAGAAGTTTGATACCAAACTTCTCAGTCATCAGTGTTGCCATTATGGTGCTGTGGAGTTCGTGTTTGACGAGCTCTCAGCCCCATGTACTCTTAAATGGCAGCACTGCACTTACAGTGCTCAGGAATGGACCTGGGTACTGTAGGGGCACAGGGCTCCTGCTCCCACACCATTGGCATAAGGCACCCAGCTAGAGGGGTGGCTGATGTATTCCATGGCAGTGTAGGTGATGGGCATGGCACACAGGGATGTGTGCCATGTCGACTTTGTTTTGTCTTCCACCCAGACACCCAGCCTGCAAAGGCAGTGCGTAAGGGTACAGGGCCCAAGGGTGGCACAATGAGTGCTGCAGCCCTTAGAGGCCTTCCCTGGTCACAAGGCCCTGGGTACCTAGGGTACCATTTACCAGGGGCTGACATGTGGCCATGGTTTGCCAATTTGGGTTTTGTGTGTTTTAGGAAAGGAACATCGGCCCTGGGCACCTGATTGGCAGGAGTCCAGGGCACACTCAGTCAAAGTACATTAAGCAATTCAGCAAGAAGTGTGGGCATACCATGCAAGAAAGATGGCACTTTCTCACATAGTTTACATGCCAAATATTGTCAAGGCTCTGCTCGCGCACAGGGTCTTAACTCAGCTGTCCCTGTTAATTTGGGGGCTTGCCTGACTCTAGTTTAGTAATGGATCCTGCAGAGATCCACTTAAGAACAGCTCTGAAGAGGTCTCAAGGTCATTTCAATTGGCAGTTTGAAACAGGGACCACAAGTTAACTTATTGGACAAGCCAGATGAACGTTGTCTCCAGTATGTCATGGATGGTGTTCGCATTTCTTAGCGGTGGGGCACTACAAGTGGTCTCCGGGGCGAACGCTAATAGCAATACACATAATATTTACCTTTACAAGACAGCAAAACAATTTGAAAGGAGAATACATTATGTTTTTAATTCACAAGCGTAATACCACATCTTCATTTGTGCACTGAACGACTAGTTATCAGTTCTAGCATGAACTGAGCGGTTTCACAATTGATGCCTTCTGTATGGACTTTGGTGCTCCTTTGAAAATGCACATACTTTCAGTGAAGCCCTGATTTCATTGTTTTTAGCAAATCCAACATTGCCATCCAGTGGCCAAGAGGAAGATTACACTAGCTGAGAATTTGTCTTTGTTCTAGTGAGCCGAAAAAACAGGGTCACTTTCTCTTTTTAAGTTAAAACAACGCGCACTCTTCTGGAGGTTGGGTTGAGGGGACGAGCCTTTGAAACCAGACCCAAAACAGATGGCCCCTGCGCGCCGCTGCTGGCTCCCGAGAGCAAAACGCTCTGGGAGTAAACATTTCATGAAAAGCTGGGACATCCACACGCCTTCGGCCAATTGCGTGCTAAAGTCAGAAGCAAAGGCCAATTGCGTGTGAGCACCACATGTACGAGCTTCAACTAAAGCTGAAGTGATACCAAGAGGCCGATATCCTAGAGCAGCGCATAAGCTGTACTAGGCTTGACCTAAAAAGGGGGAAAAGGATAGAAGGCAGTCCACAAAGGAGAGGGCAGGGTGTATAATTGAGGAAAAAATGGAGCTACAATTACAGAGAAACAAGGAACTAAGGAAAGAAATTAATGAAATTATGTATAGTGAGTAATGGAGAGTAAAAAAGGAACTGCTAGGAAGAAGAGTAGAGGTAAAGGGAAGAGAAAGAACATTAAGGGACAAAAAAGAATGTTAGACATAGTAAGCAAAAATGAGTGACGAGGTGGGGATGAAGAACCAGAAGCTGCAATTTAGGGAGGGGGGCTTGGGGGTGAGAAGAGGAGCAGAATTGAGATAAGGCAAATAAGCAGTAAATGAGGTGAAAAAAGATGGCATAGAGAGCAAATCAGAGAAAAGACTGGTAGGGTCAGCAACGCTGGGATGAGTCAAGCAGCAGCCTTTAGCGCAGAAGCAGCACACAGAGCCCACTGGTAAGTTCCCCTGCAGCAGCGAAGAGAACAGGCTGACCCATGACCGCCCAGCGACAGGCAGCAAAGGAGAATGAGCCCCACAGGAGCACATAGCCCGCGCAACGCATCTGAAAGGGAGCAGACGGCGAAACCCACCGGCGGGACTCAGGCCCCCGGATCAACACAAGCAGAAGAGAGGCGGACTGAGCTCTGAGGGTGCGCACGAGCAGCGGCGGCCAGGGCTGAAAGGTGAGCACCCACCGGCGGGCGCAAGCAACCAAGGGCGGGAGTAGCCCCGCCTGACAGAAGAAATAGAGGCGTGGGTGCAGTGGTGCCACAGGGGTGACCATCACTATATCCTGGCGGAGCAGCTGGAGGGGCACTGGAGGAGAGACCGGACAGGAGAAAAGTAACCCCCGGACAAGCGCTGAAGCGGCAGCAACCAGAATAAGGCAGTGGGCACGCCGGAGCTTGCTCCGAGTGAAGAGGGCTGTTTCATCCCCCTTCCCTTGGGGCGTAGGGGTGAAGTGAGGACCGGCCTGGGGCTGTGAGAGCAGCGGCCAAGAAAGTAGAGGCCCGCGCAGGGACAGCAAAATACCAGCACAAGGTAGCCCTGCACAGGCTGAGCAGGAGCAGAAAAGATAACTAATGGTGGCACAGCATGCCCAGAAACCACCAGAGGTTCGAACTCGGAAAATAGAGGCTATAAAGGGGGCAAAAGAGAGGCCGCAGGCCTGGGGCCGGCTGGACCAAGCCCCAAACGGAACCTGGACCAGCGGGCCAATACCCAGCGGGACACTGTCTTCCAAGGCCAGCGAACATAGCGGCCGGAGAGTGAGGGGAGACATACAGGCAGAATAACCAGATCAAGAGATCCTTCCTGGATTAACACACACAGACCCACCCAGGACACGAGTGGCAGCAGAGACCAGACCACAGATCAACGACCACAACCGCGCACAACATAAAGGCACCCTGCCAAGCAGACTTCGCCACGAGGAGGTAGGCAACATGGGGAAAATCTCCAAAGGGCGGGAACAGGACCAACAAGAGCTGCCGGGGGACGAATCGGGAGGCCCGTCAAAGAGGACACCGAGCCAAAATGTGCCCCTCGCTCTCGGACACTCTTCGGGCCATAGAAACATCAAGGAGGGTGGTGGAAACCAAAATCGACACTCTCAGGGAAGACTTGGGTCTGAGAGCGGACCACCGAAAACTGGCAGACCGAATCTCATCAACAAAGGGCGAAGTTCATAACCTAAAACCCCAGGTGACCACGGCTAACCAAAGGCTCTCCGACATGGAGAACAGAGTGCAAGCACTGGAACTTAGGGCGGAAGACGCCGAAAACAGAGCGCGGCGTAACAACCTACGCATAGTGGGCCTTCCGGAAAAGGTGGAAGGAAACATGGTGGCCTACATAGAGCACTGGATCCGCACTTAAGTGACAGAGGCAGAAGAGGGGCTATCAAAAGACTTTGCGCTGGAGCAAGCGTACAGAGTCCGAGCAAGAGCACCCCCGCCAGGAAGACCGCAGAGGCCGGTTGTGGCACGCTTGCTAGAGACCATGTGCTGAGACAGGCCCGGCAGAAAGGGAAGCTCGAGGTGGCAAACAGTGTCGTCAGGATCTTCCTGAACTTCTCCCGGGAGGTTCAGAAACAAACATGGCTCTATCACAAGTAAGCATCTGTCCCGTCACTACCTGAAATTTGGACAATTTTCACAGTTGCATGCAAGTGCAAAGTTTGGATGGGGGGGGACAACCTCACTTGTCCTGGAGGGGGTGTTATTTTTTAGTTTTAAGTTGGGGGCACTGCAGGCCCCTAGAAATTGAACTAGGGACAGCTGGTAATGATTGCAACCATCAAAGATATCTACCGGGGGATCCCAGCCTGGGGGCCAGGAGGAGAACACGGAGAATAAATAAAGATGAAGCATAGAGTAAAGTATAACCTAATATCTTGGAACATCAGAGGAATACACTCCATGCACATGCATCATAAAATATTCTCATACCTTAACAGACGCACAGTACACACCACCATGTTATACGAGACACACTGGCTCCAGAGGGAGCTGCACTACACCGGAGGTGGAGGGGACAGGTCTCGTTCTCAGCATTCGTGAGGGGGGTATTAATTTGGATACAGGCGGGGATCCCTTTTTAACACACAGGACACAAAGTCGACCCAGAATGCAGGTACCTCAGTCACAGGGAGGCTGGACGGACAAGACGTGACGCTGATTAACCTCTACAGGCCGGATACAGACCAAGTGGCCTTCCTGTAGAAGATATTGGCACCCTATATGACTGGCTCAATTATTATGGGGCGAGACTTTAACAGTGTGCCAGACCCGGACTTCAATCACTCTCACCCTCTGCTTCATGACTCCCCGTACATAGAGCAGTCAGGGGCTTTCGGGACTGGCAGCCCCGGTAGGGACTGGTAGATACCTGAAGGCACACGCAACCACTGGACAAATAATAGTCTCACCTCTCACCCGCACCTGACCTCCATGTACAGCTAGATACGTTCCTCTGTTCTCAAGACATGCACGTCACAATGCGAGGAGCAGAGTATCTGACTCGCACAATATCAGATCATAATCCCCTCCTTATAAAGATGCAGTGGGGAATGCAACTCCAGCCCATCCCAACATGGTGCCTCAGACCAGAGGCGCTCGAGGCCCAGGTATTCAATCACGAGATCAGGGGACACATCACCTCCTACTTTACTGACAACACCCACTCCAAGGACTCTAGACTGACGGAATAGGGAGCCTTCAAGGCTGTAATAAGGGGAAGGTGTATGGCAACATCAATTGGGGTACAGCAGACACTCACAGACATAGAAAAAACAGACCATATATTGAGAGAGAGAGAGAGACGAGACGCCCGAGCACCGTCAGGAGCTCCTGGAGGAAAAGGAAGAAGTCGCTGCTAAGGAGGAACGCCTGAGATGCTTTGACTACAAAAACTACATGGATCGGACTCACGCAGAAAGGGAAAAGGCGGGCAAGCTAATGGTATAGCTGACCAACCCATCCTGCAGAGGGAATAACATTATAGAAATAGCTGACTCAGATGGACGCCCCATATACAGGCAGATGGACATAAATAATAGGTTCCTAGACTACAATAAACAGATATGTAAGAGCTCTGGGCCTCGAGGCGACAAGTGATTCCCTAGAGGGGATGGAATATGCTACTTACTGTGAGAAAGTGGCTCTGTACCAGAGGACAGTGTAAAGCATTTATTGTACACACTCAGTCAGCAAATGGTTTCACACACTCAATAACTGAACTCTAGGCCAATGGTTTATATATATAAAATATATGCTTGTTTTATTTTTAGAACCACAAAAGGGGGTAAAAATATACTTTCTCAGAATGAGAGGTTGAATATAAATACTTTTGTTTTAAGCAATAAATTTGTGTAAACAGTCACAGTTGGTTGCAATAAACAATCCTATTTCCTAAACATAACAATGCATTGAGCTCAATGGTAAATTCAGGTTATTTGTAATATATTACTTTTCAGATTACTTTTGGAATTCCAGGTCTGGCTCCTAGAACCAGCCTGGGGTCAGTATTCAGAATCAAGTGATGAAAGTCGACTTAATAACTGTAATGATTTTTAAATAATATTTAGCTATTTCAAAAGTTAGCACTTAGAAAATATTTCACAGGAAACATTCAATGGATCTCTATGGCAAGAAATTCAAATTGCAGGTAGAGTACTTTATCGTTACTTTAGTAATCCAGGACTGGGTGCCTAGACCCAGGACTGGGGTCCTTATCAAAAGCAGGTAAGTAATTTCGTTTGCAGAAATGGTACGATTTTAAAAGAATATTTCAAATTTGCAAAAATAGACACTTAGAAGAAATTTCACAGAAAAGCAGACAATGGTTTCCTATGGGAGAAAAATGAGTTAGAGGTAAGTATAGTTGTGAACACTTTTCAGAGTCAGGGCTGGGCACCAAGATCCAGCACTGGGAGCTCACCTAGGAGCAGGTGAGTAAATTCGTTTTTGTCACTTGGCTGATTTTTGGTGAATTTTTGCAGTTTTGAAAAGTTCACACTTAGAAGATTTTTGAAGAAAAAGCCAGTCAATGTTACCCTATGAGAAAAATGAAGTTAGCGGTTTAAGGGTAAGTACTCGACTGGTAGTGTTGAAATTCCGGGCATGGACTCAGGGGTCCCCCAGTGTCAGGTAGGTACAGTTGGTTCACCCTCAGCGGTTTCAGGACGGCCGGGTGCAGAGAGAGTTGGGCCCAATGTTATCCTATGAGGGATAGGGGGGCCTTGGTTGGTGGCTGCTGTCTGGCAAGCCACACGGCTGTGGGAGCTGGGCTCCTGGTCACTTACTCAGGGCAAGTGGGGAAGTAGGTTAGTGTAGAGAGGGCACTGCCAGGGCCACTCGGGCGGCTGGGTGCAGGGTGCTTTTGAGCCTTTAGGGCGCTCAATGGAAATCAATGGGAATGTTCCGGTTTGGAAAGAGGCTGCAGGCTCGGGGACGAGGATGTTTCAGGTGCCACCACCACTTCGAGAGGTAAGTTGGGTAGTTGTAGGTTAGGTGGGTACCCCGGGATTGGGCACAGGGGGTCGCAGGGCGCCGGGTGCAGGGGTGCCTTTTGACGTCGGGAATCTTACCCTCTGGTTGATCGCGGCTGGGGTGGCACTTGGTTCTGAGGCTGCAGGCTTCTTCCGGGATGTCGAGGGGGGTCCTTGGGTGCCGGACTCTGGGTCACAGTCGCCGTGGGGTCGTCCTCTGGGTCTTTGTCCACTCCGGCACTGGCCAGGCTTGGCTGGTGCAGAGTGTGTTGGGTCCGCGGTCCCGGGCTGGTGCCAGGGATAGCAAATAGGTTTCTTGAGTAGAGCCTCTACTCGTGGGAGTCCCAGGGGCATAGAGCTAAAAGGTAGCCAGGTCCTCCGGGGTTGGTGAGGTTGCTGGCCACGAGGGATGCCGCGCTGGTGCAGGTTCGAGAGTCGACAGGCCGGTAGGGCTGGGGCCAAAGCAGTTGGTGTCTTCTTCTCTTTTTAGCAGCTGCAGGGCAGGTCTTTGTTCTTCTTGCTCTTCTTGTCGTTTTCTATCTGGAATCTAAGGAAGGAAGGTTCAGGGTGCCCCTAAATACTAGATTTAGGGGCGTTACAGGTAGGTGAAGGCCAGGGACCAATGGGTCCTTGTCCTGGGGTGGGTACACCCCCTATCCTGCCTCTCTCCTGTGGGAGGGGGGCAGTAGCCTAATCCTGATAGGGTAGGGCCTCCCATCTTCAAGATGGCGAGAGCCCGGAGATGTGCTTCACCTCGCCTCCCCCACCTGAGGGGTGGGGTGGGCAGGCTGGCACATCCCCTGTCCTTGTATGGGGTTTCCGGCCAAGCTTCCCGCCAGAGTGGGGGGTTGCAGTGGCCTGGGGAAACTCCAAATGGCGGCATGCCTTTGAAGCTTCCCTTTGCTCATCCTGGGGGAGGAGATTTCTCACCTCACCCAGGATGTGCATTGTTGCAGGCCCGGGAGAGCAGGGGCTCTCCCACCCAGGGGTCCAGCAACGTGTCTGCTGTGTGGCAGCCTGGGCAGCCTCAGAGCAGACGTGGATTGTAAGTTAGCTGTGAGGGGGCATCTCTAAGATGCCCTCTGGGGTGCTTAGTACATTAAATCCTACACTGGCATCAGTGTGGGTTCAATGTGCTGAGAAGTTTGATACCAAACTTCCCAGGCTTCAGTGTTGCCAATATGGTGCTGTGGAGCTCGTGTTTGACAAGCTCTCAGCACCATGTACTCTTAAATGACAGCACTGCACTTACAGTGCCCAGGAATGGACCCGGGTACTGTAGGGGCACAGGGCTCCTGCTCCTGTGCCCACACCATAGGCGTAATGCACCCAGCTAGAGGGGTGGCTGACATATGCCTTGGCAGTGTAGGTGATGGGCATGGTACACAGTGATGTGTGCCATGTCGACTCTTTGTTTTGTCCTGCACCCAGACACTCAGCCTGCAAGGGCAGTGTGTGTGTAAGGGTACAGGGCCTCTGAGGGTGGCACAATGAGTGCTGCAGCCCTTAGAGGCCTTCCCTGGTCACAAGGCCCTGGGTACCTAGGGTACCATTTACTAGGGGCTGACATGTGGCTAGGGTTTGCCAATTTGGAGTTTGTGTGGTTTAAGGAAGGAACATAGGCCCTGGGCACCTGATTGGCAGGAACCCAGGGTACACTCAATCGAAGTACATTCAGCAATTTAGCAAAAAGTGGGGGCATACCATGCAAGAAAGATGGCACTTTCTCACACTTACCAGTATGCATCTGTTCTTGGCATGTAGAGCTGCAGATCTATACTGTGGGAGCCAGCCTCGTGGCGTGGTCCTGTTTCCCCGCGCTAAGTCGCACGAGGTCCCATGCACATCGGGACTCCTCCATCTTGGATTGCACGTCACTCCACATGACCATCTGTATAACCCTGCTCTACCCGGCCTCGGTCCCAGCGAGGCCCGACATCGAGACGCCAACCCCTGGCCCAGGGGATACCACGTGAGCCCTTCCCACTCCCGGCGGAGGGCAGTATCGATGGGACCCCCAACCGTCTCTCCACACCTGGGTGTGACCGCCCCACAGCTCTCTGGGGCCTAGCGCCTCTCCTGCTGGGCGTCTGGCCGCTCCCTACCCGGCCTCTCCGCCCCCTCCGGGCGCAAGGGTCCGGACATCAAAGGGCTCCCGTCCTATATCTGGGGCGACCCGACAACAGGGCAGTAGTTGTATCCTGGAGTCAAGAGCCCTGCTGATCGGATCGCGGCTGACTCTACGGAAGAAGACTCAGCCTGAACCACCACTTGAGCCCTGCTGACGACGTCGCGGCTCCACCGTGCTTAAAGACCTTCACGAACCTTTGGGGCCCTGCTGACGCTGTCGCGGCCCGACCTTGTTGAACCTTACCACCTGAGCCCAGCTGACCTCGTCGCGGCTCGACCGAAGCGGACCTACCACCAGAGCCCTGCTGACCGTGTCGCGGCTCGACCTAAGCGGAACTACCATCCGAGCCCCGCAGACGCCGTCGCAGCTCTCCACGTCCGAGCCGCTCTGAGACCAGCATCCAAGGTCTGGCACAGAGCCCTCCCGTACCTGGTTGGTACTAAGACTGTCCCGCTACCCTATCCTCTTAACGAACATTGAGACTCTGATAGGATCCCTCGATCCCTCTGTAAATATTGCCCGTATTACTGCCGATAAAGAATCTAATCTTGCAACTGCTATTGAGTCCTGTGTGGTGGTGTTACTGTGCCTAGTACGATCATAGGAGAAGGACCTCCCCGAGGGGGCTTCTCAGCGGCGCTCGGCTATACCTTTGCGGTAGGAAGGTGCCCGGAATAGTCTCCCCGACTACCCGGTGGCCCTCCCACCAACATTTACACTGTGCATAGATCGCCATCTGGTGTTGGGCCCGGATGTTTGTAGTTTTTTTTTTTTCTTGGACAATGTTTGGAAGTCACGAGTTTGGTGACTCCTCCTTCGTTCCGTACTGCGCATGGGCTTCGGCTCCATCCTCAGATTGTTTTTCGCCAGCAGGGAAAAGATGGAGCGTAGTGATAATAGTAAAGAAACCCATGTGTGTTGTATCTAAATAAGATAGACTGGAACGGATACAGGTAGCCGGGGAGGCGGGTGGGCGTGTATAGATCTGCAGCTCTACATGCCAAGAACAGATGCATACTGGTAAGTAGCATATTCTGTTCAAGGCATATGAGCTGCAGATTATACACTGTGCATAGATTATATAGCAGTACCCAGACCTAGCGGCGACCACCGGTATCCGTTGCAGTGGTTTGAAACAGTGTCTTTAGTACAGCCTGGCCCACACTAGCTTGTTGTTTGGAGTGCACGTCTACACAGTAATGTTTTGTGAAGGTGTGCGGTGTTGACCATGTGGCTGCTTTGCAGATGTCATCTAAGGGTATGTTCCCTAGAAAAGCCATAGAAGCCCCTATCTTTCTTGTAGAGTGGGCTTTAGGTGGAACAGATAATGTTCTTTTTGCTTTGTGATAGCAAATTTGTATGCACTTTACAATCCACCTAGCTATCCCTGATTTTGAGATGGGGTTGCCTTTATGCGGTGGAGAGAACGAGACAAACAACTGTTTGGTCTTTCTGAAAGATTGCGTTCTTTGTATGTAGTAAAGTAAAGCCCTTTTAACATCAAGTGTATGTAGAGCCCTTTCCGCAACAGATTGAGGTTGCGAGAAAAAAACCGGTAATTCCACCGATTGATTGAGATGGAAGGGGGAAATGACCTTAGGCAGAAATTTTGGATTTGTGCGAAGTATCACCTTGCTGTGATGCATCTGTAGAAAGGGTTCTTGTATAGTGAACGCTTGTATTTCACTAACCCTTCTAAGGGAAGTGATAGCTACGAGGAAAGCTGTTTTCCAAGTAAGGAACTGCAGTTCACATTTAGGCATTGGTTCGAAAGGCGGACCCATCAGCCTTGTAAGAACTACGTTTAGATTCCACACAGGTGAGGGTGGTGCTCTGGGCAGAATTACTCTTTTAAGGCCTTCCATGAAGGCTTTAATAGCAGGCACTCTGAAAAGTGATAAATGCTGTCTGTTTTGCAGGTAAGCAGCAATTGCTGCTGGGTGTAGACGGACGGATGAGTATGCCAGGTTACACCTTTGTAGATGGAGCAGGTAGCATATGATGTGCTGTATGGATACATCTAAAGGGTTGATTGTATTGTTACGGCAGTAAACAACAAATCTCTTCCGCTTTGCGGCATAGCATGCTCGAGTGGTAGGACGTCTGGCTTCCCTGATAATGTTCATGCAATCAGGGGGAAGGTTAAGGTATCCAAATTCTAAGATTTCAGGAGCCAGATCGCAAGGTTGAGCTGAGCTGGGTCCGAATGCCTGATTTCTCCATGGTTCTGGGTTAGGAGGCATGGGGACAGGTGCAGTTTTTGGTGTGGTACCACTGAGAGCTGTAGTAGTGTGGTGTACCACGGCTGCCTGGCCCATGTTGGAGCTACCAGAATGAGCGTGAGGGAGTGCTGTTGTAGCTTCCTTACCACTATTGGAATTAGCGGGAGAGGTGGAAAGGCGTATGCAAATTTGCCTGACCAGTTCATCCATATCGCATTGCCTTTGGACAATGGGTGTGGGTATCTGGCGGCGAAGCTTGGGCATTTTTTGTTTTCGTGGGTGGCAAAGAGGTCTATCTGAGGATGCCCCCACTTGTGAAAGAATGGGTGAAGAACTTGTGGATGCAGTTCCCATTCGTGCATTTGTTGTGTTTGTCTGCTGAGCAGATCTGCCATGGTGTTTTGTATCCCTGGGACGTGTTGTGCCAGGAGAAAGATTTTTTGTGGGATTGCCCATCTCCATATGCTCTGTGCTAACCGAGAAAGCTGGGGAGAGTGTGTCTTCCCCCCCCCTGTTTTTGAATATAATACATTGCAGTCATATTGTCTGTGCGAATGAGGACTGCTTTGGCTGAGATTTGTTTCTGAAACTATTTCAGGGCTAGAAAGATCGCCAATAACTCCAGATGGTTGATGTGGAGTAACCTTTGTTGTGGCGTACATACACCCTGCACTGTGAGGTGCGTTCCCCAGCCGGAGAGCGAGGAGTCCGTTGTTAGAATCACCTGAGGAACCGGGTCCAGGAACGGTCGCCCTTTGGAAAGGTTTGTGGTGTTCCACCACTGCAGAGAGCGATGGGTGCGACCGTCCACCAACACCAGATACGTCAGCTGTCCCTGGGCCTGGTTCCACTGGCGTGCTAGGCACTCTTGGAGTGGACGCATGTGGAGTCTTGCATGAGGCACTATGAAGATGCAAGATGCCATTATCCCTATTAGCTTCATAAACACTCTTGCTGGGAGAGAGTGCTGAAGAATGATTTTTGGCGCAAGGCTTGTATGCTTGCGATTCTGGCCGAATTGGGATAGGCTATAGCTTTTGAGGTGTCTATAGTGGCACTGAGGTATTGCTTTGTGTGAGACGGAATCAGCAGGGACTTTTGGTGGTTCACCGTGAAGCCTAGCTGGTGGAGTAGTTGGATGGTAGTGTTTGTATGTTGCACACACTGGTTGTAGGACGCGGCTTTTATTAGCCAGGCGTCCAAGTAAGGGAAGACGTGAATGTGTTGTCTTCTGAGGTGTGCCGCCACTACTGCTAGGCATTTGGTAAACACTCTTGGTGCGGTTGTGACCCCGAAGGGGAGAACCTTGAACTGATAATGTTGGCCGTCCACCACAAATCTGAGGTACTTTCTGTGAGAAGGGTGTATTGGAATATGAAAGTATGCGTCTTTCAAGTCCAGTGTAGTGAGAAAGTCGTCCTGGCAGAGGAGTGGGAGAACTTGTTGGAGAGTTACCATGTGAAAATGGTCTGAATGGATGTATGCATTTAGAGGCCGGAGGTTTAGAATGGGCCGTAGGGTCTCGTCTCTCTTCGGTATCAGAAAGTACAGAGAGTAGACCCCTAAATTTTGCTGATTGATGGGGACCTGCTCTATAGCCTGTTTTTGCAGGAGGGAGATTATCTCTTGTTTCAGCAGTGTGGTATGCACGGTGCCTGGGTGGAATATTTGGGGGGGTAGATGTTAGTTCGAGACAGTACCCTGACCGAATAATTTGGGTCACCCATTTGTCTGATGTTATGGTCTCCCAGGTTTGAAAAAAGTCTTGTAGTCTGCCCCCGACTGGAGTGGAATAGTCTGGGGGGAACGGGGGAAGTCATTGTGTGAGCGTTGTGGCAGAACGGGCGGTGTTGGTTTTGCCCCTGCCTTTATTATTGTTCCCTCTATATCCACCTCTTTGATAGCCCTTTGTGAAGGTAGTCTGAGGAGGGGACTTGTAGGACGTAGGGGCGTTATCTGTAGAGTAACCCCTGCCAGTGCCTCGAAAGGAGGAACGACGAAAGGAGCGTCTAGGAGTGTGGGATTGTAATGCTCCCATAGACTTCGCCGTATCTTCTTCATTTTTTCTAGGGCTTCGTCTACTTTTGGGCCAAATAAGTGTTGTTGGTCAAAAGGGTGGTTCAATATAGATGCTTGGACCTCCGGCTTAAAGCCTGAGATTCTGAGCCAGGCGTGTCGGCGAAGCAGAACACTGGTGTTTATAGCCCTGGAGGCTGTGTCTGCTGCGTCAAGTGCACATTTAATAGAGGTGTTGGTAATGATTTTTCCCTCTTGTATCAGTTCATGAGCCTTAGTTTTATATTTCTCTGGGAGATGTTGCATGAGAGCCTCCAGCTCATCATAGTGTGCTCTGTCGTACCGCGCCAGCAGCGCTTGCGCGTTGGCAGTGCGCCACATATTGGCAGCTTGCGAGGCAGTGCGTTTGCCTGACGCACCTAAGAGCTTGGACTCCTTATCGGGTGGTGGAGCCTCACCCGATGACTGAGAATTGGATCGCTTCCTAGCTGTGGACACCACTAATGAGTCTAAGGGCGCAGGCCCTTTAATATAGGCAGGATCTGTGGGGGCTGCCTTATATTTCTTCTATATTCTGGGGTTTAAGACCCTAGCCCTGACGGGGTCTTTGAAAACCTCTGCCGCATGTTTGGTCACCCCTTTAAGCATGGGTAGTATGGCAGTAGATTTATCTGCGATGTCAAAAGTGTCAAGTAGTCGCTTGCACCGGAACCCAGGCGCTGCCTGCTAAATGTATGGGAGCCTAACGACCTGGGCAGGCAGGCTCAGTGTTGGGCCACAGTGGGCATCGTGCTAGCTAAACGGAACATAGCGCAGAAGTGGGGGGTGGGAGAGGTGCCGCTGCTGTCTGTATGGGGGCGTGACATGGATAGGGCTATGATAGCCGAGCGCTCAGTGTACATAGGGAGGGGTTGTCCCCAAAAATGGTCTAAAATATGGGGGGCATGGAACACATATCGGGGAGATATATGCGAGCCACCACCAACGCTTGATGATGAGACCCTTGATGCGGACTGAGGTGCAGGCCTCTATGGTAAACATTTGGGGTGTGACTTTTGGGGATGGGCGCCTGTGTGGGGGGATTGCCGGGAGGTGGGGGGCTGCACTGCTTCAGACTTTGTTATATGCTGAACAACGATTGAATAATCGACAATTGCTGTACTGTACTGTGTTAAAAGAAAATAATAAAAATTGTTTTAAAAAAAAAAAAAAGTGTCAAGTAGGAAGTCGTCCTAAACTGGATCACTGTGTAACTCCACCCCATGATAATGTGCCGCCCGTTCTAACAAGTGGTGGAACCCCAGGGAGTCCTCTGGTGGAGATGGCCTGGATGGATAAAGATCATCCTGAGGCACATCTGGGACGTCTGGGTTATGATAATCCTCCCATGGGTCTGGTGTGCCCAGAGGAGTGGGGTCCTGTGGGGCATCTGTTGGGTCATAGTATGGATCCCCTTGGTCATCAGGGTCTGGAGACGGGGTTAGAGAGCGATGAGGCAAGGGTGGAGAAGGTGGAGGCAGAGATGGGGGAGGTGGAGGAGGTTGAGGCGGTGGGGAGGGTTCTCTGAAAGGAGATGTGGCAGAGTCCTTCCGTTTTGGCGGTGGAGGAGGAGCTGGCTTGTCTAAATGTCTTTTCTTTGAAGACAAAAGTCAAATGTCCAGTCTTTGGATCTTTTGTTAAAGTCTTTTGTAGAGGTTCAGGCGTGAAGAGCTCCTCCGGCACCGATTAGTCTGTCGGTGCCGATGTTTTCGGGGCCGATGGCTTTTTCGGGGCCTCCGATTTTATGTTCGGTGCCGAGGCAGGCTTCGGCACGGAAGCGTCGGTGCCGAGGGATTTATGTTTGTTCGGCACCGAGAGGCCAGGTTTCGACACCGATTGCTTCGGAACGGAGCTTGGCGAGGTTTTCTTCAGTGCCGAAGGGTGTTTTTCAGTGCCGCTAGCAGGCTGACTCGAGCCCGAGCCGCCGGGAGACTTGTGATGCCTCTTCACCGGGCCCGAAGGTGGGGTGATGGAAGCGGTATGTTTGGTTTTGCCTAGGCCCGGAGGCGAAGGTGTAACCGGAGTCTCTTTCGGTATGGGCGCGGGAGTGGGAGGGGGTAGAGTACTCACGACCCTCTGAGCCGGTGTGATGTCCTCCACGTCGGAGTCGTCGGCCTCGGAAGCGCTGACGAGGTAGTCTTCCTGTTCGGTGTGCTGCTGTCCCGAAGCTCCGATGTCTTCTCCGAAGATGTCAGGTGGAGCAGAGGTCGATGAGTGCGCCATGGTGCGTCGAGCTCGTCGATCCCGAATAGTCTTTTTCGATCGAAAAGACTTGCAGGCGGGGCAGTCTCGGGCCTCGTGTTCAGGAGAGAGGCAGAGGTTGCACACCTGATGTAGATCGGTGTGGGGAAATTTAGACCCACATTTGGGGCACTTCTTAAAGGGAGTCCTTTCCATCGGCCGAGACCGGAGTCGAGATAGGCCCGAAGGCCGCTGCCTGGAATCGAGGAAGTGCCGACGAGAGAGATAAAGAAGATGATTTTGTCTGAAGAATCTCGATGGCCGAGGATTTTGCGTCGAAGGTCGAACTGGAAAGGTTCGAAGCCGGAGCACGAAGTATTACATCCGAGCCCGATGGCGGAAAAAAACAATCTGAGGATGGAGCCGAAGCCCATGCGCAGTACGGACCGAAGGAGGAGTCACCGAACTCGTGACTTTCAAACATTGTCCAAGAAGAAAAACAAACTGCAAACATCCGGGCCCAACACCAGATGGCGATCTATGCACAGTGTATAATCTGCAGCTCATATGCCTCGAACCCCCCTTTCCACGATATCCGGGGACGACTGGTAGCTGACATCTCAGAACATGAAATTAGGGTAGCCATTAAGGGCCTGGTGAAATGCAAAACCACAGGTATAGACTGAATCCCTACGGAATTCTACGCCACCTACGTAGAGGAGCTGGCTGCTAAACTGGTGGAACTATATGCAGCGTCCGAGGAGGAGGGAACCCTCCCAGAGGCTACCCAAGAAGCAGTGGTGATTCCACTACTAAAACTAGACAAGTTCCCCCTTGACTGCATGGATTATAGGCCGTTATCGATGCTCAACCTCGATTTCAAAATCCTAAGTAAAGTACTGGCATCCAGACAGTTCCCATTCATGACCTCTTTGGTCGATCTGGAAGAAAGCGGGTTTCATACCAGGCAGAACCGGGTAGCAGTGCAGAGCGGGAGGGGTGTATTTACCATAGACATAAAAAAGGCATTTGACAGTCTGGAGTGGGAATTTCTCTACGCTGTGTTAGCAAAGATGGGACTGGGCCAGAGATTCATACGCTGGGTGAGAATGCTGTACACAGGTCCGACAACTATGGTGTGCACGGGCCGCACGATCTCGGAGCAATATAGGATGGAGAGGGGCACTCATCAGGGGTGCCCCTCTAGCCCATTTTCGCCCTGGCAGTGGAACCCTTGGCCTGTGTGGCACGGATGGGTGACAGATACAGGAGATTACGACTAGGGGGACAAGTACATCATATAGCGCTATAATCGGACGACCTCCTGCTGTTCCTTTCCTGAAAGACTCAGGGGAGGACTTGCAGGGGGCCAGGAATATGATGGGAGTTTGGGGCTCTTTCAGGCCTAAGAGGAAGCTGGCAAACTTCCCGGTTCTGCCCCATGGTAACAGGCCGAGGGGTTGGGGGACTTGAGGTGGGAGCTCCGATGTTTCCGATAGTTGAGGGTGAAGATCTTCCACTTGCTCCAGGAAGTACAGGAAAGAAGCAGGGGGAGCGCAGGGGGCCTTAAAAGACAGTATGGTATTTTGAGGGGAAACTCATCACGGTAGCAGGAAAGATCTCCTAGGTAAAAATGGTGGCTCTTCCCCGACTGCTGTAATTTTTTTGTCACGCTGCCTGTGTGGATCCCCAGGGCATACTTCCGGGAGGTGGACACGTGCCTTTCAGCCTTCATATGGGGAACTTGGCGACAACTAGTGGCCCAGGCCAGCTTAAAGCGGCCATCGACAGAGGGAGGGCTAGCAACCCCGGACTTTGAAGCATACTATTTGGCAGGGCAGCTGCAGAGACTCACTCAATGGATAGCAAGGAGAATCACGCCAGATAGGGCATGCCCCCCCCCTTCACCACGGGGAGGGATGAACTACCCCAAACACTACTGAGGACTGCAAAGCCACAAAACATACATACCAATGAGCATAGAGTGATAGAGATGTTCGAGCAGTTGCCTCCAGAAAACCCAGACAAAACACCCATACTCACCGGAAATGCCACTGGTGATAATCAATGCGCTCCCACACAGGGGAAAATGGGGAGGCTTAGACTGGGTACAGGCAGGTGCGACAAAGATGGGGGATCTGTACAGGGATGGAGAACTGTGAAAACGAGCCATGTTTCTTGCATGGTATGCCCCCACTTTTTGCTGAATTGCTGAATGTACTTTGACTGAGTGTGCCCTGGGCTCCTGCCAATCAGGTGCCCAGGGCCTGTGTTCTTTCCCTAAAACTGTGTTGAAGCCTAAACCAATCTGACATCTCTTGCCACATGTCAGCCCCTGGTAAATGGTACACTAGGTACCCAGGGCACTGTAACCAGAGAAGGCCCCTAAGGGCTGCAGCACTTATTGTGCCACCATTAGAGGGCCTGTACCCTGACACACACACACTGTCCTTGCAGGCTGAGTGTCTGGGTGCAAAACAAAACACTCGACATGGCACCTGTGTGCCATGCCCACAACACACACTGCCCTGGCATACATCAGCCACCTCTCTAGCTGGGTGCCCTATGCCAGTGGTGTGGGTACAGGTGCATGAGCCCTGTGCCCCTACAGTACCCAGGTCCATTCCTAGGCACTGTAAGTGCAGTGCTGCCATCTAAGAGTATATGGTGCTGGGAGATCGTCAACACGAACTCCATAGCACCATGATGGCAACACTGAAGACTGAAGTTTGGTATCAAACTTCTCAGCACATTAAACCCGCACGGATACCAGTGTGGGATATAATGTACAACAGAGGCCATCTTAGAGATGCCCCCTGAACCTAACCTACAATCCATGTCTTGTCTGAGGGGCTGCCTAAAAGCAGACATGTTGCTGGACCCCTGGGTAGAGAGCCATTCGCTCTCCTGGGCCTGCAACAATGCACATCCTGTGCGAGGTGCTAGGTCTCCTCCCCTAGGATGGGCAGGGGAAGCTTTAAAGGCATGCCGCCTTTGTGAGCTTCTCCAGGCCACTTGCTGTACTCAGCAACTGGCCCCTACCGGTTCTGACTCCCACTCTGGCGGGAAGACTGTCCGGAAAACCCAAGGAAAGAAAGGTGATGTGCCAGCCTCTGCCAACCCTACCCCTCAGGTGGGGGAGGCGAGGAAGCACATCTCCGGGCTCTCGCCATCTTGAAGATGGGAAGCCCTGCCCAATCAGGACTAGCCTACTGCCCCCCTCCCGCAGGAGTGTGGCAGGATAGTGGGTGTACCCACCCCAGGGCAGGGACCCATTGGTCCCTGCCCTTTACCTACCTTAACTCCCCTAAATTCATTATTTAGGGGCCCCCTGGACCTTCCTTCCTCAGATCCAGATTCCGAAACAACCAACAAGATCAAGAAACAAGAAGACCTGCCTTACAGCTGCTAACAAGAGGAAGACACCAACTGATTTGGTCCCAGCCCTACCGGCCTGTCGACCCTCGAACCTGCTCCTGTTAAACCCCGGCATCTCCAGTGGTCAGCAACCTCAGAAACCCCGGAGGACCTGACTGCCTTGTGACTAACTACCTGGGACTCCCACGAGCAGTGGTACTGCTCAAAGGAAGTAACTGACCACTGGCATCAGCAGGAAACGCGAACCCTGCACTCTCTGCACCCGCCAATCCTGACCTGTGCAAGAGTGAACAAAGACCACGAGGACGTCCCCCCGGCGACTGTGACCCCGCATCCAGCACCCAAGGACCCACCTCGATGCTCCTGACGACACCTGCAGCCTCAGAACAGGGACCCCTCCAAACGCGACCAGCAGAGGTTAAGATTTCTCGACACCAAAAGGCACCCCTGCACCCGGCGCCCTGCGGCCCCCTGTGCCCAACTCCTGGGTGCCTACCTAACCTACAGCTTCCCAACTTACCTCTCGAAGTGGTGGTTGCACCTGAAGAATCTTCGTCCCCGAGCTTGCAGCCTTTGTTCGTTCTTGAGCTTCTCCATTGCAATCCATTGAGCGCCCGACGGCTCAAAAGCACCCTGCACCCAGCCGCCCGAGTGCCCCTGGCAGTGCGACCTCTACATCTATCTACTTCCCCATTTGCCCTGAGCAAGTGACCAGGAGCCCAGCTCCCACTACCGCGTGGCCTGCTAGCCAGCAGCCACCAACCAACGGCACCCTGCCTCCCATAGGATAACTTTGGGTCTAACTCACTCTGCACCCGGCTGCCCCTGTGCCTCTGAGGGTGTAACAACTGTACTTACCTGACCCTGGGAGAACCCGGAGTCTATGCCCAGAACCTTAACCCTGCCACTCAAGTACTTACCCAAAAGCCGATAACTCTTTTCTTCCATGGGGTAACATTGGCTGGTTTCACTTGCAAATTCTTCTAAGTGTCGAGTTTTGAAACTTTTAAATATTCCTCTAAAATCAGCCGAATTACAAAAACGATTTTTTTCAGTTCAATAAAACTTTATTTCGGTTTTTTACAACCATAAAAGTATAAGCAATTTGAACCATAACATACACAATACATTTCTTAAACTTATAATTAACATATCCTTAAAATAAGAGATAAATATCTTTAAAAATTCTTTCTTAAAACAAGCTGTCCTTTCTTGGGTCTCATCGACCTTCAAGTAGGTCTTACACCATACTTCTATCCATATATACCTCATACACCCTATCACTTAAAAGGTCTATATTTCATCAATACTCTTTACCTTTAAGAAACTCTTTAACATTATTTAAATATTTACCAACGGCACAGGCTATATCTAAATTCATCATTCCCACTAAAAGATTTACAGCTTGTATCCTATTTTTAATATCATATTTTTTTTAAACCGGGCCTAAAATCTCTCTTCGTATATCTAACATCCTCCAGCAATCTACCAATATGTGTAATATATCACACGTAGTACCTAAAGTGCGAGTGCATTTTCCATTGCTGTTTATCATACGCTTTTTTACCCCTTTGTTCATGTAACAAGGGTTTAGCCCAATTCTCAATCGTAGCACTTTGCGCCTTAGCTGGCAACTAGGTAGCCTGTCGATATGAGGATAATGTAGATAATTTTTCCATGCTGAGGCCATATGGGAGACTGAACTTTTCCGTGATAGGTACACTTGATCAAGGATTCGAGACACTTCTAATCCCAGATTCCTAAACTCTTTCTTATCTAACTTCAGTTCAAGGGATTGAGGACACCACTTTAGGTTTAAAACACCATACACTTCATTAGTTGAGGCTCTCGTCTCTTTTGCCCACGTCAGTTCACTACTGGCAACTTCATTTTTGCACCACTGAGATTTTTTGGTCCTCAGCCAAACCTAGCCGCTGCCAAAAACATAATAAAGACATGCAGGCTATGATGCTCCATGCGGTGGTTCCCAATTCAAATCTTACTGCTTGTACCATAGACGAACTTGGCAGCGCAAACAAACATTTGAGGATATTTCCCTCCTCTTCATCCCGTCTATTTTTGCCACTTATATAGAGTACCTCTGCGCCATACAGAAATTGTGGAGGGACCATTGCATGATAGGCCTTTAACATCGGACTATCAGATCTTTCACCGTATACGCTATTAAATCTTTTTAATCCCTTCACTGAAGTAGAAGCTCTCATTTTTAATGCATCCAGATGGGTATGCCAATGGAGGCTACTTGCAAACCACATCCCCAGATATCTGTATTCAGTTACTTTTTCCAGTATCTCAGTGCCCAGCTACCAGAATTTTGTTTTACTTTTTCCAAAACACAGAATTTTAGTCTTTTCCATGTTCACAGCTAGTTTTTTGATTTGGCAATATTCTTTAAACATGTTTAATTTTCTTTGCAGACCAATCTCCGTCTGATCCATAATGACCAGATCATCTGCGTATAATAAGCAGGGAATAAAGTTTCCTCCTAATTTCGGGCTGGCCCCTCTAATCTTAATTCTAAGGGCAGGTCAGCTATAAACAAGGAAAAAAGTAAGGGGGCAAGCACGCACCCCTGTCTTAGCCCATTACCAATCTGGATCCTCCTGGACAATCCTCCGTTCTCATCCAGGATTATCTGGGCCTAATTTTTAGTATGTAGGGCTTGGATCAGGGCCAATAAATCGTTTTTAATTTTGTACTCTAACAAGGTTGACCACAGCTGCCCCCTGTTCACCAGATCGAAAGCTGCACGGAAATCCACAAAGCAGCAAAACAAATTGCCCCTCTGCTCAATCGACTTCCGTGCAATGGCCCAGAGAGCGAATCAGTGATCAACCGTCGAATGACCCTCTTTAAACCCTCCCTGTTCTGGGGGCACTATCTGTTTTTCCTCTGACCAGTCCTTGAGCAAACTCAGGATTACTTTAGCAAACACTTTTTCGCCTATGTCCAGGAGGTTTATTAAACGATAGTTTTTTGGGGAGTTTACATCGCCTTTTTTATGTATAGGTCTTACAATTGCCCCTTTCCAACTCTCCGGCATGACCCCTGCATTAAGAATCCCCTGGAACATATTCAAAAAGAACTCTGACCACAAAACTGGGTTTGTTTTTATAATCACGGCTGGCAGATTATCTGGACCGGCGGCTCGAGTTCGGTTTATCTGGACCAGCGGCTCGAGTTAGGTTTATCTGGACCAGCGGCTCGAGTTAGGTTTATCTGGACCAACGGCTCGAGTTATGTTTATCTGGACCAGCGGCTCGAGTTAGGTTTAGTGGAATTTACTCACCTGCTATCAGGAGAGATCCCAGTTCTGGTTCTTGGTGCCCAGCACAGACCCTGAAAAGTAATTACAACCATACTTACTGCTAACCCCGCGCTGAGACTGCTGCTGCTGCGGCCTGTGGTTCTGAAGCGAACGTGCTGGGGTGCCCCTTCCGTTGCCACAAAAGAAGCGAAAAGCAGAAGGCGGCGGAGGGCAAGTGGCCGACAGGCCCAAGGACTTGGCTGTAGCCCCTGAGTCCTTGTTGCCTTGTTGCCAAAAAGGCAAATGCCATCAAAGGGCATATCCATCAGGGTGTTCTGGACATCCCCCGAGAAGCCAGTAGTCCTCAGCCAAGCTTAATGGCGTAGCACCACTGTTGTGGAAATTGCTCTGCCCAGCGAGTCGGCGGTGTCAAGGCCATTTCGTCTCTTAAAATTGGCTGCATCTCTCCCCTCAGTAATAGCTTTCGAGAGCACTGTCCGCGCCTCCTCAGGACACTGAGGCAGCACTTGTGCCACCGTATCCCACACAGAGTGGGAGTAACGGCCCAAGAGGCATGCGGAGTTCACAGACCGCAGCCCTGAACTGGCGGAAGAAAAAATCTTCTTCCCAAATTGTTCCAGTCTCTTGGATTACCTGTTCGGGGGTGCGGTAGGGAATGCACGCTGCGACGTTGAGGCTTGGACAACCAAGCTCTCAGGGGTAGGGTGTTGGGAGAGAAAAATGGGATCGACCGGGGCCATGCGATGGCGTCGGGCTACGTTCTTGTCCACAGGAGCCCCTGTGTTGGGCCTGGACCAGGTGCCCAAAAGAACGTCAGAAACTGCCTCATTGAAAGGCAGCAGTGGCTCCGCTGAGGTAGCATGCCGGCAAAAGCACTTCTGTCAGGAGGTTAGTCCTGACGGTCACGGTAGGGAGTTGGAGGTTGAAGGCCTCTGCCGCCCTACGCAACACCACTGCATAGCTTGCACCCTCTTCGTAGCTACGGTAGGAGAGAGCGAGCATGTCAAGGTCAGGGGAGGTGTCAAGACCACTGGCATCCCCCAGTTCCTCTGCCCAGTCAGGGTCATACTCACACTGAGCTGAGAGGGTCCTCCCAGTCCTCCCCTTCCTCCTTAGACTGAAGTACAGGCCGAAAATAAGGAGGCCGGACATAGGGGTAGAAAGGCCCCATCGGCATCGAGCGACGCCGTTCCAGCTCCGTGTCCATGTCGAGCTGAAAAGGGGGACGGAGACGTCCGGTGGCACATGGTGCCAGTGGGGTCGACATTGGTGGAGGTGTAACAAGGCAACCGGTGTCGACCGGGATCCAGGCCTGGATCCTTGGGGGTGCTGGGGCCGAAGCAGACCGTGATGCCAGAGCCACCGACAGTGAAGGGCGAGGACCCCCATTCGGGCTAGCAGGGCCCGACAGCCCGAAGAAGCGGACCATGGCTGGCAGAAATTCCTGCAGCTGGGCCGAAGTCGCCGACGGACCCAGGAAGGGCGGGTAGGCCGACGGCGACACAGTAGGCTCCGCCGTAACTGCGGGGGACTACAAGGAACAGGGGAACCCTACTCACAACGGAACCAGGTTATTAGTTCTATATGAAAAAACAGTGGTCCCAGTGGATAATAGGAAAAAATGATTTAAGCAATGAATATGCACAATCGCGATAAATGTATAAACAAACTGGTAATGTCAGAGGGCAAACTTAAATCTCTACACAGTATATTCAATATAGTATTTTATATAAAACTGCAAATAGTATATACACTTCTTTAAATCAAAAGCGCAAAACTTTGTGCATGGTGTCCCAAAGTGAAAATTGAAACCAAAAGGTGACTATACATGGTGAAACAATTTTTATTTTTGTAAAAGGATTCCATAAGTCTGTAAAGAACGACCATTCAAATACATTTTATCAACAGTCTGCATGTACAATGATGCAGGCTGGGTAATGGTCCGTTCTATGTACTGGTCGACGGCGTTTCGACCCATCTGCAAATGTAGGGTCTCTTCAGGACTAACGGTGCAGGACATCTGGATGGTAAAAAGGGGCACAGCCTTAGTGAATGTGTAGTGCCTCTGTGAAAAGTGAAAAAAAGAATTCAAGTGAGGACCCAGCCAGGTTCTCACGTTGTGGAGGGCTGGCTCTTTGAGGATAAGGGTAGGTCAGTAGATTCTTCAAAAGTGTTGCTACAGCTGTAGCAAACTGTTTTTCATTAAGGAGCTCGGATCAAAAATCACCATATATTCAGAGGTACTCAGTGTGGTGGTACCGCAATTGGGTAATTCGGAAGATGCGAGCGGACGAGTCTCCGGGGGTAACGCGATTGTTCCCTGGATCTGTGGCATACGGGTTTACTCCTGGTATGATGACCTGCGGGGGAGGCACCACCCACACCCTCGTTGCGCGACGGGAAGTCGAGCAATGACGCTTTTTCGACTTCTTGTCCGTTGCCTTACCTGACCCAGAGTGCGAAGACTTCGATCCTGAAGAACGATGGTGATGGCTCCGCGACCGCTCCCTCGACCTCCCACAGAATCGGGACCTTGAGCGGCGCAGAGCCGACTGCTGGACCTTCAGCAACTTCCAGGACCGCTCCCGCAAAGTCTCCGGCGCCATGGCCAGGCAGTCGGGGAACGACTTGGGGTTGTGGTCGCGCCCCAGGCAGTAGAGACACACACGGTGCGGGTCCGTCATCGACATCATCCGATGACAGTCCCCGCAAGACTTGAAACCGGGCATCCCTACGACACCAGGAGTCGATCGACCCAAAAAAATGATTTGAAGTACTACTCTCTCCGTGCCTGCACTTGCTGGCGCGGAAAAAGAAAAAACTCACGTCAGCGAGCGAGGGCGGCGTCTCAGTAGCTGCCGCGACGTCATCTCGGCGACCACAACACCAACGACTGATGCGGAGCCGCACGACGCCAGCTTCCGACACGCAGGGGAACGCCACCATAACGGCAAATTCTAGACAGGGGAGCCCCCAGAGACAGGACGCAGGAACCGACCCAGAGCTGGAACCCGGGGAGACTAACCCATAAGCAAGGTTAACTGAGGAATATACGGTAAAAGGATGCAAACACAAAGGCAACTCAGTCAACCAACTAATAGCAATGGAAAAAGACAAATAACAGAAGAAAAATCTCTTAATAGCCTGCAGTGAGGGAGAGGGAGGGGGAATAGTTTGAACATGCATAACCAAATATGAGGATACCAGCAATACAGATGGGCACTCAGGAACGACAATTGTATTAGAAAAGATAGCTATGCAATGGCATGCCCTGTCATGTACTAAGATGTAAGCATAAGATGCATTATACCCCAAAAAATATATATATGTTTACAAAAAGAAGTGAGACGTGTAGGTGCAGTACAGCAAGCTGCGCCTTGATGTCCCTAGTGAGCATGATAAACTTTAAAGACAAGGTAAATCCACACTACCCATAATACATAGCATGCAAGACAGTACCACAGTACATTCAATATTTACAATTAGTAGCTTTGAAATGTGACAAAAGAATTATAATAATTACGGAATAAAATGTACTCTATGTGGAGCAGATGAAGGGAAATTCACAGAAGGTTTAACATAGATGTATACGTGCAGTACCTCAAGCTGCGCCTAGATGTCTCTAGTGAGCATGATAAACTTTGAAGATATGGCAAATCCACCCTACCCATAATGGATTGCATGCAAGCACGGCCGAATTGGCCATAGCAGGCACCGTGCCTTACCCTGGTGAGCCGCCAGGGTGGGGGCCGGTTTTGAGCCCCCTGGGTGCCATATTTGTTACCAAGGGGCCTGTACTATTGTGAGAAAGTGGCTCTGTATATACTGTTCCCAAATAGGTAGTGTGTACACAGGCCACAGTCCCCAGAGGTTTTGGCAGAGGCTAAAGTTCGATATAACCTTACTCTCTAAAGAGGTAGCTTGGTCGAGCAGTAAGGCAGTATCAGAGGACAGAGAAAAGCATTTGTTGTACACACTCAGTCAGCAAATGGTCTCACACACTCAAGAACTGAACTCTAGGCCAATGGTTTATATAAAAAAGATCTTTGTTTTATTTTAGAACCAACAATAGGTATTAAAATATACTTTCTCAGGATGAGATGCTTTAGGTAAATACTTTTGCAATATGCAATTGACTTTTGTAAATACTGGTTACAGGTTGTTGCAATAGGCAACACAATTTCAAACACAATAATGCATTGAGCTCAATGGAGGTTTTAAGTTATTTGCAATAGATTACTTTCAGGATTACTTTTGTAACTCTAGGACTGGATTCAGCCCTGGGACAGTTCTTAAAAACAAGTGATAAAAGTCGTCTTAGTTACTCTTGTGATTTTTAGGATATATTTTGCTATTTTAAAAGTTGACACTTAAAAAAAATTTCATAGAAAAACAGTCAATGACTCCTATTGGGAGAAAATTCAAGTTGCAGGTAAGTATGTTCTTGTTACTTTTGTAATCCAGTACTGGGCTCCTAGACTCAGTACTGGGACCTCCATCTAAAACAGGTAAGTAATTACATTTTCACAGTTGGCATGATTAGGTCTCGGCTAGCGAAGGCTGCGCTTGCGCAGTCTCGCTCGCGAGATTTAATGACTTGGAGAAGAGGGGCTTGAGCCCGCCCCTCTTCTCCATTGGCTGGCCTCTTGAATGCTGGCCAGCCAATGGAGAAGAGGTTTGTCTCTCCGAACAGGCCCCGTCCTTTTCGGATTCGGGGGCGTGTTTTTTGCTACTTTTCTCATTATCTCCTCCAGCCAATGGCAAGAGGAGAGAAAAGAAAAACACGCCCCGAATCCGAAACCGCCGCTGCCTTTCTCCGAGGCATTTCTGCTTCGCCTCGGAGAAAGGCGGTGGTGTGCTTGTTCTTTTTTAAAACCAAAGGAAATGATGGACGGCTGCTGAGATGCGTGTGTGTCCTCTGGGCTCGAATTTCAGCATTGCTCTCCCCACCTACGATCTCGAATTAAAGAAACGTTACAGTGAATGGTGGTTACAAACGGCTGTGTGAGTAAATGCGCGTCCTTTCAGGGAGCTGTACAGCACTCCGAGCTCTCTCTGACGGCGTGTGCTGCTGTCCCTCTCATGAAGAGCTGCTGCTGTGCTCATGGCATTAGGAAGCAGGGCCGTCGATCTGCGCTACACAAATCCACGTGTGATCACGGCCTGTGATCAACTTACCAAGATACTCACTACGTTTGCTGCGGAATACAAGGGAGTTCCTCACACCCCGTGCTAGCATAGGGGTGGGCTAGCTCAGCACCCCCTCCTCAGATTGTCATTACAGGTAGAGACACACCCATCACTGGCTGTACTGTCGTTTGTGAGGGGGGGAAGGGACGCCACTATCAATGGTGCAGCGGGTGCAGTGGCACCGCGTCTAGGTCCTCGGGACCACAGAACCTTGAATATTAGATTGTTTTACTACGCAACCAGTGCTGAACGGGGGCTCAGTCATTTTCCTTTGCACTAGGACCCCCTTGCTACGCTCCTTGGGGTAGGGAGGGCGGGGCTCTGACTTCAATACATTCACTGTAGAGTCTTCTGACGTAATTACGCACATCGATTAACTCAGGGCTTGAGGCTTAACGAGGCCACTCTGCTGCCCCCTTATGATGGCGCTAGAACTGCCCTCCCGCATGAATAGGCCTCTTCATTAGAACAGCTGTTGCTCAGCAGCACCTATCAGCGGTGCAACACTCGCTAGTGCAGTAGGTGCAGTGGTGCCAGTGCCCGCGGGTGTGAATGTCCAGCTGCATCCCGTTCGTGACTGCCCTTTATGACCCACCAAGAGGCGAAAGGACATATTTAGTTGCATTAAAGCCCACGGCATCCTTGCTGAGCCAGCGGCCGCCAATCCCAACGATGCCCGAATGGATCCATTCCATGAAAGGTCCGCGTGCCTCAGTCCGGGCCGCTTCAGATGGGACACCTCAGTCACGACTTGAACCCAGTCTCACGGACTGGACCAGAGGCCTCTCGAGAGACCCGCCCGGACTGGGCTAACCTCGATACGGAAAGAGGATGAGTTAACACCCCAAGAAAGGTGCTCGGATTCAACCGGCCTGCACGGAGAGCCGCTCGCCATCTTCGGAGTTCAGACCCCATTCGTGATCCATCATGCACCAGCAGCTGAGTTCGTCTGCTCTGGCGTTCAGAGAGCCCGCCAGATGTTGAACCACTAGGGTGACGCCCTGGTGTTCCAGCCACGTCCAGAGGGGCAGAGCCTCCTGACAAAGGGTCCACGACCCCACCCCGCCCTGTTTGTTGCAATACCACATGGCGGTGGTGTTGTCTGTGAACACCTGCACGACACTGCCCCTGACAGAGGGAAGGAAGGCTTTCAGTGCAAGCCGGATCGCTCTCAACTCCAACAGGTTGATGTGGAGACGAGACTCCGCCGGAGACCAGAGGCCTCTGATCTCCGCCTCTCCCATATTGCCACCCCATCCCAGGAGGGACGCATCCGTCACTACGACATGCTCCGGTTGGGGAAGGGAGAGGCTTCTGCCCATGACCCAATCGCGGTCCGTGAGCCACCACTGCAACTGCTGTGCAGTGCCCTCCGAGATCAAGACATGGTCGGACAGGTTGCCGTGATGCTGGGCCCACTGAAACTTCAGGTCCCACTGCAGAGCCCGCATGCGCCGCCTGGCGTGATGCACTAGTAGGATGCAGGAGGCCATCAGCCCCAGAAGCCGCAACACTAGCCTGACCGAAACCCAGGATAGAGGCCGAAAGATGGGAATCAGGGCCTGAATATCCCGGACCCGCTGTTCCGGTGGATAGACCCGGAACTGCGCAGAATCGAGAACTGCTCCGATGAAGAGGAGCTTCTGAGAGGGACTCAAGTGTGACTTCGGCACGTTGATGGAAAATCCCAGCAAATGCAGGAAATCCGCCGTAGTCTGGAGGTGGGAGACGACTGTCTGGGGCGAGCCCGCCTTCAACAACCAGTCGTCGAGATAGGGGAAGACTGGAACCCCTGATCTGCGCAGATGAGCTGCGACCACCGCCATCACTTTCGTGAACACCCGAGGGGCACTGGTGAGGCTGAAGGGGAGCACGGTAAACTGAAAGTGCTCTTGGCCCACGTGAACCGCAGGTAACGCCGGTGGGCCGGCAGGACGGGGATGTGGAAATATGCGTCCTGCAAGTCCAACGCTACCATCCAGTCTCCAGGGTCTAGGGCAGCTAGAACCTGAGCCAAAGTTAACATTTTGAACCTTTCCTTCCGGAGGAAGGCATTGACGTTCCGGAGGTCCAAGATAGGGCGCAAGCCCCCTTTGCCCTTCTTGGGCACCAGAAAGTAGTGGGAATAACAACCACGACCTACTTCTGGGCTCGGAACGCGCTCGACGGCCCCCTTGGCCAAGAAGGCCGAAACTTCCTCGTGGAGAAGATTCAAATGATCCCCCGAGATACGGTGGTGCTGCGGTGGCATGGCTGTAGAGGTCGTCTCGAAGGGGAGGGAGTAGCCCCTTCGGACGATTTGCAGCACCCACCTGTCCGATGTGATGGACCGCCAGTGGAGCAGGTGATGGCGAACTCTGCCGCCCACTGGCGTGGAATGGGATGTGGGCTGACCTCGTCGTCCTCCAGAACCGCCTCGGCGGAAACCACGACCGCGCGCAGGTTGGTTCTGCGGCTGGTGGCTAGGCGTACGTGAGGAGGCACCCCTTCCTTGGCCACGAAAGGGGCGAAAAGCGGAAGTTTGCGACCGCGGGGCCGAGAGGCCCAAGGACTTGGCCGTAGCCCGGGAGTCCTTAAAGCGATTAAGCGCACTGTCCGCTTTCTCGCCAAAAAGGCGAGTGCCATCAAAGGGCATGTCCATGAGAGTGCTCTGGACATCGCCCGAAAATGACGTGGACCGCAGCCAGGCGTGACGTCTAAGCGCCACTGTGGTAGAAATTGCCCTACCCAGCGAGTCCGTAGTGTCAAGCCCACATCGGATAGCGTGTCGTGCTGCATCCCTCCCATCGGCCAGAGCCTGGGTACGTCGTGTCCGGACCTCCTCCGGACACAGGGGCAGCACGTCCTCCACCGCATCCCACAGAGAGTGGGAATAACGGTCCAAGAGACAGGCGGTGTTCAAAGACCGCAGGCCCAAACTAAGGGAAGAGAACAGCTTCTTGCCAAACTGTTCCAGTCTCTTAGAATCCCGGTCCGGCGGAGCGGTCGGGAAGGAGGATTGGGAGGTAGAGGCCTGGATAACCAGGCTCTCGGGGGTAGGGTGTTGGGACAGAAAACTGGGGTCGCCCGGAGCAGGGCGGTGGCGCCTGGCGACGTTCCTGTCCACAGGAGGAACTGTGGAGGGCTTGGACCAGGTGCCCTGCTGAACGTCAATGAGGGCCTCATTGAATTGCAGCAGAGGCTCAGTGGAGCTTGCTGCAGAATGAAGCACCTCAGTGAGGACGTTAGTCCTCACAGCCACGGCAGGTAGCTCGAGCCCAAGGGCTGCGGCCGCCTTGCGCAGCACCACAGAGAAAGCAGCGCCCTCCTCCGAAGCCACAGTCGGAGGAGAGACGAATCCAGTGTCCGGAGAGGTATCCAGGCCACTGGCCTCCCCCAGTTCATCTGCCCAGTCCTGTGACATTTGAGCCTGAGCGGCCATAGGATCCTCGGATCCCTCCCAGTTGTCCCCATCATCCGATTCCTGGTATACAGGAGGAAGTAACGGAGCCGGGCGGTAGACATAATGTGTCTCTAGCGGCGCCGAACGCGGCGTCCATCGACGCCGTAGCGGCGCCGGGCCCGGAGCGGGACTGAACTGGGGCTCGACGTCGAGCGGAGTCGGCGTCGGGGGTGGTACTGGTGTCGACGCCGGAAGAGGAGGCGTGACGAGGTCGACCGGGACTCGGGAACGGGTCCCTCATGCGCTTGCGGCGTCAAGGCCGGAGCCGTCGACGGCGCCGGGGCCGGAGCCGCCGGCAGGCAAGGCAGCCCTGTCGGGTCCGCGGGGCCCGAAGGCGCGCCAGCGAGCGTCGACGGCGGAGCCAGGCTCCTCATGGCCGTGAGGAAGGCACTGACCTCCCCGGCGTCGCGTTAGTCCCAGGGACCGGCGGGTATGGGGACTTGCGCGGTGCCTGCGGCTCCGCCGGAGCCGCGGGGGTGGAACCACCCTGACCCTCGGCCGAGTCACGCGACCGGCGAGGGGAGTCCGAAGAGCGGTGTCGCCTCTTGGACTTCTTGGAATGCTTCGACTTACCCGAAGACTTGGATCCCGACGACCGATGGTGACGTCGGCTGCGGCTCCGCGACCGATCCTTGGACCTCCTCCTGGACCGGGATCGAGAGGCTCGCGGGGCCGAGTGGCGGAGTGGCGGATCTCGAAAAGCTTACGGGACCGCTCCCATCTAGCCTTCGAGGTCAGGGCCTTGCAGTCCGAACACGACTCCGCGTCGTGGTCGAGGCCCAAGCAGTAAAGGCACCGGCGGTGATGGTCCGTAACCGACATCAAGCGGCTACAGTCAGCACAGGCTTTAAAACCCAGGCATCCTACCGGCACTGAAGTCGACAAGATCAAGTTAGTAAAAAAATGACTAAAGGGGTAGCTCTCCCGGATCTGCGCTTACTGGCGCGGAAAAAAGAAGAACTGACGTCAGCGCGCATGGGCGGTGTCTAAGTACTCCGACGACGTCATTCCGGCGCACGACGCCGACGGACGCGGAGCCGCAGACGACGCCTAGCGACGCGCAAGGGGTATTGCTGACGAAAAATCTTCCGGATCCAGTCTGACGCCTGGGGATATTCTAAGGTGAGGAATCTAACTAACGTGTTTCTTTCAGATGCATTTATTAATCCTGGAGACCTCACCGAGGTGCTGGGGGTTGAGGATGGGGAAACATGTGCAGGGCCCCTCTCAAGGATTGAGTCATGTCAGTGGAATGAATCATGCCCAGGATTACGCGGGGGCGGGGTGATTATGTAGTAGTGTTCAGTAAATGATGTGAAATATGAAGGGCAAATTGTTCAACAAGGCAAACGGCAAACTACGAGTCATGTTGTTTGATGTAATGCAAACATGTGGCGTATTATGTGATATTAATAGCTATTTACCATACATCTATACATTGGGAAGACGAGGCATATCCAAAATACACAGACATTTAAAAAATAAAACTATGAACGTTCACCAGACCATATTCAAAACTGCATTCACAAACAATTTATAATGTTAGCAGTAGTAGCAACCTCGAGTAATATCAGCATCGTTTGTTTGCACCACTTAGAATCATCAGAAGTCTGGTGCGAAGCGTATGTAAGAAGTAAAATCAAAAACCAATGCCTCACTGTGAGCACTGGACTGAGGAGCGTTTTGTGTGGGCGCTGCTTAATTAATCTAACGTTTGATTAAAGTGAACCTCAGTAAACTAAAATTGAAACATTGCGGTGGTTAGCAACCAATTGCATCCATTAACTCTCGATGCAGTCAAGTGTTTTAATTGTATTTCAGATTCAGTTTAATTACATTTGGCTACCTGGCCTTTCCGAGAAGTCAGTGTGCCCTTTAATGTATCTTTACATATAGCTCCACCCAGGGCTAGAGTCGGGGTACCACTATCACGCGGGTGGACGGCGTCCCCCCACTTAATTTACCGGGAGCTCGATAATTGGAGCAAATGGAGCCACACATTCACTCTTTGGCCTCTCTGGGGCGAGATCGGAGGTCATTCAGAACGCTGCTCTCACGCTGGCTTCTCTGATGCAATCGCATCTAACGGGGTGAGCGAGGGGAGGCAATGAAACTGATAGTGCAAGCCACCTTTCGTGACGTCACTTCCCTAATGTCATGTGCAATGCCAATAGCTCTAACTTTAACAATGCCGAGACAGTTGCATTGTAAATGCTTGTTTTTAAAGAATATTTGTAGTTTGCAAAAATCAACAGAAGAAATTTCACAGAAAAACTGTCAATGATTTCCTATTGAAAAAAATTGGGATACTGGTAAGTACGGTTGTGAATATTTTTCAGGGTCAGTGCTTGGCACCAAGATCCAGCACTGGGATCTCTCCTAATAGCAGGTGAGTATTTTCGTTACTCGGTTGATTTTTGGTGAATATTTTAAGTTTTAGAAACTCCACACTTAGAAGAAATTTCAGAAGAAACCAGTCAATGTTACCCTATGGAGGAAAATTGGGTTATCGGCTTTTGGGTAAGTACTCAACTGGCAGAGTTAAGGTTCTGGGCACAGACTCAGGGGTCTCCCAGGGTCAGGTAAGTACGGTTGTTACACCCTCAGCGGAACAGGGGCATCCGGGTGCAGAGTGAGTTAGGCACAATGTTATCCTATGGGAGGCAGGGGGCCTTGGTTGGTGGCTGCTGACTAGCAGGCCACGCGGCTGTGGGAGCTGGGCTCCTGGTCACTTGCTCAGGGCAAATGGGGAAGTAGATAGATGTAGAGGTTACACTGCCAGGGCCACTCGGGCGGCTGGGTGCAGAGTGCTTTTGAGCCTTCGGGCGCTCAATGGATTTCAATGGGAAGGCTCCTGGTTGAACAAAAGCTGCAAGCTCGGGGACGAAGATTCTTCAGGTGCCACCACCACTTTGAGAGGTAAGTTGGGTAGTTGGAGGATAGGAAGGTACCCAAGAGTTGGGCACAGGGGGCCGCAGGGCGCCGGGTACAGGGGTACCTATTGATGTCGGGAAATCTTACCCTCTGTTGATCATGCTTAGGGGGGTACCTGGTTCTGAGGTTGCAGGCGTAGTCAGGAGCGTCGAGGTGAGTGCTTGGGTGCCGAATTTGGGGTCACAGTCGCCGTGGGGACGTCCTCGGGGTCTTTGTTCACTCCATCACAGGCAAGGCTTGGCGGGTGTTGAGTTCGCGGTTCCGGGCTGATGCCAGGGGTTAGAAGCTGGTTTTGAGCAGAGCCTCTGCTCATGGGAGTCCCAGGTGCTTAGAGCCAAAAGGTAGCCAGGTCCACCGAGGTTTGTGAGGTTGCTGGCCACAAGAGGTGCCGGGATGTAGCAGGAGCAGGTTCGAGGGTCGACAGGCCGGTAGGGCTGGGGCCAAAGCAATTGGTGTCTTCCACTTCTTTGCAGCTGCACGGCAGGTCTTCTTTCTTAGTTTTTGGGAATCTGGAATCTAAGGAAGGAAGGTTCAGGGTGCCCCCAAATACTAGATTTTGGGGCATTACAGGTCGGTAGAGGGCAGGGACACCCCCTATCCTGCCTCTCTCCTGTGGGAGGGGAGCAGTAGCCTAGTCCTGATTGGGCAGGGCCTCCCATCTTCAAGATGGCGAGCGCCCGGAGAAGTGCTTCACCTCGCCCCCCCCCCCGCTTGAGGGGTGGTTTTGGAAGGCTGGCACATCCCCGGTCCTTATTTGGGGTTTCCGGCCAGGCTTCCCGCCAGAGTGGGGGTAGCAATTGGTCTGGGGAAGCTCACAGAGGCGGCATGCCTTTGAAGCTTCCCCCTGTCCATCCTGGGGGAGGAGACCTAGTACCTCGCCCAGGACGTGCATTGTTGCAGGTCCAGGAGAGCGGGGGCTCTCCTACCCAGGGGTCCAGCAACATGTCTGCTGTGTTGCAGCCTAGGCAGCCTCCCAGACCAGACGTGGATTGTAGGTTAGGTTTCAGGGGGCATCTCTAAGATGCCCTCTGTGGTGCTTGGTACGTTAAATCCCACATTGGCATCAGTGCGGGTTTAATGTGCTGAGAAGTTTGGTACCAAACTTCTCAGTCTTCAGTGTTGCCATTATGGTGTTGTGGAGTTCGTGTTTGACGAGCTCTCAGCGCCATGTACTATTAAATGGCAGCACTGTACTTACAGGGTCCAGGAATGGACCTGGGTACTGTAGGGGCACAGGGCTCATGCTCCTGTGCCCACACGACTGGCATAGGGCAACCAGCTAGAGGGGTGGCCGATGTATGCCAGGGCAGTGTATGTGGTGGGCATGGCACACAGGGATGTGTGCCATGTCTACTCTTTGTTTTGTCTTGTACCCAGACACTCAGCCTGCAAGGGCAGTGTGTGTGTGCTGGGGTACAGGGCCTCTAAGGGTGGCACAATGAGTGCTGCAGCCCTTAGAGGCCTTACCTGGTCACAAGGCCCTGGGTACCTAGTGTACCACTTACCAGTGGCTGACATGTGGCCAGGGTTTGCCAATTTGGGTTTGAGGTTTTTAGGGAAGGAACATAGGCCCTGGGCACCTGATTGGCAGGAGTCCAGGGCACACTCAGTCAAAGTACATTCAGCAAAAAATGGGGGGCATACCATGAAGGAAAGATGGCACTTTCTCAACTATCAGACACCCTTGTAACGAAATCGGCCAAAACCAGCCTGTGCAAACAGCTCAGCCGCACCCCCTACTGCCCTCGGGGGCAGGCCGAGAAGTTTGCCAGGGTCGGTTTCGGTTCCCAGTTTGGTCCTGCATGCAAGACAGTACTACAGTACATTCACTATATACAGTTAGAAGCTTTGAAATCTGACAAAATAATTATTATATTAATTCCGGATTAGGTTGTACTCCATGTGGAGCTAATGAAGGGACATTTATAGAAGGTCTAATATAGATGTGTAGGAGCAGTACCGCAAGTCGCGCCTAGAGATCACGAGTGAGCATCAACATTTTGGTCACATATGGTACTCCCCTAATGCACTGCATGCAAGACAGTACCAACAGTACATTCAAATAGATATGTCCATTTATACAACTAACAGCTCTGAAATGTGACAAAATAATTATATTAATTCCGGATTAGGTTTTACTCGATGTGGAACTGATGAAGGGGGATTTATAGAAGGTCGAATATAAATGTGAGATATACTAGGTAGTAAAGTAACCACTGCCAACCTTGTTTAGGACCAAGTGAGTGTCCTGTCTGAAGACCTTTAAGAAAATAGTGCTTTGAAGTTGTAAATAAAAACTAAGGTGAAACACATGTAATAAAACAACACATGTAATAGGGGGTGTCCTCATGAGAGGTTACAAAGAGACAAGGAGGTACTACAAAGCATAATAACCAACGATAAGCAACCATTTACAAAGGACAGGAGCCAATTAAAAAGATGGGCGGGAAGTAGGCGGAGCTTTATGCAAATATCCTGAATACAGCATATGTCGAAGAGACCTCGCAAGCGCTGCCTAGGCGAGACCTACAAATAGCACAGTCTTTCTACAAACTGCTATAAGCAATGTAACTTATTGCCAATTCAGGAAGTTTGATCATTCTTTAAAATTCCAATCGAGAGAAGAAGCAATTACGTGGACAGCCCACTAGACTGAAAATCTAATAAAGCCTAAAGTATAACAGCAGAGAAATGTTCTAAATTAAACCAAGTATTGTCCCGTCACCTCCCTACCGTCCCCCCAACAAAATCTCGCATTATCCTATGCCTTGTACCTTCTTTTTGACTTTCTTTCCAGATTCAGGGTCCTTCTCCATCCTTTCCACTTCTATGATGAAATAATCATCAAGACTCAACACTCTGGGAGCCGGGCCACCACACTCCACCTCCTTATCCTAAATCAGAAAAAAACAAAGAAAATCAGTGTCTATGTCTTAACCAAAAGGCTTTGCAGTAGCTTCTGCTCCTCAAGCACTAAGATGGACAGAAGCTATATTACGAGAGGGCCTTTGGAAAAAAGGCCTATTTAACTGTAACAATAGTTTGTCAGAGATATTCATAAACCTTTAATAATAGTTTCTGGGTCAACATGGTATTTCAGAACAAAATAAAAAAGGTCAAATATTTGTAATACAATAAACCACACAGACAAGATTTTGAGACTAGGACACTGGCTTTTAAACCTTCAATTACTAAGGTTTCTCCAAGAGCTTATGTTTAGATCCAGTTACATTTAAGCCTTCATAACTTTTTTCATGCAAAAGGCATTCAAACCAAACTCTGTTAATTTCCCCCCAAATGTTGGGTAAAGGTTCACCGGGTGTCTGGATTTCGCTGAATGAAAGCTAAAAAACAGCCATAAATTTGCAAAGTTAAGAGGATGTTTTTAAAAATGAGAAAACGTTGTGCAAAAGGATTATGTTACCCAGTAGGCATCTGTTCTTGGCATATAGAGCTGTAGATTCAAATCCTTTGCATACTCCTGCCATCTAGTGTTGGGTCTGGATGTTTGCAAGATGTTTTTCTATGAAGAAGTCTTTCCAAGTCACGAAGTAAGATGACTCCTCTTTTCGGTGATAGCGCGCATGGTCATCGACTCCAATGTTAGATTGTTTCAAGATGGTGAGAATGGAGTATGTAGGTATAGTGTAGGTGTCCATGCGTGTAAATGTATAATGAAGAACTGCAACAACTAAAGGTACCTGGGGAGGCAGGTGGGTGCATGTGAATCTACAGCTCTACATGCTAAGAACAGATGCTTACTGGGTAAGAAACAATATTCGTTTGAGGCATGTGTACTGATGATACACATGCTTTGCATAGACGACAAAGCAGTATATTCTCAAAACAGTGGCTAACCTGTAGATGTTGAAGTTGTTTGAAATAGTGGTTTAAGTACTGCTTGGCCTACATTATCTTGTTGACGTGCTAACACATCTACACAATAGTGTTTGGTAAATGTGTATGGTGTAGACCATTAAATATCTCCGCTACAGGAATGTTACCTAAAAAGGCCACAGAAGCTCCTCTTTTGTGAGCGGAATGCGCTCTAGGGTGTAAGGGTAAAGTTATTTTAGATTTACCGTAGCATGTTTGAATGCATTTAACAATCTACCTTGCAATACCAAATTTTGAGATGGGATTGCCTTTGTGAGGACGAACAAATGCAAAAGTTTTGTTTTGCTAAACTATTTTGTTCTATCTATGTAGTACATTAAAGCTCTTTTAACATCAAGCGTGTAAAAAGCGTGTTCTGCTACAGAATCAGGTTGAGGAAAAAGACTGGTACCTCAACCGATTGGTTTATATGAAAAGCAGAAACCACTTTGGGAAGGAATTTAGGGTTGGTGCATAGAACTACCCTGTATTTGTGTAGCTGAAAGAAGGGTTCTTCTAAGGTGAATGCCTGTAGCTCAAAGCAACCTTCCATGAGAGAAACTGAAAGGGGCACTTGTGCAATGCTGCAAAAGGTGGACCCATGAGCCTTGTGGGAACAATGTTGAGATTCTAAACTGGGACAAGAGGAATCCTTGGTGGTATTACTGTCTTCAACCTCTCCAAGAAAGCTTTGATTACTGGAACTCTGAATAGTGACAGATGTTGCCATTCCTGCAAATGCTCAGCTACCGCTGCAAGGTGCAGACGAATAGATGTATAAGCTAGTCCAGTTTGCTGTAAGCGTAACAAGTAACAGATAATGTTTTGTATAGAATCATCTAAAGTACTGATTTTGCTGCTTTTGCAGTATACAACAAATCTGGTGGTAGGCCTTCTTGCTTCTTTTAGAATATTCATACAGTCTGGTGGTACATTTAAATAACCAAACTCTGACATCAGGAGCCAGCAAAGTTCAGTTCTTTGGGATTTGGATGTCTGATTTCTCCATAGTTCTGTGTGAGGAGACTGGAGGTGAGGTGCAGCTTTTGATGTGGAACTAGGGACCGCTCCAACAGGGTGGTGTACGATGACTGACGGGCCCATGTTGGCGCTACTAGTATTAGTGTGAGGGATGTTTGCCTGAGCTTCCGAATCAGACAGACTGAGGGGGAGAGGCGGAAAAGCGTAGGCGAATATCCTTAACCAGTTCATACACAGGGCATTGCCAATTGAGTGCGGGTGTGGGAACCTGGAGCTGAAGTTTGGGCATTTTGCGATTTTTAATGTGGCGAACAGGTCTATTTGTGGAAATCCCCATTGTTGAAAGGAGAACCTGAGTATGAAGTGCCCACTCATGAATTTGCTGCCTCCTGCTGAGATCGACAATTTCATTGTTTACTCCGGGGAGATATTCTGCCAGAAGATAAATCTTGTGATGGACTGCCCAATTCCAAATGGCTGGAGCGAGTGTTGACAGTTGGAGAGTGTCCCCACCCCATTGCCTTTTTACACAATACATTGCTGTCATGTCTGTTCGGGCTAGGACAGTCTTGGCTATGAGGTGAGTTTAAAAAGCTTTGAGTGCTAGAAAAACTGCTACAAGCTCTAGATAGTTGATGTGGCGGGTCTTGTGCTTGTCGCTCCACATGCCTTGTATTGTGTAATCTTTAGGTGAGCTCCCCAACCTGTTAGAGATGTGTCTGCTGTGCACACGATCTGTGGAATAGGGTCGATGAAAGGCTGGCCTGCTGATAAGGTTTTGTGGGTTCCACCACTGCAGAGAGAAATGGGTAGGGGTGTCTACCAACACTAGATCAGTTAACAGACCCTGTGATTGATTCCACTGACGTGCTAAGCACTCATGTGAAGCCTTGCATGGGGTGCAATTGCTATGCAAGACGCCATCATTCCTAGCAGTTGCATTAACACCCTGGCTGGTGAAGCATGGTTGGGTTGAAATTGTAGAATGATAGCTTGAATTGAATATGCTACTTACCAGTATACATCTGTTCTTTGCATGTAGGGCTGCTGACATTCATATCTGTGCATAGATCGCCGCCTAGTGTTGGGTCCGGATGATTGCACATTGTTGTCCTGGAAGAGTCTTCGAAGTATCACGAGATAGGTGGCTCCTCCACTGGACTACAGTGCGCATGGGCATCCTCTCCATCCTTAGATTGTTTTTCGCCATTGTGGCAGTGATGGAGTAGATACAGTAAGTGATGACCATGCTATACAGTAATTCTGAGTGCTGCAGCCGCTACAGGCGCCGGGGAGGAGGGTGGGCGATATGAATGTCAGCAGCCCTACATGCCAAGAACGGATGCATACTGGTAAGTAGCATATTCAGTTCGAGGCATGTGGGCTGCTGAATTCATATCTGTGCATAGATTATATAGCAGTCCCTCCATTAGCGGCGGCTGCCCGTGCCAGCTGCAGCACTCTGAAAAAGAGTTTTGAGAACAGCCGGTCCTACAGCTGCCTGCTGTTTTGAGTGTACATCTACACAGTAGTGTTTGGTAAATGTATGTATAGTGGACCATGTGGCTGCTCTACATATTTCCTGTAAAGGAATGTTTCCTAGGAAAGCCATGGACGCCCCTAACTTTCGTGTTGAGTGGGCTCGTGGGGGAATCGTTAATGTGCGTTTAGCTTTTTGATAGCAAATTTGAATACATTTAACGATCCATCTGGCTATCCCTGCTTTGGAAATGGCGTTGCCCTTGTGTTGCGGAGAAAAGGCAACGAAAAGTTGTTTTGTTTTCATAAAATCCTTAGTTCTGTCTATATAGTACATGAGGGCCCTCTTTACATCTAGTGTATGGAGCATTCTCTCTGCGACATTTTGTGGACTTGGAAAGAAAACAGGCAGTTCAATAGTTTGATTCATGTGGAACTGCGATATCACTTTAGGCATGAATTTGGGGTTGGTACGTAGTACAACCCTGTTTGCGTGAACCTGTATGAATGGCTCTTGAATGGTTAGTGCCTGGAGTTCACTAACTCTTCTTAACGAAGTGATTGCCACTAAGAAAGCTACTTTCCAGGTGAGGAATTGAATCTCACATGAATGGAGAGGTTCAAAGGGTGGACCCATTAATCTGGTGTGGACCACATTGAGGTTCCACACCGGTGCCGGTGGGTGTCTTGGGGGAATTACTCGTTTGAGTCCCTCCAAGAAGGCTTTGATGGCAGGCACTCTGAATAAAGAGAGGTGCTGCCTGTTTTGAAGATAGGCTGCTATCGTGGTTAAATGGATACGTATGGAGTTGTATGCCAGATTGCATCGGTATAAGTGTAAGAGGTAACAGATGATGTTTTGAATGGATGCGTCCAGAGGGTTAATGTCATTGTTGTTGCAGTAAATGACAAACCTCTTCCATTTAGCCGCATAGCAAGCTCTGGTAGTGGGTCTTCTGGCCTCCTTGATGATGTCCATACATTCAGGTGGCAGGTTTAGGTAGCCAAACTCTAAGACTTCAGGAGCCAGATTGCCAGGTTCAGCTGTTGCGGATCTGGGTGCAGAATTTCGCCATGGTTCTGCGTTAAAAGTGCGGGTTTGATCCGCAGCCTTTGATGCGGCACCACGGAAAGTTCTAGAAAGGTGGTGTACCATGGTTGGCGTGCCCATGTGGGAGCAACTAGGATGAGTGTCAGTGAGTGTTGTCGCAGTTTGCGTGCCACTTGCGGTATTAATGGCGCTGGGGGAAAAGCGTACGCAAATCTGCCGGACCAGTTCATCCATATCGCATTGCCCTGTGACTGCGGATGTGGGAACCTGGCGGCAAAGCTTTGGCATTTTGCGTTTTCGTTTGTGGCGAATAGGTCTATCTCTGGATGACCCCACTGTTGGAAGTACGGTTGGAGTACTGACGGATGTAGCTCCCACTCGTACATCTGGTGGCTGTGTCTGCTGAGCAGATCCGCCATCTGGTTGTCCTTGCCCGGGAGGTGTTCCGCCATGAGGAATATGTTCCTCTGAATGGCCCACTTCCACATGCTCTGAGCCAGATGAGACAACTGTGGAGAGTGCGTTCCTCCCTGCTTCTGTATGTAGTACATGGCAGTCATGTTGTCCGTCCGGATCAACACGACTTTTTTGCACAAGTGTACTTTGAATGCCTTCATGGCTAGGAAGATTGCCATCAATTCCAGAACGTTGATGTGCATTTTCTTTTGCTGTGTCGTCCATAGTCCCTGCACTGTATAATTGAGTACATGAGCTCCCCATCCCTGGAGAGAGGCGTCCGCTGTCAATATTATTTGTGGAACAGGCTCTTCGAACGGTCGGCCCTTGCAAAGGTTTTGTGGATTCCACCAATGCAGAGAGTTGTATGCCCGACCGCTCACCAACACTAGGTCTTTTAATTGTCCGTGAGCCTGATTCCATTGACGTGCCAAGCACTCCTGAAGTGGGCGCATATGTAGTCTCGCGTGCGGGACTATGAAAATGCAGGAGGCCATCATGCCTATCAACTGCATGAACACTCGCGCAGGAAGGGAGTGTTGAGGTTTGAACTTTCTGATCAGCAGTTGCATGCTGTTGATCCTCACTAAATTTGGCTGAGCTGTGGCTGCCAGAGTGTTTATGGTCGCGCCCAGGTACTGTCGTACGTGTGCGGGTTGGAGATGTGATTTTGGGTAATTTAGTGAGAATCCCAGACTGTGAAGAAGGTGAATGGTGAGGGACATGTGGCTGGCACATTGCTGGGCTGACTTTGCCTGAACAAGCCAGTCGTCCAGATAAGGGAAGACGTGAATATGTTGTCTCCGTAGTTGTGCAGCCACTGTTGCTAGGCACTTGGTAAAGACCCTGGGTGGCGTTGTTACTCCGAAGGGGAGAACTTTGAACTGATAGTGATGCCCCTGAATAGTGAACCTGAGATATTTTCTGTGTGATGGGTGTATGGGTATGTGGAAATACGCATCTTTCAAGTCCAGTGTGGCTAGGAAGTCTCCCTGACTGAGTAGCGGTAGAACCTGCTGTAGGGTGAGCATATGGAAATACTCTGAGAGAATGTAGTGGTTGAGGGGTCTCAGGTCTAGTATAGGTCTGAGCGAACCGTCCTTTTTTGGGATTAAGAAGTAGAGAGAGTACACCCCTGTCGGTTGACGGGCACGACTTCTATTGCACCTTTTTGCAGCATACTTAGTACTTCCTGCTGCAATAATGCCAAGTGCTCTACGGACATAGGATGGTGCTTTGGTGGTATGTTGGGTGGAGTGGACGTTAATTCGAGACAGTAACCGTACTGGATAATGTCCCTGACCCACCTGTCTGTGGTGATGGTTTTCCAGACTGACAGGAACTGCTGGAGTCTCCCCCCGACAGGTGTTATTTGGTCGGGGGGTTGGACTGTGTTTTTGGGGGAGGACCTGGTGTTGCCGTACCCACGTCCTCTGCCTTTGGTGCTGGATCCACGATATCCACCTCTGGTGGTTTTATCATAGTTACTTTGTGTGCCCCCTTTATTGTACTGCTGCTGGGACCCCTGACCTCTAGCTGCTCCTCTATTCCCGGGGCGACGAAAGGAGCCACTACGAAACTGCTGCGACTGCAGAGCCCCCATTGATTTTGCAGTTTCAGTGTCTTTCTTAATTTTTTCGAGGGTAGTGTCAACTTCAGGGCCAAATAAATAGTCTGGGTTGACCGGTTGATTTAAGATATTGTTCTGAATCTCAGGCTTGAAGCCTGAGATTCTCAACCATGCGTGCCTCCTCAACATGACGCTTGTGTTGATCGCCCTTGCTGCAGTGTCGGCTGCATCCAGTGCGCATTTGATGGACGCATTGGTAAGGAGTTGTCCCTCTCTGATAAGGAGCTCCGCTGCCTCTGTGTTCATCTGGCAAGTGTTGTAGCAGTGATTCTAGTGTGTCGTAGTGGGACCTATCATAACGGGCCAGGAGTGCCTGTGTGTTGGCAATGCGCCAGATGTTTGCCGCTTGCGCTGCTATCCGTTTGCCTGATGTCTCCAGCACTTTGGACTCCTTGTCGGGGGGAGGAGCATCACCCGTTGTTTGTGAGTGGGCTCTTTTGCGAGCATTAGCAACAACCATGGAGTCTAAAGGTAACTGACCCCTAATGTACATAGGGTCTCCGGGTGCAGGCTTTTATTTCTTTTCGATTCTGGGGTTCAGCACCCGTGCCCTGATTGTTTCTTTAAAAATGTCTTTTTCAGGTTTTAGAACTCCCTTCAACATTGGCAGAGTTTTGACAGTTTTCTCAGAGGAGGCGAAAGTGTCCACTAAGAAGTCTTCTTCTACAGTGTCAGAATGGAGTTCCACTCCATGATTGGCAGCAGCCCGTTCTATGAGGGCATTAAAGGCAGCAGTGTCCTCTGTGGGAGATGTCTTTATATTGTAAAGCTGCGTGTCAGGAGTATCTGGTGCGTTACCCTGGTCGGTGGGGTCATCCCATGCCTGATCTGGGTCTTGCAAGTGATCATCAGGATCGATATCCCCAGGGTAGGTGATATCATCCCCTACATAGTCCTCTCCTGCGTCTGCCTCTGAATGCGTAGGAGAAAAGGACGGTGGATCCTGATGGAAGGGTTGAAAGTGTTCATGAAGCACTGGTTCTGATCCTGCCGGCAATTTGTGTTTCAGAGGAATTTTGTACGAGTCTGAGCCCCTCTCTGGCGTGATTTTCCGCTTGCGGAGCATCAACCTACCAGTGTCGGCGTCGATAAAGTGTGCCTGTGAAGGCTCGATATCGGTTTGTCCAGTGGATAGGGACTGTGTTTGGCGGACACGTGTCCGAATCTCGAACATTTCCGGCGCCGTGGGTGGCGGCAATCCAAATGTGATGTGCGCCGGCGCCGAGTGTGATTTTGCGGCCTTGTGCGTTTCGGGACCCGACGTAGAGTGGAGGGTTGCCCGGTCCCTGGTGCGTTGCAACGATGCTGAGACCTGTTGCACGGTGAACGCAGATGGCGCCTTGGAACCGATCGGCACCTTGGAGGTAGGCGTCGAAGCGGCATCCGACTTATTTCCAGTCTTTGGGTCGTCGATCCGAAGGGAGGTATCGACGCTCGTCGGAGTCGATGACTTGGCAGGCGCCGCCGTCTTCGACGTCGACGCAGACAGGTCGGCCACCTTGACCTTGGTGGGTTGGGCCGTAATCTTCGGTGCCATAGGCCGAGGCGCCGTGTGGGGACCGAGGGCCTTCTTCGGCTCGGCGCCCGGACTTGTTGCGGTGAGCTCGGCACCGAAATCTCTTTTGGCGCGGTCGGAGCCGATGACCTTTGCCGGCGTCGAAGGAGTGGAGGGCTTCGAGGCCTTCGAGCCGATCGCAAACTGTTTCACTTTCGGTTTCGATGGAACCGGTGCGATGGACGGTTTCGGTTTCACTGAAGGGAATCCAGTCGTCTTCGATAATAATGGCTCCTGTGAAATGTTCGAGGCCTGGCCTTGAGGCAGGGCCAAAGAACCGTGTGATCGATCTTGGGTAAGGCCCGCAGGCGATCCCTCGACCTGAGCCTTATGACGACTTAGTTTCTCGGCCTCCGTATCGACGGGTTGGCCTAGCTCTTCGCTGGAGCTATTTTCCTCGGCCCCAAGGGCCTCATCGTAGTCTCCTACCTCTTCGACGACGTCTTCGCCCTCAAAGATCACCTCATCGTCGTCTTCCGATCGGGAGTCATGTTCGGAAGCGTGGCTGGAGTCTACGTCTTCTACGCTCTCGGCGTCTTCGTCCTCGGTGCTAAAGATGTTGGCCGGGGCAGGCGCCGATTGCTGCGCCTCCAATCTCGCTGCCCGTCGATTCCGGAGAGTCTTCTTCGAGCGGAACCGGGCACAGGCCATACATTTCGACTCATCGTGATCCGGTGAGAGACATTTGTTGCATACCGGATGGACGTCGATGTGTGGGTATTTCGCGTGGCATAAAGGACATCTCTTGAAGGGAGTCCTCAATTCCATCGTCGATCGAAGTTCGATGTTCGGACCAAAGCGGATCCGAAAAGCTTGAAGAAGGTGCTAAAACACTAAAGAAACTGGTCGATACCGAACGGGAACAGTACCGACAAGAACTAAAGGCCTTTTGGCCTTAAACTAAAGTTTCCTAACTTGAGCTAAGATAAGCACATCCGAACCCAATGGCGGAAAAAAACAATCTAAGGATGGAGAGGATGCCCATGCGCACTGTGGTCCAGGGGAGGAGTCACCTATCTCGTGATACTTCGAAGACTCTTCCAGGACAAGAATGTGCAATCATCCGGACCCAACACTAGGCGGCGATCTATGCACAGATATGAATTCAGCAGCCCACATGCCTCGAACATTGAGTATTCTAGCTATACTGGGAGAGGCTGGAGCTTTGACTGTCTAGACTGGCTCCTAGGTAAGACTGCATCTGGGACGGATGCAGGTGAGATTTTTGTGCATTGATGGTGAAGCCCAGTCGATTCAGTAGATCTATTGTGATCTGTGTGTGCGGTAGACAGTTCTAGTGAGTGCTGGCTTTGATAAGCCAGTCGTCTAGATAGGGAAAGACATGAATCTGTTGTCCTCTGAGATGAGCTGCGACTACCGCTAGAAATTTGGTAAAAACTCTGGGCGCTGTAGTCACTCTGAAGGGGAGCACCTTGAACTGGTAATGCTTGCCTGCTATCACAAATCTGAGGTATTTGCAATGAGCCCGGTGAAATGGAACATGAAAATAAGCGTCTTAAATCTAGAGTAGAAATAAAACCTGATCTTTGTATAAGTGGGCGTACCTGTTGAAGTATCACCATGTGAAAGTGTTCTGATAGTATATAACAGTTTAACTCTCTGAGATCTAGAATAGGTCTTGGGGAGCCATCCTTTTTGGGAAAAAACGGAGAATAAACCCCGAGCCCTGGTTCTGTATTGGAACCAGCTCTATTGCACCTGTTAGTAAAAGAGACTGGACCTCTTGTTCTAGCAAGTATTTGTGTTCTGGAGGCAACTTGTGAGATCGAGGTGGAATGTTTGGGGGGGATTGCTGGTAAGCCCCAGGCAATAACTATGTTGGATAATTCCAATCATCCATTTGTCTATTATAGACTGCCAAATGAGGAAAAACTGTTGAAGTCTTCACCTGACAGGTGTGGTGTAATCGGGGGAAAGAGTGAGCAAGTCACTGTTTGTTGGGGGAAGGGGGAGTTACAGGGTGTGTTGCCCCTACAACTACATTTGAAGATGTCGCCTTTATAACCTCTTCGACAAAAACCTCTGGAAGGAGAGGACTGGTTGTGACCTCTATAAATTGAGGTATTTTGATATGGGGGACAGTGTTTTGGACCCTCCTCTGTAAAGGGAGCGACAAAAGGAGTCTGTGTTGGATTGAGACTGGAGTGCTCCCACAGATTTGGCCACCTCAGTGTCCTTTTTCTGTTTCTCCAACACTTGATCTACTTTAGTACCAAACAGATGTTATATATCAAAAGGTGCGTTAAGGATTGATTGTTGGACCTCTGGCTTAAACCCTAAAATCCTTAACCAAGCGTGTCTCCTGAGCAGGATACTGGTATTAACCTCTCTAGCTGTGGTGTCTGCAGCATCCAGAACCCATCATATAGAGTAATTTGAAAGGAGTTTTGTCACATGGCCCATAAGGAACATTGTCGTTTTTCACTAAGTTAGCATGCACACGTCGCAGCTTGTCCGCTGCTTTTGTGCACGTTACTACACGTCTTTATTTTTGCAATCTTTCTTAACTACTTTCACATGAGAACTCATCGCTGTGTTCACTCTCTGCATGTTCCTAGGATTTTGACTGAACAATATGTGCAAGGTCGAACAATGCCCCTTGTTATTTTGTTCTGCCAGACCTAAGCCCTTAGACAAAACAGAGATGCAGCTCTTTAGACAAATGTACTTGGGTGTTAATAGAATACACTAATAGTTGGCACACACTTGGCGAGGGACCTTTCCAGAGAGAAGAGCAAAACAGCACCTATGATGTAGATCTACCATCTATAGGCTAAGGTATGGGGTCTGCTGATAGAGCCCAGAGATCTTTTATTATATAATAATGCTTCTTCTTAGCAAGGGGAGGGAGGTTAGGCACTAAAGTATTTTCTTCATTGTCTTTTTATGATGACATCTCCCTTCATGATATATGGACCAGCTGTTATGCTGACAATATATGTACTATGCATTTTCCTGCTTTTTGTGGCACGTAATATTACAAACTGGTTCGTGTCTGTCAGATCTTATAGTGGACTAGTACAACAGTGTGAGCAAAATTGTATGTCTTGTTACTGCGATTCCCGAGAGATCTGGGAGTGTTGTGTTCTGGGGTGTTTAATCATTTGTTTCTCTGGGAGTGAGTAGGAGAGCAAGTGAGACACTATAGCAAGTCAGTCCTGAATTCATGGATACTAAGGTGGTAGGAAGACCCTGTCCCTATACACCAAGGTCCCATATACCTGCGCATGAATATACAGCAGCCACTGTTCCGCAAAATGTATTGCCCTTATGCTTTACTTGAAGTTCTGTTGACAGCCTGGGAACATACCCTCTGGTTTAATGGCATCTGTTCTTGGCATGTAGAGCTGCAGATCTACACACTGTGCATAGATCGCCATCTGGTGTTGGGCCCGGATGATTGCACTTGTTTTTGTCTTGGAAAGTCTTTGGAAGTCACGAGGTATGTGACTCCTCCTTTGGATCATAGTGCGCATGGGCATCAGCTCCATCCTCAGATCGTTTTTCGCCAGCAGGAAAATGATGGAGCTTAGTAAGAAACAGGAAAGATGCCCATGTATGCTGTACCTAAGTAAGATAATACTGGAACAGGTGGGCGTGTGTAGATCTGCAGCTCTACATGCCAACAGATGCATACTGGTAAGTAGCATATTCCGTTAGAGGCATATGAACTGCAGATTACACACTGTGCATAGATTGTATAGCAGTATCCCCTCCTAGAAGCGACCACCAGTATCTGTTGCAGTAGTTTCACATAGTGTTTTGAGTACAGCCTGGCTCACACTAGCTTGTTGTTTAGTTTGCACATCGACACAATAGTGTTTTGTGAATTTGTGATGTAGACCATGTAGCTGCTCTGCAGATATCGTCTAAGGGAATGTTCCCTAAAAATGCCATTGAAGCCCCAATCTTTCGTGTAGAGTGGGCTTTAGGAGGAACAGATAATGTACGTTTTGCTTTGTGGTAACAAATCTGTATGCATTTGACAATCCACCAAGCTATCCCAGATTTTGATATGGGGTTGCCCTTGTGTGGTGGTGAGAATGACAGGAATAGTTGTTTGGTCTTACAAAAAGGTTGTGTTCTCTCTATGTAGTACAGTAGTGCTCTTTTGACATCTAAGGTGTGAAGAGCTCTTTCTGTGACTGCCTGTGGCTGCTAGAAGAATACGGGCAGCTCCACAGATTGATTGAGGTGGAAGGGAGAAATGACTTTAGGGAGGAATTTAGGATTAGTTCGGAGAACAACCTTATTAAGATGCATCTGCAGAAAGGGTTCTTGAATGGTTAGTACTTGCAGTTCACTAACTCTTCGTAGAGAAGTAATGGCTACTAGGAAAGCAGTTTTCCATGTTAAGAATTGTAGCTCACATTTATGTAGAGGTTCAAATGGAGGCCGCATTAGTCTTGTGAGAATGATGTTTAAATTCCACACAGGCGAAGGAGGTACTCTGGGGGGAATAATTATCTTGAGTCCCTCCATAAAGGCTTTTATGGCAGGTACTCTGAAAAGTGAGAGATGTTGTCTATTTTGTAGATATGCTGCTATGGCAGCAAGATGCAGTCTGATAGATGTGTAGGCTAGGTTGCATCTTTGGAGGTGTAGTAAGTAGCCTATGATGTGTTGGATAGACACATCTAGGAGATCAGTGTTGTTATGGCAGTATATCACAAAACTTTTCCACTTGGCTGCATAGCATGCTCTAGTGGTAGGCCATCTAACTTCTTTAATGACGTTCATACAGTCAGGAGGAAGGTTAAGGTAACCGAATTCTAGGACTTCAGGAGCCAGATCACTAGGTTGAGCTGAGTCTGGGTCTGGGTGTCGGATCTCTCCATTGATCTGGGTTAAGAGGCGTGGGGAGAGATGTAATTTTTGGTGCGGAACTACAGAGTTCCAGCAGTGTGGTGTACCATGGTTGTCTGGCCCAAGTCGGAGCAACTAGGATGAGTGTTAAGGAGTGTTGCTGTAGTTTGCGAACCATTAGCAGAATGAGTGGGAGAGGCGGAAAAGCATACGCAAATCTGCCTGACCAGTTCATCCATATCGCATTGCCTTTAGACGATGGGTGAGGATACCTGGCGGCGAAGTTTGTGCATTTGGCGTTTTCTTGGGTGGTGAAGAGGTCTATCTGTGGTTGCCCCCACATCTGAAAAAAGTTGAACTTGTGGATGAAGTCCCCACTCGTGGATTTGTTGTGTTTAAGGCTCAACAGATCGGCTACTGTGTTATGGACTCCTGGGACATGTTGGGCTAGGAGAAAAATGTTCTGAGGTATAGCCCATCTCCATATGCTCTGTGCGAGATGAGAGAGCTGCAGTGTATGTCCCGCCTTGTTTTTGGATTTAATACATGGCTGTCATGTTGTTGGTGCGGACTAAGACAGTCTTGCCTGATATTTGTTTTTGAAATGCTTTTAAGGCTAGGAATATGGCTAGTAACTCCAGTTGGTTGATGTGGAGTAACTTTTGTTGAGGTGTCCACCTGCCCTGCATGGTGTAATGTAGTAGGTGAGCTCCCCAGCCAGAGAGCATTGCGTCCGCTGTCATTACTATTTGAGGAACTGGCTCGAGGAACGGTCGCCCTTTGGAAAGGTTCTTGGTTTTCTACCACTGCAGAGAGCAATGGGTACGACCGTCTACCAACACCAGATCTGTTAGCTGACCTTGAGCCTGGTTCCATTGGCGTGCTAAGCACTCTTAGAGAGGACGCATCTGGAGTCTTGCATGAGGCACTATGAATATGCAAGAGGCCTATGAGTTGCATGAACACTTGAGCTGGAACAGAATGTTGCGGTTGGAATCTGGTGAGAAGAGCTTGTATGCTCGCTATCCTGGGGGGACTGGGATAGACGAGCGCTCTTGAGGTGTCTATTGTGGCACCGAGGTATTGTGTGTGGGACGTTGCAGCTGGGACTTGGCGTGATTTATTGTGAACCCCAGTTTGTGAAGTTGTTGAATAGTGGCGTGAGTGTGTTGTACACACTGATTGTATGAGCTGGCTTTTATGAGCCAGTCGTCTAGATATGGGAAGACATGGATGTGTTTTCTTCTTAGGTGTGCTGCCACCACTGATAGGCACTTGGTAAACACTCTTGGTGCTGTGGTGACTCCAAATGGGAGTACTTTGAATGTATAGTGCTGACCATCCACTACGAATCTGAGATATATTCTGTGAGCGCTGTGAATGGGAATGTGGAAATAGGCGTCCTTGAGGTCTAGAGTAGCAAGGAAGTCGCCCTGGGAAAACAGGGGGAGGACATGCTGAAGTGTGACCATGTGGAAGTGGTCTGAGTGTATGTAAAGGTTTAGGGGTCTGAGGTCTAAAATAGGCCTTAGAGATCTGTCCTCCTTTGGTATGAGAAAATAGAGGGAGTAAACTCCCTTGTTTCGTTGGAGTAGGGGAACCGGTTCTATTGCACTTTTTGGTAGGGGGGAGATTACCTCCTGCTTTAATAGTAACAGATGTTCTTGTGACATTGGACGTTGTTTGGGTGGTATGGTTGGAGGGGTAGATGTTAGTTCGGGACAGTAGCCTCATTGAATTATTTGGTGGACCCACCTGTCTGAAGTGATGTTTGCCCAGGCACCGAGAAATTGGTGGAGTCTTCCCCCGACTGGAGTGGAATGGTCGGGGGGAAGTGGAGGGAAGTCATGGGCTGGAGGCAGAGCGGGAGTTGTTTTTCCTCTGCTGTTGTTCCCCCTGTAACCACCCCTTTGGCAACCTCTAGTAAAGGTGGATTGGGCGGGAGCTTTCTAAGAGGTGGAGGAGTAGCCTCGATGGGTGCTTCTGAAGTATGAGCGACAAAAGGACCGTCTGGGAGCTTGCGATTGCAAGGCTCCCATAGATTTGGCGGTGTCTGTATACTTTTTCATTTTCTCAAGGGATACATCTACATTGGGCCTAATAGGTGTTGCTCATCAAAAGGCTGATTGAGTATAGAACTCTGGACCTCGGGTTTAAAACCGGATATGCATAACCAGGCATGCCTGCGCAAAAGGACACTGGTGTTTATTGCCCTTGAGGCGTTATCTGCTACATCTAGGGCACACTGGATGGAGGTGTTAGTGATGGTTTTACCCCCCTGGATGAGTTCACTGGCCCTATTTTTATATTTGTCAGGGAGGTGCTGCATTATGGACTCAAACTCATCATAATGTGCCCTGTCATATCTGGCTAGCAGCGCTTGGGTATTAGCAATGCGCCAAATATTTGCTGCCTGTGACGCTGTGCGTTTGCCAGAGGCGTCTAGGAGTTTTGATTCCTTGTCTGGTGGTGATGCGTCACCTGATGTTTGGGAATTTGCTTTCCTCCTTGCATTAGAGACTACTAGGGAGTCTAGTGGTGAGGGGCCTTTAATGTATACTGGGTCAGTAGGAGCAGCTTTATACTTCTTTTATATTCTAATGTTGATGACTCGAGCTCTAACTGGGTCTTTAAAGATCTCTGGTGCGTGCCTAATGACCCCTTTAAGCATGGGCAGTGTTGAGGTGGACCTTTGTGTAGTATTGAATGTGTCCATAAGAAAATCCTCTTCTACTGGGTCTGTATGCAGGGCAACCCCGTGGTATTGAGTAGCTCTGTGAAGGAGCTGGTTGAATCCGATATTGTCCTCTGGAGGGGAAGGCCTGGAGGGATAAATATCATCCTGTGGGGTGTATGGGACATCTGGGACACCGTAATCATCCCAGGGGTCAGGGGAGCCAGTAGGGGTAGGGTCCCCAAGGGGTTGATCGTCCGCACCTCCCCCTGCATCATCTGAGGGGTTATCATCATCATCATGTATTGGGGTAGGTGATGGTGTGGAAGAGTGGTGTGGTGGTGGAGGAGGAGGAGGAGAAGGGATCCTTAATGGCGAGGTAGCAAAGTCTCTCTTCTTTGGTGGTGGTGCGGGCGCAGACGTTTCCAGGGGTCTTTTCCTAATGCTTAGCATTAAATGACCAGTCTTAAGTTCATTCAATAGAGTCTTTTGGGTAGGATCTGGACGAAAAAGTTCATCTGTTGGAGACTAATCCTTCGGAGTTGAGGGTTTCGGTGCCATAAGTTTTTTCAGCGTCGACTCGGTAGCGGTTCTAGGCTTGGAACCATGTAGTTTTGAAGTGTCTTTATCAGTTGGAACCGGTTGCTATTTTTTCGTTTCCGAGGTCTTTGGCTTGGAAGAATCGGGGCCTTTTGGCGGGCGTTTTTTTTTTTTTTAGTCGGCTCCGAGGGTGTTGTCGGTGCCGAGGAACTGGTGCTAGCCTTCGACGCAGAGAGCTTTGATGTGGAAGCAGCGGTCGGCGTGGATGAGGACGAGAACGCCTTCTTCGGTGCCTGAGTTTGTTTTTCGGTACAGAGGGTAGGCCGACTCGAGCCAGAGTCGCCTAAAGGCTTAATAGGCTTCTTTACCGGGCCCGAAGGCGGGGCATGGGAAGCAGGGTCTCGGTGTGCACCTGGGCCCGGAGGTGGCACCGAAGCCTTTTTTGACAGTGTTGGGGGGGGGGGGGGGGGGGGGGGGGGGGGATCAGGGTCGACGTCTGTACTCACGGCCCTTTGAGCTGGAGAGATGTCTTCGACGTCGGAATCATCTGCTTCAGAGGCGCTGCTGATGGCTTCCTTGACCCGACCCTGCTCCGGAACATCGACGCCCTCTTGAAAGATGCCATCGGGGATCGAAGATAACGAGCGAGCCAGAAAGATGCCGTCGGGGATCGAAGATAACGAGCGAGCCAGAAAGATGCCGTCGGGGATCGAAGATGACGAGCGAGCCATTGTTCTTCGAGCTAGTCGGTCCCGGATTGTCTTTTTCGAGCGGAAGGAGGCGCAAGATGGACAGTCTCTGGCCTCGTGCTCCAGTGAGAGGCAGAGGTTGCACACCTCATGTAGGTCAGTGTGGGGAAACTTCGCCCCACATCGAGGACCCTTTTTTGAATTGCATCCTTTCCATGAGCCGGAGATGAGGCCCAGGTAGGCCCGAAGGCCTTCGTCAACGACCGGAATCGAAGACATCGAAGTTGAAAGGTCACGTGTGATTGGAAAATGCGATCGAAACAATACCGTTGAGAAGGGAAGAATTGTGCGTCGAAAGAGAAAAACGTTAACGGTTCCGAACGAGAACACATCCGAGCCCGATGGTGGAAAAAAAACAATCTGAGGATGGAGCCGATGCTAATGCGCACTATGATCCAAAGGAGGAGTCACATACCTCGTGACTTCCAAAGACGTTCCAAGACAAAAACATGGCCGATGGTGGAGCAACTAGGATGAGAGTCAGTGAATGTTGCTGCAGTTTGCGCACGACCAGTGGAATGAGTGGGAGAGGCGGAAAAGCGTATGCAAAATTGCCTGACCAATTCATCCATATCGCATTGCCTTTGGACCATGGGTGTGGGTATCTGGCGGCGAAGCTTGGGCATTTGGTGTTTGTGTGTGGCGAAGAGATCTATCTCTGGTTGCCCCCACATTTGTAAAAACGGTTGAAGAACTTGTGGATGAAGTTCCCACTTGTGAATCTGTTCCGTTTGACGACTTAACACATCGGCTATACTGTTCTGGACTCCCGGGACATGTTGGGCTAGGAGAAAAATGTCCTGAGGAATAGCCAATCTCCATATGCTTTGCGCTAGTTGCGAAAGCTGTAGGGAGTGTCCCGCCTTGCTTCTGTATGTAGTACATGGCTGTCATGTTGTCAGTGCGAACTAACACGGCCTTGCCTAATATGTGTTTTTGGACTGACTATAAGGCCAGGAATATGGCTAGTAATTCCAGGTGATTGATGTGGAGTATCTTTTGGCGAGAAGTCCACCTGCCCTGCATGGTGTGATGTAATAGATGAGCTCCCCAGCCGGAGGGCGATGCGTCCGCTGTTAGCACAATCTGTGGAACTGGCTCGATGAACGGTCGCCCTTTGGAAAGGTTCTTGGTGTTCCACCATTGCAGAGAGCGATGAGTGCGATCGTCCACCAACACCAGATCTGTCAGCTGACCCTGAGCCTGGTTCCACGGACGTGCTAAGCATTCCTGCAAAAGGCGCATCTGGAGTCTTGCGTGAGGTACTATAATTCTGCAAGAGGCCATCATCCCTATGAGTTGCATGAACACTCGAGCTGGAAGAGTGTTGCGGCTGAAATTTGGTTATGAGGGCTTGTATGCTTCCTATCCTAGCTGGACTGGGATATGCAACTGCTTTTGAGGTGTCTATTGTGGCACCTAGGTACTGTTGTATGTGGGACGGTTGTAGGTGAGAATTTGCGTGGTTTACTGTGAACCCCAAGTCGTGCAGTAGCCGGATTGTGGTGTGAGTGGAATGTACACACTGATTGTATGAGTTGGCTTTTGAGCCAATCGTCTAAATACGGAAGACATGAATGTGCTGTCTTCTTAGATCTGCGACTACTGCCAGACACTTGGTGAATACTCAGGGTGCTGTGGTGACTCCGAAAGGAAGTACCTTGAATTGGTAGTGTTAACCGTCCACTACAAGCCTGAGATATTTCCTGTGAGAGGTGTGAATGGGAATATGAAAGTAGACATCCTTGAGATCTAAAGTGGCAAGGAAGTCGCCTTGTGAGAGAAGAGGAAGGACCTGTTGAAGTGTGACCATATGAAAATGGTTTGAGTGTATGTGCAGGTTTAGGGGTCTGAGGTCTAGTATAAGTCTCAGAGAACCGTCCTTCTTTGGAATGAGAAAGTACAGGGAGTAAACTCCTGTGGTTTGCTGATGCACTGGAACAGGTTCTATTGCATGTTTTTGTAGGAGGGAGATTACCTCCTGCGTTTTCAGCGATAAGTGTTCTGGTGACATTGGGCTCTGTCTGGGTGGCATGTTTGGGGGGGTAGATGTGAGTTCTAGACAGTAACCTGACTGAACTATTTGTCTCATCCACCTGTCTATGGTGATGATGTTCCAAACAGGAAGGAACTGTAGCAATCTTCCCCTGACTGGAGTGGAATGGTCTGGGGGGAGCGGAGGGAAGTCATTGGGTAGTGGTGTAGGCAGAGCAGGTATTGTTGGTCTTGCCTCTGCCCTTGTTATTATTGCCTCTGAAGCCTCCTCTTTGGAAACCTCTGGTGAATGTAGTTTGGGTGGGAGTTTTGTAAGATGTAGATGGGTTGTCCGAGGAGTAGCCTCTGAAGGTGCTCCTGTAAGAGGAGCGACGAAATGAACGTCTGGGAGCTTGCAACTGCAAGGCTCCCACTGATTTAGCCATGTCAGTGTCTTTCTCCCTGTTTTCTAGAGATGAATCCACGGTAGGTCCGAACAAGTGTTGCTGGTCAATTGGCTGATTAAGAATGGCAGTCTGGACTTCAGGTTTGAAACCTGAAATGCGTAGCCAAGCATGTCTAAGCAGCAGGACACTTGTGTTGATAGCTCGTGAGGCGTTGTCTGCTACGTCTAGAGCGCAGCGGATGGAGGTGTTGGTAATAAGCTTACCCTCCTGTATTAGGTCGTTAGCCATAGTTTTATATTTTTCTGGAAGATGCTGTAGTAGGGTCTCTAACTTGTCATAATGAGCCCAATCGTACCTCGCTAACAAAGCTAGAGTGTTGGTGATACGCCATATGTTAGCTGCTTGTGCCGCTGTGCGCTTACCAGAGGTGTCTAAGAGTTTAGACTCTTTGTTGGGAGGGGGAACATCTCCTCAGGTTTGTGAATTAGCCCTCATTCTGGCATTGGATACTACCAAGGAGAATAATGGTATGTGGCCCTTGATGTATGCTGGGTCTGCTGCGGCTTTATATTTCTTTTCAATCCTGGGCACAATAACTCTAGCCCTAACAGGATCTTTAAACACCTCTGGTGCGTGTTTAATTATCCCTTTCAACATGGGTAAGATGGAGGTGGACTTTTGTGAGATATCAAAAGTATCCATTAAGAAATCTTCCACAGGGTCTGTGTGTAAGTCGACCCTGTGGTATTGTGCTGCTCTGTGGACTAGCTGGTTGAAACCTATGGTATCCTCTAGACGGGAAGTTCCAGAGAGATAGATATCGTCCTGGGGCACGTAAGGGACATCTGGTGTGTTATAATCATCCCAGGGGTCTGGGGTAGAAGGTGGGCTAGGATCCCCTAGTGGCTCATCGTCTGCATCGTCCCCAGTGTGATCAGAGGAATCATTATTGTCCACTGGTAGAGGAATCATCATCGTCCACTGGTGGAGGAGATGGTGTAGGTGAGTGGTGTGGTCGGGGAGGTGGAGGAGGAGGTGGAGAAGGGATCCTGAGAGAAGATGTTGCAATCTCTCTTTTTAGGTGGTGGAGCCGGTGTAGGCGTGTCCAGTGGTCGTTTCTTGGAGCTAAGAATGAGTTGACCAGTCTTTGGAGCTCTTAGAAGAGTTTTTTGGGTGGGGTCCAGTTTAAAAAGCTCTTCTGTAGGAGGCTGTTCTTTCGGTGCTGATTTTTTCGGTTCCGAAGACTTGTGTGGCACCGACTCAGAGGCGGGTTTGTGCACGTTAGGCTTGGAACCGTGAGGTTTTAAAGTCTCTGTAGGAGCGTGCGTGCCCAGTTGTTTTTACGGTTCCGGCAGCTTTTTCGGTTCCGAGGATTGAGTGTGTGAACCTTTCGGGAGCTGCTTTTTGCTCGGTTCCGATGTTTTCTTCGGAGTCGAGGGGTTGGTTGTAGTCCATTTCGGTGCAGAGTGCGTGGATGTGGAGGCAGTAGTCGGCATCGAGTCGGAGGACGACTGTCTCTTTTTCGGTGGCGTTTGGGTTTCGGCACTGACGGTAGGCTGACACGAGCTCGAGTGGCCGGAAGGCTTAGTTGTTGGCTTCTTTGTCGGGCCCAAAGCTGAGGCGTCAGAAGCACTTTCTCGGAGTGCACCTGAGCCCGAAGGTGAAGGTGTGACCGAAGCCTTTTTCGGTGGTGGGGTCAGTCTCGATGTCTCTACTTACGACCCGCTGCCCAGGAGTGATGTCCTCAATATAGGAGTCATCAGCTTCGGAGGCGCTGGCTAGTCCTTCTTCGGCCTGCACTTGCTCTGGAACATCGACACCCTTGTGGAACATGTCGGGGATGGATGTCGACGAGCAAGTTATTGTTCATCGAGCTCGACGATCTTGAATAGTCTTTTTAGAGTGGAAAGAGGCACAAGCTGGACAGTCTCTGGCCTCGTGCTCCAGGGAAAGGCAGATGTTACACACCTCATGCAGATCTGTGTGGGGGAACTTAGACCCACATTGAGGACTTTTCTTGAATGGAGTCCTTTCCATGAGCCAAAAGTCAAGGCCCAGATAGACCCGAAGGCCTTAGTCGACGACCGGAATCGAGGAATTCGATGTTGAAGAGATGCGCGACGACTAGGGATCGCAATCGAAAACGATACCGGAGACGGGTGAAGGATTGTGTGTCAAAAGTAGAATCAGTAACGGTACCGAACTGGAGCGCTAGAAGAACAAGTTACTTACATTCGGTAACGATGTATCTGTAAGAAACATTAGTTAGATTCCTCACCTGAGAATATCCCCAGGCGTCAGACTGGATCCGGAAGATTTTTCGTCAGCAATACCCCTTGCACGTCGCTAGGCGGCATCTGCGGCTCCGCGTCCGTCGTCGGCGTGCGCCGGAATGAGGTCGGAGTACTTAGATGCCGCCCTCGCAAGCTGTCGTCAGTTCTTGTACATAGCTTTCCGCGCCAGGAACGCAGAGCCATGCAAGAGACAGACACTGGTGCCAAAAAATTCTAGGGCCCTGAAAGGGATAGCCTTAACCCTAGATGTCAGTTCAGAGAACGGGGAGGATGGGTGGGTCGGTGAGGAATCTAACTAATGTTTCTTACAGATACATCGTTACCGAAGGTAAGAAACTTGTTCATCTGAAAGAAACACGTTAGTTAGATTCCTCACCTTAGAAAAGATACCCAAGCAATACCAACCCCGGTGGTAGGTCTGCGAACCAAGATCACACCAGAAAGTCCTGGAGGACAGAACGGCCAAAGAAGCCATCCCTAAGGACTTGGCTGTCTAGGCAATAGTGCCTGGCAAACGTGTGCAGCGAAGCTCACGTCGCCGCCTGACAGATGTCCTGCAAAGGGACTCCCCGTCCCAAAGGAGTAGTAGCCGCTGTGGCCCGAGTAGAATGGGCTCGAAGCCCAACAGGAGGGTCCTTTTTCGCCAAGGAATAACAGATTTTTATACACAAAACGACCCACCGGGAGATGGTCCGTTTGTGCACAGCTTTTCCCTTCTTTGCACCCACGTAGCCAACGAAAAGCTGGTCGTCCACTCGGAACTGTTTTGTGCGGTCCAAATAAAAGGAGAGCGCACGTTTTGGGTCCAGACGGTGGAGCCGCTCTTCCTCTTTGGAAGAATGCGGAGGCGGAAAGAAGGTGGGCAAGGTGACAGATTGCCCAAGATGAAAGGGGGTCACCACTTTCGGTAGAAAGGAAGGACGAGGCCGAGGGACAATCTTGTCCGGATTAACAGATAGAAAAGGAGGCTTGGACGATAGAGCCTGGAGCTCACTCACCCGTCTAGCCGAGGAGATGGCTACCAGGAAAGCAGTCTTAAGAGTTAGAAGACGAAGAGGACAATTGTGAAGAGGCTCAAAGGGAGCGCACATCAGGAATGTTAAGACAAGATTCAAGTCCCACTGAGGCATTACGAAAGGGACAGGAGGGAACGTGTGAGTAATGCCTTTAAGAAAGCGTGACACTACAGGATACTTGAAAAGAGAGGGCTGATCAGGAAGCTGTAAGAAGGCAGCAAGATAACCTTTCAAGGTGCCCAGGGCAGAGCCCTACCGGGCCAAAGAAAGAAGAAAGAGGAGAACCTCAGAAAGAGGGGCGGAAAGGGGATCCACAGCCTTTGCTGTGCATCATGCCACAAATTTGTTCCACCGGCAGGCGTATACCGTCTTTGTGGAGGGACGCCTGGCTGCCAGAATGATATCACAGACTTCAGGAGGCAAGTCAAATGGCATCAACTGCCGCCGCTTAATCTCCACGCATGGAGGTGGAGGCTGGACAGGTTCGGGTGGAGGACCGTCCCCTGCTGCTGCGACAGAAGATCCTCCCGAAGGGGCAGACGTATCGGAGGATCGGTCAACATACTGAGTAGCTCGGGATACCAGTACCTTCGTGCCCAATCCGGAGCCACCAAGATGACTTGGGCCCGGTCGCGCCTGATCTTCTTCAGCACTCTGGGCAGAAGTGGTATAGGCGGAAAGGCGTACAACAGACCGCAACTCCACTCGCGACCAAAAGCGTCGCCGAGCGAGTGCCGCCTTGGAAATTCCAACGCGCAAAACTGCTGACATTGCGCGTTCTCGTCGGTGGCGAATAGATCTAACCAAGGCTCTCCCCACTGCTGAAAGAGACCTTGCGCCACCTTGGAGTTCAGCAACATTCGTGATCCATCATTGTGAGAAAGTGGCTCTGTATATACTGTTCCCTAATAGGTACAAGGTGTACAGAGTCCACAGTCCCCCAGAGGCTGATAGAGGTCAAAGTTAGGTATGACCTTACTCTCAAAAGTGGTAGCTTGGTCGAGCAGTAAGGCAGTACCAGAGGACAGTGTAAAGCATTTATTGTACACACTCAGTCAGCAAATGGTTTCACACACAATAACTGAACTCTAGGCCAATGGTTTCTATATATAAAATATATGCTTGTTTTATTTTTAGAACCACAAAGGGGGTAAAAATATACTTTCTCAGAATGAGAGGTTGAATATAAATACTTTTGTCTTAAGCAATAAATTTGTGTAAACAGTCACAGTTGGTTGCAATAAATAATCCTATTTCCTAAACATAACAATGCATTGAGCTCAATGGTAAATTCAGGTTATTTGTAATAAATTACTTTTCAGATTACTTTTGGAATTCCAGGTCTGGCTCCTAGAACCAGCCTGGGGTCAGTATTCAGAATCAAGTGATGAAAGTCGACTTAATAACTGTAATGATTTTTAAATAATATTTAGCTATTTCAAAAGTTAGCACTTAGAAAATATTTCAAAGAAAACATTCAATGGATCTCTATGGCAAGAATTTCAAATTGCAGGTAGAGTACTTTATCGTTACTTTAGTAATCCAGGACTGGGTACCTAGACCCAGGACTGGGGTCCTTATCAAAAGCAGTTAAGTAATTTCGTTTGCAGAAATGGTACGATTTTAAAAGAATATTTCAAATTTGCAAAAATAGACACTTAGAAGAAATTTCACAGAAAAGCAGACAATGGTTTCCTATGGGAGAAAAATGAGTTAGAGGTAAGTATAGTTGTGAACACTTTTCAGGGTCAGGGCTGGGCACCAAGATCCAGCACTGGGATCTCATCTAGGAGCAGGTGAGTAAATTCGTTTTCGTCACTTGGCTGATCTTTGGTGAATTTTTGCAGTTTTGAAAAGTTCACACTTAGAAGATTTTTGAAGAAAAAGCCAGTCAATGTTACCCTATGAGGAAAATGAAGTTAGCGGTTTAAGGGTAAGTACTCGACTGGCAGAGTTGAAATTCCGGGCATGGACTCAGGGGTCCCCCAGTGTTAGGTAGGTACAGTTGGTTCACCCTCAGCGGTTTCAGGACGGCTGGGTGCAGAGAGAGTTAGGCCCAATGTTATCCTATGAGGGATAGGGGGGCCTTGGTTGGTGGCTGCTGTCTGGCAAGCCACGCGGCTGTGGGAGCTGGGCTCCTGGTCACTTACTCAGGGCAAGTGGGGAAGTAGGTTAGTGTAGAGAGGGCACTGCCAGGGCCACTCGGGCGGCTGGGTGCAGGGTGCTTTTGAGCCTTCGGGCGCTCAATGGAAATCAATGGGAATGTTCCGGTTTGGAAAAAGGCTGCAGGCTCGGGGACGAGGATGTTTCAGGTGCCACCACCACTTCGAGAGGCAAGTTGGGTAGTTGTAGGTTAGGTGGGTACCCCGGGATTGGGCACAGGGAGCCGCAGGGCGCCGGGTGCAGGGGTGCCTTTGGACGTCGGGAATCTTACCCTCTAGTTGATCGCAGTTGGGGTGGCACTTGGTTCTGAGGCTGCAGGCTTCCTCCGAGATGTCGAGGGGGGTCCTTGGGTGCAGGACTCGGGGTCACAGTCGCCGTGGGGTCGTCCTCAGGGTCTTTGTCCACTCCGGCACTGGCCAGGCTTGGCTGGTGCAGAGTGTGTTGGGTCCGCGGTTCCGGGCTGCTGCCAGGGGTTAAAAATAGGTTTCTTGAGTAGAGCCTCTACTCATGGGAGTCCCAGGGGCTTAGAGCCAAAAGGTAGCCAGGTCCTCCGGGGTTGCTGGCCACGAGAGATGCCGCGCTGGTGCAGGTTCGAGAGTCGACAGGCCGGTAGGGCTGGGGCCTAAGCAGTTGGTGTCTTCTCTTTTTTAGCAGCTGCAGGGCAGGTCTTTGTTCTTCTTGCTCTTCTTGTAATTTTCTATCTGGAATCTAAGGCAGGAAGGTTCAGGGTGCCCCGAAATACTAAATTTAGGGGCGTTACAGGTAGGTGAAGGCCAGGGACCAATGGGTCCCTGTCCTGGGGTGGGTACACCCCCTATCCTGCCTCTCTCCTGTGGGAGGGGGGCAGTAGCCTAATCCTGATAGGGTAGGGCCTCCCATCTTCAAGATGGCGAGAGCCCGGAGATGTGTTTCACCTCGCCTCCCCCACCTGAGGGGTGGGGTGGGCAGGCTGGCACATCCCCTGTCCTTGTATGGGGTTTCCGGCCAAGCTTCCCGCCAGAGTGGGGGGTTGCAGTGGCCTGGGGAAACTCCAAATGGCGGTATGCCTTTGAAGCTTCCCTTTGCTCATCCTGGGGGAGGAGATCTCTCACCTCACCCAGGATGTGCATTGTTGCAGGCCCGGGAGAGCAGGGGCTCTCCCACCCAGGGGTCCAGCAACGTGTCTGCTGTGTGGCAGCCTGGGCAGCCTCAGAGCAGACGTGGATTGTAGGTTAGCTGTGAGGGGGCATCTCTAAGATGCCCTCTGGGGTGCTTAGTACATTAAATCCCACACTGGCATCAGTGTGGGTTTAATGTGCTGGGAAGTTTGATACCAAACTTCCCAGTCTTCAATGTTGCCATTATGGTGCTGTGGAGCTCGTGTTTGACGAGCTCTCAGCACCATGTATTCTTAAATGACAGCACTGCACTTACAGTGCCCAGGAATGGACCCGGGTACTGTAGGGGCACAGGGCTCCTGCTCCTGTGCCCACACCATGGGCGTAATGCATCCAGCTAGAGGGGTGGCTGACATATGCCTTGGCAGTGTAGGTGATGGGCATGGTACACAGTGATGTGTGCCATGTCGACTCTTTGTTTTGTCCTGCACCCAGACACTCAGCCTGCAAGGGCAGTGTGTGTGTGTAAGGGTACAGGGCCTCTGAGGGTGGCACAATGAGTGCTGCAGCCCTTAGAGGCCTTCCCTGGTCACAAGGCCCTGGGTACCTAGGGTACCATTTACTAGGGTCTGACATGTGGCTAGGGTTTGCCAATTGGGAGTTTGTGTGGTTTAAGGAAGGAACATAGGCCCTGGGCACCTGATTGGCAGGAACCCAGGGCACACTCAATCGAAGTACATTCAGCAATTTAGCAAAAAGTGGGGGCATACCATGCAAGAAAGATGGCACTTTCTCACACGAGGTCCGTCTCGAGCTCCAATTCAGTCTCTTGTTCAGAGAATGCTTCCACCTCCTATGTCCCTGATGCATTATGGTCATCTTGGCCGAAGATGTCCAGCATATCTACGATGCATCTCTCGACAGCAAGCCCAACGATCACGAAGAGTTTTCTTTGATCCAAACAACCTGCAAGCGCCGCAGGTTTCTTCTTTGTGCTCAGGAGACAAGCACAAGTTGCACACTTCGTGAGAGTCAGTGCACGGATACTTTGCATGGTACTGAGGTCAAATTTAAATGAAGTCTGATCCATCCATGGAGAGCTGACTGCGCGGTCAGGGCCGAAGGTCGTCCACAAAGCTTTCTGATCAAAAAGTCTATTCCGATGTTGAAAGAATACGCGGAGAAGTGGGAACGCGTTCAGAAATAATACCGTCAAGGGTAGAGAGGATTGCGCGTCGAAGGGAACCCAAAGAAAGGTTTCGAACCTCAGCACAGCAATAAATGATCGAACCAGATGGCAGAAGAAAAAAAACGAGTCAATGCCAATGCACACTATCACCGAAAGGAGTCACCTTACCTCTTGAACGGAAAAACTTCTTCGAAGAAAAACTTGCTAACTTCCAGAGCAAATACTAGATGGCAGGAGTATGCAAAGCATGTGTATTTATAGCACACATGCCTCGAACATAACATTACATACTCCAGGAGGAAGGTCAAAAGCCATCAGCTGCTGCCGCTCAATTTCCAAAATGGAGGCGCAGAGTTGACAGGTTCGGGTAGAGAACCCTCCCCTGGTGCTGTGACAGGAGATCCTCTCAAAGGGGCAGCATCAGAGGATTGATGCTCATCTTCAGAAGCACTGGATACCAGACTCTTCTCGCCTAGTCCGGAGCCACAAGGATGACTTGGGTCCAGTCCCGCCTTATCTTCTTCACCACCCTGGTCAACAGTGGTATAGGCAGAAAGGGTTAAAGCAGGACTGGGCTCCACTCCCAACGAAAGGCATCGCAGAACGATAGCCGCTTTCGAAACTCCAACACGCAGTATTGCTGACACTGCACGTTCTCTTCGTAGGCAAACAAATCTAACCAAGGTACTGCCCACTGCTGAAAGAGACCTTGTGCCACCTCCAAGAGACGCTATTCGTGATCCACTAGGCATCAACAGCTGAGTTAGTCTGCCCTGACGTTCAAAGAACCTGCCAGGTGTTGAACCACCAAGGTTATGCCCTGCTGTTCCAACAATGTCCAGAGACGCAGGAGCTCTCGACAAAGGGTCCACGACCCCACCTGCCCTGCTTGTTGCAGTACCACATGGCGGTGGTGTTGTCCGTGCACACCTGCACTAGCTCCCCCTTGACAGAGGGAAAGAAATGCCTTCAATGCCAATCTGTAGGAAGCTGGCTCTGTATATACAATACCAAAGTGAGGTATAGTGTGCACAGGGTCCCCAAGGGTGGACAGAGGTAAAGTTACATACCACCTCACTCTATTTGTGGTAGTGTGGTCGAGCAGTAAGGCAGTATCAGAGGACAGTGTTGAGCGTTTGTTGTACACAATCAGCAAATGAATTCACACACTCAGACTGAACTTCAGACAAATTGTTTGTTTAAAAAATATTCTTTTAGCAATTTTATTTCCTAGAACCAAGCAAGCCTGGTACAGATAAGTGATAAGTACTTTGCAGTAAATATGCACATTGTAACAGTTTGGATTGCAATTGTAAATGTATTTTGATTTGATTACAGTAGTGTTACTGATAATGCAATGCTTTTCAGAATACAATCCATATACTTTGAATGGGATTTTCAATAAGATTACAGGTAACTTACTTTTGACATTACTTTTCTTACTCAGAATAGTATACCTGGATACTACTCTTGGACATTTCCTGCAAACAGGTAAGTAACATCGTTTCCAAGAAAACAGTCGATGTTATCCTATGGAGGAAAGGAATATGCTACTTACCAGTATGCATCTGTTCTTGGCATGTAGAGCTGCAGATCTACACACTGTGCATAGATCGCCATCTGGTGTTGGGCCCGGATGTTTGCACTTGTTTTTGTCCAGGAAAGTCTTTGGAAGCCACGAGGTATGTGACTCCTCCTTTGGATCATAGTGCGCATGGGCTTCGGCTCCATCCTTAGATTGTTTTTCGCCAGCAGGGAAATGATGGAGCTTAGTTAGAAACAAGGAAGAAGCCCATGTGTGGTGTATCTAAGTAAGATAATACTGGAACAGAGAAAGGTAGCCGAGGAGGCGGGTGGGCGTGTGTAGATCTGCAGCTCTACATGCCAAGAACAGATACTGGTAAGTAGCATATTCCGTTCGAGGCATATGAGCTGCAGATTACACACTGTGCATAGATTGTAAAGCAGTATCCACCCCTAGCGGCAACAACCAGTATCTGTTGCAGTAGTTTGAAATAGTGTTTTGAGTACAGCCTGGCCCACACTAGCTTGTTGTTTAGATGGCACATCAACACAGTAGTGTTTAGTGAATGTGTGTGGTGTAGACCATGTAGCTGCTCTGCAGATATAATCTAAAGGAATGTTTCCTAAAAATGCCATTGAAGCCCCTATCTTTCGTGTAGAGTGGGCTTTATGAGGAACAGATAATGTACGTTTTACTTTATGGTAACAAATCTGGATGCATTTGACAATCCACCAAGCTATCCCAGATTATATGGGGTTGCCTTTGTGTGGTGGTGAGAAAGACACGAATAAGTGTTTGGTCTTACGAAAGGGTTTTGTTCTCTCTATATAGTATAGTAGTGCTCTTTTGACATCTAAGGTGTGAAGAGCTCTTTCTGCAACCCTTTGTGGCTGCGAGAAGTATACAGGCAGCTCTACAGATTGATTGAGGTGGAAGGGAGAAATGACTTTAGGGAGGAATTTAGAATTGGTCCAGAACAACTTTATTAAGAGGCATCTGGAGAAAGGGTTCTTGAATGGTTAGTGCTTGTAGTTCACGAACTCTTCGTAGAGAAGTACTGGCTACAAGGAAAGCAGTTTTCCAGGTTAAGAATTGTAGCTCACATTTATGTAAAGGTTCAAATGGAGGACCCATTAGTCGTGTGAGAACGATGTTCAAATTCCATACAGGGGAAGATGGCACTCTGGGGGGAATAATTATTTTGAGTCCTTCCATAAAGGCCTTTATGGCAGATACTCTGAAAAGTGATAGGCGTTGTCTATTTTGTAGATATGCTGCTATGGCAGCCAGATGCAATCTGATGGAAGTATAGGCTAGGTTCATCTTTGCAGGTGTAGTAAGTAGCCTATGATGTGTTGGATAGACACATCTAGGGGATTAGTGTTATTGTTATTGTTATGGCAGTATACCACAAATCTTTTCCATTTGGCTGCATAGCATGCCCTAGTGGTAGGCCGTCTAGCTTCTTTGATGACGTTCATACAGTCAGGAGGAAGGTTAAGGTAACCGAATTCTAAGATTTCAGGAGCCAGATCGCTAGGTTGAGCTGAGCTGGGTCTGGGTGTTGGATCTCTCCATGGCTCTGGGTTAAGAGGCGTGGAGAGGGGTGTAGTTTTTGGTGCGGAACTACTGAGAGTTCCAGCAGTGTGGTGTGCCATGGCTGTCTGGCCCAAGTTGGAGCAACTAGGATGAGCGTCAATGAGTGTTGCTGTTGTTTGCGCACCACTAGTGGAATGAGTGGGAGAGGCGGAAAAGCGTACGCAAATCTGCCTGACCAGTTCATCCATATCGCAATGCCTTTGGACAATGGGTGAGGATACCTGGCGGCGAAGTTTAAGCATTTGGCGTTTTCTTGGGTGGCGAAGAGGTCTATCTGTGGTTGCCCCCAAGTCAGAAAAAACAGTTGAAGAACTTGTGGATGAAGTTCCCACTCGTGGATTTGTTCTGTTTGACGACGCAAGAGGCCGGCTATTGTGTTTTGGACTCCCGGGACATGTTGGGCTAGGAGAAAAATGTTCTGAGGTATAGCCCACCTCCATATGCTCTGTGCAAGTTGAGAGAGCTGCAGAGTGTGTGTCCCGCCTTGTTTCTGGATGTAATACATGGCTGTCATGTTGTTGGTGCAGACTAAGACAGTCTTGCCTGATATAGGCTTTTGAAATGCTTTCGGGGCTCGCAAGATGGCTAGTAACTCCAAATGGTTGATGTGGAGTAGTTTTTGTTGAGGTGTCCACCTGCCCTGCATGATGTGATGTAGTAGGTGAGCTTCCCAGCCTGAGAGCGATGCGTCCGCTGTTATGCCTATTTGAGGAACCGACTCGAGGACCGGTCGCCCTTTGGAAAGGTTTTTGGTGTTCCACCACTGCAGAGAGCGATGGGTACGACCGTCTACCAACACCAGATCTGTTAGCTGACCTTGAGCCTGGTTCCATTGACGTGCTAAGCACTCTTGGATAGGACGCATCTGGAGTCTTGCATAAGGTACTATGAATATGCAAGAGGCCATCATCCCTATGAGTTGCATGAACACTCAAGCTGGAAGAGTGTTGCGGTTGGAAACTGGTGAGAAGAGCTTGCATGCTTGCTATTCTGGCGGGACTGGGATAGGCGAGGGCTCTTGAGGTGTCAATTGTGGCACCGAGGTAATGTTGTGCGTGTGACGGTTGGAGCTGGGACTTGGGGTGATTTATTGTGAATCCCAGGTCGTGAAGTTGTTGAACTGGGCGTGAGTGTGTTGTACACATTGATTGTACGATTTGGCTTTTATGAGCCAGTCGTCTAGGTATGGGAAGACAAGAATGTTTTGTCTTCTTAGATGTGCTGCCACTACTGCTAGAGACTTGGTGAGCACTCTTGGTGCTGTGGTGACTCCGAATGGGAGCACCTTGAATTGATAGTGCTGACCGTCCACTACAAATCTTAGATATTTTCTGTGAGCGTTGTGAATAGGAATATGGAAATAGGCGTCCTTGAGGTCTAGAGTAGCAAGAAAGTCGTCCTGGGAAAGCAGAGGGAGGACCTGCTGAAGTGTGACCATGTGGAAATGGTCTGAATGTATGTAGAGGTTTAGCGGTTTGAGGTCTAAAATAGGCCTTAGAGATCTGTCCTTTTTTGGTATGAGGAAATAGAGGGCGTAGACTCCCTTGTTTTGTTGGTGCAGGGGAACTGGTTCTATTGCACTCTTTTGTAGGAGGAAGATTACCACCTGCTTTAAAAGTGACAGATGTTCTTGTGACATTGGACAGTGTTTGGGTGGGATGTTTGGGAGGTAGATGTTAGTTCGAGACAGTAGCCTGATTGAATTATTTCGTGGACCCACCTGTCTTAAGTGATGTTTAACCAGGCAGGGAGAAATTGGTGGAGACTCCCCCGACTGGAGTGGAATAGTCATGGGGAAGTTAATTTTGCCTCTGCCTTTGCTGTTATTCCCCCTGTAACCACCCCTTTGGTAGCCTCTGGCAAAGGTGGATTGTGCGGGAGCTTTGTAAGATGTGGAAGGGCTATCTGAGGAGTAGCGGTTCTAGCGGGTATTGACGCCGCTAGAACCTGAATCTCCATAGCGGGTATTTACGCCGCTAGTCCCTGAATTTTCAACCAGTGGATGACGGCAAATCAATTGGACTTCGCATTGACCCCCGGTCCCACGTATTAGTCTCTAGATTCCTTGGCATTGACGGCTGATTAAGCATTCACAGATACGCTTTATAAAATTGTGCCCCACTATATCTCCACCACATTGATTGGTTTTATATCTACATTTCCTAAATATATGGGCTCACCGCTGTTACAAACATCGTTAGAGTAGTCTGCATCTTGTATGCCACTTTCAGCCTTTTGTGATTGACCGATTGAAGCTTCCACTTGGCTGCATCTGCCTTGGGTCTTACTTTAAGCATTGGATTCTGTTGCAAACCAACAGTTGTTTATACTGAATGAAGCCCGCCACCATTACCAAAAGATCCTGGAATTTAACTCATGATCTGCTTTTCACAATAGACTTATATTATGCACCCTGAAGGAGCCTTTTGAGTTTCATGGGATCTCCAAAACGCGCGTCGGCGCTTTTTCTTGTTTATTATTTAATTGTATTGGTTTGATGTATGGTGTTTTGTCATTTATCCGTTTTGTAAAATTGTTTGTGTTTTTTTATTTGTAGACTCTGGTTTTTCCATGTTCTCTTACGGACTGATTTTGTAATTGTATTGTGTGTTGGGCTAGGATTGTGTTCTACATAATTTTTTTTATTGTTACTCATTTTGCACTCTATATATACAAAAAACTTTAAAGAAAAAGTATATAATTACATTATGAAAATGACATTTTGATAAATCTATATAATAAATTAATAAATTTTTTATTATACTTTTGGTTTGTGGGTGTGCCTAATTCTATGGACATATTGCCTATAATCGAAATATACATGTGAAGGAAGTTATGTTTTCTTTGCTATCTGAGGAGTAGCCTTGATGGGTGCTTCTGAATGATGAGCGACCAAAGGATCGTCTGGGAGCTTGCGATTGCAAGGCTCCCATAGATTTGGCGGTGTCTGTATCCTTTTTCATTTTTGAGGGATACGTCTACGTTTGGCCCAAATAAGTGTTGCTTATCAAAAGGTTGATTTAGTATATAACTCTGGACTTCTGGTTTAAAACCCGATATCCGTGACCAGGCATGCCTGCGCAAAAGGACACTGGTGTTGATTGCCCTTGAGGCGGTGTCTGCTGCATCTAGGGAACAGCGAATAGAGGTATGGGTGATAGTTTTACCCTCATGGATTAGTTCACTGGCCCTGTTTTTGTATTTGTCAGGGAGGTTTTGTATTTGTCAGGGAGGTGTTGCATTATGGACTCAAGTTCGTCATAATGTGCCCTGTCATATCTGGCTAGGAGCACTTGGGTGTTAGCAATGCGCCAAATATTTGCTGCCTGTGACGCTGTGCGTTTGCCGGAGGCGTCTAGGAGTGTGGATTCCTTGTCTGGTGGTGGTGCGTCACCTGACGTTTGGGAATTTGCCTTCTTCCTGGTGTTAGAGACTACTAGTGAGTCTAGTGGTGCAGGGCCCTTAATGTATACTGGGTCAGTAGGGGCAGCTATATATTTTTTCCTCTATCCTTGGGTTAATGACCTGAGCCCTGACCGGGTCTTTAAATATTTGTTGCGTGCTTAATGACCCCTTTAAGCATAGGTAGTGTTGTGGTGGACCTTTGTGTGCTGTCAAAGGTATCCATAAGGAAATACTCCTCTACTGGTTCTGTATGCAAAGCCACCCCCTGGTATTGAGCAGCTCGAAGGAGCTGGTTGAACCAGATATTGTCCTCTGGTGGGGAAGGCCTGGAGGGATAAATATCATCTTGTGGGGTGTAAGAGACATCTGGGACACTATAACCATCCCAGGGGTCAGGGGAGCCAGTAGGGGTAGGGTCCCCAAGGGGTTGATCTTGTGTACCTCATTCTGCATCGTCTGATGTGTTGTTATCATCTATTGGGGTAGGTGATGGTGTGGGAGACCGGTGTGGTAGGAAAGGAGGAGGAGGAAGAAAAGGAATCCTTAATGGAGAGGTGGCAAAGTCTCTCTTCTTTGGTGGTGGACCAGGGGCAGGCATGTGTAGTGGTCTTTTTTTGATACAGAGCATTAAATGACCAGCCTTAGGATATTTCATTAGAGTCTTTTGTGTTGGATCTGGTCGAAAAAGTTAATCTGTGGGAGACAGATCCATCGGTGCCGAGGGTTTCGGTGCCTTAAGTTTTTGGGGCGTCGCCTCGATAGCGGTTCTAGTCTTGGAACCGTGTGGTTTTGCAGTGTCTTTGAGAGTTGGACCCGGGTGCTGTTTTGTCGGTTCCGAGGTTTTCTGTTTGGAAGTGCGGGGCCTTTCGGCGGGCGGCTTTTAGTCACCTCCGAGGGTGTTGACGGTGCCGAAGAGCTGGTGCCGACCTTCGATGCAGAGTGCTTTGGTGTGGGAGCAGCGGTCGCGTGGATGATGTCGAAGACGCCTTTTTCTTCGGTGCCGGAGTTGGCTTGTCGGTACCGAGGGTAGGCTGATTCGAGCCCGAGTCGATAAAAGGCTTTGCAGGCTTCTTTACTGGGCCCAAAGGCGGGGCATGGGAAGCAGTGTCTCGGCGTGCACCCGGGCCCGAAGGTGGGGGTGGAACCGAAGCCTTTTTCGACATTGTGGAGGGGGTGGGTGGGTCGGGGTCGACGTCTGTACTCACGGCCCTTTGATCTGGAGTGATGTCTTAAACGTCTCAATCGTCTGCATCGGAAGCGCTGATGATGGCTTCCTCGACTGGACCCAGCTGCGGAACATAGACGCCCTCTTGAAAGATGTCGTTTGGGATCGAAGATGACGAGCGCGCCATTGTTCTTCAAGCTCGTTGGTCCTGGATGGTTTTTTTGGAGCGATAGGAGGCAAAAGCTGGACAGTCCCTGGCCTCGTGCTCCGGTGAGAGGCAGAGAATGCACACCTCATGTAGGTCGGTGTGGGTGAAATTTCGACCCACATCTAGGACACTTTTTAAATGGGGTCCTTTTCATGAGCCGGAGATGAGGCCCTGGTCGGCCTGAAGGCCTTTGTCGACGACCGGAATCGGAGACATCGAGTGCAAGGGCGCTGTGGTTGGAAACGCTATTGAAACAATACAGTCGAGATGGGAAGGATTGCGCGTCGAAGAGAAACCGTTAACGGTTCCAAGCTGGAACGCGAGAACACATCAGAGCCCGATGGCGGAAAAAAACAATCTGAGGATGGAGCCGAAGCCCATGCGCACTATGATCCAAAGGAGGAGTCACATACCTCGTGACTTTCAAAGACTTTCCAGGACAAAAACAAGTGCAAACATCCGGGCCCAACACCAGATGGCGATCAATGCACAGTGTGTAATCTGCAGCTCACATGCCTCAAACATAGTGTTTTCGGTTTTGAGATAAGTATTTGGTAGTGGGAGTTGAGGTTCTGGGGGTAGACTCAGGGGTCCCCCAGGGTTAAGGATGCACTCTAATTACACCCTCAGCTGCACTAGGGTGGCTGGGTGCAGAGTGCTGAGGCCCAAAGTTATCCACAGGGGATAGGGGGTCTTCGGTTGGTGGCTGCTGGCAAGCAGGCCACTTGCTTGTGGGAGCAAAGCTTCTGGACTTTAGCTCAGGGCAAATAGGGAAACAAAGTAGCACCAAAGGTGCACCCTCAGCGGCACTAGAGCAGCCGGGTGCAGGGTGCTGTTTCGACATTGGGCGCCCTGTTTATTTCAATGGGGAAAGCGGGTTTGCAAAGGCACTGCAGGCTTTGGGACAAAGGTCTTCTGGTGGAAGTTAGGGGCTGGTGAGGCACCATCGGTTTGGGCACCCAAGGCTGTGGGGCGTCGAGTGCAGGGGTGCCTTTTGGGGTCGGATCTTCTTACCAGCTCCTGGTCGCGGGTGGGGGGACCTTCTGGATTTAGACTGCAGGCATTGGCTGGAGGCAGGTCAGGGGTTGCCAGATCTCAGGTCATGATCGCAGAGGTGACCACCTCGTGGTGTTTGCCCGCTCGGGCGGTGGAAGGTGGGTGCAGAGTAGGGCGGATTTGCGGTGTCTGGTCGGAGCCAGATGTTGCATAAGAACAAATCCGGTGTTCATGGGAGACAAAGTCTTTGTGGTTGAAGGCAGGCAGGTCCTCCGGGGTTTTCGAGGTTGCTGGCTGCAGACACACCAGGATTTTGCAGGAGCAGGTTCGAGGTGGAGACAGGCCGTTAGGGCTGGGGCCAAGTCAGTGGGTGTCTTCCTCTTGTAAGCTGCTGCACAGCTGTTTGGTCCTCCTTCTCCTTGTAGTTTCTTCTTGTCTGCGCAACAAGGTTTAGGGGTGCCCCCAAATAATAGATTTAGGGGCGTTACAGGTAGGTAAAAGCCAGGGACCAATGGGTCCCTTCCCTGGGGAGGGGACACCCCCTATTATGCCACTCGCTAGTGGGAGGGGGGCAGGTGCCTGTCCTTGGTTGGCTGAGTCCCCCCATCTGCAAGATGGCAGAGACTGAGATTTGTGCTTCACCTCGCCTCATCCACCTGAGTGGTGGAGTTGGCAGAGGTGGGCACACCTCTCTTCCTCACTTGCAATTCCCGCCGGTTCTCCCGCCCAAAGTGGGGGTCAGAACCAATGGGGACCAGTTGCTGAAAGCAGCAAGTGGCCTGGGGAATTTCAAAAAGGCGGCAAGCCTTTTAAGCTTTCCCTTCATGAACCCTGCCCATCCTGGGGAGGAGGCTTGGCACCTCGTCCCAGGATGTCCATTTTTTCAGGCCCCAGAGAGCAGCAGGCTCTCGACCTAGGGGTCCAGAAACATGTCTGGTGGTGGCAGCTGAAAGCAGCCACTCAGCCTGGACACTAGTGGTCGTTTAGGTTTCAGGGGGCATCTCTAAGATGCCCTGTGTGTACATTTTTCATTAAATCCAACACTGGCATCAGTGTGGGTTTAATGTGCTGAGAAGTTTGATACCAAACTTCTCAGTTTTCAGTGTAGCCATTATGGTGTTGTGGAGTTCGTAATGACAAACTCCCAGCACCATATACTCTTAATGACAGCACTGCACTTACAATGTCTAAGAATGGACTTAGACACTGTAGGGGTACAGGGCTCATGCACCTGTTCCCTCACCCCTGGTATAGTGCACCTAGCTAGAGGGCGACTGATTTGTGCCAGGGCAGTGGGTTGTAGGCATGGCACACAGAGATGTATGCTATGTCGGCTCTTCACTTTGTTCTGCACCAAAACACGCAGCCTGCAACTGCAGTATGTGTGTGTGTAAGGGTACAGGACCTCTAAGGGGGGCACAATAAGTCGGCAACCCTTTGAAGCCTTCGCTGCTCACAGTGCCCTGGGTACCTGTGGTACCATTTACCAGGGGCTTACTTGTGGCCAGAGATGCCAATTGGGTTTAGGCTTCAATGTAGTTTTAGGGAAAGAACATAGGCCCTGGGTACCTGATTAGCAGGAGTTCAGGGCACAATCAAAGCACATCAGCAATTCTGCAAAATGTGGGGGCAACCATGCAGAAAGAGGGCTCTTTCTCAAACTGACAAACTCCTTCACCTTCTGAGTAATCTGGGGCCAGTAAAAGTGGCTAACTAGCCTTTTCCAGGTTTTGGATTGGCCCAGATGTCCAACTAGAGGGATGTCATAAGCTAAAGTTAGGGACTCCCTGTACTTCTGAGGCACTACCACTCTCCTAGTGGCTCCAGGTTTGGGGTCTCTGGCCTCAGTGTACAGTAGTCCCTCTTCCCAATAAACTCTGTGGGTACCACTGACATCTCTCTTTTCCTGTGCAGTAGCTTGCTGCCTCAGGCTTTCAAGAGTTGGACAGTCCTGCTGTCCAAGGCACAGCTCTTCCCTAGATGGCCCCACAGGGCCTAAGACTTCAACCTGGCAAGCTCCATGGGCTCAGATCCCTCTGGGGTGTCCAAGTCCTCTCCCTGATGGGAGGGGTCCTGATCCTTTTGCTGTACCGAAGCGGATTCCCCAGTCTTCTTACCTTTCCTTGTGGAAGGTTGAGACATACTTTCAGGCTTCAACAGTTTTTCACCCCGTTTTCTGCTCTGTGCTCTTGTTTTTACACACACCTCAGGGATGTCCAGCATTGCTGCATGGGTTTTCATACTGAGGCTTTCAGGTCATTGCCAAGCAGACATGCAACTGGTGGCTTTGGAGAGACCACTACCCATTTTGCCCCCCCCCCCCCCAGTCTAATGTCACCATAGCCATTGTATGGTTAGTTCTAACACATCAGCAATTTAGCAAAAAGTGGGGGCAACCATGCAGAAAGAGGGTGCTTTCTCACAGGAGATTATTCAAAAACATGTAAAACCTACAAAGATTCCATTATGTCAATTGAAAATGCTGCCCTTTTCAACTTCACTCTAGAAATTCAGCTTTGTCTCTACAGTGCACAATAAATAGCAGAATACGAAAGGCTTTTGGCAAAAATTAAGAAATAGTAAAACAAGGACTTAGAAATATAAGGCAGACAGTTATAGCCTATTCTTGGGTTTGGATAGAAAACCAGAGACTGGAAGGCTGCAGGTACTCACCCGGATAAGTTTTGCAACATGAGTTTTCCCACTGCCTGGTAAACCTCGCATAATGATGACAATCTAAAAAAGAAGACAAACAATTTACCATCAGATTTATTCAACCTGAAGTTTAAATTTAGATAAATTTAGGGGTCTGTAAAATATATATTCCAAATGCAAATATAAGATAAGGTGACACGTTGCATATTGAGCAGCTGTGAAAATTGTCAACTTTGCCGGCAAGAAGTTTTTCTTGAAAAATTACTGTGCCACAGTTCTTGTATAAAATGAAATATTCTCACCTGCAACAATAGTTTTCCACCAAGGAAATCCTTCCGATATACATAAACTAAAACAATGACACAAATAAATCCCATCCACAAGATGGCATCTGGGAAACTGACGATAAAAAAAACAAAAAAATAACATTTCAATTGAAAGAGCAATTTACTTTGCTGTAGGGCCTTCATGCTTACAAAGTAACTCACTTTTTAGATTCATAACCTATTTTAAAATTTACAAACATCAAGTTTCCAAACATTCACCAGTAAAATAAACAGTTAACATGTCTTTAGCAGCTTAGCTCAAGTTCATCCACAACTCCTGACTTCAGTGTTCAAATTCTGAACATGACGCCTGCAACATGAAGCACTCAAAGAAACCAGTTGAAAAGCTGATCTTACAGTTAAGCTTTGTTAAGTACTTCTAGATTCACTAATACTTTTTTCTATGACCAAGCTTTTGGGCCTTGGTGATTATTTGCAAAGTTTTTCTATTGACGATCAACCTAGATGGAGTGCACATCACTTCCTATGACAGATCATAAGCTGAATATATGCCAACAACTTCCATTTTAGCATTTTTTCTCTTTTTTTGCACAACTCCCATCCTTCAACATGGAAGGGGTTACATGTGAATCAAGAAAAGCTTTGAGAGTAAAATGTATTCATAAGGCAAGTTATTGATTTCTTTTGAATCATAAAGCTCTTCTAGCTTCACAGGCTGTACACATATTTAGTGGTATGACATCCCTTTGGAGGGGTGAGTGAAGAGGGAGTGGTGCTAAACCAATATCTTACAACCGACTGACCTACTACTGCATCTTTACTTGTTTCACAGTGGTGTCATGTTTTGATGTCCATGTTGCTGCCCAGCCTGTGTTTTGTGAAGATACATTAGGCGTAAGAGCTAATGAGAAGGCCGTTTTTGGTGTCATGTTTAAGAGAGGCTTTATGCAATGGAAGGCTTCATTAGTCTTGCAAATACTAGATTTAAATTCCATTGTGGCCTTGAAAAAGCACGTGGAGGATATAAACTAATTGGTTTAGGAAAACAAGAATTGCATTGTCTCTCTCTAAGAATTGAAATCTTGATTACAACATGCATAAAGTTTGGACGTGGAAATATTCGGGGTTACTAAAATGGGCGCCATGTTACAAATTGTTAATTTATCTAGGATTGCAGGAACTTGAGGTATCCGTGGAAAAATCTCAGCAAACATCCCACACCAGCTTAACAGGGCATTCCCCTCCAACAAGTTAGTAATGACTTGATGCAGAGTTCTGGTTCTGGTTTCTAGGGTTGCAAACAGATCTAGATGTGGTGTTCCATAACGCACAAAAGCATTTCTACAAATGACTTGGTTTTAATACCCATTCAAGTGGTGTGGCTGGTTGTATGCTTGCATCCGAGACAGCTGGTTTTTGAACCAAACCTGTAATGCTCTGCTATACAATCTTACATTTGCAATCAAATACATGAAGCTAACATGACCAATAACATCTGGACAGATCTCACTGTCACACTGAGACATCAGGGAATTATACATTTTTCCTGCAATACATTAACCCTTCTTATTGATGGTAAGGCAGTCACCTTCACGGTGCCAAATGCTGCCTTCAAGGATGTCTTCTGTAGTAAGGAGGAGGATTTCTTCGAACTGACAGTGAAGCCCAACTGACGCAGCTGCTTTGCCACTACTTGCTAGTTCAATTATTTTTTAAGCATCTTTTCCTTTATCAACCAATTGCCCCTGTAAGGATACATATGAATGGCTTGCCAACACCTTTGATGCGGACTTTACGCCGAACTGTAACACTTTGAACGGGAAATGTATCCCATCATAACATTTTTGTTGAGCTGGATGCATTGGGGCTCGGAAGTAGCGTGCCAGACTTACTGTCACCATGTAATTGCTTCTCTCCAATAATGGAGTCACCCCCAGGAGAGGTGTGATTGGAAAATTTTGATGAATTTGTTCATGAACTGGCAGTCCGATATTGATCATATATTTAGACTATTTTATGAAATATGACAGTACTCTGAATGTACTCTTATTTCCTGCAGATGATTTTTTCTATTCCATCTTCAGTGTTTCTCATGGCTTCCAGTGATAGGTGTGCTTTCAGTAAAATTTTCTCTACTCTGCCCAGTCCTTCTAAGATTCTTCAGAACTCCTTCGGTGTTCTTCTCGGGGACGAGGATGTTTCAGGTGCCACCACCACTTCGAGAGGTAAGTTGGGTAGTTGTAGGTTAGGTGGGTACCCTGGGATTGGGCACAGGGGGCCGCAGGGCGCCGGGTGCAGGGGTGCCTTTTGACGTCGGGAATCTTACCCTCTGGTTGATCGCGGTTGGGGTGGCACTCGGTTCTAAGGCTGCAGGCTTCTTCAGGGATGTCGAGGGGGGTCCTTGGGTGCCGGACTCGGGGTCACAGTCGCCGTGGGGTCGTCCTCAGGGTCTTTGTCCACTCCGGCACTGGCCAGGCTTGGCTGGTGCAGAGTGTGTTGGGTCCGCGGTTCCGGGCTGCTGCCAGGGGTTAAAAATAGGTTTCTTGAGTAGAGCCTCTACTCATGGGAGTCCCAGGGGCTTAGAGCCAAAAGGTAGCCAGGTCCTCCGGGGTTGGTGAGGTTGCTGGCCACGAGAGATGCCGCACTGGTGCAGGTTCGAGAGTCGACAGGCCGGTAGGGCTGGGGCCAAAGCAGTTGGTGTCTTCTTCTCTTTTTAGCAGCTGCAGGGCAGGTCCTTGTTCTTCTTGCTCTTCTTGTAGTTTTCTATCTGGAATCTGAGGAAGGAAGGTTCAGGGTGCCCCTAAATACTAGATTTAGGGGCGTTACAGGTAGGTGAAGGCCAGGGACCAATGGGTCCTGGTCCTGGGGTGGGTACACCCCCTATCCTGCCTCTCTCCTGTGGGAGGGGGCAGTAGCCTAATCCTGATAGGGTAGGGCCTCCCATCTTCAAGATGGCGAGAGCCCGGAGATGTGCTTCACCTCGCCTCCCCCACCTGAGGGGTGGGGTGGGCAGGCTGGCACATCCCCTGTCCTTGTATGGGGTTTCCGGCCAAGCTTCCCGCCAGAGTGGGGGGTTGCAGTGGCCTGGGGAAACTCCAAATGGCGGCCTGCCTTTGAAGCTTCCCTTTGCTCATCCTGGGGGAGGAGATTTCTCACCTCACCCAGGATGTGCATTGTTGCAGGCCCGGGAGAGCAGGGGCTCTCCCACCCAGGGGTCCAGCAACGTGTCTGCTGTGTGGCAGCCTGGGCACCCTCAGAGCAGACGTGGATTGTAAGTTAGCTGTAAGGGGGCATCTCTAAGATGCCCTCTGGGGTGCTTAGTACATTAAATCCTACACTGGCATCAGTGTGGGTTCAATGTGCTGAGAAGTTTGATACCAAACTTCCCAGGCTTCAGTGTTGCCAATATGGTGCTGTGGAGCTCGTGTTTGACAAGCTCTCAGCACCATGTACTCTTAAATGACAGCACTGCACTTACAGTGCCCAGGAATGGACCCGGGTACTGTAGGGGCACAGGGCTCCTGCTCCTGTGCCCACACCATAGGCGTAATGCACCCAGCTAGAGGGGTGGCTGACATATGCCTTGGCAGTGTAGGTGATGGGCATGGTACACAGTGATGTGTGCCATGTCGACTCTTTGTTTTGTCCTGCACCCAGACACTCAGCCTGCAAGGGCAGTGTGTGTGTAAGGGTACAGGGCCTCTGAGGGTGGCACAATGAGTGCTGCAGCCCTTAGAGGCCTTCCCTGGCCACAAGGCCCTGGGTACCTAGGGTACCATTTATCAGGGGCCGACATGTGGCTAGGGTTTGCCAATTTGGAGTTTGTGTGGTTTAAGGAAGGAACATAGGCCCTGGGCACCTGATTGGCAGGAACCCAGGGTACACTCAATCGAAGTACATTCAGCAATTTAGCAAAAAGTGGGGGCATACCATGCAAGAAAGATGGCACTTTCTCACAAGAGCTCACCAGTCCAATTCAAAGGCTACATCCCCAGGAACACAGGTTGGACAACTGGCTTCTCCTTCCCTGTTGCCAGTCTGTATACCTCAACAATAGAGCAGCCCATCTCTTAACTTTCCCATTTGCCCTTCAAAGGCAGCTTCTCCTTTGAAGCTCGTCTTTTGGGCCAACACCCATGTGGCTTACTGTGGGACGGAGGTAGCACTTCTCTCCTGTGCAGGACCCTATTGTATATTGTCCTGATAGTCGTTAGCATATCTCCCCAAAAGGACAGAAAGCTGTCTGACGCACAGAAAGCGGTATGACGGGCAGACCCAGCGTACGAAAATAAACGAGCACTGGAAACTTTGGATAACTAAAGTGGCAACTTTTAAAGTTTCACTTTGCCCACCAGTGACCATGAATTTAATCTAATCATTAAATCAGATTTGATGCACTGATTCTTTTGATACCTTAGATTACAAACGTTATTAGCCCCCACACAGACGCTAGCAGGGCTGAGATTTAAGCTTGTAACTCTGTAGTTGAAAATGGGACTATCCTATCCACAGATTGTTTACTGTTGTAACATGAAAAAGTACATGACCACTTGTTAAACAAACAGCACCCTGCTTAGGGACGCATAGGCGAACCTTAAGGTTAACTTGCGTATATTGAAAAGGGAAGTTTGTACTTTGCCATTACTTTAAACTGCAAGGTCGAGTTAGCAGTTTTAAACTGCCCTTCCAGTCTGAAGTTGCAGGATAGGACCCATGTTTTACCTTGTCACGCTCGTGGTGGCACAAGCAGTGCTGTAGTCCAAGAGTGACACCTCGACTTATAGGCCCCTAGCCACCACTGACAATATATACTATGGACTCACAAGTTGAGCTATGCCATTTGGGGGACAAGTTAATTAAACACACACCATTTCAAGGGGCAGACTACATGCATTGAGCCCTGTTTAGCATGGCTTAGGGCATTTCATATCCATTACACCAGAAAAGATTGGTCAAAATGGGGGGCAGGGGCAAAAAGTGGCAGTAAAACTACAAGAAGCCCGCTTCCTTAATTATCACCAGAATCTTTTGTCTATGATACGTAGTTTCTGACAAATGAGCCCCTAAAGAATATAAACACAATTTGGGGCAAGGAACTCTATAAAAAAAATAACCTGCAGAGGCTAATATATCTGCGCTCAATAAAAACTGAGAAACCAATTGGGTTGCAAGCTGGTTTCTTGACAACAGGGACTTAACTGTGCAGTACCTCAAAATGTGTGGCAATATATGCAACACAGATCAGGTAAGAAAATTATCACACCATCTGTATGCTCAGCTGCTCTAAACATTGTAAGAAGTAATAAATGTCTGCACACTCTTGAAAAATAGGATGACAGATTAAAGGAAGATTGCTAGAATAGACAATCAGAAAAGCAACACACAGAACGCAAAAACTTGAACAATTAGGAAAGCAATTATTGGACAAACACACAACCAGTAAACTCAGATAGCAGCATGCATACAGATAACAAAAAGTGCCATTAAAAGGAAACCTGAACACTGTGATGAGTGGTATGTGAATTCATGAGATCAAATAAACATATAGGTATGTCAATACCGAACTGGATGTTGGCTACTTACTCGCTCTGGTCTTGTCTTTCGACCTGGGGGCTTCAAAATGTCATCCACATTTTTTGTCTCTGGTTTCCTTTCGACACGTGGAGCTGGAGGCGGTGGTGGGGCAACCGGTGGTTGAGTAGCTAGTCTCTCTTCAGGGAAAATTCTTCGATCTCCTACAATGAAACCATTTGAGAAGATGTAAATATTTATGTTAATTGATGGGACCACTATTAGAGCACCAACCTTCTAAGAAGCGTGATTACAAATGATAAGATTTGTTGGATAACTTATAAAGTGCAAACAAATGTCCGAGGGTGGCAAAGCACTAAAGTGGTTAGTCTACTTGGGGGCGAGAGCATCATCCCTATATAAAAAAAAAAAAACCTTACAAGGCAAAAAGCCAGGTCTTCAAGATGAAGGGAAGATAGAAAAACCTATGCAGTCATGCAAGTTCCTGGTCCATCCAATATTTGCTCTCCAATCAAATTTGCACTCTAGAGTACAAGGTAGAGGCAAACAGGTCACCCAAAGTGAATCCCCAACAGCAGTTACCATGGCTACTGCCCACTCAGTCCACATCATGGCCACAACCTTTTACAAGTCTTATTCCTGAGGCCCTGGGGAAGTCAGAAGCTACTGGGCCATACCCTTGTGTAGACAAGATAGTTTACCACTGGTGTTCTTTGGCCACAATACTATTAACTTTGGACATGGATCATATTGACTTTGTTGGGGTGTCTGGCTGCCATTATTTCTATGAAATACTTGCCTTTAGTGTCACCGTATCTGATCACCAGGAGATGGAGTGGCTAGAGGTTCAATACAGTATTACCTTAAGCACCACAAAATATCATTGTCCAGTCAGTGCTTAAGTTTATAAACATGAAAGGGCTAAACAAAAAAATACTGATATACTTAAAATAACACACAAAGAAACCAGAAGGTTTTAACATTCCGGGCCAGAAACACAACACAGCATCTTCATAGCTTCCTTGTTGACATTCAGCTCTCTGATCAATGTTAACATATGTGGGGTTCCTTTGGGTCACTTAGGAGCATTAGCATATCTTAGAAACATACAGGATTCACTGGCGGTGCCCAAACTCTCCTTTGACCTGCTAGTGATACCCAAAAATAACAGTCTAAGAATGTCACCTCAAATTATTCCATTGATTAAAAGTGCAACAAGCTAAAAGCTCCAAAAGGCCCCTCCTCAAAACTAAGCACCTAAATAAGGTGTCCACCCACAGTCACCTTTGGGTTTTTCTGCTGGTTTCTAGGATGATACGGTATGTAGTGACAAGAGCCTGACAGTAGGAAGTCAAAATCTAGAATCCAGAAAAGGACTCAATTGGACTCTGCCAGGACAGCTGGCAAGGTCATGACTAGATACCACTTCTGTTCCTTAAGATGCATTTATGAGAAAAAGGGTTGGGGGTTGTTTCACACCATCCACAAGTCACAGTTGGGATTTTATATTGGACAGGTCATCTTTAGGACTAGGCACACACATCATTCACTGGAATCATTGATGGCCATGGTAACTGAACTGATTTAGAGTAAGAGTGACAGCCACATTGGCAAGTGACACCTTTTAAAGCTCAATAGCTAACGATCTGATTCAAGCATAATAAAGGTGACCATCAGCCAAAAGATCAGACTCCCTGCAAAAGGATGAACACTGACCATCTCCCAGTCCCACTACAGTTTATGTTAAGAAACTGTAATGTCTTTCAAACACAGTTAACTCGACCTAGATGAAAAGGTGACTGAACTTTACAAAAATATTTTGATTTGTTCTAGAGAGATATGGTCTATGAAGAAATGCTGGAAGAAAGAAGTTCTCTTCCGCAGTTACAGTTCTCTCCCAGATGTGAGAAAATGCCATCTTTCTTTCATGGTATGCCCCCACTTATTGCTGAATGTACTTTGAGTGTGCCCTGGACTCCTGCCAATCAGGTGCCCAGGGCCTATGTTCCTTCCCTAAACAAAAACCTCAAACCCAAATTGGCAAACCCTGGCCTCATGTCAGCCCCCGGTAAGTGGTACACTAGGTACCCAGGGCCTTGTGACCAGGGAAGGCCTCTAAGGGCTGCAGCACTCATTGTGCCACCCTTAGAGGCCCTGCCCTGGCAGGCTGAGTGTCTGGGTACAAGACATAACAGAGTCAACATGGCACACATCCCTGTGTGCCATGCCCACAATCTACACTGCCCTGGCATACATCAGACACCCTTCTAGCTGGGTGCCTGTGGTGTGGGCAGGAGCCCTGTGCACCTACAGGCCCCAGGTCCATTCCTGGGCCCTGTAAGTGCAGTGCTGCCATTTACGAGTACATGATGCTGGGAGCTTGTCAAACACGAACTCCACAGCACCATAATGGCAGCACTGAAGACTGAGAAGGTTGGTATCAAACTACTCAGCACATTGAATCCACACTGATGCCAGTGTGGGATTTAATGTACCAAGCACCACAGAGGGCATCTTAGAGAGGCCCACTGAAACCTAACCTACAATCCACGTCTGTTCTGAGGCTGCGTAGGCTGCCACACAGCAGACATGTTGCTGGACCCCTGGGTAGGAGAGCCCCTGCTTTCCTGGGTCTGCAACAATGCACATCCTGGGCGAGGTACTAAATCTCCTCCCCCAGGATGGGCAGGGGGAAGCTTCAAAGGCATGCCGCCTCTGTGAGCTTCCCCAGGCCACTGCAACCCCCCACTCTGGTGGGAAGCTTGGCCGGAAACCCCAAATAAGGACAGGAGATGTGCCAGCCTGCCAAACCCACCCCTCAGGTGGGGGAGGCGAGGTGAAGCACATCTCCAGGGCTCTTGCCATCTTGAAGATGGGAAGCCCTGCCCAATCAGGATTAGGATACTGCCCCCCTCCCACAGGAGAGAGGCAGGATAGGGGGTGTACCCACCCCAGGACAGGGACCCATTGGTCCCTGCCCTTCACCTACCTGTAACGCCCCTAAATGAATATGCTACTTACCAGTATGCATCTGTTCTTGGCATGTAGGGCTGCTGACATTCATATCTGTGCATAGATCGCCGCCTAGTGTTGGGTCCGGATGTTTGCACGTTGTTGTCCTGGAAGAGTCTTCGAAGTATCCTTGGATAGGTGACTCCTCCCCTGGACTACAGTGCGCATGGGCATCCTCTCCATCCTCAGATTGTTTTTCGCCATTGTGGCAGTGATGGAGTAGATACAGAAAGTGATGACCATGCTTGCAGTAATTCTGAGAGCTGCAGCTGCGACAGGCGCCGGGGAGGAGGGAGGGCGATATGAATGTCAGCAGCCCTACATGCCAAGAACAGATGCATACTGGTAAGTAGCATATTCAGTTCGAGGCATGTGGGCTGCTGAATTCATATCTGTGCATAGAATACATAGCAGTGCCCTCTATTAGCGGCGGCTACCAGTGCCAGCTGCAGCGGTCTGAAAAAGTGTTTTGAGAACAGCCTGTCCTACAGCTGCCTGCTGTTTTGACTGCACGTCTACACAATAGTGTTTTGTAAATGTGTGTGTAGTGGACCATGTGGCTGCTCTGCATATATCATGCAGGGGAATATTTCCTAGAAAAGCCATGGAAGCCCCCAACTTGCGCGTTGAGTGGGCTCGTGGTGGAATAGTTAATGTGCGTTTTGCCTTTTGATAACAGATTTGAATACACTTAACTATCCATCTGGCTATCCCTGCTTTGGAGATGGCGTTACCTTTGTGGTGCGGGGCAAAGGCAACGAACAGTTGTTTTGTTTTCCTGAAGGGTTTAGTTCTGTCGATGTAGTACATGAGGGCCCTCCGTACATCTAGTGTATGTAGTGCCCTTTCTGCGACAGTTTGTGGGTTTTGGAAGAAAACGGGCAGTTCAATAGTTTGATTCATGTGGAACTGCGATATTACTTTGGGCATGAATTTGGGGTTGGTACGTAGTACGACCCTATTGGCGTGAACCTGTATGAATGGCTCTTGAACGGTTAGTGCCTGGAGTTCACTAACTCTTCTTAAGGAAGTAATCGCTACCAGGAAGGCTACTTTCCAGGTAAGGAATTGAATCTCGCATGAGTGTAGAGGTTCAAAGGGTGGACCCATCAGGCGTGTGAGGACCAAGTTGAGGTTCCACATTGGAGCCGGTGGGTGGCTTGGTGGAATGACTCGTTTGAGTCCTTCCAAGATTGCTTTGATGGCAGGCACTCTGAATAGTGAGAGGTGCTGCCTGGTTTGCAGATAGGCTGATATTGCGGTCAAATGGACACGTATAGAGGTGTACGCCAGATTGCATCGGTATAGGTGTAAGAGGTAACAGATGATGTTTTGGATGGATGCGTCCAGCGGGTTAATGTCATTATTACCGCAATAAATGACGAACCTTTTCCATTTGGCTGCATAGCAAGCCCTTGTAGTGGGTCTCCTGGCCTCCTTGATGATGTCCATACAGTCAGGTGGCAGGTTGAGATAGCCAAACTCTAGGACTTCAGGAGCCAGATCGCCAGGTTCAGCTGTTGCGGATCTGGGTGCTGAATCTCTCCATGGTTCTGCGTCAAATGCGCGGGTTTGATCCGCAGCCTTTGATGCGGCACCACGGAAAGTTCGAGGAAGGTGGTGTACCACGGCTGGCGTGCCCACATTGGAGCAACTAGGACGAGTGTCAGGGAGTGTTGTCTGAGTTTGCGAGCCACCAGCGGTATCAACGGCGCTGGGGGAAAAGCGTACGCAAATCTGCCGGACCAGTTCATCCATATCGCATTGCCCTGCGACTGCGGATGGGGGAACCTGGCGGCGAAGCTTTGGCATTTTGCGTTTTCGCTTGTCGCGAATAGGTCTATCTCTGGATGACCCCACTGCTGGAAGTACGGTTGGAGTACCGATGGGTGTAGCTCCCACTCGTGCATCTGGTGGCTGTGTCTGCTGAGCAGATCCGCCATCTGGTTGTCCTTGCCAGGGAGGTGTTCCGCCATGAGGAACATGTTCCTCTGAATGGCCCACTTCCACATGCTCTGAGCCAGATGAGACAACTGTGGAGAGTGTGTTCCTCCCTGCTTCTGTATGTAGTACATTGCGGTCATGTTGTCCGTCCGGATCAACACGACCTTGTTGCATAGATGTACTTTGAATGCCTTCATGGCCAGGAAGATTGCCATCAGATCCAGAAGGTTGATGTGCATCTTCTTTTGTTGTGTCGTCCATAGGCCCTGCACAGTGTAGTGGAGTACATGAGCTCCCCATCCCTGGAGAGACGCGTCCGCAGTCAGTACTATCTGTGGGACAGGCTCTTGGAATGGTCGGCCCTTGCAAAGGTTTTGTGGATTCCACCAATGCAGAGAGTTGTATGCCCGACCACTCACCAACACTAGGTCTTTCAATTGTCCTTGAGCCTGATTCCACTGACGTGCTAGGCACTCCTGAAGCGGGCGCATGTGTAATCTCGCGTGCGGGACTATGAAGATGCAGGAGGCCATCATGCCTATCAACTGCATAAACACTCGCACTGGAAGTGAGTGATTGGGTTTGAACTTGGAGATCAGCAGTTGTATGCTGTTGATCCTCACTAAATTTGGCTGAGCTGTGGCCGCCAGAGTGTCTATAGTCGCACCTAGGTACTGTTGTACGTGTGCGGGCTGGAGATGGGACTTTGGGTAATTTAGTGAGAATCCCAGACTGTGGAGGAGATGAATGGTGCGGGACATGTGGCTGGCACATTGCTGGGCTGACTTCGCTTGAACGAGCCAGTCGTCTAGGTAGGGGTAGACGTGTATATGCTGCCTCCGTAGATGTGCTGCCACTGTAGCTAAGCACTTCGTGAAAACCCTGGGCGCTGTTGTCACGCCGAAGGGAAGGACTTTGAATTGATAGTGCTGCCCCTGAACAGTGAACCTGAGGTATTTTTTGTGTGAGGGGTGGATGGGTATGTGGAAATACGCATCCTTGAGGTCCAGTGTGGCTAGGAAGTCTCCCTGCTTGAGAAGCGGAAGGACTTGCTGTAGAGTGAGCATATGAAAGTGCTCTGAAAGAATGTACTGGTTCAGGGGTCTCAGGTCTAATATAGGTCTGAGTGAACCGTCCTTTTTTGGAATTAGGAAGTAGAGGGAGTACACCCCCGTACCCTGCTCGTGGATGGGTACGACCTCTATAGCGCCTTTTAGAAGCATACTTTGCACCTCTTTCTGTAAGAGCGTTAAGTGCTCTGAGGACATAGGACGGTTTCTTGGAGGAATTGTGGGTGGAGTGGAGGTTAGCTCTAGACAGTAACCGTATTTTACAATATCTTTGACCCACCTGTCCGTGGTGATGGAGTTCCACGTGGACAGGAACCTTTGTAGCCTTCCCCCGACAGGTGTTATGTGGTCGGGAGGAAGGGAGAGGGCGTCACTGCTTGTTCTTGGGGGAGGACCTGGTGTTGCCGTAGCCGCGTCCTCTGCCCTTCGTACTGGAGCCACGATATCCACCCCGGGTGTTTTTATCGTAGGTGGTCTGTGTATTGCCTTTGTTATATATTTGTTGTGACCCCTGTCCTCTACCTGCTCCCTTGTTTCCGGGGCGACGAAAGGAGCCGCTCCGAAAGGACTGAGTTTGGAGAGCGCCCATGGACTTTGCAGTGTCCGTGTCCTTTTTTATCTTTTCAAGGGTGGTGTCAACCTCTGGCCCGAATAGATAGTCGGGGTTGACAGGCTGGTTGAGTATATTGTTTTGTACCTCAGGCTTGAATCCTGAGATTCGTAACCAGGCATGTCGTCGCAGCATGACGCTTGTGTTTATGGCCCTGGCAGCCTTGTCTGCAGCATCTAGTGCACACTTGATGGAAGCATTCGTGAGTAGCTGTCCTTCTCTGATGAGCATTTCTGCGCCTTCCTTGAACTGGTCAGGGAGATGTTGGAATATTTGCTCGAGTGTGTCATAGTGCGCTCTATCATAGCGAGCAAGGAGCGCTTGAGTGTTGGCTATGCGCCATATGTTGGCTGCTTGGGCGGCAACTCTCTTGCCAGAGGTCTCTAACACCTTGGACTCTTTGTCCGGGGGAGGAGCGTCACCTGTCGTTTGCGAGTGTGCCCTCTTGCGAGCATTCGCTACGACAATGGAGTCTAGTGGTAATTGTCCTCTGATGTAAGTAGGGTCCCCAGGTGCTGATCGGTATTTCTTATCAATCCTGGGGTTTATCACTCGTGCCCTGGTGGGTTCCTTGAAAATGTCCTTGGCTGGTTTGAGGACTCCTTTCAACATGGGCAGAGTCTTTACATGCCGTTCTGAGGATGCGAAAGTGTCCATAAGAAAGTCATCTTCGACGGTGTCAGAGTGAAGCTGCACCCCATGGTTATTGGCAGCACGTTCAATAAGAGCGTTGAAGGCTGCAGTATCCTCTGTGGGGGATGTTTTTGCCCCATAGAGTTGTGGGTCCTGTGTATCGAGAGATGCACCTGGGTCCACCGGGTCGCCCCAAGTGTGATCAGGGTCCTGCTGGTCATCAGGGTCTGTGTCTCCATGGTAGGGGACTTGGTCATCCATGTAGTCCTCCAACGCATCCGTGTCGGAACGTGTGGGGGAGAATAGTTGTGGATCCTGGTAGGATGAGTGGAAAGGTTCATAAAGGAGAGGTTCTGATTCTACAGGCAGCTTCCTTTTTAGTGGGATCCTGAAAGGGTCCAACGGTGGTTCCGAAGTTATCCTTCGCTCGTGGAGAATCATCCTGCCAGTGTTGGCGTCGATGACACGTGACGGAGACGTCTCAGCAGGTGTAATCGTAGTCTGGGTGACCCGTGTCCTGAGTTGGAACATTTTCGGGATTGTTGACGGAGGCAAGCCAAAGGTAATGTTGGCTGGCACCGAAGAGGCTGCCGGAGCTTCGATGGGACCGGAACCCGACGGGTCCTGGAGGGCAGCCTTGGTTTTGCTGCTTTGTGTCGCACCAGGTCGTCCTTGGGGCGCCTTTGAGGCTTTGGCACCGACCAGGTTCGTAGAGGCGGCCGTGGACTTTTTCGGCGCCGGTGTTTCATCGAGTCGAGGTGCGGAGATGACCGTCGACGTCTTCGATGCGTGAGGCTTTGGTGTCGTCGAGGGAGCGATGCGAGGCGCAGCAGGCGGCGCAGCCCTCGGTGTCAGTGGCGTTGGTGCCGGGAGCCGAGTAGGTTTGTCGGCGCCGAAGGCCTTTTTCCGTTTATCGACTCCGACGTCGCCCGCTTCAAGTTCGGCACCGAAGTCTCTCTTGGTGCGGTCGGTGTCGACGCGTCGCGCTGGCGTCGAAGGCGTGGAAGGCCTCGATCCGACCAGCGCCACTTTCGGTTTCGTTGGAACCGGAGCAGCTTTCGGTTTCGGTTTTATGGAAGGGAAACCAGCTGGTTTAAGCGGTAATGGCTGCCGCTGGGTGTCCGAGGCCGGGCCCGAGGGCAGGGCCTAAGAACTGCGGGATGGGTCTCGGGTAAGGCCCGAAGGCGATCCCTCGACCGGAGCCATAGGCCGTGGAACTGGGCCCTCTTCGGTGTGAACAGGTAGGCCTTGTTCATCATTGGAGCTACTCTCTTCGGCCCCTAAGGCCTCCTCGTCGTCTCCTACCTCGGTGTCGTCTTCACCTCTGTGGAAGAGTGATTCGTCGACTTCGTCCGATCCGGATCCGTGTTCAGAAACGGGACTGGAGGGTAAGATTTCCAATTCTTCGACGTCTTCGGCCTCGTTGAAGATGTCTGCTGGGGCCGGTGCCGCATGCTGCGCTTCGAGTCTCGCCGATTCCGTAGAGTCTTTTTTGAACGGAACCGGGCACAGGCAATGCATGTCGATTCGTCGTGGTCCGGCGAAAGGCATTTGTTGCACACCGGATGGACGTCGATGTGTGGGTACTTCGCATTGCATACCGGACACCTCTTGAATGGCGTCCTCGATTCCATCGTCGAAGTAGTCGATGAACAGGTAAATGCGAAAAAAGTCGGTGCTGAAAGTTAGTAAACTAACAAGGTTGTATTGAAAACCGATCGATAAACAGTACCGACGCGAACTAAAGGCCTTTTGGCCTCGACAAAATATTTTCCTAACTTGAGCTAAGATAGCACATCTGTGAGAAAGTGGCTCTGTATATACTGTTCCCTAATAGGTACAGGGTGTACAGAGTCCACAGTCCCCCAGAGGCTGATAGAGGTCAAAGTTAGGTATGACCTTACTCTCAAAAGTGGTAGCTTGGTCGAGCAGTAAGGCAGTACCAGAGGACAGTGTAAAGCATTTATTGTACACACTCAGTCAGCAAATGGTTTCACACACTCAATAACTGAACTCTAGGCCAATGATTTGTATATATAAAATATATGCTTGTTTTATTTTTAGAACCACAAAGGGGGTAAAAATATACTTTCTCAGAATGAGAGGTTGAATATAAATACTTTTGTCTTAAGCAATACATTTGTGTAAACAGTCACAGTTGGTTGCAATAAACAATCCTATTTCCTAAACATAACAATGCATTGAGCTCAATGGTAAATTCAGGTTATTTGTAATAAATTACTTTTCAGATTACTTTTGGAATTCCAGGTCTGGATCCTAGAACCAGCCTGGGGTCAGTATTCAGAATCAAGTGATGAAAGTCGACTTAATAACTGTAATGATTTTTAAATAATATTTAGCTATTTCAAAAGTTAGCACTTAGAAAATATTTCACAGAAAACATTCAATGGATCTCTATGGCAAGAAATTCAAATTGCAGGTAGAGTACTTTATCGTTACTTTAGTAATCCAGGACTGGGTGCCTAGACCCAGGACTGGGGTCCTTATCAAAAGCAGGTAAGTAATTTCGTTTGCAGAAATGGTACGATTTTAAAGGAATATGCTACTTACCAGTATGCATCTGTTCTTGGCATGTAGAGCTGCAGAGTTGTACACTTAGCATAGGTCGCCATCTGGTGTTGGGCCCGGATGTTTGCAGTTTGTTTTTCTTCTTGGACAGTCTTTGGAAGTCACGAGTTTGGTGACTCCTCCTTCGGTCCGTACTGCGCATGGGCTTCGGCTCCATCCTCAGATTGTTTTTCGCCAACAGGGAAATGATGGAGCGTAGTAATAACAGTGAGAAACCCATGTGTTGTATCTAAATAAGATGTACTGGAACGGATACAGGTAGCCGGGGAGGCGGGTGGGCGTGTACAACTCTGCAGCTCTACATGCCAAGAACAGATGCATACTGGTAAGTAGCATATTCCGTTCGAGGCATATGAGCTGCAGATTGTACACTTAGCATAGATTATATAGCAGTACCCAACCTTAGCGGCGACCACCGGTATCCGTTGCAGCTGTTTGAAAAAGTGTCTTTAGTACAGCCTGGCCCACCCTAGCTTGCTGCTTGGAATGCACATCTACACAGTAGTGTTTTGTGAAGGTGTGCGGTGTAGACCATGTGGCTGCCTTGCAGATGTCATCTAAGGGTATATTCCCTAGAAAAGCCATAGAAGCCCCTAACTTTCTTGTAGAATGGGCTTTAGGGGGAACAGATAATGTTCTCTTTGCCTTTTGATAGCAAATTTGTATGCATTTTACAATCCACCTAGCTATCCCTGATTTTGAAATGGGGTTGCCTTTATGTGGTGGAGAGAAGGAAACAAACAATTGTTTAGTCTTCCTGAAGGGTTGCGTTCTTTGTATGTAGTATAGTAACGCCCTTTTTACATCAAGTGTGTGTAAGGCCCTTTCTGCAACAGATTGGGGTTGCGAGAAGAAGACAGGGAATTCCACTGATTGATTGAGGTGGAAGGGGGAAATGACCTTGGGCAGAAACTTCGGATTTGTGCGAAGTATGACCTTGCTGTGATGCATTTGTATGTAGGGTTCCTGTATGGTGAACGCTTGTATTTCACCAACCCTTCTAAGGGAAGTGATAGCTACAAGGAAAGCTGTTTTCCAGGTGAGAAACTGTAGCTCACATTTGTGCATTGGTTCGAAGGGCGGACCCATTAGTCGTGTAAGAACTAAATTTAGATTCCATACAGGGGAAGGTGGTGCCCTGGGAGGAATTACTCGTTTAAGGCCTTCCATGAAGGCTTTAATAGCGGGCACTCTGAAGAGTGATAAATGCTGCCTGTTTTGTAGATAAGCAGCGATCGCTGCTAGGTGTAGGCGTATGGATGAATATGCCAGGTTACACCTGTGAAGATGGAGCAGATAGCATATGATGTGCTGTATGGATGCATCTAGAGGGTCGATTGTATTGTTGCGGCAGTAAATTACAAATCTTTTCCACTTTGCGGCATAGCATGCTCTAGTGGTAGGACGTCTGGCTTCCATGATGATGTTCATACAATCAGGGGGAAGGTTAAGGTATCCGAATTCTAGGATTTCAGGAGCCAGATCGCCAGGTTGAGCTGAGCTGGGTCCGGGTGCCTGATTTCGCCATGGTTCTGGGTTAGGAGGCATGGGGATAGATGCAGTTTTTGATGTGGTACCACTGACAGTTGTAGTAGCGTGGTGTACCACGGCTGCCTGGCCCACGTCGGAGCTACCAGAATGAGTGTGAGGGAGTGCTGTTGTAGCTTCCTGACCACTAATGGAATTAGTGGGAGAGGTGGAAAGGCGTATGCAAATCTGCCTGACCAGTTCATCCATATCGCATTGCCCTTGGACAATGGGTGTGGGTATCTGGCGGCGAAGCTTGGGCATTTTTTGTTTTCGTGGGTGGCGAAGAGGTCTATCTGAGGATGCCCCCACTGTTGGAAGAATGGGTGAAGAACTTGTGGATGCAGTTCCCATTCGTGTATTTGTTGCGTTTGTCTGCTGAGCAGATCTGCCATGGTGTTTTGTACGCCTGGAACGTGCTGTGCCAGGAGAAAGATGTTTTGAGGAATTGCCCATCTCCATATGCTCTGGGCTAAGCGGGAGAGCTGGGGAGAGTGTGTCCCCCCCTGTTTTTAGATATAATACATTGCAGTCATATTGTCTGTGCGAATGAGGACTGCTTTGCCCGAAATCTGTTTTTGGAAAGATTTTAGGGCTAGAAAGATCGCCAAGAGCTCCAGATGGTTGATGTGGAGCGATTTTTGCTGTGGCGTCCATAGACCTTGCATGGTGAGGTGTAGAAGGTGCGCTCCCCAGCCGGAGAGCGATGCGTCCGCTGTTAGAATCACCTGAGGAACCGGGTCCAGGAACGGCCGACCTTTGGAAAGGTTTGTGGTGTTCCACCACTGCAGAGAGTGATGTGTGCGGCCGTCCACCAACACCAGATCCGTCAGCTGACCCTGGGCCTGGTTCCACTGTTGTGCTAGGCACTCTTGAAGTGGACGCATGTGGAGTCTTGCATGGGGCACTATGAAAATGCAAGACGCCATCATTCCTATGAGCTTCATAAACACTCTTGCTGGAAGAGAGTGCTGAGGAAGGAATGTTTTGCGTAAGGCTTGAATGCTTGTGATTCTGGCTGAGTTTGGATAGGCAATACCCTTGGAGGTGTCTATAGTGGCCCCGAGGTATTGCTTTGTGTGAGATGGTATGAGGTGGGACTTTTGGTAGTTCACCGTGAAGCCTAGCTGGTGGAGCAGTTGGATGGTGCTGTTTGTATGCTGCACACATTGGTCGTAGGACGCGGCTTTTATCAGCCAGTCGTCTAGGTAAGGGAAGACGTGAATATGTTGACGTCTGAGGTGTGCTGCTACTACTGCTAGGCATTTGGTAAACACCCGTGGTGCGGTGGTGACCCCGAAGGGGAGAACCGTGAATTGGTAATGTTGCCCGTCCACCACGAACCTGAGGTATTTCCTGTGAGAGGGGTGTATTGGAATGTGAAAGTATGCGTCTTTCAGATCCAAGGTTGTGAGAAAGTCTCCCTGGCAGAGGAGTGGGAGGACTTGTTGTAGAGTGACCATGTGAAAATGGTCTGAGTGTATGTAGGCATTTAGAGGCCGGAGGTCCAGAATGGGTCTGAGGGTCTCGTCTCTCTTTGGTATTAAGAAATATAGAGAGTAGACCCCTAGATTTCGTTGGTTGACGGGGACCTGCTCTATAGCATGTTTTTGCAGGAGTGAAAGTACCTCTTGTTTGAGCAGTGTGGAATGTTCTTGAGACATTGGACGGTGCCTTGGTGGGATATTGGGTGGGGTAGATGTTAGCTCTAGACAGTACCCTGACCGAATGATTTGGGTCACCCATTTGTCCGATGTTATGGACTCCCATACGTGGATAAAGTTTTGTAGTCTGCCCCCGACCGGAGTGGAATGGTCTGGGGGGAGCGGAGGGGAGTCATTGTGCGGGGGGGGTGGCAGAACGGGTGTTGTTGGTTTTGCCCCTGCCCTTATTGTTGTTACCCCTGTAACCACCTCTCTGATTGCCCTTTGAAAAGGTATTTTGAGGAGGGGACTTGTAGGAGGTAGAGGCGTTATCGGTGGAGGAGCCTCTACCTGTGCCACGAAAGGACGAGCGTCGAAAGGAACGTTTGGAGGCTTGTGTTTGGAGTGCCCCCATAGACTTTGCTGTGTCTGTGTCTTTCTTCATCTTTTCGAGCGCTTCGTCTACCTTTGGCCCAAAGAGTGTTTCCTGGTCAAAGGGGTGATTGAGTATGGATGCCTGGACTTCAGGTTTGAACCCTGAGATCCTGAGCCAGGCGTGGCGGCGAAGCAGGACACTGGTATTTATGGCCCTAGAAGCAGTGTCGGCTGCATCGAGGGCACACTTAATGGAGGTGTTTGTGATTAGTTTACCCTCCTGTATAAGGTCATGAGCCTTGTGCTTGTATTTTTCTGGAAGGTGCTGCATAAGAGCCTCTAGTTCGTCATAGTGTGCTCTATCATATCGCGCAAGCAGTGCTTGTGTGTTTGCAATGCGCCACATGTTTGCAGCTTGGGAGGCGGTGCGTTTACCAGACGCGTCCAGAAGTTTAGATTCTTTGTCTGGCGGTGGGGCATCTCCTGAGGATTGGGAGTTAGCCCGCTTTCTAGCTGTGGAGACAACTAGGGAATCTAGGGGAGCAGGGCCCTTGATGTAAGCAGGGTCTGTGGGTGCCGCCTTGTACTTCTTCTCTATTCTAGGGTTCAGTACTCTGGCTCTGACAGGGTCTTTGAACACCTCTGTAGCGTGCTTGGTGACACCCTTAAGCATGGGTAAAATGGAAGTAGATTTGTCTTGTATATCAAATGTATCCAGTAGGAAGTCTTCTTCTACTGGTTCACTGTGCATGTCCACCCCATGGTAGTGTGCTGCTCTCTGCACTAAATGATGAAACCCTAAGGAGTCCTCTGGAGGAGACGGCCTTGATGGGTATAGGTCGTCCTGAGGTACATTGGGTATATCAGGGTTATTGTAATCCTCCCATGGATCTGGGGTCCCTGGTGGAGTGGGATCCATTGGGGCGTCCGCCGGTTAATTGTCCGGATCCCCATCATCCGGATCTGGGGATGGGGCCGGATCGTAGTGAGGTAAAGGTGGCGGAGACCTGTGAGGTGGAGGCGGTGGAGGAGGTGGAGTGGGTAGGGGAGGCGGTGGTGGGGAGGGCACTCTGAGGGGAGAAGTAGCAGAGTCCTTCCTTTTGGGTGGAGGAGGAGGAGCCGGAGCATCAAGGCGTCTTTTCTTGGTAGTTAAAGTCAAAAGCCCAGTCTTTGGATCTTTGGACAAAGTCTTTTGTAAAGTGTCTGGTGTAAACAGAGCCAACGGTGTCGAGTCGTCTGTCGGCACCGGTGATTTCGGAACCGGGGGTTTCGATGGTCTGTGTGCGCCATGCTTTTTTGAGGTCTCCGGGTGTTTCGGCGTCGAAGGATGTTTCAGCGTCGGTGCCGACAGATTTGTGTTTGGTCGGCACCGAGTGTCCAGGCTTCGGCACCGGTGGTTTCGGAGTCGAGCTGGATTTTGCAGTCTTCGGTGCCAGATGCTGTTTTTCGGCACCGGGTGTCGGCTGGCTCGATCCCGAGCTGCCATGAGACTTTGGGTGCTTCGACACCGGGCCCGAAGGTGGGGTGATCGAAGTTTTGGTTTTGCCCAGGCCGGCAGGCGAGGGAGTAACCTGAGTCTCTTTGGTTTTCGGCGCGGGGGTGGGAGGGGGCATAGTACTCACGGCCCGCTGCGCTGGTGTAACGTCCTCCACGTCGGAGTCGTCGGCCTCGGAAGCGCTGACGACGTCTTCCTCCTGCTCGGTGTGTGTTTGCCCCGAAGCTTCGGCGTCGTCTCCGAAGATGTCCGGTGGAGCTGCCGAGGATGAGTGCGCCATGGTGCGTCGAGCTCTTCGATCTCGGATGGTCTTCTTCGATCGAAAAGACTTGCAGGCGGGGCAGTCTCTAGCCTCGTGTTCCGGAGAGAGGCAAAGGTTACACACCTGATGGAGGTCGGTGTGGGGAAATTTAGACCCACATTTTGGGCACTTTTTGAACGGAGTCCTTTCCATCGGCTGGGACCGGAGTCGCGGAGGGCCCGAAGGCCGGTGTCGATGTACGGGATGGAGAAAAGTGCCGCTTCGAGAGATGAAGATGATGAAGGAACTCGAAGAATCGAGGATTTTCCGTCGAGGCTGGAACCGTAGAAGTTCGAAGCCGGAGCACGAAGTAACACATCCGAGCCCGATGGCGGAAAAAAACAATCTGAGGATGGAGCCGAAGCCCATGCGCAGTACGGACCGAAGGAGGAGTCACCAAACTCGTGACTTCCAAAGACTGTCCAAGAAGAAAAACAAACTGCAAACATCCGGGCCCAACACCAGATGGCGACCTATGCTAAGTGTACAATCTGCAGCTCATATGCCTCGAACAGAATATTTCAAATTTGCAAAAGTAGACACTTAGAAGAAATTTCACAGAAAAGCAGACAATGGTTTCCTATGGGAGAAAAATGAGTTAGAAGTAAGTATAGTTGTGAACACTTTTCAGAGTCAGGGCTGGGCACCAAGATCCAGCACTGGGAGCTCACCTAGGAGCAGGTGAGTAAATTCGTTTTTGTCACTTGGCTGATTTTTGGTGAATTTTTGCAGTTTTGAAAAGTTCACACTTAGAAGATTTTTGAAGAAAAAAAGCCAGTCAATGTTACCCTATGAGGAAAATGAAGTTAGCGGTTTAAGGGTAAGTACTCGACTGGTAGTGTTGAAATTCCGGACATGGACTCAGGGGTCCCCCAGTGTCAGGTAGGTACAGTTGGTTCACCCTCAGCGGTTTCAGGACGGCCGGGTGCAGAGAGAGTTGGGCCCAATGTTATCCTATGAGGGATAGGGGGGGCCTTGGTTGGTGGCTGCTGTCTGGCAAGCCACGCGGCTGTGGGAGCTGGGCTCCTGGTCACTTACTCAGGGCAAGTGGGGAAGTAGGTTAGTGTAGAGAGGGCACTGCCAGGGCCACTCGGGCGGCTGGGTGCAGGGTGCTTTTGAGCCTTAGGGCGCTCAATGGAAATCAATGGGAATGTTCCGGTTTGGAAAGAGGCTGCAGGCTCTGGGACGAGGATGTTTCAGGTGCCACCACCACTTCGAGAGGTAAGTTGGGTAGTTGTAGGTTAGGTGGGTACCCCGGGATTGGGCACAGGGGGTCGCAGGGCGCCGGGTGCAGGGGTGCCTTTTGACGTCGGGAATCTTACCCTCTGGTTGATCGCGGCTGGGGTGGCACTTGGTTCTGAGGCTGCAGGCTTCTTCCGGGATGTCGAGGGGGGTCCTTGGGTGCCGGACTCTGGGTCACAGTCGCCGTGGGGTCGTCCTCTGGGTCTTTGTCCACTCCGGCACTGGCCAGGCTTGGCTGGTGCAGAGTGTGTTGGGTCCGCGGTCCCGGGCTGGTGCCAGGGATAGCAAGTAGGTTTCTTGAGTAGAGCCTCTACTCGTGGGAGTCCCAGGGGCTTAGAGCTAAAAGGTAGCCAGGTCCTCCGGGGTTGGTAGATTGCTGGCCACGTGGGATGCCGCGCTGGTGCAGGTTCGAGAGTCGACAGGCCGGTAGGGCTGGGGCCAAAGCAGTTGGTGTCTTCTTCTCTTTTTAGCAGCTGCAGGGCAGGTCTTTGTTCTTCTTGCTCTTCTTGTCGTTTTTCTATCTGGAATCTGAGGAAGGAAGGTTCAGGGGGCCCCTAAATACTAGATTTAGGGGCGTTACAGTTTCAAGTTTCAAGTTTTATTTTATTTTATTATGATAAGGAACTCTTTATGAGGTCCACATAAAACAACATATACATACAAAACCAACAAATTCATAATATATTATTCCATCACAATTACTCAAGCTTAATACAGGTCCAAAAAACATTTTAAAAAGTTGTACAGTTTAAAAACAAACATTTCATTAGGTGGATTAATCAGGGCTATCTTAAATGAAGAAGCAGAAAATATGTTGAGTTGTAAGCAAATTGGTCTCAACCATCTACGCCTGCAAGACATCAGTGCAGGACAAACAAACATGACATGATCCAAGTCCTGATCATACAAATGACAAAGATCACAGCATGCCGAAAGACCATACCAGCTGGCATGTAAAGCTTTCAAGGGAAGCAAATTATGTCTTACTAAAAATACAAGGCGTCTAACGCCATGAGAGATGTTCCAAGACATATACAATTGAGCTTTTCGCAGGGTATAAGATTCAACTACAGGCGAACCACCTTTTTTCACTAAACAGAAGTCTCTATCCTGACGAAACCCCAATTCCCAAGAGGCTGACTTCAGAATAGTTTTTAATTGATGAGAGGATAATAGAAATAAAGTCCCCTCATCCAATTTTAATTGCTGCACGGCAAATCTGAAGTTTTTTACAATCAGGGAGAAATCATTAAAAGATCCTAATAATTCATTTTTTATAAGAACTCTTAGGGTATTAGGTTCACCTTTAGATAAAGCTACTACCCAACGTATTATACTTGCCAGACCTTGAACCCAACTGCTACGTAAGCCCAATTCCTGTCTCAAGGAAGCAGTCGAATTTGCTGTACCAACAGATATTAAACTGCGTAAAATTTTTCCTTCCGCAGAGTTTAAAAAATTCCACTTTTTTACATCAATTAACTCAATACCGTACAACAGGGAGGCCGGAACTTTCGCTCTGAAAACATCTAAGAGAATAGAAAAATGCCTTCTACCTGTGGCTTTATACAGGGAAATTAGACTCTTTCCCTGAGAAATAGCCTTCCGGGAGTTATTATCAATGTGTAATTTGTCACTTAAATTATGAGTGACAATTTTCCCTAAAAAGGTGTAAGATTTCACACATTCCAATTTTTTCCCCCCCACAACCCATGGATGATTAAGGCATTTAGGTTTCTTTCTACCGGAAAAGCAAATCACCTTGCTTTTTTCTGTATTTATTGATAAGGAATGACTTTCCGCAAATTCAAAAAGTGCTTGCAACCGATTATTCAGGCCCCTTGGGGTGAGATCCAAAATCAGGATGTCGTCTGCATACATAAGGCATGCAATTGGAACACCACCCAAAGAAGGGGCAATACCGGCGCAAGCAGAGAGTGTGACGGGTAAATCAACTGTATATAAAGAAAATAACAATGGAGCCAAAAGGCAACCTTGCTTCAACCCATTGGAAGTGGGAATTAATTTAGATACACCCCGTTCGCCTCCAAGTAAAACTCTGCACCAGGTGTCAGAGTAAAGGGCGCGAATTAACTTGATCAGGAATGGGGGCATACCTAAGTTAAATAATTTTCTCCACAGCAAAATTCTATCTACTTTATCAAAGGCGGTGGAGAAGTCAATAAAGGCGCCATATACCTGACCACCGCGGATTTTCACATATTTTTCAGTAATAACTTGCAATGCAGTCAAGTTATCTAAAGTTCCATGATTTTGTCTGAAACCTGTTTGCTCCATGGGAAGAATTTCATGTTCAGATACCCATTGATTCATTAAAGTAAGCACACATTTTGCGAAAACCTTACCAATGGCATCAAGCAAGGCGATTTGACGGTAATTTTGTGGAAGATCTCTTGGCCCTTTCTTATATAAAGGGACAATAATACTTCCTTTCCAGGAGGGGGGGGACTGTTCCACTAGAAAAACAAAATTTAAACACTGGAAAGAGTATTTTACTCCAAAGTTCACTCTGGTGTTTTAATACTAAAATAGGGATTTTATCAGGACCCATCGCACCAGAGGAACGCATGTTCTTAATTGCATATTCAATTTCCCTTTCCGTTGGACAGTCAAGTATATGTGAAACATTTTCCGATTCAACATTAAAAACTTGAGAATTATTATTACTGTACAACTTTTCGATATAATGAACCCACACCTGTTCCTCAATGGCAATAGGCGTAGGACTGGCTCTAGTACCGCAACCTTTGCCAATTAAGGACCAGAAAGTCTTGGGATGGCCATTATAGGAAGCTTCCCTCAGTTGTATCCATAGGGCATCTTCCTTAAAACGTTTTAAACGGGCCTTAAGTCTAACTCTTCTTCTCTTTAAAATAAACAACTTAGACTTAGCTTCTTGGGTAAAAGATAAAAATTGACCCCTTACCACTTTGTTTATTTCTCTATTTATAGCCCGTAGAGGATGAGGGACTACGGAGGATTGTTTCACACCTGGTTTCTTTTTTGCGCTAACAGTTACAGAATCTAAAAAATTAGTAAAACACAACAACTCTCTCCCTTCCCAGTGGGGTAAATTCTCAATAGCAAAATACAAAAAAGAGGCTCCACATTTTCAATAGTACAAGTGTTCCAAAAACATTTCCCAGAACTGGAATCAAAATTCACAAAATCTGAATCCAGACTCCACGGATCCACTTTCTGAAGATTAACGGAAACAGAAAGCATCAATGCGTTATGGTCACTAAGAATAGACTCAATGACCTTCATATCCTTTAATAGGTGAAAACCGGCATAGTCTACCATGATAAAATCAATAATAGATTTTCCCTTATTAGATTTATGAGTATAAGCTGCCGGGGTGTCAGATGGAAGCCTCCCGTTTACTATTAAGCATCCAACTTTAAGTAAACCATCTAAAATAAGTTTACCTCTTTTGTTAGTTTTAATTTTAGAGGGAAACTGGGCAGGTGGTATATTCAAAGACTCTTCCAATTGAATATTTCTAAATAACTCCGACCCACAGTTAGATATATTACAATTTAAGTCCCCAGACAATAACACGTGCGGAGTTGGGGAGACATCCAACACTTTAGATAAAAAAGTAAACAAAGTTTTTAAACCAACATTAAAACTACAATTGGGGGGAATATAAATATTAACCACAATCAACAGTCTATTAGGGCAATCCTTAAAAACTTCTTTTAGGGTTATTGCTTGAAACAGTTTCCCTGGATCTAAATAGTGTGAATAGTTCCATTGCAATCTATTGGATAACAGGCATGCTAACCCTCCCTTAGCATGGCCTCTTCTAGTGCTGGTTGCGCTGTATTCCAAAACAAAATAGTCTTTTTCCAAAGCTAATCTTCCTTCAGCCCAGGTTTCTTGTAAACAGATTATATCTGCCTTTAGAGAATGCAAGAAACCCAATTTCTCCTTATAATCCTTGAATCCTGCAGTATTCCATGAGATAAGTTTCAGCTCTCTGTTAAAAATTGGAAGGCTGATTAGAACAGGGAGCGGATTTACTCGCTAAAACTCCAGGTAACCAACTCCATTTAGATTGGTCATCCTTCCCTGTCTGCCTAAGGGGAGCATTTTTATACGAAACTAGCCTTTCATTCCTAGCCACACAAATTTTTAGGTCCTCTGATCTGAGGTTAGACCAATCCAACAACCGCACACCCGTATCAGAGGGAAGTGATAGTGAAGAATTGGCAAAAAACCCTTGAGTACATTTTTCCCCAAAGTGTGGCATAACATCTATCCCTCTAACCTGAAATTCCTCTGCCCACTGTAGAACAAGATTTAATACAACTTTCGAAAAGAATTTCACCCTTGTTGATCTTATTGGTTTCCCCACGGAGGAGTTAAGGAGAAATACAATATCTAAATCGGACGTTTGAATTAATTTCAAACTTTCGATCTCTTTAAAACAGATCAGTAGGGCAGATCTATTTAGAATTAAATCTGGTTCAAATAAGGGAGAGAAATCAAGATATAAAGTGTCCACACTTATTTTTTCTTTTGGGACTGACAATGAAGATGGGACCAGAAAGTTTCTTGCTGAAGGATTCAAGGAAGAAGAGGACGGAATGACCGAAGAAGTATTAACCTTAGGACTTACTTGGGAAGATCCTGCATTAACATTACAATAAGCTGGGATAGGATTAGCAGAAGGAAGGGAAACCTTAGAGAAGAAGGGTTTAGTAAAGCTTATAGGATCTAGACCAGAGGCGGGGGCGACTTCTTTTGATGAGATAACACTAACCTCTACATGCGAGGTAGGAAACTGCTCCACCTGCAGGGAATCTTCTGCACTTAAATCAGCATTCTTATCAAAAAGGAGTTTCCTCTGTCTTTTTTTAGCGAATCTTCGCATGGGTCTCCTCTTCTTCATTCTAATCTTTTTGTGTTTCAGGGGACTCACTTTTCCCATCAATCCCGAATTTACTTTGGGGATCTCCTCTTCTTTAATTGAAGGCAAGGAGAATATCGGAAAAAGGGATTTGGGAATGAGAGGAGATGTTGCTATTACCTCTATCTTATCACTCATTTGGGCTATACAATTAGCGCCAGCCGAAACCACTTTGGCAGGATTGGAGACAGCTGGAAGAACTACCTGTTTCTTTTCCTTTTGACCTTCTGTCAAAGGAGAGGATTGAGCTGAATCCAAAACTGCCGGAGCGGAAGGAGCGCTTATTTTTGGAGGCATCAACAGGGAGGTCGGTGATAAGGGAAGATCTAACACTGACTCATTTTTACTTAGCAGAAGTACTTGTAAAATTTGCGTTACAGTGTCAAAGATACATTCCGAACCTCCCACAAACTTTTCGAGTAAACTCAAAATCGAGGAAAGAATTGATTCCAGAGAGGACAAAGAATTAGAAATTAGTCTCCCATTAATGTTTGGAGACCCCTCAGTTAAATTGTTCAACACTGGACCTGAACAAGATGTAAAGTTTAATTGAGAAAGGGAAAAATCAAGTTTATTAGAAGGTGTGCTTCTTAGAGGACCGGTATTTGAAACAGTTAATGCTTCCTCTAAAGGCACACCATTAGGGTTCCCATGTAACGTTCCCACCCGCGCCCTATGAGCTGTTAAATCAATGTCAGGCAGTGTAAAATCGTCCCCTACTACCGGGGATTTAATTAACACAGCTGACAAAAGATCAGTATTCACTGAAACTTTAGGAACATCCATCGTTGCAACTTGAGAGGGGGCGGTTTTATCCGATTTTGGGGACATATTACCCGAGGATTCAAGGGGAGCATTCTGTTTCAGATGTACATTGTTTAACACCGAAGGCGAGCCTCTTAGTACTTCGGGGCTGATTACAATAGGCAAAGATTGACTAGCAACCAAGCTCAAACTAGAGGAAACATCTATAACCCCATTAACAGGCACCAACTCATTAGACACAGGGATTTCATTCGGGGACTGAAGATCAATGGGTTTATCTTTCCCTTTGTCCCAAAAATTGAAAAGCTGACATTGACCTTTCAATTGCATGGAAGTTGCAATTTTGTTCCGAAGGGGGTTAGATTTGGTTTTAGCCCCAGATCTCCCTACAAGCACTCGCCCAGAGCGCAGTTTTTTAGCCGTCATGAGACTGTATTTAGAGGGGAATAAAAAATCAATTAATAACAATTGTAGAATAAGAAAACTAAAAAACCTGCAATACAATAAAATCTATAAGAACAGTGTCACACAAATTTAATACCGGAGAACCAAGGGAGGGGGCCCAGCCCAGCCTTCTTCAGCCTCTGACGGCCTCAGACGGTCCCGCCCTTGTCCCGGCGCGCTCCCGCGCGCTCCCGCGTTGCGGTGTCACAAGGGAGGTTTATAGCCGCGCTGAGGCGGGGGAGGAGCCAGCAGGGAGAGCGGGTCAGCTGTTGTTAATGCCGAGGGTCAGGCGCTCCTGGGACTTGAAGTCCTCGCTTGACCACGCTCGCAGCCCTGCACACACCGCCGCCACAGAGGCTCAAACAGGAGTGGAAGAACACAGTCACAGCGCGCTTCCAGCAGCGCTGCTTAAGAAACCAAATGCGAAGCGGGACCCGCGAAGCGGGTTCCGCGAGGAGTAGATGAAGGGAAGAGCCGCTCCAGCGTGCTCGAAGTCCAAAAAGCTCCCTCTTCAGTCTGCACAAAAGACAGGTAAGGAAACCAACAGAGAAACTGACGCGCTGGTTTTAGCCGCGCTGAGGCGGGGGAGGAGCCAGCAGGGAGAGCGGGTCAGCTGTTGTTAATGCCGAGGGTCAGGCGCTCCTGGGACTTGAAGTCCTCGCTTGACCACGCTCGCAGCCCTGCACACACCGCCGCCACAGAGGCTCAAACAGGAGTGGAAGAACACAGTCACAGCGCGCTTCCAGCAGCGCTGCTTAAGAAACCAAATGCGAAGCGGGACCCGCGAAGCGGGTTCCGCGAGGAGTAGATGAAGGGAAGAGCCGCTCCAGCGTGCTCGAAGTCCAAAAAGCTCCCTCTTCAGTCTGCACAAAAGACAGGTAAGGAAACGTTACAGGTAGGTGAAGGCCAGGGACCAATGGGTCCTTGTCCTGGGGTGGGTACACCCCCTATCCTGCCTCTCTCCTGTGGGAGGGGGGCAGTAGCCTAATCCTGATAGGGTAGGGCCTCCCATCTTCAAGATGGCGAGAGCCCGGAGATGTGCTTCACCTCGCCTCCCCCACCTGAGGGGTGGGGTGGGCAGGCTGGCACATCCCCTGTCCTTGTATGGGGTTTCCGGCCAAGCTTCCCGCCAGAGTGGGGGGTTGCAGTGGCCTGGGGAAACTCCAACTGGCGGCATGCCTTTGAAGCTTCCCTTTGCTCATCCTGGGGGAGGAGATTTCTCACCTCACCCAGGATGTGCATTGTTGCAGGCCCGGGAGAGCAGGGGCTCTCCCACCCAGGGGTCCAGCAACGTGTCTGCTGTGTGGCAGCCTGGGCAGCCTCAGAGCAGACGTGGATTGCAAGTTAGCTGTAAGGGGGCATCTTCTAAGATGCCCTCTGGGGTGCTTAGTACATTAAATCCCACACTGGCATCAGTGTGGGTTCAATGTGCTGAGAAGTTTGATACCAAACTTCCCAGGCTTCAGTGTTGCCAATATGGTGCTGTGGAGCTCGTGTTTGACAAGCTCTCAGCACCATGTATTCTTAAAAGACAGCACTGCACTTACAGTGCCCAGGAATGGACCCGGGTACTGTAGGGGCACAGGGCTCCTGCTCCTGTGCCCACACCATAGGCGTAATGCACCCAGCTAGAGGGGTGGCTGACATATGCCTTGGCAGTGTAGGTGATGGGCATGGTACACAGTGATGTGTGCCATGTCGACTCTTTGTTTTGTCCTGCACCCAGACACTCAGCCTGCAAGGGCAGTGTGTGTGTGTAAGGGTACAGGGTCTCTGAGGGTGGCACAATGAGTGCTGCAGCCCTTAGAGGCCTTCCCTGGTCACAAGGCCCTGGGTACCTAGGGTACCATTTACTAGGGGCTGACATGTGGCTAGGGTTTGTCAATTTGGAGTTTGTGTGGTTTAAGGAAGGAACATAGGCCCTGGGCACCTGATTGGCAGGAACCCAGGGTACACTCAATCGAAGTACATTCAGCAATTTAGCAAAAAGTGGGGGCATACCATGCAAGAAAGATGGCACTTTCTCACAACATCCGAACCCAATGGCGGAAAAAAACAATCTGAGGATGGAGAGGATGCCCATGCGCACTGTAGTCCAGGGGAGGAGTCACCTATCCAAGGATACTTCGAAGACTCTTCCAGGACAACAACGTGCAAACATCCGGACCCAACACTAGGCGGCGATCTATGCACAGATATGAATTCAGCAGCCCACATGCCTCGAACTCTAGGATTAGGGGCACCTTTAACCTTCCTTCCCCAGATTACAAAATCCGAAGAGCTAGAAGAAAGAAGACCTGCCATGCAGCTGCTAAGAGGAGGAAGACACCAACTGCTTTGGCCCCAGCCCTACCAGCATGTCGACCCTCGAACCTGCTCCTGCTACATCCCGCCCACCTCTTGTGGCCAGCTGTGAGAAAGTGCCCTCTTTCTTGCATGGTATGCCCCCACTTTTTGCTAAATTGCTGAATGTACTTTGACTGAGTGTACCCTGGACTCCTGCCAATCAGGGGCCCAGGGCTTATGTTCCTTCCTTAAACACACAAACTCCAAATTGGCAAACCCTGGCCACATGTCAGCCCCTAGTAAATGGTACCCTAGGTACCCAGGGCCTTGTGACCAGGGAAGGCCCCTAAGGGCTGCAGCACTCATTGTGCCACCCTTAGGGGCCCTGTACCCTTACACACACACACACTGCCTTTGCAGGCTGAGTGTCTGGGTGCAGGACAAAATGAAGAGTCGACATGGCACACATCCCTGTGTGCCATGCCCAACACCCACACTGCCAAGGCATATGTCAGTCACCCCTCTGGCTGGGTGCCTTATGCCCATGGTGTGGGCACAGGAGCAGGAGCCCTGTGCCCCTAGAGTACCCAAGTCCATTCCCGGGCACTGTAAGTGCAGTGCTGCCATTTAAGAGTACATGGTGCTGAGAGCTCGTCAAACACGAGCTCCACAGCACCATAATGGCAACACTAAAGACTGGGAAGTTTGGTATCAAACTTCTCAGCACATTAAACCCACACTGATGCCAGTGTGAGATTTAATGTACCAAGCACCCCAGAGGGCATCTTAGAGATGCCCTCCTATAACTAACCTACAATCCACGTCTGCTCTGAGGCTGCCACACAGCAGACATGTTGCTGGACCCCTGGGTGGGAGAGCCCCTGCTCTCCCGGACCTGTAATAATGCACATCCTGGGTGAGGTGATAGATCTCCTCCCCAAGGATGAGCAAAGGGAAGCTTCAAAGGCCTGCCGCCTTTAGGAGTTTCCCCAGGCCACTGAAACCCCCCACTCTGGCGGGAAGCTTGGCCGGAAACCCCATACAAGGACAGGGGGATGTGCCAGCCTGCCAACCCCACCCCTCAGGTGGGGGAGGCGAGGTGAAGCACATCTCCGGGCTCTCGCCATCTTGAAGATGGGAGGCCCTACCCTATCAGGATTAGGCTACTGCCCCCCTCCCACAGGAGAGGGGCAGGATAGGGGGTGTACCCACCCCAGGACAAGGACCCATTGGCCCCTGGCCTTCACCTACCTGTAACGCCCCTAAATCTAGTATTTAGGGGCACCCTGAACCTTCCTTCCCCAGATTCCACATTCCGAAACTACAAGAAGAGCGAGAAGAAAAGAAGACCTGCCCTGCAGCTGCAAAGGAGAGGGGGACATCAACTGCTTTGGCCCCAGCCCTACCGGCCTGTCGACTTCGGACTTGCTCCTGCTCCAAACCCGGCATCTCTTGTGGCCAGCAACCTCAGAAACCCCGGAGGACCTGGCTGCCTTTGAACTCTAATCCCCTGGGACTCCCATGAGTAGAGGCTCTACTCAGAACCTACCTTTCACCCCTGGCAGCAGCCCGGAACCGCGATCCCAGCCCACTCTGCACCCGCCAAGCCTGGCCGGTGCCGGAGTGAACTAAACCCACGAGGACGACCCCACGGCGACTGTGACCCCGAGTCCGGCACCCAAGGACCCCCCTCGACTATCCTGAAGAAGCTTGCAGCCTCAGAACAGAGTGCCACCCCAACCGCGATCAACAAGAGGGTAAGATTTCCGACATCAAAAGGCACCCCTGCACCCGGCGCCCCACGGCCCTCTGTGCCCAATCCCGGGGTACCTACCTATCCTCCAACTACCCAACTTACCTCTCGAAGTGGTGGTGGCACCCGAAGAGTCCTCGTCCCCGAGCCTGCAGTCTTTTTCCAAACCGGAGATTTCCCATAGAAATCAATTGAGCGCCCGACGGCTCAAAAGCACCCTGCAGCCAGCCGCCCGAGTGGCCCTGGCAGTGAAAACTCTACTCTAACCCACTTCCCCACTTGCCCTGAGTAAGTGACCAGGAGCTCAGCTCCCACAGTCGCGTGGCTTGCCCGACAGCAGCCACCAACCCAGGCCCCCCTATCCCTCAAAGGATAACATTGGGCCTAACTCTCTCTGCACCCGGCCGTCCTGAAACCGCTGAGGGTGAACTGACTGTACATACGTGACACTGGGAGACCCCTGGGTCTATGCCCAGAACTTCAACTCTGCCAGTCGAGTACTTACCCTTAAACGGCTAACTTCATTTTCCTCATAGGGTAACATTGACTGGCTTTTTCTTGGAAATTCTTCTAAGTGTGAACTTTTCAAAACTCAAAATATTCACCAAAAATCAGCCGAGTACCAAAAACGAATTTACTCACCTGCTCTTAGGTGAGCCCCCAGTGCTGGATCTTGGTGCCCAGCACTGACTCTGAAAAGTACCCACAACTATACTTACCTTTAACTCATTTTTCTTCCATAGGAAACCATTGACTGCTTTTCTATGAAATTTCTTCTAAGTGTTGATTTCTGCAATTTCTAAATATTCCTCAAAAATCGTATAACATCTGAAAACGTAATTACTTACCTGTTTGGATAAATGTCCCAGTACTGAGTCTAGACACCCAGTACTGGATTACAAAAGTAACGATAACCTACTGTACCTGTAACCTACATTTCCTTCCATAGGGAATCATTGATTGTTTGCTCTGAAATATTTCCTAAGTGCTCACTTTTGAAATAGCTAAATATTAGTTAAAAATCATTACAGTACCAAAGTCGACTTTCAACAGCTGATTCTGAGAACTGACCCAGGACTGGATCTAGGATCCAAGCCTGGAATTACAAAAGTAATCTACAAAGTAATCTGTTGCATATAATCTGAATTTATCATTGAGCTCAATGTATTGTGTTTAGAAATAGAGTTGCCTACTGCAGCTAATTGTAACTGTTTACTAAAAAGTCAATTGCATATACAAAAGTATTTTTTTATGAAACATCTCCTGTCGAGAAAGTATATTTTAATTCCAAGTGTTGGTTCTAAAATAAAACAAGCATATATTTTTTATATACAAACCATTGGCCTAGAGTTCAGTTATTGAGTGTGTGGAACTATTTGCTGACTGAGTGTGTACAACAAATGCTTTACACTGTCCTCTGATACTGCCTTACTGCTCGACCAGGCTACCACTTTGGAGAGTAAGGTTAGATCTAACTTTAACCTCTGTTAAACCCTTGGGGTCTGTGGACTCTGTACACCCTGTACCTATTAAGGAACAGTATATACAGAGCCACTTTCTCACACCAGCATCCTCACAAACCCCGGAGGACCTGGCTACCTTTTGGCTCTAAGCACCTGGGACTCCCATGATCAGAGGCTCTGCTCAAAACCAGCTTCTAACCCCTGGCATCAGCCCGGAACCGCGAACCCGGCACACTCTGCACCCGCCAAGCCTGGCCCGGAGTGAACAAAGATTCTGAAGACGTCCCTCCGGTGACTGACCCCGAATCCTGCACCGAAGGACTCACCTCGATGCTCCGGACGTTGCCTGCAGCCTCAGAACCAGATACCTCCTCCTCCCCCCACCCCCCCACCCCCCCAACCTCGATCAACAGATGGTAAGATTTCCCGACACCAAAAGGCACCCCTGTGGTCCCCTGTGCCCAACTCCTGGGTACCTACCTATCCGCCAACTACCCAACTTACCTCGAAGTGGTGGTGGCACCTGAAGAATCTTGGCCCCCGAGCTTGCAGCCTTTGTTCAACCAGGAGCTTTCCCATTTAACACCATTGAGCGCCCGAAGGCTCAAAAGCACCCTGCACCCAGCCGCCCGAGTGACCCTGGCAGTGAAAACTCTACTCCTTCCTACTTCCCCACTTGCCCTGAGTAAGTGACCAGGAGCCCAGCTCCCACAGCCGCCGGTTATTATGGTTTTTAGGAAAACTAAATATGGGCTTACCACGATGTACTCAAGGGGCAGTATCTTGAATTAAATACTTTAAATATGGACCATGTTAATATGCTAGATAGGGCATGATAAAGTTTGCATTTTCGTTAATATGATGATTTTTCTTTCAAATGCAATCTAACTCTATACTTGCAATCCTACTCTGCAACTGAAAAATCAAAGTACAAAGTATCTGGCTCATCGCTATTCCTGTGGAAGATCCCATACTATTGAGGGATCCCGAGGATTTGTGTTACGATTTTCTCAACTGTTTTTCGAGGTATAGATTTATTCAAATCTCAAATTAGAACACTTCTTTGACTCTCTTAGAGCACATTTTTCGCATTCATCTTATTTTATCTTGATCTCACCACTTTCTTGGACTTCCTCCGATTTGTGAATTCTATGACCCTTTTTTTCTGTCTTTTGTTCGCTTCTTCCTAAATTATATTTATGGACCTTTTCCTTTTGTTATTGTTCTGCTCTTTTCTTGTTTTCTTTCACAATTCTTATCACGGGTTAGTTGCATGAAAGACTCCATAAGATTCGTAGAAATAGATACTATTTGAAAACTGTACCCTTATAATACAATTTGGGTCTTTGGTCAAAAGCTGGCTTTGTAAAGTATTTACGGGATTCTCGTTTTTTCTCACTTTCTTTCCGGATATCCAACACAGAGATATTACATCATATAATGAAATATGTCTAGTACAATATTGAGTGTTGGTTTGTACATTTTTTATTGACAGCCCTGAAGAAGTAGTTTATACGACGAAACACGTGTCGGCTGTCTGCATCAACAACATTCCCTACGTGTCAACATAATCAAGATTATCTTGGTCTTCTTGCTCTTTTTTGTACTTGGATGACAACGGTTTTGACTAGATACACAGAATGGTGTTATGTTTATTATTATTAAAACAACTGACAACAAGGTCAGTTGAGAAAATTGATAGTGGCTGTGCTCTGTAATTAATTAATTGTGGTTACGTGTATGGGAAAAAGTTTTTCCATACAAGGTAACCCTGGGTGAGTGGCACAGTGTTGTACATTGAGCACGCCCATTTACAGATTCTTACATTTGGACTTTTGGTAAACAGTACGGAGGTGCTGGCCGGTGCTTTCTCACCACTGCCATTCATGCTGTAACTGTCATCATCAGTATCACCTGCATCAATCTGAGGTTAGGGAGAGTGACAAGGTGTTATCTATAAAGTATCTTCTGTACTCACGTCCCCTTGCCCCTGCGGCACATCGTCTTCGAAGACGATCTGCAGTTCTGATCCGGATAGACATAGCTGAGGCCTGTTGTTCTTCGGACCCTGAGATCTCCTCTGTCTCGGAGTCTTCACTTAAGTGATCCGGTGTGACGTCTAACTACTGCATCTCTCGACGTCGAGCCTGACTATCACGGAGAGTTTTCTTCGCTCTGAAGGATCGGCACGCATCGCAGTCTTGTTCCTTGTGCTCAGGACATAAGCACAAATTATACACCTGATGTAAGTCTGTACGTGGATATTTCCTATGGCACAGAGGGCAGAATTTAAATGAAGTCCGTTCCATCGTCAAGGAGCCGAACAGGGATAGGCCGGAAGGCTGCCCACAATCTTCCAAACAAAATGGAGATTTGTGGATATTTGAGTCGAACCGTGGAGAAGGGAATCTAGTTAAGACAATACTGTTGAGGGTAGCAAATGCTCACCAGGGGAAACCCGAGGAACGATTCTGAAGTGGAGAGCATCAATACACGTCCAAACATGATGGCAGGGAAAAACAACAATGAGTCGATGCCCATGCGCACTATCACCGAAAGGAGTTGTCACCCTACCTCGTGACTGCAAAGACTTCTTCAAACAAAAACAACTTGCAGACATCCACACCCAACACTAGATGGCAGGAGTATGCAAAGCATGTGACCTACAGCAAACATGCCTCGAATTTTTTTTTCATGGAACTTCTGTGGGATGAGGACAGAATGGGGTTTCTTCGTACTCTGGTGGGGTATATGTGCTGGGGATTCTGGGGTCTAAAAAGCAACGTGGAGACTTGTGAAGAGTCTTGAGGGGATGATACTAGTGCAGGTTGAGACAGTAGAGGAAGGTGATTGACTAGAAGGAATGTAGGGAGTTGGAGTAGTGGCCGCATCCTTAAGCCCTTTAGACATTGACGTAGCTTTGGGAGAAATGCTTTGCGTAGGCTCGTCCTTGGCACAGGCTCTGCAGTCTGATGGCTTTGAAGACATTTTCTCTGTACTGGGCAGGATGAAAATGTGTTCCTGTATCTCATCCAGTTCCTCCTGAAGCTTTTCCTGGTTTGGTCACAGGTAGTTGTCGGAGCAGGCCAAAGGGTCTGGGCTCTGTTGCAATCTTTGGAGCATAGCTACGCACAGATGGAGCCTTTGGAACAGAAGGATGTTTCAGTTTTTCAGCTCCAGAGACCCAATAGTGGTGGTAGTGGGGCGGGTCGCGTCTCTTGGTTTATCCAGCTTCAGCTCTGATGCCTTACCTCAGTGACGACCAGAGCCCAAAGGCTTTGGAGGTGCTGTAGGCAGCAGCGTCTTGTGCAGCAGGCTTGAAGACCGAACCCCTTAAGCCAGCCTCCAAGTTCATGCACTTCACTGGTTTTGTTCCTTCCTGACAGGCTGCATCTAGTCCGTCAGCCAGCTTCCTTTCACCTCAGACATCTGTGAAGTTAGACAAGGGCCGTCACTCAGTCCCACTCTGTTCAATGCCAGCATCATCCCCATCCACGGAATCAACATCATATTCTATGCTGGTAACGCACAGCTCATATGCTTCCTCTCCCAACAAAACCCCAAACACCTGGACCATATGCATGTCCGAAATTACCAGATGAATGAAAACCAACTGCCTCAAGGTATACACAGACAAGACATAAGTAGTATCTTCAGCAAAGACAGCTCGCTCTGGAACTCTACCTTAAGGCCTGCAGTACTTAGACCAATACCTCTCCAGTTAACACATGCAATGAACTTCAGAATTGAAATATACAACCAACTCACCATGAGCGGATCAGTGAATGCAATGTCAGATTCCTGCTTCCCCACACCCAAGATGCTCAAGAAGATCTCCAAATGGCTACGCACCAACACTCGTAGAATCACCCAAGCTCTCCTCACCAGACGTTTGGCTACTGCAATGTACTCAATGCTGGAATCAACACCCAAATGACTAAAAAAACTCCAGACCAGGCGTAATTCTGCAGCTAAACTCAATTCACATCATCCAGTACCTCAAAGAGCTCCACTGGCTCCCAAACCTCAAATGAGCACTCTTCAATCTCTTCACACAAAGCTGTATATGCAGAACCAGGTCTGGTGAGTGCCTTCTACTTCGTTTCTAAAGCCTGGAATGACCTTCCAAATCTCGGACACAAAAAGAGCTAAAAAAACAAACTCTTGGAATAATTTTCTGCAACCTTTGCAGATTTGGTGCATTTCCCGATAAGGGTTTCAGTATTTCATCCATACAGCCAGACATGAGAGACCAATTTATAAGGAATTTGGGCAGTGCCAAAGGGGGGTTCTTCACATGCATATAAAGTGATTTGTGCACAGAGATATAGATCTTTAACACTTGCATTCTGTAGTAGTGACTCATCAAACCAAATCTGCATACTTGAACCGGTTTGCCTTTATTCGGGAAGCTGCATTTAGTCCAGTGAGACCTGTTTGCGTCAGTTGAACCGGCACTAAGGATCAACCTGTTGGATTCAGAGTTTGAGCAATCCCACATGGGGAACCAACATTAAGTCTCACAAGAGACTAGGACATACTGTAGCCAATATTGATTTTCCCATACATTTCACAATGTTTTAGACTCCTTGGAAAGTATTTCTTTGGCAGGCATAGATTACAAGTTTTGTGCAAGTCCCTTTGTACCAGCTTGTGGTGACTCTTGAGAGAATCTAAAGGAAATCTAAACGAAATGTAATCCAGCGTTTTGTTAACAGGTGTGATGAAGAGACCCTGGAATGACAGCTGGCGGTCAGCTAAATATATTCTGTCCCCTTTCTCCAGCCCCGACCTTTGGTAAAACCTCAGTTAGAAAAATCCTCTGTGGGTCTTCAACTCTGCTCTTTCGGCATCCCAGTGTTGTGAATGGATATCTCATTCAGGTCCAGAGAACAGATTTTTTATTTTTTTTGCAGACATTTATCACTATCCCTTCTCAGTGCTTTTGACATTAGCTAACCCAGCAATCTTGAAGTTGTTTAGGAACTCAACACCAAAAAACAGCATCAGAAACTGGCAAATGTGTACTGGGGAAACTGAGCTTACACTACTTCTATGAGAGATGAACATTACACTCTTGGACACAAAATAAAAACAGGGACTTTTCATGACCCAACAACTAGTCTCTCACAGAGCATGCACAGCTACAAGAGTTTCACACTTTAAAACACTTATTTAATAGCGTTCTGAGGTGTTTTGCTGTCAAGGTCACTACTTGTCTGAATTATTTTAAGAAGTCAATGATTTTACCTCAAGCAATTATGGTAAAAAGAAAATTGGAGAGTTACATTCTTAAATACCCATTTCAAAATCTACAATTGCTGAAAATAATCGGCACAAACTACACAAAAAACAAAAAGTTTACCTGCAAATGCGGGTTGATCAAATGCAGGGCGTTCAGGTTTTCGGTCATATCCCGACCTTTGAAAGCTATCGCGTCGCGAAGAAGGTTCTTTGATCTCTCTGTAAGGTGCCGCTCTGGAGGATGGTGTCGCCCTGAAACAGTAGAAAGGAGTAAGGCCTTAAACCAATTGCAGCAATTTTTCTCTTAAGATGTGATTAGAATTTAACTTTAGGAGAGGAAAATAAGTAACAGCAAAACGGATTGCATTTTCAGTATTAAAACCTGCTGTGCACTCGCCTAATGTTGGATTAAGAATATTACAGATGAAAAAGGAAAAGTCCCTAGTCTAGTGTACGGACCATGTGTTGTACTGCAATCATAAAATACTGAACCAAAATGAGGCATAAGTGGTATTTAGACCCTAGACATCAGTAAAATACAACTAGTAAAGTCAATGAGAACAATGATGCAAAAAAAAAAAACTTATTTTAAGAAAAATACAAATCAATTTTAATCATTACAGTTGAAAATACATATCCATTGTAAAATATTCAAAAGTGTTAAAACCAATCCATTGTTGCTACATTCTCTTGTTGAAAATCTCACGAAAGAACTACACAAAAGTCGACGTGGCGTTTCAATGTTTTAAAGATCAGACACCTTCAGGACAGTGTATTCTACAAGATTTAAAAATCAAGCATTAAACACATATCAAGATGAATTAATTATTTTTTCTTTCATTTACATTACATTTGTTATAGTTCAACAGTTTAGAATGAATATGCTACTTACCAGTATGCATCTGTTCTTGGCATGTAGGGCTGCTGACATTCATATCTGTGCATAGATCGCCGCCTAGTGTTGGGTCCGGATGTTTGCACGTTGTTGTCCTGGAAGAGTCTTCGAAGTATCCTGGGATAGGTGACTCCTCCCCTGGACTACAGTGCGCATGGGCATCCTCTCCATCCTCAGATTGTTTTTCGCCATTGTGGCAGTGATGGTGTAGATACAGAAAGTGATGACCATGCTATACAGTAATTCTGAGAGCTGCAGCTGCTACAGGCGCCGGGAAGGAGGGTGGGCGATATGAATGTCAGCAGCCCTACATGCCAAGAACAGATGCATACTGGTAAGTAGCATATTCAGTTCGAGGCATGTGGGCTGCTGAATTCATATCTGTGCATAGAATACATAGCAGTACCTCCTATTAGCGGCGGCCACCAGAGCCAGCTGCAGCGGTCTGAAAAAGAGTTTTGAGAACAGCCTGTCCTACAGCTGCCTGCTGTTTTGAGTGTACATCAACACAATAGTGTTTGGTAAATGTATGTATAGTGGACCATGTGGCTGCTCTACATATATCCTGTAAAGGAATGTTTCCCAGGAAAGCCATGGAGGCCCCTAACTTACGTGTTGAGTGGGCTCGTGGGGGAATCGTTAATGTGCGTTTAGCCTTTTGATAGCAAATTTGAATACATTTAACGATCCATCTGGTTATACCTGCTTTGGAGATGGTGTTGCCTTTGCGTTGTGGGGAAAAGGCAACGAAAAGTTGTTTTGTCTTCCTAAAGCTTTTTGTTCTATCTATATAGTACATGAGGGCTCTTTTGACGTCTAGTGTATGGAGCATTCTTTCAGCGACATTTTGTGGATTCTGAAAGAAAACAGGCAGTTCAATCGTTTGATTCATGTGCAACTGCGATATTACTTTAGGCATGAACTTGGGGTTGGTACGTAGTACGACCCTGTTTGCGTGAACCTGTATGAATGGCTCAAGAATGGTAAGTGCCTGGAGTTCACTAACTCTTCTCAACGAAGTGATTGCTACTAGAAAAGCCACTTTCCAGGTGAGGAATTGAATCTCACATGAGTGGAGAGGTTCGAAGGGTGGACCCATCAGTCGGGCCCTGGTGGTTTCCTTGAAAATGTCCTTTGCTGGCTTGAGGACACCTTTTAACATGGGCAGAGTCTTTACAGTCCTCTCGGAGGATGCGAAAGTGTCCACCAAGAAATCATCCTCGATAGTGTCTGAGTGGAGTTGCACTCCATGATTGGCTGCGGCACGTTCAATGAGGGCGTTGACTGCAGCAGTGTCCTCTGTGGGGGACGTTTTTGCGCCATAAAGTTGCGTGTCCTGTGTATCCAGAGCGGCACCTGGGTCTACAGGGTCATCCCAGACTTGATCAGGGTCTTGCTGTCCCTCAGGATCTATGTCCTCGGGGTAGGTGGTGTCGTCACCCACGTAGTCCTCCACTGCATCCGTGTCGGAGTGCGTTGGAGAGAATGATGGATCTGTGTAAGAGGTGTGGATGCGTTCATAAAGAACTGGTTCCAATTCCGCCGGCATTTTTTGTTTTAGAGGGATCCTGTAAGAGTCCAAAGCTTGCCCTTAAGTGATCTTCCGCTTTCGGAGCGTGAGCCTGCCGGTGTCGGCGTCGATGAAGTGGGACGGTGATGTCCCAGTAGCCGAGTGTTCGGTAGATGGGGACCTTGTCTGGGTAACGCGGGTTCTGATTTCGAACATTTTCGGCGCCGTGGATGGCGGCAAACCAAAGGTGATGTTAGCCGGTGCCGAAGGTGCCTTCTGTGCCCGTGTCGGTTCGGAGCCCGACGAGGTCTGGAGGGCTGCCTTTTCCCTGATGCGTTGCAAGGACGCTGCCACTTGTCGCACCTGGAACGCCGACGGTTCTTTGGAGCAGAGTGGTTCCGTAGAGGCAGGTGTGGACTTCTTCGAAGTGACCGGGTCATCGAGTCGAGGAGGGGTAGGAGCCGTCGACGGCGTCGATGAGTGTACCGTAGTCACTGCCTTCGAGGTGGATAGCGATGCAGTGGCTATTTTCACCTTGGTGGTCGGTGCCGATTGCTTCGGTGCCGGGGGCCGAGGCGCTTTGACGGTACCGACGGTTTTTCTTTTTGGGTCGGCGCCGACATCGGCTGCAGCGAGTTCGGCACCGAAGTCCCTTTTGGTGCGGTCGGAGCCGACGGGTTTGGCTGGCGTCGAAGGTGTGGTGGTCCTCGAGCCGACAACTGTCAGTTTCACTTTCGGTTTCTGTTTAACCGGTGCGATGATTGGTTTCGGTTTCGTGGTAGGGAAACCAGTCTTTTTAGATAACAATGGCTCTTGCTGTATGTCCGAGGCCGGGCCAGAGGGCGGGGCTGAAGAACCGCGGGATTGGTCTTGGGTAAGGCCCGAAGGCGATCCCTCGACCGGAGCCGTCGACTGACACACTGGGATAGCCTCAATTTGTACGGGTAGGCCTTGCTCCTCACCGGAGCTACCTTCTTCGGCCCCTAAGGCCTCATCGTAGTCTCCTACCTCGTCGTCGGCTTCTTCCCTGTGAAAAAAGCTCTTCATCGACCTCTTGCGATCGGGAACCGTGTTCGTAAGTGGGGCTGGAGGGTATATTTTCCACGCTTTCCACATCTTCGTCCTCGGTGCTGAAGATGTTGGTCGGGGCCGGTGCCGCTTGCTGCGCTTCCAGTCGCGCGGCGCGTCGATTCCGGAGAGTCTTCTTGGATCTGAATCGGGCACAGGCCATGCATTTCGATTCGTCATGATCCGGTGAGAGGCATTTGTTACACACCGGATGGACGTCGATATGGGGGTATTTGGCGTGGCAAACAGGACACCGCTTGAATGGGGTCCTCGATTCCATCGTCGAAGTTCGGTCGATGGTCGGATTTAATGGATCCGAAAAGTTGTTAAAGCCGTGAAAACTAGCCTGTAAACTGTCGATACCGATCAGGAACAGTACCGTCGAAAACTACATGCCTTTAGGCCTGAAAACTAAATTTTCCTAACTTGAGTCAAGATAAGCACATCCGAACCCAATGGCGGAAAAAAACAATCTGAGGATGGAGAGGATGCCCATGCGCACTGTGGTCCAGGGGAGGAGTCACCTATCTCAGGATACTTCAAAGACTCTTCCAGGACAACAACGTGCAAACATCCGGACCCAACACTAGGCGGCGATCTATGCACAGATATGAATTCAGCAGCCCACATGCCTCGAACCATCAATGTTTCTCTAGAAGTCTATTTTAGGTCTTACTCTTCAAATCTATTTACTAAATCATTGATTAAAAATGCAGCCTCGGGGGCGGAGTCAAGATGGCGACGGTGTAGGACGCTCTTCTCGGTCCCTCCGGCGCCAGTTCGGCACAGCATTGAATTGCGGCCTCCCGGGGACCCCTGAGACCTGCATGGGGTAGCGCTGGGGCTCCTGTGTTAGCGGAGGGAGTTTTGAGTCGTCGCCGCCGACACTGCAGAAGCGCCGTGACTTTCGCCCCGTGACGTCCTTTCTGCGGGACCAGAATATCTCCTACTCGTGGGGTCGTCCATTTTGGTTTATTTTCCGGTGGCGCAACAGGCTGGTTCAGGTCCGCTCTCTACGGGCTGCTAAAGATCTCCTTGGTTTGGACGACGGGTCCCCCCCGGTGGAGGGGGGGGGGGGGGGGACTCGCCGACGAGGCGGCGACGGCGCTCCTCCTCCTGGCAGCGAGTGGGGCGCCCTTTCGGCCCGGGACGACCAGACCCTGAGACCAGCGTTCAGGAGCGGGGTGCCGCGGTTGCTTCGGTGGCAAATGTTACTGATGCTGCCTCGCGGGACTCTTCTTCAGCTGCCTAGACCCTCGGGAGGCCTCGACTTGCTGGTTGCCGGAGGGCCATCCTCCTCTCAGGTACCACGGGGAATTGATGTACTTTGTGGGGAGACACCCTGGACCTGTTAATTGGAGAAGTGAGGGCGGAGGCTCAGCTTCATGGACATGGGGGATACCCACAGTGTTCCCTAGTTTGGGGTTGTTGGGTTTTTTCTTTTGTTTCCGTTTTTCTCTGGTGAGGTCCTGGTTGATGTGGTCCCCGGAGGGGGTGGGGGTGGTGGGGGGGGGGTTGGTTCGGTTGGGGTAAGGGGGGTCCAGTGGTGGCAGATGGGGGGGCGTGGGCGAGCTGTGCGGGGGTTGTGTGCTGTGTGGGGGATGAGAGCGGTCCTGGGGTGAGGGAGGGTGCGCGACCTGGCCCCAGACAGGGGAATGGGAGGCGGAAGTGGCTGGAGTTCACGTCCTATTTGTTACGGCAAGGCGCGGCGCGGCGACTGGTGGGAGAGTCGGCTGAGATGTATGACAACTTCGGAACTGGCCTTGAGGCTGTCTGGGCTGGGATTCGAGGGCAAAGGTTCCGTGAGGCGCAGCTGGTCCGGATTTGGAGAGGGGAGTTTGCTTGCGCTGGACGATGGGTGAGGGGGCTGGGGTGTGAGTGGGGAGATCTTATGGAGAAGAGTGAGGGGAGCAATACAGGATGCCTGTTACCTTAGGTACTTGGAATGTGAAGGGGCTGAACTCTCCCCAGAAGCGCCAAAAAGTCTGGAAATACATCCTGGATCATCACCTGGATGTGGTGGGGCTTCAGGAGACGCACCTATCCCGGCGGGACGAGTCACGCCTCAAACATCGGCAAATCCCTCTTATCTATAGGTCTTCGGCGGCGTCGAAGCACAGGGGAGTAGCCCTGATGTGTCGCTCGACCCTTCAGTTTCAGCCTCTGGGGATGCGGGGCGATAAGGAGGGCAGATGGCTCATTGTTAAAGGAGTGCTTCTCGGCAGGACTTGCACGTTTCTAGTATTGTATGCTCCCAATGCTGGGCAAAATAGGTTCCTCCTGGAACTGCTGCGCTCAGTGGAGGACTTTGTGGAGGGCGGATTCTTTATCTTGGGCGATTTCAATCTGGTCTGGGACAGGGACCTGGACTGTTCTCACCAGCGGAGAGCCGAGGCCGGCCTCTTCTCTAAGGAGGCACGTCAGCGGTTGGGGGAGCTCGGTTTATTGGACGGGTGGCAATCTCTGCATCCCGTCTCCCGTGATTATACTTTTTTTTCCCACGTGCACAACTCTTACTCCCGTCTTGACCATGTCTTTTATAGCCAGGGGTCCCTGAGGGAAGCAAAAATTTTTCCCCTCTCCGTCTCCGATCATAGCTTACTGGCGCTGGGCCTCCAGTGGGCACCGGAGGGGACGGTGCCACGACGATGGTTCTTCCCGGCGTCACTGGTACGGGACGAGTCTTCTTGCATGGCCCTCCGGAAGGCGATTCGAGACTTCTTTCAGCTCAACCCGGTGCGGGACACCTCGAGTTTCATAACCTGGGACGCCTTTAAGGCGTCGGTCCGGGGTAGTTGCTTGGCCCTTAATGCGGCACTTAACCGGCAGCGGAGGGTGGAACGGGAGGCGCTGGAGAAGGAGCTTCTAATATCGGAGCAGGCGCCTAAGGCTAACCCGTCCAGACAGACGTTGCGCTCCCTCACTGCTCTTAGGGGCAAGCTACGGGCCCACTATAACAACAGAGCGGAGTTTACTCTCCTGAAGCTCCGCCATCTTTCTTACTCCCAGGGAAATAAGGTGGGGAGGCACTTAGCCCGTCAACTGCGCCGTAAGCGGGAGAGGGAGTACATAGGGGGCGCGCGGGATCCCGCTGGCCTGCTGCAGCACAACGACGCGACCAAGGCAGAACTCTTCAAGAACTTCTATGCGACATTGTACTCGGGGGACGTCCTGGACCCTACGGCTCAGGAGGACTATCTGCGCGCTCTTTCGCTCCCCCGCGTGTCTTCCGAGTGGAATGAGCTACTCTCTGCCGCCATTACTAGGGAGGAAGTACTGGATGCCATTAAATTCTTGAAGCCCAACAAGGCACCTGGTGCGGACGGGTTCACGGCCCTTTTCTATCAGACCTTTGCGGGAGAGGTCTGTGAGTTCCTGGTTGGCCTGTTTAACGATATGGCTAACTCGGGGGTGTCCTCAGCCTCCATGGCGGAGGCGGTCATATCGGTGATCCCCAAAACCGGCAAGGATCCCTCTGTCTGCTCGTCCTTTAGGCCGATAGCCCTGCTCAATCTAGATGCTAAACTCTACGCTTCTATTCTTGCGTCGCGCTTACAGGACTTGATGCCGGTACTGATTCACCCTGACCAATCAGGTTTCATCAAAGGGCGGCAGACTCATGAGAACACCAGAAGGGTGGTCCATCTTATCGAGAAGGCTAACCGATTTCACATCCCGGCGGTGCTGGTTGGGCTGGATGCCGAGAAGGCGTTTGACCGGGTGGACTGGCAGTTTATGTTCCGAACCCTCCAAGCTTTTGGATTCTCAGACAGGTTTGTGACCATGCTTAAGGCCAACTATAGCAGCCCCAGATCTAGAGTCGCGGTTAATGGGTACATGTCCCCCTTTTTCCCGCACTCGCGGGGTACGCGGCAGGGCTGCCCCCTTTCCGCTTTGTTGTTTGCCCTGAGTACCGAACCTCTACCAGTGGCAATCCGGGAACACCCGGATATTCGGGGACTGTCCTTCACAGGGGAGCAACATAAGATCTCTCTGTTCGCGGACGACGTCCCCCTCTCCCTTGCTGATCCCCAATGTACAGACGGCCCTGGCGCAATTCGAAGGGGTGGCGGGATTTCGGATCAATTATGGCAAATCTTACATCCTCAATCTCACGCTCTCATCGGCGGAGGTGGACCGGCTTCGACCGCTCACGCCTCTATCGTGGTCTCACTCCTACCTATTGTATCTAGGGGTCCGCTTGACCCCCACGGTAGGCAATCTGTACGCGGCTAACTTCCCCCCACTCCTGGCGAGTATCCAGGCTGACTTGCAGCGCTGGAAGCCGCTGTTCATCTCCTGGCTGGGTAGGATCCATGCGATCAAGATGTCGCTCCTACCAAAGCTCCTATATCTCTTTCAGGCTCTCCCTATTGTCCTCGACGGGGACTTTTTTCGACGCGTAAAGACTCATGCTCCACTTCGTGTGGCAGGGGGGCAGGGCTCGTTTTTCCTTTACCACTCTTCGGCGACCGCGGACGGAGGGGGGGGATGGGCCTTCCTGACATGCATCTCTACTATAAAGCTGCGCAATTGAGGGTCTTGGTGGAGTGGACCCAGCCACTCTCGGAGAAGCATTGCCTTCACATGGATAGGAGAGTGGCGGGTCGCACGATCTGGGACCTGGTGTGGAAACCTAAGGGGGACAGGCCCAAGAATGCTTACCTTAGCACCCCCACTGGCACCGCCCTTAAGATCTGGGATACGGTCTCAGGGGACGACCGCTGGACTACTTTTCCATCGCCCTTCACTCCCATCCATTTTAATCCGGCTTTTCCGCCTGCGCTTCGGGAGGGCCCCTTTGACGCTTGGAGGGAGGGAGGATGCCTAGCCCTCACGCATTTGTTCCATGGCACTGCCCCGCTGACTTTCCCGAATTGTGGACGAGACTATGGGGTTGCCGAGACGGAGAGGTTTCGTCATGGCCAACTGCTACACTGGGCCCTGTCCCCGGCGGTTCGGGAGGCGGCGACTCGGCCGCCTACCCCCTTTGAAGCCTTTCTATCCCGCACTTCCACTATGCGTGGGGCTCTCTCTTTCATTTATAGCCATCTCCTGACCACAGCTGTCTCGCCCAGGCCGCGGTATATGGGTCAATGGGAGGGCCTTGTGGGGCATGACATCACGGATGAGGAGTGGTCCCACTTGTGGCGGGACCTGGCCAGATTTAATCACTCGATGGATCTTCGGGAGGCACATATTAAAACTATGATGGATTGGTACCTCCCCCCTGCTAAGCTTCATCGTATTTTCCCTAGCTCCTCAGATAGATGTTGGCGGGGCTGTGGCCTGTTGGGGGACTTCCGCCATATCTGGTGGGACTGCCCGGTTATACGCCCGTATTGGGAAGAGATTTTGTCCCATATTAAGGACATCCTTGGGTATCCGATCAAGAACTCTCTGGAGCACGTGCTGTTGGGCCTTTGGGACCCGCTTTTGGAACATCAGACGCGGGCAGACAAGCAGATCTTTTGGCTCTGTATAGGAGCGGCTAAAGTCACTCTGGCGGCGGCCTGGAAAAAGAGGGAGGTCCCAGCGATTTCATTGTGGCATGCGAGATTATGGAAGTTGTTGAGCATGGAGCGTATGGCGGATATATTTCTAGGGGACTTCAAAAACTTTGTTTTCCGTTGGGGGCCGTTGGTGCGCTTCCTTTCTCGAGGGCTTCCGGCTGCTGTGTGCCCGCCGTCGATCCGAGCCCTCCATCTGTTTCAAGTGTGACTCTCATTAGACGTCTGCTATGGTGTGGATGTGTGCTGCTACCACTGGAGGGGGTGGGGGAGGGGGGGCGGTTGGGAAGGGGGGGGGGGGGGGGGGAGTTCTATTGGTTTTCTTTTTTTAGTTTTGGTTGAATGTTGTGCCAGTCCTCAATGGCAGGAGGGGAGAGCCTACAATTATGGGTTTGGCTGGTCCGACCCCGGTAATTTGCAGGTTGTTGAGTGCTCTGGATGGGTGGCCTTCAAACGCCTGTGTAGCCTCTGGGCTGACGACCTGGACTTGGTCCCTCTTCATCTCCGTTAGATTGTTGCGTAGCTGGGACGGACTCCAGGACTGTTACTAGTCATAGCGGCCCCCCTCCGCTTGTGCATCTCCCCTGCGTGGGAATTGTGGCGGGACTGCCGCATGTTTCCTTTTTGCTTTTGTTTTTGCTTTCTTGAAAAAATAAAAACACCTTTGACAAAAAAAAAATGCAGCCTCAGGGAAAATACACATTCTACTAGGTTTGTACAGTATTACAAAATGTTAAAACATACAGCTTTTTTTTTGCAAAAGCACAGTCTTGAACAGATTTCTAAAATGAGTATAACACCAACACATGATCCATTTTTCTGTTAACCTACCTAATGAAAATAAACTCCGTATCCCTCGTTTGGTTCAAATGGGACACGTTCTTTCCGACTTGTATACAGACGGAAAGAAGAGTACCCTACAAAAATTTTTTTTTTAGAATCTTTCGCGTGCTAAATAAGAAGCGCAGGTACATATGTTTTTCACTTCTCATTTTCATGTTAATAAACGATGCGTAGCAAGCTGCCTACCTTTTTATGTGGTACTATGTTCAAATATGCAACGTTCGTAGGAGCTACAGTTTAGAGCTTGTCACTGTATGTTAGCATACTTAAGAGAAACGAAACATAACTTTATCAAATTGCAAATCTTTCTGACAACAGGATTCAACTAAAAAGGATAATGTGCTTATCAAATATTAACTTCATCCCAAACATAAGTGAGCCGTGTGAGAAAGTGCCATCTTTCTTGCATGGTATGCCCCCACTTTTTGCTGAATTGCTGAATGTACTTTGAGTGTGCCCTGAACTCCTGCCAATCAGGTGCCCAGGGCCTATGTTCCTTCCCTAAAACAAACCAAACCCAAATTGCCAAACCCTGGCCACTTGTCAGCCCCTGCAAATGGTACCCTAGGTACCCAGGGCCTTGTGACCAGGGAAGGCCTCTAAGGGCTGCAGCACTCCTTGTCCCACCCTTAGAGGCCCTGTACCCTTACACACACACTGCCTTTGCAGGCTGAGTGTTTGGGTGCAAGACAAAAACAAAGTCGACATGGCACACATCCCTGTGTGCCATGCCCATCACCTACACTGCCATGGCATACATCAGTCAACCCTCTAGCGGTGTGCCTTATGCCAATGGTGTGGGCACAGGAGCAGGAGCCCTGTGCCCCTACAGTGCCCAGGTCCATTCCTGAGCACTGTAAGTGCAGTGCTGCCATTTAAGAGTACATGGTGCTGAGAGCTCGTCAAACACAAGCTCCACAGCACCATAATGGCAACACTAAAGACTGAGAAGTTTGGAATCAAACTTCTCAGCACATTAAACCCACACTGATGCCAGTGTGGGATTTAATGTACCCAGCACCCCAGAAGGCATCTTAGAGGTGTCCCCTTAAACCTAACCTACAATCCACGTCTGCTCTGAGGCTGCCACCCAGCAGACATGTTGCTGGACCCCTGGGTAGGAGAGCCCCTGCTCTCCTGGGCCTGCAACAACAATGCACATCCTGGGCGAGGTGCTAAATCTCCTCCCCCAGGATGGGCAGGGGGAAGCTTCAAAGGCATGCCACCTCTGTGAGCTTCCCCAGGCCCCTGCAACCCCCCACTCTGGCGGGAAGCTTTGGCCGGAAACCCCAAATAAGGACAGGGGATGTGCCAGCCTGCCAACCCCACCCCTCAGGTGGGGGAGGCGAGGTGAAGCACATCTCCGGGCTCTCCCAATCTTGGAAGATGGGGAGCGCTACCCTATCAGGATTAGGCTACTGCCCCCCTCCCACAGGAGAGAGGCAGGATAGGGGGTGTACCCACCCCAGGACAGGGACCCATTGGTCCCTGCCCTTCACCTACCTGTAACGCCCCTAAATCTAGTATTTAGGGGCACCCTGAACCTTCCTTCCCGAGATTGCAGATTCCAAACTACGAAGAGCAGGAAGAAAGAAGACCTGCCCTGCAGCTGCTGAAAAGAGGAAGACACCAACTGCTTTGGCCCCAGCCCTACCGGCCTGTCGACCCTCGAACCTGCTGCTGCTCCAGCCCGGCATCTCTTGTGGCTAGCAACCTCACCAACCCCAGAGGACCTGGCTACCTTTTGGCTCTAAGCCCCTGGGACTCCCATGAGTAGAGGCTCTACTCGAAACCTATCTAACCCCTGGCAGCAGCCCGGAACCGCGAACCCAGTACACTCTGCACCAGCCGAGCCTGGCCAGTGCCGGAGTGAACAAAGTCCCTGAGGACGACCCCAGGGCGACTGTGGTCCCGAGTCCGGCACCCAAGGACCTCCCTCGACAATCCTGAAGAAGCCTGCAGCCTCAGAACCAGGTGCCCCCCCCCCCCCCCCAACCACTATCAACAGAGGGTAAGATTTCCCGACACCTAAAGGCACACCTGCATGCGGCGCCCCACGGCCCCCTGTGTCCAATCCCGGGGTACCTACCTATCCTCAAACTACCCAACTTACCTCTCGAAGTGGTGGTGGCACCTGAAGAGTCCTCGTCCCCGAGCTTGCAGTCTTTTTCCAAACCGGAGATTTCCCATAGAAATCAATTGAGCGCCCGACGGCTCAAAAGCACCCTGCACCCAGCCGCCCGAGTGGCCCTGGCCGTGAAAACTCTACTCTAACCTACTTCCCCACTTGCCCTGAGTAAGTGACCAGGAGCCCAGCTCCCACAGCCGCGTGGCTTGCCAGACAGCAGCCACCAAACCAGGCCCCCCTATCCCTCATAGGATAACATTGGGCCTAACTCTCTCTACACCCGGCCGCCCTAGAGTCGCTGAGAGTGAAACAACTATACCTACCTGACCCTGGGAGACCCTTGAGTCTGTGCCCAGAACCTCAACTCTGCCAGTCGAGTACTTACCCTTAAACCGCAAACTCCATTTTCCTCATAGGGTAACATTGACTGGCTTTTTCCTGAAATTTCTTCTAAGTGTGGACTTTTGAAATCTTCAAATAATCACGAAAAATCAGCCGAGTGACAAAAACGAATTTACTCACCTGCTCTTAGGTGAGCTCCCAGTGCTGTATCTTGGTGCCCAGCACTGACTCTGAAAAGTACCCACAACTATACTTACCTTTAACTCATTCTCCTTCCATAGGAAACCATTGGCTGCTTTTCTGTGAAATTTCTTCTAAGTGTTGATTTCTGCAATTTCTAAATATTCTTCAAAAATCGTATAACATCTGAAAACGTAATTACTTACCTGTTTTGGATAAAGGTCCCAGTACTGAGTCTAGGCACCCAGTACTGGATTACAAAAGTAACGATAACCTACTGTACCTGTAACCTAAATTTTCTTCCATAGGGAATCATTGATTGTTTGCTCTGAAATATTTTCAAAGTGCTAACTTTTAAAATAGCTAAATATTAGTTAAAAATCATTACAGTACCAAAGTCGACTTTCAACAACTGATTCTGAGAACTGACCCAGGACTGGATCTAGGATCCATGCCTGAATTACAAAAGTAATCTAAAGTAATCCGTTGCATACAATTTGAATTTATCATTGAGCTCAATGTATTGTGTTTAGAAATCGAGTTGTCTACTGCAACTATATGTAACTGTTTACTAAAAAGTTAATTGCATATACAAAAGTATTTTTATGAAACATCTCCTGTCGAGAAAGTATATTTTAATTCCAAGTGTTGGTTCTAAAATAAAACAAGCATATATTTTTTATATACAAACCATTGGCCTAGAGTTCAGTTATTGAGTGTGTGGAACTATTTGCTGACTGTGTGTGTACAACAAATGCTTTACACTGTCCTCTGATACTGCCTTACTGCTCGACCAGGCTACCACTTTGGAGAGTAAGGTTATATCTAACTTTAACCTCTGTTAAACCCGACGTCGACGTCGATTTTCTCTTTGCAGCATGACTTCCCCTTGACTCCTCACCTCTCAGCGACGATCCCGCCGCTGGAGTCTTCGACGCCGAGCCCGACGTCGATGGAGAGCAAACAGGGACCAACTGCTTCGACGTCGACCGTTCTGCTAGGCCATACAGCCTAATCCTCTCCCTCTCCTTTAAAGTCCTTTTGGAAAGGTCTTCACAATGACGACATGTTGCTGGAGAGTGAGAGTCCGGCAGACAGATGATACACACCTCATGTGTGTCTGACGCAGCCTTCTTTTTTCCACAAGATGGGCATGGAACAAATAAAGAAGGCATTTTTCTGACAAAATGGTTGAAAAATCAGTCAGAAAAACACAGGATACTGACTTCCTCACAGAAATTGTAAGAAGAAGTCCAAAAAAAATCTTAAAGTTGTTATAATTTTTGACTAAAGAGTCAAAAAAGAAGAGAGCTGAATTCCAGGGTCCTGACTGAAGGAGCCGGAAAGAACAACTGACCTAACTGTCACCCCTGAGGCATGATGGGATATGGAAGTCAGGGCTGCCTTAAAGGCACGGTGCCAGTTTTTACCTGTACAGGGCTTTTTAGTCTCTATGGTATTGTATTGCAATGCAGCCTGCAGGCTGGCAATGTGTTATACATCTGTGTTTTTCCACAGTTTGTTCTCTTTATTTTTTGCTTTCTCATGAGTGTTTACCTCATTAAAAAAAAAAAAAAAAAAGAGATTTGGGTGTATTGTTATACCTTTATACATATATATAGATATATGTGTGTTATTGGATGTGTATATTTACATTGCCTAGCCTTTTATGGGAGCTGCATTTGCTTGGAAAAAATGATATATGTTTATACATATACAGAGCTGTATATATGTATGTTTTTTACATATATAATTTTATTATTTCCGGGGTCCCCGCACATGGGCGGGAATATTCAGTGCTTATGACTATTGATGAGGATCCCCTGGAAGAGAACAAATGCTTTACACTGTCCTCTGATACTGCCTTACTGCTCGACCAGGCTACCACTTTGGAGAGTAAGGTTATATCTAACTTTAACCTCTGTTAAACCCTTGGGGTCTGTGGACTCTGTACACCCTGTACCTATTAAGGAACGGTATATACAGAGCCACTTTCTCACAGGAACCAGTGGAGGGATACGTGCCAGCTTGAAACAGGTTCAATAGGCAGACAGTGCCAAAGGCAAACCCACCAGCGGGACTGGAGACATCAGTGAATCCTTGAGGTCTAAAAGTGCATCAAAGGGACCTGGAAGCGTGATATATATCTATATATATATATAGATATATATATATATATATATATATACACAGCATGGCCTCATTAAAGCCTCAATTTGCTGCAACGCTGGCGATGGATCCAGCAATTCAGCATGCATTGAGGCCAAGCTCAAAATTGGCTCTTCGGGCGTTTGGGAGAAAGACCGAGACGATGCTGCTGCACCATCTCTTCAGTGTAAGAACAGTGGAAAGGGGCAGATTCCTGCTTTGACTTTTTGTGCTCCGACTTACCCAAAGTCTTCGATCATGAGAACCTGCAGCACAAACGACTGGGAGAGCGGGAAAGGGGCCTTCTATTTAACTTCAGCCAGTCACAGCACAGTCTTCTGTTGTTTGGCAACATAGTTTTGTCTCATGGTCCCATATGGCCTTCGAGCTCATCTAGGTGCAGTAGTCACAGGCCCTGGAGTCATGCTCTGACCCCAGGCACCACAAGCAAACCTTGTGGGGGTCTGTCACAGACATTTGTTTGCACAAGGCCCTACAAGGTTTAAACCCAGTGATGGAATGTGACAGATTTCCCTTTCACACAAGAGGTGTAGAGCTACAGATCTGCGTCTGAAGGGGCAGAAAGAAAACTCGACAAATCCCATGATTGGCGCGTATACGCAGCCCCCGCCCATCACTTCCAGAGCAAAACAACGTTGGAGCACAGCTTCATGCCTCCACCCACTGGCACACAGGAGTACAAATTCTGAGTTTCCGAATCCAATACGACACCTTAGAGAAATATTCACAAAGTGAGGAATCTGTGGTTAGAAATAGTCATCAAATGAGAGTTAAACTGAAATAAATGGAGGTACAGTATTGTACACATCTTTCCTGCTTAGTAACAAACACCCTAGTGGTTGCAAGGCATGCCTCCTTTCGTACTACAATGCATTCTGCCAAAAGCTTCAAATACACAAACTGCCGGAGTCAGCTCACAAGATTCATGGGGTGCTGGTCGAGACACATTTGCCCTGTTTCTTTGTTAAGAGTTAGCAGAATGTATGTAAATACATCTCAAGCAGATTGACAGCATTTCGAATGCCCACATTGGGACAACTAGAGATGTTGCCAATGGTGACCAACAGGAGCATGACAAAGTCTTAGAGATTTTAGGAAAAGGTAGGCAAATGTCTCACCATTCCACTTATAAAGCATTCCTTAGAGACCAAAGAGATCTATTTGTGGAAAACCACATCTTTCAACAGAGGTGCAAATACATTGGAATTTAGTTCTGGTTTGTGGGCTTGATTTTTCTCTTTATCAAATCAGCAAACGTATTGTTTATGCTCAAATATTTTGCCATGATGTGCATATGATGAGCCTAGCATCACTGCCAAATACTCTGCCCTCCTGCAAAGCAAGAATGAGTGGGTGCCCACTTTTTTTCTATATGTATATTGGACTTTGAGGTCTAGTTGGCAGATGAACTGAAAATAAAGTTACCTCTTTTAACGGCTTCAAAAACTATTTCCACTGTTTTCAACTGAAAACGGTTGATGTGCTTAGGTGCTTGATAGGTTGACCACTGACTGGCCCTAAAGCATGATCTTGGAGGGGTGCATATGCACATATGATTACCAATTGCCTTATTTGGGCAGAACAACCCATGTACACCCATTTACAGGTAAATCTTCAAACTTTTACCTGGTGTTCTTACATTGCAATGCACATCAATAAAGGCAGTTAACCAAATTGAGAACCACTTCCTGAGTCTACCCAAGAAAGAAGGGTGTTGCCTAGATGATAGTAATTAGACTGTTTTCCCAAACCCGAACACCCCCCCAACCCCAATCAAACCAAGCGTATTATACAGTCTGTTGGATCCTGTTGCGCGAGTGAAGCATCAAGGCAGTAAGAGCTATCCATCAAAGTCAGAACGAAGTTGGGTATTCGTCTCCATAAGGATTAAGCTGCTAAACGCCAGTAAACAGGTATAATCACAATGGGAAAAAATTTAAGTAAGATGTGCCTGCAGTGTGGATTCAAGAGTAAACTAGCTGAATTCATGTACACAAAACTTAGACTTCAAAGATACAACTTGTATTGGTCCACACCCAACACTAAATAGCACAAGAGTGCACAGCAAATTATCTACTAAAGTGGTTATTAACCTGTGGTCTGAGGACCTCTTGGGCGTTAAAATATTAAAATTAATAATTTTAAAAGTATACAAATAAGTAAAATTGAAAACTTTTCTACGTTTGATAGACAATTAAAATATTTAAGTATTAGAGCATTTGTTTGGAGTATAGTCGTTTTTATATTACTGTATTGTTTACAGCAGGTGTCTTCAGAATAGCTAACAGATGAGTTCATTTATAAATAAGCACAGGGTCACATTTTCCATTTAAGGTTAAGAAAAGTATGTTTATTTTACATTATCATCTTCAGGCTGCAGATAGCAGGGCCTGATAATGACCAGTGCTGGAGTCAGATTTATGACCCAGGGCACAGAGGTGATGAATTGAAGCACTGCGGTATTTAAATCTTCAATAAAAGTCCTTGTCAACTCAATATTGGAGCACAAGAAAAAATGTTTTTTCTGAATGATTTTAAATGGGACAAAGTTAGAACGAGGAGTTAACTTCAATATTAAGTTAACTTCATTATAATATTGTGTATCTTTTATGATCCATTTTTGAGATCGAATAAAGATTGAATTGAACAAGTCATTCAAGGAACGCATAAAAGTGAAATAAGACTTTGAAAAAATGCATACTGCAGTATTCCAAGCACTAAATGCAGGAGAGAACATGTGAAATGTACAGCCTGATCTTGGTGGCGATTTTACAATATTAACTTATTTCAGATCGGAATACTCTAGTGTGCAATACTTTATTTTTCAGAAAAAGTGTCACCTTGATGTTAGGGCTCACTTGTGTCTAATTTTAAACATCAAGATATTTCATAAACTCAAAATGATCAAACTGTAGTAGTTAATTTTATTACCTCTCCTCTCGAGAACGGTCCCTCTCCATTCTCTCGCGTTCAGAGTCACCTGGTGCACGGTCTCTGTACGCTTCTCGGTCACGGTCTCTCTCTCTGTCCCTCTCTCGATCACGGTCTCTCTCACGTTCTTGCTCAAACTCTCTGTGATCAATATTCTTAATACTCTGACGATCAAAGAAAGGATCTCGCTCACTGCCAAACCGACCGAAGTAATCTATGTGAATTGAAGTACAAATACAGTAAAAGAAATTGAAGGAAAAAGTAATTTTGTGCTTTCAAGTACAGTAATATGATAAGATTTGCAGCAAAACAATGCTTTTAACAATAATAAGCTTTTAACAATAGTTAACCTATGAGAAAATCTTCTCCAGAAATAGGACCTTGGAACAATTAAAATCATTTAATTAAATTTAAAAAATGAATACAGGCTTGAGAAACACTTGCTTCTGATTCTTAAAACAAATGCACACACAGCCATGCGCTATTCCAGAACGTTCCAAAGGAATAGCTTTCATTGATTTTTGGTTTTCTACTCAATTATGCAAAAACAAAATCTTCAATGGATTAAGAACCAATTTATAAATCTGGGGTGAATAATCTTGCTGGAGAAAGATTTTTACATTTGAGAGCAAAACTTTCAGGAGTTTTCTTTGAGCCCTGAGGAAGTCAAAGTTACTGTAGGAAGATGGACGTTTATATTGGATACCCCAAAAAAGTATACTGTGTAAAGAGTCCAGGTATTCCTTGTAAGTGGACAAGAGCTTGCTCTAGCAATCCCAAGGTGTTTTCTTAGGAGGTAGTGTGGTCTAGCAGCCTTAGGCTTATCAGAGAGGAGTGTTAGACATCTGCTGCATACACAGTCAATAAATGATACACACGACTCAATAAGAACATCTACACCAATCTATACAAATAAAACTTATCTTTATATAACTTTAGGCACTCCACGATCATCAAAATCGGGTAGGTTTTGAGTTGTGAATTTTTACAGTATTTAAAAATTGACATTTTGTGCAATTTCTGGAGCGTAATAGTTATCCTACAGAGGAAAGACACATACAGCATACAGATACCTTACATCGACTTACGAGACCAATCCTCTGGACTTCAAGTGAGTATGGGGCAAAGACAGCATCAACAGGTCAGCTTGGGTAGCTCTGGGATGGACGGGTGCAGAGATGCTTTTCAGCGTCTGGTGCGCAGTGTGAGTCTATATGGATCGGTCCACAAAGATGCAGCAAGCTGGGACTAGGAGGGCAGTCCTGCTGAACCAACAAGGGGGCTCAGGTCTCATGATACTCTGGGACGTGGGGACACCTTTGGTCCAATTCTGCTCGGGCAAGGGCAGCTTGGTGTAGAGGCGTCCTGAGGCATCGAGTTTTCACAACTGGAGACATTGGGCCTGCAAAAAGAGGCTGCAGACAGCACCAGAGAGTCCACTGCCAGAAAATCCAAGGTGGGCTAACTTTCTGTAGAGTCTGGGGACCACACTGGCGGCCCAGTTCGACTCAGGTTAGAAGGCACGGGTGCAGTGGAGCTTTCCAGTGTCGGATTTTCACAGTCCAGAGTCCTCGCAGATTTCCTGGGGAGCCTGCAGGTGAGCAGCTCTGTTACTCCACAGGATCCTGGATCTTGGGTGAAGGGCTGGTAGTCCTCCCAGGCTTTTGGAGGCACAGCAGTGGCGGGACGAGTTGTCTTTGGTGCAACTGTCAAGGACAGCAGGGTTGGAGCAAAGTCAGTTGCTGCTACTCTGTTCTTGCTTTTGTAGCTCTTCAGTATCAGTTTTCTTTCAGGTCGGCCAGATCTGATTTCCTGGTGCCAGGGGCTATACTAAAGTTAGGGGTGTTAGGGGAGTGTAAGGTAGAAGACAATGGGCTACTTATCCATGGTGTCATTACACCCCATATATGACCACTTCCCTGTATCAGAGTTCCTAACTGTACCATCACCAAGATGGGAAACTTAATTTTCGAGTCCACATTACGAAGCCCACCTTAGGGGTGTAACTAGCCTGAGGGTGAACAAGCCTCTCCGACTACTAGTTTTACTGCCAGTCCAGGTGCTAAATGGGCCATGGTCAGGGAGGCTGGCATTCTCTCACCTCCGAAGCAAGCAAGATTTGCATGCCAAAGGAGGTGGGCTCTTTGAAGCTCTCTGTCTCGGCATGCTAATTTACAAGTCATACTGCTGGAGGAGGCGTAAAACACCCTCTTCTGGAGCAGGCTCTGCTAACCGTACCTGCAGATGTGATCGCAATTAGGAAAGCAGCTTTCCAAGAGGTGTCCTTACAAGAATTTAAGAATGGGCTCAAAAGGGGCCTGCAGGAGGAGTGAAAAGTCTATATTGGGCTCCCAGGGAGAAGATGGACACCGTATGGGAAGAAAAACTTTTCAACCTCTCTAAAAAGTCCTTAATAAGGGAATTTAAAAAAAGAAATAGGTTTGTGAAGGACATTTTCTGCAGGCAGTAATTGCAGCCACAAACTTGTTCGAGCATTGTAAGCCTGATTTGTTAGTATGAAGTAAATATGGAAACATCGCATCTTCTTATAGGTCGTTGGATCCACATTCTTCTCAGAGCTCCAAATACAGAATCTCTTCCATTTAAATGAATACGCTGAACGTGCCAGACGTCATTTAGCCTCCTTGAGAATGTTCATGCATTCATGTGGAAGTTTCAAATGTCTATATTTAGCTAGCTCAGGAGCCACGCCTCCATACTCAAAGAGGAGAGGTTGGGATGAATCATCTGGCATCCAAACTTCCTGAGAAGAACCGCTCTGCAAGGCAGCTCACATGTAAACACTCCTTCTCCGCATGTTGGACTGTGAAGCACCATTGTCAGGGACACTCTGGGGAACTAGAGATCTTTCTGGTCCTTGAGTATGACAGTTTGATGAGGACGGATGGAATCGGCGGGGGGGGGGGGATTGAGGCAGCATCATAGTTAAAGCGTAGAGAAATTTGCAGGGCCAGTCGATCCTTGGGGCATTCAAAGTATTCCTGGTTTGAAGTACCTCGAGGTGAAGCCTGGGCATTTTTTTTCTCCGGTGTGGAATAAATCTATGTGGTGTGCCCCCACATGCTGAAAATGCTTTGCACAACATCGTCGTGAAGGACCCATTTATGGTTTTCCTGAAGGACTCAGCTTAGGGAGTCTACTTGCACATTTTGAACACGTGGGTGTAAGAAACTGGCTCTATATATACTGCACCAAACTGAGGTACAGTGTGCATAGAGTCCAAGAGTCTCCAGAGGTTTAGCAGAGGTTAAAGTTAGATAGAACCTTACTCTCTAAAGTGGAAGCTTGGTCGAGCAGTAAGGCAGTACCAGAGGACAGTGTATAGCATTTGATGTACACACAGTGAGCAAATGGTCTCTCACACTCAAGAACTGAAATTTAGGCCAATTGATTTGTATAAAAAAATAAACTGTTTTACTTCTAGAACCAAGCAAGCCTGGTACAGGTAAGCATATAAATACTTTGCAGAAGGAATATGCTACTTACCAGTATGCATCTGGTCTTGGCATGTAGAGCTGCAGATCTACACACTTGTGCATAGATCGCCATCTGGTGTTGGGCCCAGATGGTTGCAGTTTGTTTTTCCTCTTGGAAAGTCTTTGGAAGTCACGAGTTCGGTGACTCCTCCCTTGGATCGTATTGTGCATGGGATTCGGCTCCATCCTCAGATTGTTTTTCGCCAGCAGGGAAAGATGGAGCGAAGTAATAACAGTGAAGATGCTCATGTGTGCGTTATCTAAATAAGATAAGCTGAAACAGATACAGGTAGCCGGGGAGGCGGGTGGGCGTGTGTAGATCTGCAGCTCTACATGCCAAGAAGAGATGCATACTGGTAAGTAGCATATTCCGTTCGAGGCATATGAGCTGCAGATTACACACTTGTGCATAGATTATATAGCAGCCGTTAGCGGCGTCCACCGATATCTGTTGCAGTGGTTTGAAATAATGTTTTGAGTACAGCCTGGCCCACACTAGCTTGTTGCTTAGTTTGCACATGTACACAACAGTGTTTGGTGAAAGTGTGCGGTGTTGACCATGTAGCTGCTTTGCAGATATCATCTAATGGGATGTTCCCTAGAAAAGCCATTGAAGCCCCTATTTTACGTGTAGAATGGGCTTCAGAGGGAACGGATAGCGTTCGTTTTGCTTTATGGTAGCAAATTTGAATACATTTAACAATCCACCTAGCTATCCCCGACTTGGAGATGGGGTTGCCCTTGTGTGGTGGAGAGAAAGAGAAACAGTTGTTTGGTCTTACGGAAAGGTTGTTTTATCTCGATGTAGTAAAGTAAGGCTCGTTTGACATCTAGTGTGTGAAGAGCTCTTTCTGCAACGGTCTGTGGTTGCGAGAAGAATACTGGTAGTTCTACAGATTGGTTTAAGAGAAAAGGAAAAATGACTTTGGGGAGGAATTTTGGGTTGGTACGGAGAACTACCTTATTATGGTGCATTTGTAGAAAAGGTTCTTGAATAGTAAATTCTTATATCTCACTGACCCTTCTGAGGGAAGTGATGGCTACAAGAAAAGCGGTTTTCCATGTTAAGAATTGAAATTCACATTTGTGTAGTAGGGGTTCAAAAGGAGGTCCCATTATTCTGGTGAGAACGATATTTAGGTTCCACACAGGTGAGGGTGGCACTCTGGGGGGAATTATTTTTTCAGGCCTTCCATGAAGGCTTTAATGGCAGGTACTCTAAAGAGTGAGCGATGTTGCCCGTTTTGTAGGTAAGCTGCTAGGTGTAGTCGAATGGACGTATAGGCTAGGTTGCACCTTTGTAGGTGAAGTAAGTAGCCTATGATGTGTTGAATGGACACATCTAGTGGATTGATGGTGTTATGACAATAGATAACGAAAAGTTTCTTACCTGTCGGTGTAGTTTTGCAGCTTGAAGATCTTTCTGGATTCACTATGCTGTGCATTATTCCGCGATCTTGTGGTTGGGTCCGGATTCGTAGTCTTTTCTTTGTTTTTTTTTTTTTTTTTTTGTAGCCCAGGTGGGCGTCGACGTCCACCATTTGGTGCACCTCCCGTGACGTCGTCGTGCTTCCCACCTTTGGGGCGCCATCTTCGGGTTCTTTTTTCCCCTTTTTTTTTTTTTTTTTTTTTTAACCCTAGGCGATTGATTAATCCTTTTGTCCATATTTCTGTACGTTTCCACTTCTTTGATCCTATCCATTTCACCCCCTCTTCCTCCAGCCTCATCTTCCTGGCGGAGGTGGGTGGGTTCGCTAGTGAATCCAGAAAGATCTTCAAGCTGCAAAACTACACCGACAGGTAAGAAACTTTTCGTTTTGCAGCGTGAATCTTTCTGGATTCACTATGCTGTGCATAGATTTTGTAGCGGTTTTCCTACTTTTGTGGTGGCTGGGTGGAAGATGATCGCTGGTCGTTGAAAATGTGTTGTAGCACCTTCTGTCCGACCTGTGCTTCCTTATTCATTTGAATGTCCACGCAGTAGTGCTTTGTGAACGTGTGCACAGATGCCCAAGTTGCTGCGAGACAAATGTCTTGGATGGGCGTGTTTGCCAGGAAGGCAACTGTGGCCCCCTTCTTCCTTGTGGAGTGAGCTTGGGGCCCCTCCGTTAGCTCCTGTCCAGCCTGTTTGTGACAGAATTGAATAGTGAGGGCAATCCACCTAGCGATGGTGCCCTTGGTGACTGGTCTACCCATGAAGCTAGTAGCAAAGGACACAAACAGCTGCTTCGACTTCCTGAGTTCCTTGGTTCTTTCAATGTAGTGCATCACCGCTCTTCTGGCATCGAGGGTGTGCAGGGCCTTTTCTGCGTTTGTAGTCGGGTTTTGGAAGAAACTCGGTATCTGGATACTCTGATTCATGTGGAACGCCGACACTACCTTGGGCATGAAGTGTGGGTCCGTCCTCAGGACTACCCTGTCTTTGTGAATTTGAATGTAGGGCTCCTGCAGCGTTAGTGCTTGAAGCTCACTCACCCTGCGTAGTGAGGTTATGGCCACTAGAAAGGCAGTTTTCATCGTCAACATTTGTAGAGTGGCCTTGTGAATGGGTTCAAACGGCGCCTTCATGAGCTCCGTCAGAACCACGTTTAAATTCCATGCCGGCGGCGGCAACCTTTTCGGGAGTGCCATTCTTTTTGCTCCCTCCATGAATCTCTTCACCACCTGCGAGGTGAAGAAGCTTCCACCCTTCTCACCTCTGGTGTAGGCAACGATCGCTGCTAGGTGTACCCTTAGGGAGCTCGAGCAGAGGTTACTCTTTAGAAGGTGTGTGAGGTACCTCAGCACAGTTGAGTCTCTTGTCATTCTGTTTTGCAGGCCCTTTTTCCTGCACCACACCGTGAATCTCTTCCACTTTGCGCTGTAGCACTTTCTTGTAGTAGGTTTCCTTGCCTCCCGTAGCACTCGCATAGTGCTCTGAGGTAACCTTAGGTGTGCGAACTCTAGGTCTTCAGGAGCCATGCTGCTAGGTTGAGTGTCTCTGGCTCTGGGTGCAGGACCTCCCCGTTTTGCATTGAGAGCAGGTCTTTTCTCCTCTCGAACCTGTACGGTTTGCCTTGCGCCATTTCTTGAATCTGTGAGAACCATGTCTGCCTCGCCCACTGTGGAGCCACCAGGATCAGAGTCATGTTGCTGGTTCTGCACTTGTCGAGCACTCTGTGCAACAGGGGTATCGGTGGAAAGGCGTAGGCAAATGTCCTCCACCAGCTTATCCATAGGGCATTTCCCTTGGATTGCTGATCTGGTTGCCTGGACGCGAAGCTTCGGCATTTTGCATTGTGGCGTGTTGCAAATAGGTCTATTGTGGGAGTCCCCCATCTCTGGAAGATTTTCTCCGTTTCCTGGCCATTGAGCTCCCACTCGTGTGATGCTGAGGTCTGTCTGCTTAGCCAGTCTGCCTCCACATTGTCCTTCCCTGGTAGGTGAATTGCCAGTAGATCTATTTTGAGAGGTATGGCCCATCTCCAAATTTCCTGAGCTAGGGATGAGAGGGGAAACGACTGTGTCCCCCCTTGTTTGTTGATGTAGAACATCGCCGTGGTGTTGTCTGTCTGTACCAACACCCTCTGGCCGAACAGGTGTCTCTGGAATGCCTTCAGGGCTAACAGTATCGTTTTCAACTCGAGGTAGTTGATGTGGCGGACCGCGTCTTCTGGGGCCCATAGACCCCTCACTCTGAGGTTGTCCATGTGCGCTCCCCATCCCTTCTGCGATGCGTCCGTGGTAATGGTCATTGTTGGGCTTGGTGGTGTCAGGCTTCTCCCCGTTGTTATGTTGTCTCTGTTCCACCAAGTTATCTCCTCCTGCACTGCGTGCGTAACAACCACTAGATCCTCCCAACTTCCGTTCGCTTGTGACCATTGCTGTTGCAGCCATTCCTGGAATGGTCTCATGTGCAGGCGTACATTCGGCACCAGCTGGATACAGGACGCCATCATCCCCATCATCTTGCTCACCGCCCTCACTGTCAGAGCTCGCCCCTTCTGGTAGAGCTGCGTCTCCTTCAGTAGAGCATCTGTCCTCCTGTCGCTGGGCACTACTGTACTGTTGAGGGAGTTGATCTTTGCCCCCAGGAAAATCTTTACCTGTTCCGGTTCCAGCGATGATTTTCCCCAGTGGATGAAAAATCCCAGACTTGTGAGGGTGTCTGTTACGCGTTTTGCGTGCCTCTCGCACTTCTCGCGTGAGCTTGCCTTGACCAGCCAGTCGTTCAAGTAGGGGTATACGTGTATTCCCTGCTTTCGTAGGTGTGCCGCTACCGCCGACAGGCATTTCGTAAAGACCCTTGGCGCAGATTTTAATCCGAAGGCCAGGGTTGTGAACTGGTAGTGTTCCTGTTCGATGTTGAATCTTAGAAGGCCCTTGTGCCTTCTGTTTATTGGGATGTGAAGGTAGGCATCCTTGAGGTCCACGGTGACCATGAAGTCCCCTTCTCTTATCTGTGGCAGTACCTCCTGCAGTGAAGTCATTTTGAACCTTTGCGTTCTGATGAACTTGTTTAGGTAACGGAGGTCCAGTATGGGTCTGAGGTCTCCGTCTACCTTCGGCACCACGAAGTAGTTTGAGTAGACCCCTTTGTTGCATTCCCTGAACGGCACCGTCTCTATGGCTCCCTTTTGTAGGAGTTTCCGCGTTTCTTCTCTGAGTATTGCCAGTTCTTGGGCCGATCTCTGCCTTCCCTTCGGCTTCCTGTTTGGAGGTCTTTTCTCCAAGTCTACGCAGTATCCGTACTGCACGATGTTCCGTATCCACTTGTCTGTGGTTATACGCCGCCACTCCTGAAGGTAGAACCTCAGCCTTCCGCCTACCGGTGACGTATGCTCGTAGGCTCTTGAATTTTCTCTTCCCCCTGATGACACTTTTTTGCGCCTCACCCTTGGGGACCTTACGAGGGTAGGCGTCTTCTTGCGTGCTGAGTCACTTCGAGGAGGGCTGATCGCCCCCTCTCCTCCTTTGGCCACGTCCGTTCCCTCTCCCGCGAAAGGACTGGCCCCGAGGTTGATATTGCCAGTTTTGCTTCTGCTGACTTTGTCCGTGACCTTCGCCCTGCTGACCTTGCTGGAACGCCTGGTGCGACGTCCCTTGTTGGCTTCCACCCCTACCGTAGGGTCTCCTCGAGGGATTTCCTCGTCTCATTCCCCTCAGCTGTAGGGCCCCCATGGACCTCGCTGTCTCGTTTTCCTTCTTGAGCTGGGTGAGCTTTTCGTCCACCGTTGCTCCGAACAGTGTCTCTCCGTTGAAGGGGGTGCCAAGGATGTTGTTCTGCACTTCCGGTTTGAATCCCGAGATTCTTAGCCATGCATGCCTCCTCTCTGTGACCCCTATGGCCATGAGTCTTGCTGAAGTCTCTGCCCCATCCAACGCCGTCTTTATACAGGAGTTGGCGATGTTCTTGCCTTCATCCACCAGGTGAGAGGCTCTCTGGCGGTATTCTTCGGGGAGGTGCTTTACTAGCTCCCCCATCTCATCCCAGTGTTGGTATTGGTGTCTATTGAGGAGTGCATTCGAATTCGCCATGCGCCAGTGCATTGCGGCGTTCCTCTCGACCTTTCTGCCTGTGAGGTCGATCCTCCTGCTCTCCTTATCCGGAGGTGGCCCCGAAGTTGCTGGAACGTTGGCCCTTCTCCTGGCCGTGGAGGCTATGATGGAGTCTGCGGTGACGCTACCCTTGATGTAAGGTGGGTCCAGGGAGGAGTGCTTATATTTCTTCTCTGTCCTGGGCGTGATCGACCGGCAGGTGGCAGGCTCCTTGAAGGCTTCTCTCCCCTGGTTCATCACGCTTTGTAGCATGGGGAGGAACTGACTCCTAGTCTGGATGGGGAGCAGTGTTTCGACGAGAAAATCGGCTTTCGGCCTCTCCTCGTCGAGTTTGACGCCGAAGGCCATTGCTGCGCTCTTCACCACCATATTGTATACCCCGATGTCGTCGGGTGGCGAAGGCCTCGAGGGGTACGTGTCCACGGCCTCCTCCGGGTTTTCGGTGTCGAGATCGTGCCATTCGACGTCGTTGCTGGTAGATGCCGCCGATTCGTAGAACGACTGTTGGTCTTCTTCCTCGGCTTCTTCCTCATAATAGGGCTCCTCTTCTTCCTCGAGATCCCTTGTCAGCCCTTCGGCGTCGAACTCGCCTTCGACCTAGACGACGTCCGCCGATGAAACCGTTGGAATCTTGAATTCCTTCATCCTGGCGTCGAACTCCTTCTTCCTTTGAAGGATGTTCTCCATTTCGGCCTCGAGCCGCCTCTTCTTTTTCTCCATTTCGGAGATGCTTTCGGCGTCGACCGCGGGTCTCTTCGATAAAACTTGCGTCGACGTCGAACGTTCTTTCTGCGTCGATCGGCCAGTTTCATGGGACGATTTCGACGACCCTTGCCTTTCGGCGTCTTTCTGCCCCAGGGAGTCCTTTTGTAAGGATCCGCTTGGCCTTTTGTCCGAAGTTCCCCCTTTGGACGTCGAAGTTTTCGGCGCCGGGGCTCCCTTCGTGGACCTTGACTCAGTTTTTCTCGAGTCACCCTCGTGTTTTCGAGGTGTCTTTTGATTTGCGCTCGACGATTCTCTTACCTAGTCTTTTTTCTTGTCGGTCTCTACGACCGTGAAGTTTTCGGCTGTCTCGGCGACGTTGTCCTCGTCGTCCGTGTCGAGGCCCAGCTCGTAGAGTGTCGGGGGTTTCCCTTTGCCATCCATGTTGGCGTTGGCTCTTCTCTGCCTCTCTCTCACTCTGAGTGTCTTCGGCGCGAAGGCTGAGCAGGCGTTGCAGTCGATACTCCGGTGATCCACCGGTAGGCAGAGGTTGCAAACCGGATGCTGGTCTTTCTGCGCGAACTTGTGGTGGCAGTTTGGGCAGAACTTGAATGGCGTCTTGTCCATTTCGCTCAGGGTCTCTGAGCGTGCATTCTCCAAGGCTGTCGAAGAAAAAAGGTTCGCTGGTCCTCTTTCTTCGCGCTCCTGATGAAATCTGTTCTATTCCTGATGTCTTCTCTTGATTCTATCGATGAAACTCGCTTTTCTTCCTTCTTCCTCCGAGTGAATTTCTGGAGCTTCCCGATGACGATCCAGACCCAACGGCGGAAAAAAGAATCTGAAGATGGCGCCCCAAAGGTGGGACTTCCGCAGGAAGCACGACGACGTCACGGGAGGTGCACCAAATGGTGGACGTCGACGCCCACCTGGGCTACAAAAAAAAAAAAAAAAAAACAAAGAAAAGACTACGAATCCGGACCCAACCACAAGATCGCGGAATAATGCACAGCATAGTGAATCCAGAAAGATTCACGCTGCAAAACAAAACGTTTCCACTTGGTGGCGTAGCACGCTCTAGTGGTACGGCGCCTAGCTTCTTTGATGACGTTCATACAGTCAGGGGAAAGATTTAGGTACCCGAATTCTAGGATTTCAGGAGCCAGATCGCAAGGTTGAGCTGAGCTGGGTCCGGGTGTCTGATCTCTCCATGGTTCTGGGTTAAGAGGTGTGGAGAGAGGTGTAATTTTTGATGCGGTACTACAGATAGTTCCAGCAGTGTGGTGTACCACGGTTGTCTGGCCCAAGTTGGCGCTACTAATATTAGTATGAGGGAGTGCTGTTGTAGTTTGCGCACTACTAGTGGAATGAGTGGGAGAGGCGGAAAAACGTACGCAAATCTGCCTGACCAGTTCATCCATATCGCATTGCCTTTGGACAATGGGTGTGGGTATCTGGCGGCGAAGCTTGGGCATTTTTTGTTTTCGTGGGTGGCGAAGAGGTCTATCTGTGGATGCCCCCACATTTGAAAGTATGGGTGAAGAAATTGCGGGTGAAGTTCCCACTCGTGGAGTTGTTGTGTTTGTCTACTGAGTAGATCTGCTATAGTGTTTTGTACTCCTGGGACATGTTGGGCTAGGAGAAAGATTTTCCGGGGTATGGCCCATCTCCATATGCTCTGTGCTAATTGAGAGAGGTGTGAAGAGTGTGTGCCGCCTTCTTTTTTAATACAATACATGGCTGTCATGTCTGTGCGTATCAGGACTGCTTTGCCCAAAATTTGTGTCTGAAAGGATTTTAGGGCTAGGAAGATCGCTAGTACGTCCAGATGGTTGATATGGAGTAGCTTCTGTTGATGTGTCCATTTGCCTTGCATGGTGAGATGTAATAGATTAGCTTCCCAGCCGGAGAGCGATGCGTCTGTTAGTACTATCTGTGGAACCGGGTCCAGGAACGGTCGACCTTTGGAAAGGTTTGTGGTGGTCCACCACTGCAGAGAGCGATGGGTACGACCGTCTACCAACACCAGATCTGTTAATTGGCCCTGGGCCTGGTTCCATTGGTGCGCTAAGCACTCTTGGAGAGGACGCCTCTGGAGTCTTGCGTGAGGTACTATGAAGATGCAAGAGGCCATCATCCCTATTAGTTGCATGAACACCCGAGCTGGAAGGGAGTGCTGTGCTATGAATTTTGCGCGTAGAGCCTGAATGCTTGCAATCCTGGCAGAATTGGGGTAGGCGAGCGCTTTTGAGGTGTCTATAGTGGCACCTAGATATTGTTTTACGTGGGATGGTTGGAACTGGGACTTTTCGTGGTTTACCGTGAAGCCCAGCTGATGAAGTAGCAGGATGGTGGGGTGTGTGTGTTGTACACACTGATTGTATGAACTGGCTTTTATCAACCAGTCGTCTAGGTACGGGAAGACATGAATGTGTTGTCTTCGCAGATGTGCTGCCACCACTGCTAGGCACTTGGTGAATACTCGTGGTGCGGTTGTGACTCCGAACGGGAGCACTTTGAATTGGTAGTGTTGGCCGTCCACTACAAATCTGAGGTACTTCCTGTGGGCCTTGTGCACTGGAATGTGGAAGTAAGCGTCTTTTAGGTCCAAAGAGGTGAGGAAGTAGTTTTGGGAAAGTAGCGGACGTACCTGCTGAAGCGTCACCATATGAAAATGGTCTGAGTGTATGTATGTGTTTAGGGGTCGAAGGTCTGGGATGGGACGTAGAGTCTAGTCCCTTTTTGGTATGAGAAAATACAGGAAGTAGACCCCTATATTTTGTTGGTTGGAACGTGTTATATTGCCTCTTTGTCTAGAAGGGAGATTACCTCCTGCTTGAGTAGCTGCAGATGTTCTGGTGACATCGGGCGTTGTCTGGGTGGAATGTTTGGGGGGGTAGATGTTAGTTCTAGGCAGTAGCCTGACCGAATTATTTGTGTTACCCATTTGTCTGAGGTGATGGTAGTCCAGACCGGAAGGAAATGTTGGAGTTTGCCCCCAACCGGAGTGTGATGGTCTGGGGGAAGTGGAGGGAAGTCATTGGGGAGACGCGGTGGCAGAGCAGGCGGTGTTTGTTTTGCCTCTGCCTTTGTTATTGTTGCCCCTGTAGCCGCCTCTTTGGTAACCCCTTGTAGAGGTGGACTGAGTAGGGGATTTGTATGCAGTGGAAGCGGTGTCTGAGGAGTAGCCTCTGGATGTGCTCCGAAAGGAAGAGCGTCGAAAGGAGTGTCTGGGAGGGTGAGATTGTAAGGCTCCCATGGATTTTGCCGTGTCAATGTCCTTTTTCATTTTCTCCAGGGCGTCATCCACTTTGGGGCCAAACAGATGTTCCTGGTCAAAGGGATGGTTGAGGATGGAGGCTTGTACCTCCGGTTTAAAACCTGATATTCTTAGCCAGGCATGGCGACGGAGGAGGACACTAGTATTGATAGCCCTAGAGGCATCTAAGGCACAACGTATGGAGGTATTGGTAATTGTTTTGCCCTCCTGAATTGGCTCTTTGGCCCTAGCTGTTAGAAAGTGGCTCTGTATATACTGTTCCTTAATAGGTACAGGGTGTACAGAGTCCACAGTCCCCAAGGGTTTGACAGAGGTTAAAGTTAGATATAACCTTACTCTCTAAAGTGGTAGCTTGGTCGAGCAGTAAGGCATTATCAGAGGACAGTGTAAAGCATTTGTTGTACACACTCAGTCAGCAAAATGATTTCACACACTCAATAGCTGAACTCTAGGCCAATGGTTTATATATAAAAAAAATATATGCTCGTTTTATTTTAGAACCAACACTTGGATTTAAAATATACTTTCTCAGCATGAGATGTTTCATATAAATACTTTTGCAATATGCAATAGACTTTTGTAAACAGTTACAAGTGGTTGCAGTAGTCAACTCTATTTTTAAACACAACAATGCATTGAGCTCAATGGTAAATTCAAGTTATTTGCAACAGATTACTTTTTAGATTACTTTTGGAATTCCAGGACTGGATCCTAGATTCAGTCCTGGGTCAGTACTAAGAATCAAGTGATGAAAGTCGACTTAATTACTGTAATGATTTTTAAACAATATTTAGCTATTTTAAAAGTTGACACTTAGAAAATATTTCAAAGAAAACAGTCAATGGATCCCTATGGAAGAAAATTCAGGTTACAGTATGTTCTCGTTACTTTTGTAATCCAGTACTGGGTGCCTAGACTCAGTACTGGGACCTTTATCCAAAACAGGTAAGTAATTACGTTTTCAGATATTATACGATTTTTGAAGAATATTTAAATATTGCAGAAATCGACACTTAGAAGAAATTTCACAGAAAAACAGTCAATGGTTTCCTATGGAAGAAAATTGAGTTAAGGGTAAGTACAGTTGTAAGTATTTTTCAGAGTCAATGCTGAGCACCAAGATCCAGCACTGGGAGCTCACCTAAGAGCAGCTGAGTAATTTCGTTTTCGTTACTCGGCTGATTTTTGGTGAATATTTTAAGATTTGAGAAGTCCACACTTAGAAGAAATTTCAGGAAAAAGTCAGTCAATGTTACCCTATGAGGAAAATAGAGTTTGCGGTTTAAGGGTAAGTACTCGACTGGCAGAGTTGAGGTTCTAGGTATAGACTCAGGGGTCCCCCAGGGTCAGGTAGGTACAGTTGGTTCACCCTCAGCGGCTTTAGGGCGGCCGGGTGCAGAGAGATAGGCCCAATGTTATCCTATGAGGGATAGGGGGACCTTGGTTGGTGGCTGCTGACTGGCAAGCCACGCGCCTGTGGGAGCTGGGCTCCTGGTCACTTACTCAGGGCAAGTGGGGAAGTAGGTAGGTGTAGAGTTTTCACTGCCAGGGCCACTCGGGCGGCTGGATGCAGAGTGCTTTTGAGCCTTCGGGCGCTCAATAGATTTCAATGGGAAATCTCCGGTTTAGAAAAAGACTGCAAGCTCGGGGACGAGGACTCTTCAGGTGCCACCACCACTTCAAAAGGTAAGTTGGGTAGTTGGAGGATAGGTAGGTACCCCGGGATTGGGCACAGGGGGCTGTGGGGCGCCGCGTGCAGGGGTGCCTTTTGGTGTCGGGAAATCTTACCCTCTGTGTGAGAAAGTGCCATCTTTCTTGCATGGTATGCCCCCACTTTTTGCTGAATTGCTGAATGTCCTTTGACTGAGTGTGCCCTGGACTCCTGCCAATCAGGTGCCCAGGACCTATGTTCCTTCCCTAAAACAAACCAAACCCAAATTGGCACACCTTGGCCACATGTCAGCCCCTGGTAAATGGTACCCTAAGTACCCAGGGCTTTGTGACCCAGGAAGGCCTCTAAGAGCTGCAGCACTCCTTGTGCCTCTTTTAGAGGCCCTGTACCCTTACACACACACACTGCCTTTGCAGGCTGAGTGTTTGGGTGCAAGACAAAAACAAGCATTGGCATTGCCAATAGGTCTCGCTTTTGGGACCTTGTAAGTATTTAGTTATGCAGCACAATATCATTGGTGCAACAACATCAACTGTTGCATGGCTAAACACCTATAAGGTACAAGGTTTAGCCATTCAACAGCTGATGGTGTTGCGCAAAAGATATTGTGCTGCAAAACTAAATACTTATAAGATCCAAAAAAGCTAGACCTATTGGCTATGCCAATGCTTGTTACAATTATGGGCACATCGTGCCCATCAGACCCCTCCCTCCCCACACACACACACACACACTTGGACCACTGATGTGCGCAGACTCGGGTGGCTTCGGCACCCTCCACAAAGGACGGTTGTTGAGCCCACGCTGGGCGGGCACCAGACTTGTTTACACAGACATGAGCAGCAGCACCCCCGTGCACACATCTAGAGGGGCGGCGCTCAGTGGTGCACGCTTGGTCACCATCACCCTTTAGATACACTCGTAGCAGGGGCGCAACTAGAGCCAAATTTCGAGGGGGCTAAGAAAAAATGTGGGGCTGACTCTTACAGCAGTAGTTAAGAGTGGAGATGCAGGGGCTCTGAGAAGGGGTGAAAAACAGCAAAGCCTCATTCACAAGCAAATGGTCTTTTAAAGACCTGTGAAGTACTCTAGTGCCCAGGAAGCCGCCTCAGCCTGGGTTGCCACACACGACATGAAGGGGAGTGGGGCTGAAGCCCTTTGATCCCAATGTGCGTTGCGCGCCTGGCTCGAAGTCATCTGCACTGTCCCTTACTGTTCGTACCCACCCACACCCCTATTTAGACATGTTAACGGGCAATATGTTTCTTATGTACATACTCGTCTACACCCCTCCGGAGGAAGAGCCTCGAAAGCCCCTCGTGGTTTCGAAATGAATCGTTTAAAATACTGGAAGCACTGCTTCCGATGGTTTTCATTTTTTCCGAGTTTTTTTGTTGTTGAAGTTTTATATAGCGCGAACGCGACCCGAAGGTATAACAGCGCTTTACATGGGCACCAGTTGCATTACAGACCCATTCATTTTGAGGCGCGGTGATATTAAACTATTTGCTTAGTTATGATTTGCGTTTCGCGGCGCGAAAGTGAAAGCAAATTTGGCGCGTCTGCTCGCGGCGCAAAAGTGAAAGCAAATTTGGCGCGCGCGTTTGGCGGGGGAGCGCCTTCCAGGCGGGGGTGCGGACCCTTTGAAGTGCTCCCAAAAGCGGAGTGCATGTCGGCACGATGCGCGTGATTGTGCGCGTGCTAGCCATGCAATCCGCTTTTGGGAGCACTTTGAAAAGCCCCTTTACAATAGTCTCGCTTTGCAATCGCTTACGCGATAGCAAGGTCGAGACCTAACAAAGTCGACATGGCACACATACCTGTGTGCCATGCCCATCACATACACTGCCATGGCATACATCAGTCACCCCTCTAGCTGGGTGCCTTATGCCAATGGTGTGGGCACAGGAGCAAGAGCCCTGTGCCCCTACAGTGCCCAGGTCCATTCCTGAGCCCTGTAAGTGCAGTGCTGCCATTTAAAGAGTACATGGTGCTGGGAGCTCGTCAAACACGAGCTCCACAGCACCATAATGGCAACACTAAAGACTGGGAAGTTTGGTATCAAACTTCTCAGCACATTAAACCCACACTGATGCCAGTGTGGGATTTAATGTACCCAGCACCCCAGAGGGCATCTTAGAGGTGCCCCCTCGAACCTAACCTACAAACCCACGTCTGCCCTGAGGCTGCCTAGGCTGCCACCCAGCAGACATGTTGCTGGACCCCTGGGTAGGAGAGCCCCTGCTCTCCGGGTCCTGCAACAATGCACATCCTGGGTGAGGTGCTAAATCTCCTCCCCCAGGATGGGCAGGGGGAAGCTTCAAAGGCTTGCCGCCTCTGTGAGTTTCCCCAGGCCCCTGCAACCCCCCACTCGGGCGGGAAGCTTTGGCCGGAAACCCCAAATAAGGACAGGGGATGTGCCAGCCTGCCAACACCACCCCTGAGGTGGGGGAGGCGAGGTGAAGCTCATCTCCAGGCTCTCGCCATCTTGAAGATGGGGAGCCCTACCCTATCAGGACTAGGCTACTGCCCCCCTTCCACAGGAGAGAGGCAGGATAGGGGGTGTACCCACCCCAGGACGGGGACCCATTGGTCCCTGCCCTTCACCTACCTGTAACGCCCCTAAATCTAGTATTAAGGGGCACCCTGAACCTTCCTTCCCCAGAATCCAGATTCCAAACTACGAAGAGCAAGAAGAAAGAAGACCTGCCCTGCAGCTGCTGAAAAGAGGAAGACACCAACTGCTTTGGCGCCAGCCCTACCGGCCTGTCGACCCTCGAACCTGCTCCTGCTCCAGCCCGGCATCTCTTGTGGCTAGCAACCTCACCAACCCCGGAGTACCTGGCTACCTTTTGGCTCCAAGCCCCTGGGACTCCCATGAGTTGAGGCTCTACTCGAAACCTATCTCTAACCCCTGGCAGCAGCCCGGAACCGCGAACCCAGCACACTCTGCACCAGCCGAGCCTGGCCAGTGCCGGAGTGATCAAAGACCCTGAGGATGACCCCACGGCGACTATGACCCAGAGTCCGGCACCCAAGGACCTCCCTCGACATTCCTGAAGAAGCCTGCAGCCTCAGAACCAGGTGCCCCCCCCAACCGCGATCAACAGAGGGTAAGATTTCCCGACACCTAAAGGCACCCCTGCACGCGGCGCCCCACGGTCCCCTGTGCCCAATCCCGGGGTACATACCTGTGAGAAAGTGCCATCTTTCTTGCATGGTGTGCCCCCACTTTTTGCTAAATTGCTGAATGTACTTTTACTGAGTGTACCCTGGACTCCTGCCAACCAGGGGCCCAGTGCTTATGTTCCTTCCTTAAACACACAAACTCCAAATTGGCAAACCCTGGCCACATGTCAGCCCCTAGTAAATGGTATCCTAGGTACCCAGGGCCTTGTGACCAGGGAAGGCCTCTGAGGGCCTGTACCCTTACACACACACACACACACACACACTGCCTTTGCAGGCTGAGTGTCTGGGTGCAGGGCAAAATGAAGAGTCGACATGACACATCTCTGTGTGCCATGCCCATCACCTACACTGCCATAGCATACATCAGCCACCCCTCTGGCTGGGTGCCTTATGCCCATGGTGTGGGCACAGGAGCAGGAGCCCTGTGCCCCTACAGTACCCAGGTCCATTTCTGGGCACTGTAAGTGCAGTGCTGCCATTTAAGAGTACATGGTGCTGAGAGCTCGTCAAACACGAGCTCCACAGCACCATAATGGCAACACTAAAGACTGGGAAGTTTGGTATCAAACTTCTCAGCACATTAAACCCACCCAGATGCCAGTGTGGGATTTAATGTACCAAGCACCCCAGAGGGCATCTTAGAGATGCCCCCTTACAACTAACCTACAATCCACGTCTGCTCTGAGGCTGCCCAGGCTGCCACACAGCAGACACGTTGCTGGACCCCAGGGTGGGAGAGCCCCTGCTCTCCCAGGCCTGCAACAATGCACATCCTGGGTGAGGTGATAAATCTCCTCCCCCAGGATGAGCAAAGGGAAGCTTCAAAGGCATGCCGCCTCTTGGAGTTTCCCCAGGCCACTGCAACCCCCCACTCTGGCGGGAAGCTTGGCCGGAAACCCCATACAAGGAGAGGGGATGTGCCAGCCTGCCCACCCCACCCCTCAGGTAGGGGAGGCGAGGCGAAGCACATCTCCGGGCTCTCGCCATCTTGAAGATGGGAGGCCCTACCCTATCAGGATTAGGCTACTGCCCCCCTCCCACAGGAGAGAGGCAGGATAGGGGGTGTACCCACCCAGGACAAGGACCCATTGGTCCCAGGCCTTCACCTACCTGTAACGCCCCTAAATCTAGTATTTAGGGGCACCCTGAACCTTCCTTCCCCAGATTCCACATTCCGAAACTACAAGAAGAGTGAGAAGAAAAGAAGACCTGCCCTGCAGCTGCAAAGGAGAGGGAGACACCAACTGCTTTGGCCCCAGCCCTACCGGCCTGTCGACCTCGGACTTGCTCCTGCTCCAAACCCGGCATCTCTTGTGGCCAGCAACCTCAGAAACCCCGGAGGACCTGGCTACCTTTGAACTCTGATCCCCTGGGACTCCCACGAGTAGAGGCTCTACTCAGAACCTACCTTTCACCCCTGGCAGCAGCCCGGAACCGCGATCCCAGCCCACTCTGCACTCGCCAAGCCTGGCCGGTGCCGGAGTGAACTAAACCCACGAGGACGACCCCACGGCGACTGTGACCCCGACTCCGGCACCCAAGGACCCCCCTCGACTATCCTGAAGAAGCTTGCAGCCTCAGAACCGAGTGCCACCCCAACCGCAATCAACAAGAGGGTAAGATTTCCGACATCAAAAGGCACCCCTGCACCCGGCGTCCCACGGCCCTCTGTGCCCAATCCCGGGGTACCTACCTATCCTCCAACTACCCAACTTACCCCTCGAAGTGGTGGTGGCACCCGAAGAGTCCTCGTCTCCGAGCCTGCAGTCTTTTTCCAAACCGGAGATTTCCCATAGAAATCAATTGAGCGCCCGATGGCTCAAAAGCACCCTGCAGCCAGCCGCCCGAGTGGCCCTGGCAGTGAAAACTCTACTCTAACCTTCTTCCCCACTTGCCCTGAGTAAGTGACCAGGAGCTCAGCTCCCACAGCCGCGTGGCTTGCCCGACAGCAGCCACCAACCCAGGCCCCCCTATCCCTCATAGGGTAACATTGGGCCTAACTCTCCCTGCACCTGGCCGTCCTGAAACCGCTGAGGGTGAACTGACTGTACCTACCTGACACTGGGAGACCCCTGAGTCTATGCCCAGAACTTCAACTCTGCCAGTCGAGAACTTACCCTTAAACCGCTAACTTCATTTTCCTCATAGGGTAACATTGACTGGCTTTTTCTTGGAAATTCTTTTAAGTGTGAACTTTTTAAAACTCAAAATATTCACCAAAAATCAGCCGAGTACCAAAAACGAATTTACTCACCTGCTCTTAGGTGAGCCCCCAGTGCTGGATCTTGGTGCCCAGCACTGACTCTGAAAAGTACCCACAACTATACTTACCTTTAACTCATTTTTCTTCCATAGGAAACCATTGACTGCTTTTCTATGAAATTTCTTCTAAGTGTTGATTTCTGCAATTTCTAAATATTCCTCAAAAATCGTATAACATCTGAAAACGTAATTACTTACCTGTTTTGGATAAATGTCCCAGTACTGAGTCTAACCACCCAGTACTGGATTACAAAAGTAACGATAACCTATTGTACCTGTAACCTATATTTCCTTCCATAGGGAATCATTGATTGTTTGCTCTGAAATATTTTCTAAGTGCTCACTTTTGAAATAGCTAAATATTAGTTAAAAATCACTACAGTACCAAAGTCGACTTTCAACAGCTGATTCTGAGAACTGACCCAGGACTGGATCTAGGATCCAAGCCTGGAATTGCAAAAGTAATATAAAAAGTAATCTGTTGCATATAAATTGAATTTGGCATTGAGCTCAATGTATTGTGTTTAGAAATAGAGTTGCCTACTGCAACTATTTGTAACTGTTTACTAAAAAGTCTATTGCATATACAAAAGTATTTTTATGAAACATCTCCTGTCAAGAAAGTATATTTTAATTCTAAGTGTTGGTTCTAAAATAAAACAAACATATATTTTTTCATATACAAGCCATTGGCCTAGAGTTCAGTTATTGAGTGTGTGTGTGAGAAGTTGGCCTGGTATATGATGCTCACTAGTTAAAGTGATCACCTTGTACCATGCCAAGCAACCCTTATGGTGTGGTTGTAAGTCAACCTTTTCGGACTAGCTGCCCTAGTGGTAGCGTAGGCTAAGCAGTCTTTGAGGCTAAACTCGTGAAGCGTGTTAAGCCAGCTGTTTTACCAAATGCAACCCCCTTTTATACCAATGAAAGGACACCACACAGATATATATTCAAAATATATATGTATTTATTTCTCAAAGTAACCCCTAGTGTCTTTATGAGCACAGGAGCACAAATCGTCAAACAAGATTACAGTAGAATACACAGAAGTTGCACTTTATATGGATAGGCCCTGGTGGCCGCTCGAACCATATACTAAAATAGTGGTATAAGTACCACGAACAGAAAAGGGAAAAGGCCTAGGGCCTCTAGAATCGCTGGGCCTACAAGGAGCTAACTTCAGTTAGTGACCAGGAGGTCCACGGGTGGCGTGTGCAGAGCAAATAGTCACACGCGTGCTCCCATAGGTTTCAATGGGTGCGTAAAAAGTACAAAGTTACTGCAAAGAGGATCTTCCGGATGACCTAGGAACTCAAGATTTGGAACCGAGGCACTAGAGATGTAATACTACACTTGGGCACAGGTGTGCCAGGCTTTACCTCACCCACAGGAAGCGGGTGCATGGGCCTCGAAGTGCGTCGGGTTTCTTCTATCTGTTCCGTGGAGCTTGAAGACAAAGATGCTGCAGGCGGTCGGTCCGGGAGAGATGCTGTGGATCCAAGAGTGGATCGGAGATGTTGAAGACCTGTAAGCAGAGGGGACAGTGTTCACAGTCACTAGCCAGTGACCAGCGTGGCACCAGGTGGGTACCAGGCAATGTCGGGTGCAAACAGGAAGAAAGGTGTAGCTTGTCTCTGCAGCCACGTGGTCCCTGGAGGTCGACGACGTCCAGGAGTCGGTTCACGAGCTGTCCCACGCAGGCTCTCGCTGTCGGCGGTGTCGGCGACTTGATCGAAGCAAACAAGCCTTGGCAAAAGCAATTGTTGTAGGAGATGAAATAAGCTGATGGTTCTGACCAGCAAGGTCAGAAGGACTGCTCCTTTGGTGGGGAGCAAGGGCCAGTCTGGAGCAACCAGACCAGCGGTGTGTTTCGTAAAGTTCGTCGCCAAGATGGCTACTAGCCAGCGGGCCAGCAACCGGTTAGGCGCGTCGAGTGGCAAAATGCAGAAGGGCCCCACGCAGATCGTGGAGATGCTGGAGGGCTCACCTTTGGTGCAGATGCTGCTCGAGGGTTGGGCTTCTCAGATCCCAAAGCACAACTTGGAGGGAGCCTCGGTTGTTGCACTTGTCAGCTTGTCGTAGTCGTTCCAAGATGGCTGGCTCCACGTGTCTCGGTGCCTCCACGGGTCTCCTCTTTTCAGGGACTGTGGATCGGGCGGTGAGAGGTCTGGAGGTCCAGGTCTTGTCAGTCTCTGGGCTCGGGCTCCGGCGGGAGGCGGCGGCAAAGCAGACGTTGATTCGCTGGATGGTGCTTGCGTTAGCAAGGTGGTCACTCCCTGACCACAGGGGAGATTTCCTTCAGTCTACTGTGCAGCAGAATGTCGAAGTTCCCGTCTTCTTCTTAGTTTCAAGTTGATTCCAGGATGTCTGAAGTCTTAGGACACAGCTCCTACCTTTAAGCGGATTCTAGGGGCCGGACTACCTGCTAGGTCCCTCCCTATGGGTGGGACCAGGAAGGGGGGTGGTTACACCCCCAATCCTTTGTCCAGCTCGCCCCAGGCCTGGGACTGGTGTGCCCCAGGACCGGTTTGAACTGGCATATGCACCGAGGCTCCTTGTGAGCCACAGGCATGTCTGGTTTCTATTCAGCCCTACCTGACCAATACACAAAATCCTGTCTGGGGTGGTGCATGCACCTCCCCTGGCAGGAAACCCTTTGTCCACACCTCCCAAGCTGGAAGGACTCCCAGCAGCAGGAGGGCAGACTTGTGTCTGTGGTGGCAGCATCCATTTTGTGGAGCTGAGGCTATGTCTGATTTTACCCGGGTTTCAGGTACTGTACATGTCGTGTCCCTCTAGAAGGGTGGAATGCTAACCCCGTCGCCAGAATTGGCGAGGGGTTAGTATTCCAATTCGTATGACACCTTACTCGACATGTTTTGATAAAGCCAAACCAAAGATAGCATTTAACCGCGAGGTTCATAATGCACTTAAGAGTATATGGTATGACGATATCCGGAAACAGTAGAAGGAAGTTGTTCCGACCACTGCAGACAGGCTCAGCTCATGCCAGAGCACCATCTCACATGGAACCAAGCACTCTGCCTTCAGGATTGTTAAGGCCTGCCATAGGAGTGACTTATAGGTTACCATGTGTCCCATTTAAGGTTAGGTATAGGTATACTACACCTAAGTAAGAGGTGGTTACACCAACTTACCCCAGCTGAGTGATCAGCCAGTTGTGTCAAATTGTTAGGCCAAGCCTGGGGTGGCATAATCCATGCTTCAGCCCCTGGCAGGCCTTGGGTACACCAATGCCCTGGGTACCTAGTGTACACTGGTACAGGGGCTGACAGGGTGATCCACTTCCAATTGGTTATGCACCTAGGGTGCATAGTTTTAATTTAGTAGAGAGAACAGCAGGCTGGGGGTCTGATTGGCAGGCCCACAGCCTCAATATGTCAAAAACCAGTGAAGCAAAAAGCAAAAATTTGGGGTGACCATAGGATAGCAGACCCTACTCTCCTACAGTGTGGAACTATTTGCTGACTGTGTGTGTACAACAAATGCTTTACACGTCCTCTGATACTGCCTTACTGCTCGACCAGGCTACCACTTTGGAGAGTAAGGTTATATCTAACTTTAACCTCTGTTAAACCCTTGGGGTCTGTGGACTCTGTACACCCTGTACCTATTAAGGAACAGTATATACAGAGCCACTTTCTCACACTACCTATCCTCCAACTACCCAACTTACCTCTCGAAGAGCTTGCAGTATTTTTCCTAACCGGAGATTTCCCATTGAAATCCATTGAGCGCCCGAAGGCTCAAAAGCACTCTGCACCCAACCGCCCGAGTGGCCCTGGCAGTGAAAACTCTACTCCTTCCTACTTCCCCACTTGCCCTGAGTAAGTGACCAGGAGCCCAGCTCCCACAGCCGCGTGGCTTGCCAGTCAGCAGCCACCAAACAAGGCCCCCCTATCCCTCTCAGGATAACATTGGGCCTAACTCTCTCTGCACCTGGCCGCCCTAGAGTCGCTGAGGGTGAACCAACTGTACCTACCTGACCCTGGGGGACCCCGGAGTCTATGCCCAGAACCTCAACTCTGCCAGTCGAATACTTACCCTTAAACCGCAAACTCTATTTTCCTCCTAGGGTAACATTGACTGGCTTTTTCCTGAAATTTCTTCTATGTGTGGACTTTTCAAATCTTCAAATATTCACCAAAAATAAGCCGAGTGACAAAAACTAATTTACTCACCTGTTCTTAGGTGAGCTCCCAGTGCTGGATCTTGGTGCCCAGCACTGACTCTGAAAAATCTCTACAACTGTACTTACCCTTAACTCAATTTTCTTCCATAGGAAACCATTGACTGTTTTTCTGTGAAATTTCTTCTAAGTGTCGATTTCTGCAATCTTTAAATATTCTTCAAAAATCGTATAATATCTGACAACGTAATTGCTTACCTGTTTTGGATAAAGGTCCCAGTACTGAGTCTAGGCACCCAGTACTGGATTACAAAAATAACGAGAACATACTGTACCTGTAAACTGCATTTTCTTCCATAGGGAATCATTGACTGTTTTCTCTGAAATATTTTTTAAGTGTCAACTTTTAAAATCGCTAAATATTAGTTAAAAATCATTACAGTACTTAAGTCGACTTTCATCACTCGATTCGGAGAACTGACCCAGGACTGAATCTAGGATCCAGTCCTGGAATTCCAAAAGTAATCTAAAAAGTAATCTGTTGCAAATAACTTGAATTTACCATTGAGCTCAATGTATTGTTGTGTTTAAAAATAGAGTTGCCTACTGCAACCACTTGTAACTGTTTACTAAAGTCTATTGCATATTTCAAAAGTATTTATATGAAACATCTACTGTTGAGAAAGTATATTTTAACTCCAAGTGTTGGTTCTAAAATAAAACAAGCATATATTTTTTATTTATAAACCATTGGCCTAGAGTTCAGTTATTGAGTGTGTGAAACCATTTGCTGACTGAGTGTGTACAACAAATGCTTTACACTGTCCTCTGGTACTGCCTTACTGCTCGACCAAGCTACCACTTTAGAGAGTAAGGTTATACCTAACTTACACCTCTGTCAAACCCTGGGGGACTGTGGACTCTGTACCTATTAAGGAACAGTATATACAGAGCCACTTTCTCACACACTGTTGATCGCGGTTGGGGGGGCACCTTATTCTGAGGCTGCAGGCTTCTTCAGGAGTGTCGAGGGAGGTCCTTGGGTGCCGGACTCGGGGTCACAGTCGCCGTGGGGTCGTCCTTGTGGTCTTTGTTCACTCCGGCACTGGCCAGGCTTGGCTGGTGCAGAGTGTGCTGGGTTCGTGGTTCCGGGCAGCTGCCAGGGATTAGAGATAGGTTTTGAGTAGAGCCTCTACTCATGGGAGTCCCAGGGGCTTAGAGCCAGAAGGTAGCCAGGTCCTCCGGGTTTGGTGAGGTTGCTGGCCACAAAAGATGCCGGGTTGGAGCAGGAGCAGGTTCGAGGGTAGACAGGCCGGTAGGGCTGGGGCCAAAGCAGTTGGTGTCTTCCTCTTTTCAGCAGCTGCAGGGCAGGTCTTCTTTCTTCTTGCTCTTTGTAGTTTTGAATCTGGAATCTGGGGAAGGAAGGTTCAGGGTGCCCCTAAATACTAGATTTAGGGGTGTTACAGGTAGGTGAAGGACGGAGACCAATGGGTCCCTGTCCTGGGGTGGGTACACCCCCTATCCTGCCTCTCTCCTGTGGGAGGGGGCCAGTAGCCTAGTCCTGATAGGGTAGGGCTCCCCATCTTCAAGATGGCGAGAGCCCGGAGATGTGCTTCACCTCGCCTCCCCCACCTGAGGGGTGGGGTTGGCAGGCTGGCACATGCCCTGTCCTTATTTGGGGTTTCCGGCCAAAGCTTCCCGCCAGAGTGGGGGGTTGCAGGGGCCTGGGGAAGCTCACAGAGGCGGCATGCCTTTGAAGCTTCCCCCTGCCCATCCTGGGGGAGGAGATTTGGCACCTCGCCCAGGATGTGCATTGTTGCAGGTCCAGGAGAGCAGGGGCTCTCCCCCCCCAGGGGTCCAGCAACATGTCTGCTGTGTGGCAGCCTAGGCAGCCTCGGAGCAGACATGGATTGTAGGTTAGGTTTAAGGGGGCATCTCTAAGATGCCCTCTGGGGTGCTTGGTACATTAAATCCCACACTGGCATCAGTGTGGGTTTAATGTGCTGAGAAGTTTGATACCAAACTTCTCAGTCTTCAGTGTTGCCATTATGGTGCTGTGGAGTTCGTGTTTGACGAGCTCTCAGCACCATGTACTCTTAAATGGCAGCACTGCACTTACAGGATCCAGGAATGGACCTGGGTACTGTAGGGGCACAGGGCTCCTGCTCCTGTGCCCACACCATTGGCATAAGGCACCCAGCTAGAGGGGTGGCTGATGTATGCCATGGCAGTGTAGGTGATGGGCATGGCACACAGGGATGTGTGTCATTTTGACTTTGTTTTGTCTTGCACCCAGACACTCAGCCTGCAAAGGCAGTGTGTCTGTGTGTGTGTGTGTGTGTGTGTGTAAGGGTACAGGGCCTCTAAGGGTGGCACAATGAGTGCTGCAGCCCTTAAAGGCCTTCCTTGGTCACAAGGCCCTGGGTACCTAGGGTACCATTTACCAGGGGCTGACATGTGGCCAGGCTTTACCAATTTGGGTTGTGTGTGTTTTAGGGAAGGAACATAGGCCCTGGGCACCTGATTGGCAGGAGTCCAGGGCACACTCAGTCAAAGTACATTCAGCAATTCAGCAACAAGTGGGGCCATACCATGCAAGAAATATGGCACTTTCTCACACCTCTGATACTGCCTTACTGCTCGACCAAGCTACCACTTCTGAGAGTAAGGTTATATCTAACTTTAGCCTCTGCCAAACCTCTGGGGACTGTGAACTCTGTGCACACTGTACCTATTTGGGAACAGTATATACCGAGCCACTTTCTCACAGGAGCTCTCCGTTTGGCTTCCAGACTCAACGGGAGAAATTAAAAATCTGAAGATTGAGACTATATCGAGATCTTTGCAGGGCATACATCTGATGTTACATAAGGAGGAGTTTAAACCAAAATGATCGATGACACTCATGAACAAGCATTGGAACTGCAATAGATCTCGCCTTTAAGTTAAAGCTATTTGCTTTGCTAATGGTATTGTATTGTATTTCAGCTATGTATTATTGAGTATTAGTAAGTCTATTTGGTTTTCTTTCTCTTTTCTACATATTCTTCTTTCTTTCCTAACTCTCGCAGCAGGTTTACCACGTCCTCTTATTTTTACTGGTCCTTAGTAACAAGGTCAGTTCATTGTCAACGTTTACTTTTTGATCCTCGTCCAATGCTTGATTTTATTTCCGTGCCATATCACAGAGGTATATTTTATGTTATGTGCTAAGAGAACCTCCAGCTGTCCCAGACATCTGTCTCTGATATTGATATATGCATATTTGTTAATTGCTTTTAAACTTGCTTTTGGTTGATATTTGAATTTTGTCAGTTTGCTTCAAAAATAAAATGAACTACAGAAATAAGGTAAAAAAAAGAACTGAAATGTGCCAATAACTTGCGTTAAGTAGTGTTTGGTGCGCAAACTTGCCGCTTTGTGGCGCTGCAATAAAGTGCTCTTAATGTCCAGCTTTTTGTTACTTATTAGAGGAGTCTTCCATTTGCCCTCCTTCTCTCCCCCCTACGCCCCCCAACAAAATGTGTGCACAAGTGCATATTTCTATGACAGATGCATTGACCCACTATACGATATTTCTCTGATGGGGACGGGACCCTAAACCATTTCTTAATATCTTTGGTGAGTACGTCTAGTTGTGATTCGTGTGTGCCTGCAGGTCAGATGATCACATCTTTTCAGGTCAACCCAGCATCCCATCCTTCCGGCGAAGATAAAATGAGTATCGTTGCGTTGGTCAGTGAAATGCCTGCTGGGCGCCAGATTGGCAGCAGCGGCTCTTTAAAATCAATTTACTATGCACAACAAATCTGAGCTGGCAGTTGCAAATCCTGTGTTATGTAAATGTGTATTTGATGGCAGTGAGTCATTTTATTGTGTGCGGTGCCCATACCAGTCCCATCGGAGACCGCAGCAAGCATTTCCTCAAAGCTCAACACGGCGTTGCCACAACACTGCTCACACAACACAAGCATTGGCCCCCGCAGCAGTCAGGTATGCGACGAAAGGAGTGTTTCGCACGCCCATGCGCAGTCTGTGGTGCTGAGAGGATAAGAAACGCGTTACTTACCTGTAACAGCAGTTATCCAGTATTGGTGTCTTTCATAGATTCACATGCCTGAATCATTCCCCGTCGTCGAGACGGGAGCCTCCGGTACATAGAAAAGTAATGTCCTATAGACATACATAGAGAAAAATAGGCCTAAGGGCCTCCCCTTAGTAGCCTATCCTTGTCCTTATGTAAAAAGGACCAAACTCTTAGAGCCAGCCAATCAGCTATCACCTCCCTCTAGAACCTTCCTGACAGGAGCCTCAGTCCCTCAGATTTTCGTACGCACCAAGCTAGGTAGGCGTAATACAGTTAGAGAGAGACGTGAGTCCTTCCAGGGGAGGCGGGAGGGTTGCATGTGAATCTATGAAAGACACCAATACTGGATAACTGCTGTTACAGGTAAGTAACGCGTTTCTTATCCAGTATTAGGGGTGTCTTTCATAGATTCACATGCCTGAATCAGAGTAGTCAGCAATACATTATGCACATTTCTGATGTAATCATGCCATATAGTCATTTTAGATAATACACATATTACTATGCGACTTTGAAACATTGGCATACATCAATATATCATAGCAGCAAGAGATGTGCATACCAGGATGGCGGGATGATTGAAGGCTCACCTCACTGGAATAGATGGCGAAGCACCGCCTGGCCCACTGCTGCATCCTTCATAAGTTCAGCATCCAGGCAGTAGTGTCTGGAGAAGGTGTGCGGTGACTTCCATGTCGCCGCTCTACATATGTCCAAAATCGGCACTCCAGCGAACAGCGCTGCTGATGTGGACATCGCTCTGGTGGAATGCGCTTCAACCTTAGCTCTCAAAGGCCGTCCGGCCCCGTCATGGCAGAATGCTATCGCTGAGGAGATCCACCTTGAGATGCTCTGTTTCGTTAGAGGCATACCCATCCGTGGCCTACTGTAGGCCACAAATAGCTGTGATGACTTCCTGAAGCTCTTTGTTCTGTCTATGTAAAATTTTAGACACCTTTTGAGGTCCAAGGAGTGTAGCGTCCTTTCTGCTGCGGTGGTAGGGTTTGCAAAGAAGGAACGTAGAACCATCGGTTCATTAAGGTGAAAGTCTGAAGGCACTTTCGGTATGAACTTGGGATTTGTCCTCAGCACCACCCTGTCCTGTTTTAACTGCATGAAGGATTCCTGAATGGATAGAGCCTGTAGCTCGCTGACTCTCCTGGCCGATGTTAGAGCGAGCAGCAGAGCCGTTTTCCATGAGATGTACTTGGTGGATGCTCGATGAATGGGCTCAAAAGGGTGCTTCATGAGTTGGTTAAGGACTAAATTGAGGTGCCATGTCGGTGGGACCCCTCTAGGTCTTGGGAAGGATCTATATAGTCCCTTTAGGAACTGCTTGATAAGCCTATTGGACCAGAGAGACGGTCCTTTGTAAGTCCTGGTGAATCGTGAAATGGCCGCCAGATGCACCTTTATGGATGCATGCGCCAATCCTGACTGTGCCAAGTGTAGTAGATATGGCAATATCTGATCGGGTGTGATATGGAATGGTCTCAGGCCTTTCTCTAAACACCATGTGCAGAATCGTTTCCATTTTAGAGAGAGTACGTTTTGTTGGTACTGTCCGCTCTTGCTTTTGCCAGCACGTCCCTGCATTCCTGCGGGATGTTTAAATGACAGAACTCTCTGTGCTCAGGAGCCAGGCCGATAACCTGAGCGATTGCAGGTTCGGGTATTGCACCTGCCCGTTGGACATTGTCAGCAGGTTCGGGTGCTGCTTCAGACGAATCGGTGTCCTGATGGAGAGGCGATGAAGATCCGAGAACCAGTGCTGCCTCGGCCAGAACGGGGCAATTAGGATCAGGGTACAGGGCTCCGCCTTCATCTTCCTGAGAACCCTGGAAATCATCGGAAACGGTGGAAAAGCGTACGCAAATACGCTGAACCAACCTATGGAAAAGGCATTTCCGAGTGACCTTGGTTGGGGACGCCAGCTTGCGTAGTTTGGGCATTTGGCGTTCTCCTTGGTGGCAAACAGGTCTATTCCTGGGACTCCCCATTCTGAGAATATGTGATCCAGCGTACTCTTGTCGAGCTCCCATTTCTGTCTGCTTAGGGCGTCCGCAATGGTGTTGTCCTTGCCCGGGACATAGTCCACCCTGAGCGTGATCCCATGGAGTACAAGCCAGTTCCAGACCTTTTGCAATTCGCGTGATAAGAGTGAGCGAACGCGTTCCTCCCTGTTTGTTGAGATAGTGCATCTTCGTGGTGTTGTCCGTTCTGACGAGCACCTGGGAGTTCTGGATGCGTGGTAAAAAGGCTTGTAGCGCCAGATACACAGCCCTCAGTTCCAGAAGATTGATATGGAGTTGCTTCTCCTGATTTGTCCATTTGCCGCTTACTTGGAGGTCCTGTAGGACGGCTCCCCAGCCTTCCAGGGATGCATCGGTGGTGATCACCAGAGGTGCTGCTGGAAGTAGGAATGGCAGTCCTATAGACAAATTCTTGTGATTTCTCCACCATTCCAGGCTCTTGGATATTTGCAGTGTTATCTTCACAATGTCTTCGAACGAACCTGTACTCTGTGTCCATTGGCTCGTGAGGGCCTCTTGCAATGGACGCATCCTGAGTCTGCAGTGAGGGATGAGGAGTATACAAGAAGACATCATTCCTAGGAGTGATTTGTAGGTTCGAACTCTTAGGGACTTCTTTGATGCCACAGCCGTGGCCAGAGATATTATTTTGTTTTTCCTTTCCTTTGAAGGAAATGCCCTTGCGCATTCCATGTTCAAGGTCGCCCTGAGGAAGGTGATGTTTCTTGTTGGGGACATGCAGGATTTCTCGTGATTGAGAGTCAATCCCAGGTGTTGAAAAAGATTGGTGCAGGCGTTGGAGGATTCGGTCGCGCCTGCAGCTGAAGGTGCCTTTACCAGCCAGTCGTCGAGGTAGGGGAAGACTTGGTGACCCATTTGACGCAGGAAAGCTGCCACAGGTGAAAGGCACTTGGTGAAAATCCGCGGTGCGGATTTGAGGCCAAACGGTAGGACTTTGAATTGGTAGTGCTGTCCTGCCACCTCGAATCTCAGGAATTTTCTGTGCCCCTTGAGTATCGGGATGTGGTAGTAGGCATCCTGGAGATCCAAAGATGTCATAAAATCTCCTTTTTCTAGAATGCCTAGTATTTCTTGGATCGTCACCATCCTGAACGACTGACTTCAGGAAAGAGTTGAGTGCCCTGAGGTCTAGTATGGGCCTCCACTTTTTCTCCTTCTTGCGTATAAGAAAGAAGCGGGAATAGAATCCTTTCCCTCTTTGAGACGATGGAACTCGCTCGATCGCTCCTTTCTTCAACATCGCAGATATTTCTTGGAGCAGCAGTCGTAGATGTTTGTGCGGAAGCCTGCGGGGAGGGGTTGCAGGTGGGATGGTGGTGAATTCCAGGGAATGGCCGAATCTTATTAACTGGAGTACCCAGCGATCTGTGGTGATGAGATGCCAATTTTCTAGGAAATGGGTCAATTTTCCTCCAATCTTTAATGAGGGATATAGTTGCTGGACTGGCTGGAGTAATTGGTCACTGGCGCCCGCCAGTGCCCCTCTTTTGGTTTTTGCCTCTGAAGTTTGATCTCCCATAAGAAGTCTGACGACCTTGTTGCTGCTTCTGTTGGTACTGGGATTTATTCTGGTAGGAATACGAGGACCTATTTTGATAGGATCCCCTGTAGGAGGACTGGCCCCTGGATTTGTTGCCTCGAAAGGACTGATTCCTTGCCTGCAAAGTACCAAGTGCTCTAGCAGTATCAGTGTCTTTCTTGATCGCTTGGAGCGCCTCGTCAATTTTGTCCCCGAAAAGGTGTTGGCCGTCGAAGGGCATGTCCAGCACCTTCGTCTGCACCTCTTGTCTGAATGATGTTGCCTTAAGCCATCCCTGACGGCGCAGGACTGCTGCCCCAGCTAGTTGTCGAAAGCCTGTCATGGCCACATCTATGGCACAATCAATGATCTCAGCTGCCGAGGTTTGGCCCTCCGTAAGCAGTGCCTTGACCTCCTCCTGAACTGTGTCTGGCAGTTCTGCTATATATGGGGCTATATCTTCCCAAAGCTGGCGGTTATAACGCCCTAACAGGGCTATGGAGTTGGCCACCTTGATGGTCATGGCCGATGTCGTAGTAAACCTTTTACCGATTGTGTCCAACTTCCTGCCTTCCCTGTCCGGTGGGGCTGACAGAGGAGAGGAAGGGTTGCGAGAATTCTTTTGGGCCACCTGGGTTACGACCGAATCCGGTTTCGGGTGCCCATTAAGGCTAGCTGGCGCCGTGGTTGGAGCCTTGTATTTTTTATCCAGGCGTGGAACAACCGCAGGTACAGAGGCCGGCGTCAGCATCAGTTTCTTTCCCTGGTCCCAGAGAAAGTCTATTATTGGGATCGACTTCGTTGTCTTCTTTGTTTGCTCCTTGAAGTCATGTAAGAAGCACTCGGTCTCAGTCGATTCCATCACCATATGAAATCGCTTCGCTGCTCTTTCCACTATTCTATGGAAACCGCCAATGTCCACAGGCGGTGAATCTGCTTGGCGCGGTTAGGGTGAAGCTGGGGAAGATGCCACATACTCTTCCTCATCGTGATCCGTGTGGTCTTCTTGGACCTCCCCCTCTTCCATTTCTTCAGCCTCCTCATCTGATGATTCTATCACCTGAGGTGGCACTCTCTCATGGCGGACCGGAGTAGTTGGCCGTGTCTGTTTTGGGGCTGCCGCTGGTGTATTTGTAGTAGGCGTCGGGCCCCCTGTCTCAATTGCCGGTGATTCCGGGAAACGCTGTTTGTAGTCCTGGATAAGGTATTTAAGGTCATTTACAATTGAAACGGGAAGGCATACCATCGGGGTGACCTCCGTGCGAACCTGAGCTCGGAAAGAGTGTTCCTGGTAGCTCATCTCCTCCTGTTCTTCGTCCGTGCTCTGACATTTCACGTGAAGTTCTGAAGGGGAAGTAGCCTGATCCAGGAGTTCTTCTTCAGATTCCTCACTCTGGAGAATCTCCGTAGGCAAATGAGTTTGCACCTTACTTGGTGATGTTGTTTCTGGTGTAATCTGCTTCTTGGTCCGTATGCCAGACACAGAATCTTTTGCAGGATCCCCTGCCGTCGTCCTTGGTGTTGTCGACGGTGGTAGGGTCATAGACTACGTTTCTATCTGCTTGGATTTCTTCCATGGCTCAGTAATGACCAAGGTCGACGACGATTCCTCCGTCGACGGTGCCCCCGTAGACTATTCTTTCCTCGTCGTCGACGTCTTCGTCGTCGACGTCTTCGTCGTCAACACTCCCGTCGACGGGGGGCTCTTCATCGATGATGTCGTCGTCGACGGGGCAATCTTCGTCGTCGACGAGCTTTTGGACGTCGACGGCTTTAGCAGTATTATAGATGGAATAGGTTTACCTGCTGACGACGGAGTGGTCGTCGACGACGAGAAGACCGACGACGCTGTCGTCGTTGACACAGTTGTCGTCGCTGTGGAGGCCTAAACTGGCGCCCCAACTCTTTTTTGCGCTGAGGAGGATGTCGCAAGTTTGCTGGACGACTGGGTAGGCTTCTTAAAAGCCTGAGAATCCTTTTCAGACACTGAAGATTTTGTCGATCTTGCCTCTGAAGACTTCTTTTGTGCCTTCATAGGAGGAGTGTCTGAGGGGCCAGGAGACGCCACTCTTGGCCTCTTCAGGGAGACTTCAGAGGTCCTTGAAAAGCTTCCCTCTGAGGATACCACACTCTCCCTCTCCTTAAGCCTGTCCAGCCAGATGAGCAGGCGACCCTCTCTGTCCCTCAAGGTCTTGTGAGGGAAAGACCTACATATCTTACAGTCTTTAGGTATGTGGTCAGGATAAAGGCAATTTAGGCAGAGGTCATGCTTGTCATCCACGTGTAGCCTTTTCTTCCCACATGAAGAGCAGGCCCTGAAAAGGGCTTTCTTCTGGGATTCAGACATGCCAGAATTTTGAAGAAATAAATCACTCACTGCAGTGATAAGTGGCTTGAAGTAATCCTGTTCAAGTTTTTGAAGAAAGAACTCACTTTTAAAAGTGAACAAGTTGGTTTTGAAGAGATCCTGAGGAGAACTCAGGCTGGAGACTCCCTAGCACAACGTGCGGTAGAAAATCTGAGGGACTGAGGCTCCTGTCAGGAAGGTTCTAGAGGGAGGTGATAGCTGATTGGCTGGCTCTAAGAGTTTGGTCCTTTTTACATAAGGACAAGGATAGACTACTAAGGGGAGGCCCTTAGGCCTATTTTTCTCTATGTATGTCTATAGGACATTACTTTTCTATGTACCGGAGGCTCCCGTCTCGACGACAGGGAATGATTCAGGCATGTGAATCTATGAAAGACACCCCTAATACTGGATAATTTGAGCCTTCCTGGGGGGCAGTTCAAGTGCAGTGCTTTCAAGGCTAAAGAGTAATCCTTTTTGAAAATGCAGTTCAGACAAGACCAGCAAGGCGTTTCACAACTTGATCACAATCAAAATAAAACAGAAGTTTTAGTTACGGTGCTTGAAACGCGAACCCTTGCTATCTCAGGCGGATCACAAAAAAAAAAATCTTAGAAAAAAACAAAATGTGTATGCACAGATCACACCTTCTCCAGAGATCACTTAGTTCTGGCCTACTACATAAAGACATTTGGATATGCTAGTGGCGGAGACAACTCAGTAGGATAATGCACCAGCTGCAAAGGTATGTAGGCTTTGGCAAGGTTGAATCTCAGTCAGTTGGTTCAGTCTTTAAAAGTGAGAGAGAAAGGGACCCGGGAAAGTAGACGGGTTGATACAGGCCGGAATGACAAGACGACGGGGTAACCGACGGCACAAGGCAGGAAATGGAAGAGGTGGATACATAAGGGTAGTGCATTGTTGGAGATGGAAAGAATGGCGAGCGGATTAATGAGTGGCAGTCTAGAAGGCTGTCTCGGTACCCCTGGGCCTCCTAGATTAAAAGACACTGCTATAGGTGTCGCATTGTACAAAAGAAAGAGCGCAGTGTCCCTGAAGCGGGCACCGTGATCCGAATCAAAGTAATAAACTGAGTGCGATATCCCGAAAGCGGGCGCCGCGCTCCAAAATAAAGTAAACAAGCACTCGAAAAAAAACAAAAAGGCACATTAAAACAAGGTCGCCAGAGGCGGCCCACGCTCAAAATGAGAAAGAAAGAGTGCTTCCAGACTTATAAAGGAGAGTGTGTAACTCTGCAAGTACACAATCCAGTCCGCGTGGGCAGGCCAAATGTGGACAGAGCGTTAACAAGGAGGGTCTAAGAAGCCTCCTTTTCAATTGTGAGCCAGCATTTAGCATGGAGGATGACGCCAGGGAATGAAAAAGATGGGCAGGGCTTCAAGTCTGCTTCTGAAACAGTATTAATTCCAAGAAGCCCTCGCAGAGCGAGCAACGCATGCGCGCTGCAACGTCAGGCGAGACCTAAAAACCAAAAGACTATTCAAGATCCAACCACTAGTGGCAGAATAATGCACAGCATGTGAATTCAAAAAAGATTTACGATTAAAAAATAGAAACAACAATTACAAACAGAAGATATTCCAAATGCATCAATGGGCTTTGATTCCATATGTGGCATACCAGAAGCTCTGAGATTAACTATGCTGCTGGAAGACTGAACCAAAAAGCACTTGGGGCGTCAAAAGTTGTCTGGAAAGGTGAGGTCCCTTACCAGAGGAAGGCATATGACCCAGAGCCACAGGGCAACATACTAGGGCAGCCAAGCATGGCTAAGAGCAGGATGGCATCAATGTCTGCCAAAACTTTATTCAAGGGCAGCAAGGGCTCTCAATTAGCAGGCTCAGGTGGCAAGAATTCTGTCGCTAGATTTGCCTCAGTCGCACCAGCATTTCAGCAGCCATGCAGACCACTAACGAAAAAGAGGAACTCTCCAATATGGGTAGTCTGTGTCCAGGGGAAGTATTTCCGGCCAGTGCCTTGTTCAAATCTAAGTTAAAGCCACGATCAGGGGAATAAGGGTGAGGAAATTATAAGCTTATCGGCATCTACATCATGCGGTCATTTTTAATTCTCTAAGCGGAGTTTAAAATCGTTCCACACAAAGGTGGTACTGGTATCAAGTTAGAGGCTGGCAATTTTATGAAGACGGAGGCTGAGCCTTTAGTTATCTCAAAGCAGGATATAGGATTGGCACAGGTAGATGTGCCACTGTTAGGAAACGGGCATCAGAGGTGGGATTTACAGCAAGTTCCACTGGAGTCTAGGCTGGAGCATGGAGAATGACCAGAGCACTGGTGCAGGAGGGGAGGCCAAGCAGAGACTTTAGGGTCAGGTCAGCCCACACTGGCAGATCCCCCGGGGGGGGGGCTGTGGTTCCATCGGGGACAGAAGTGCCCCACAAGGAGACGGTAACACCCGGAAGACTTGCTGCACGACTTACCTGAAAGCCTCTATCAGCTGCTGGGTCCATGACTACTGAGGAAACCCCGGGAGCCAGAACCAGCCACTGGGTGGGCCCAGAGTTGGAAGGGGGAGTAGATAGGTCCTTCAAATGTCGATTGTGTAATTTTTGCCAAAAGTTGGATCGATGGAACAAAGATGAGCCCCACTAGGATTTCCTGCGTTTCCGGTAAGACCGCTCCATCTTCAACTTGGTCATAGGTCATATACAGCAAAAGCAAACATGCATATCTATAACACACCTGTCTCCTGCAGTCAGAACACAATTTGAAGACTATTGTCTTGTTGGGGGGGACGGGACATAGAGACATATGTGGCACATGGTCTGGAAAAACGTTTGGAGCTGCTAAAACTGACAAATGTGAGAGCACCAATTCAGATTCACATCAATGAGGGGGGGAAGAAAGTGACTGTATCAAGTTGATGTCTAAATGGCTCCATGCAATAACTTTAAAAGTAGTGTGAGACGGCTGTGATTTCCGATTGGGCCGCCTATAGGCACACAGGAGCAATTGTTACAGTAAGTCCAGATCCATTATGGCACTTATGGGGAATTCGAAAGATGAGGAATCTGTGGCTAGAAGTATCCATCAGAATAAGTGTGATTTGACTAAAATGATACACTGTAATTACACCTTATAGGCAATATAAGTTAGACGAAAACTGCAATCAGGGTGAGACAACTAAAATAAATAGATAAAATTAGGGATATTAATCAATCAACTCCTTTAATACATCACTACTAGTCTAGAACAGTGCTTACCTTTCTCACCAGGTAGTAAGTCAGACTGGGGCTCCTGACGCAGGACAAGTCGCTCACTGTAAGCTATTTGCTCCATTCCCCCAGTTGATAAATCTAGAAGTATTAATAACAAATGTAAAAGCTTAATTGCAGAGACTACTAAACGTAACATACCAATTGTTCATTTCTCCGTCAGCATCTGAAACCTGCACGACTAGCAGACCACACTGCTGAAGACATTCTATCATGATAAACAGCTTATGTTTTTGTATTAAAACATAATGGCATTTTAAAATACTATTTCATAAAAAAGATCCAAAAATATCGTTGGAGATATTAGAAGACTTCTGTGTCGATCCCGGAGTCCTGTTCTTAACTCTGGTTGCGCAGTCTAGGTTTGGTGTAGTTCACTGGAACTTTTTTTGGCTTCTTTTTTTCGGGGATATCGTGAAAAAACTTCGGAGCTTCACGTCTTGCTTCCAGACCCAACGGCGAAAAAAATAATTTGAAGATGGATACCACGCTCAACGACCTTCAGGGAGCCATCTAACGACACGCAGGGGACTTACCTGCCACTAAATGGTTGTCGACAGCGACCAAAACAAGGTGGAAAGAAAACCAAGGACTATTCTGGACCCAACCACTAGTTGGCAGAATAACGCACAGCATGTGATTCCCGAAAAGCATTCACGCTGCAAAACTGTTGCCCCACTGGCTAGTGATTCTGCCTCCTTCCCCCACAAACAGGAAGATGGCATAAAAGTGGCACCTCTGGCACAAAGCCTTCAGATTGCTAATGAAATGAAAAGAAGACAGGAATGCTCTGCTGCTCACTGGACCAGAAAAGAGAAGGCACCAAAAACTGGACTGCACCTGCTACACAAGAGGGACCCACACAGAGGACTGTGCCTGCTGTGCCGACTTGTGGAATTGGAACTCCACAAGTGCCAGGACAGATGTGATGCCAAGGACTAGTTGGCTCGCCCCTGTTAAGAATCAGGGTCACACAACTTAAGGAGGCCTGCACCCTCGACAGTTCAGCAGCCCACAAATGCATGTCCACCAATCTGCAACCTGGCTAACAGCCCTGCCCTACCTGGACTGCCCCCCGGACCATGGAACACATGGCTCAAGTCAAAGTGCACTCTGCAACACCTAACAGAAGGACTTACTTGCCATTAAGAAACCGCTGACCGTGCTGGAACTGGGAAGCAACTGGACCCGGACTTGACCACACTTATTCCTCAGAGGAGAGTCCCCTAAGGGTCAGAGACAATCCCTAGAGTTCATGGACTCAAAGGGGGCCACAGGAACACTCACTGTATCTCTTCAACATGGAGGATCCCCAGACTACTGGACAAACACCCCATACCCGAGGGGTCCCTGTGAATGACTCTCAACCCGTTGTGGTCATTCAGAAACTGATCCACTTACAATTATGGCATTCTATTGAAAGAAAACTATAGCGATTTACTTACCTGTGAAAAACCATATCTACGCTTTTCCTCAATAGATTGTAGTTTAGGTGTCTATTTTAATATAAATATATATATTTTTTATTTTTAAAGTGGTGTCTAATTTTTTTTATGTCATTCTTATTTACTGCTTTGGTACCACTAAATGTTTTTTTTCCTTTCTCTTATGATTAAGTCCAACTGCGCCACTGCTACTGAAGACTGGGTTGAGGGTTTTATTAAAGAAGAAACCGTATAGTTTACCTGTCGGTGTAGTTTTGCAGCTTGAAGACTTTCTGATTCACTATGCTGTCCATTATTCCACCATCTAGTGGTTGGGTCCGGAATTGTAGTATTTCTTCTCTTTTTTTTTCGTGGCCCAGGTGGGCGTCGACATACCACCATTTGGTGCCCTTCGTGACGACGCGCTTCCTCCGGAAGCTCCCACCTTTGGTCGCCATCTTCAGATTCTTTTTTCTTCCTTTCTTTTCTTATTTTATCCTTGTAAAGTCTTTTCACCTTCTACCCCCCTTTTATCCTCCCGTCTCATCTTTCTGGCACAGGAGGGTGGTTTCGCTAGTGAATCCAGAAAGTCTTCAAGCTGCAAAACTACAGCGATAGGTAAGGAACTATACGTTTTGCAGCATAAATCTTTCTGGATTCATTATGCTGTGCATCGATTTTGTAGCGCTTTTTCCTCATAGTGGAGGTTGGGTGGAAGAGGAGCATTGGTTACTGAAAACGTGTTGCAAGACCTTCTGTCCCACTTGCGCTTCTTTGTTCATTTGGATATCCACACAGTAGTGCTTAGCGAACGTATGCACTGAAGACCATGGTGCCGCTAGGCAAATGTCTTGTATAGGTGTGTTTGCTAGAAACGCAATTGTTGCTCCTTTCTTCCTTGTTGAGTGAACATGAACTGCTCCTTGCAATGGCTGAGCTGCCTGTTTCTGTCAGAGCAGAATGGTTTGTGCAATCCATCGTGCAATGGTATTTTTGGTAACAGGTCGTCCCAAAAAACTGCTGGCGAAGGATACAAAAAATTGCTTTGTTTTCCTGCATTCTTTTGTCGTTTCCATATAGCGCATCACTGCCCTACTGGCGTCCAGTGTGTGTAAGGCTCTTTCAGTGTCAGTTGACGGTTTTTGGAGACAACTTGGTATTTGAACAGTCTGGTTGATGTGGAACTTGGACACCACCTTTGGCATGAAATGCGGGTCCGTTCTCATGACAATCCTATCACTGTGTATTTGTAGGTAGGGTTCTTGGAGCGTTAACGCTTGCAATTCACTTACTCTTCGTAGTGATGTGATAGCCACTAGGAAGGCTGTCTTAAGGGTGAGCATATGCCGTGTAGATTTGTGAATAGGCCCAAATGGTGCTTTCATTAGCTGTGTGAGCACTACATTGAGGTTCCATGCTGGTGCTGGCATTCTGCCTGGAGGAGCGATCATTTTTGCACCTACTAGGAATCTTTTTACCACTTGTGATGTGAAGAAACTTTTCACTGTTTCCCCTCGTGTACGCCACAACTGCCGCTAAGTGGACCCTTATAGATGTGTAGCCTAGCTTATTTTGTAGTAAATGCGTCAAGTATCTTAGTACTGTTGATTCCCAAGTAATCTCCGTTTGCAGATGTTCTCTAATGCACCATTCGGTGAATCTTTTCCACTTTGCTACGTAGCACTTCCTTGTGGTCGGTCTTCTTGCCTCTGAGTACCGCCATTGTACTTGCCGGCAATTTGAGGTGTGCGAACTCTAGGTCCTCAGGAGCCATGCAGCTAGGCTGAGGCTTTCTGGTTCTGGGTGTAGTACTCTTCCGTTTTGCATTGTTAGCAGGTCCTTTCTGGCGGGGAACCTGTGTGCGTGCGTGACATCTCCACGATTTGTGTAAACCATGTCTGCCTGGCCCATTGGGGTGCTATCAGGATGAGCGTCATGCTGCTGATCCTGCACTTGCTCAGCACTCTGTGCAGTAGTGGTATTGGAGGAAAATTGAAGTTTTCTCCCAATGGATTGAAAAGGAATATGCTACTTACCAGTATGCATCTGTTCTTGGCATGTAGAGCTGCAGAGCCAAACACTTAGGATAAGATCGCCATCTGGTGTTGGGCTCGGATGATTGCAGGTTGTCTTCGGAAGAAGCCTTTTGGTCAAGAGATAGGTGACCACTCCTCTGGAACACAGTGCGCATGGGCATCCACTCCATCCTCAGATTGTTTTTCACCATGATGGGAAATGATGGAGTGTGTAAGAATAAAGAGAAAGGATGTCCATGTGTAATGTCTAATTAAGACAATGCTGGAACAGATACAGGTCCCGGGGAGGTGGGTGGGCGTGTGTGGCTCTGCAGCTCTACAGCTCTACATGCCAAAAACAGATGCATACTGGTAAGTAGCATATTCCGTTCGAGGCATATGAGCTGCAGATCACACACTTAGGATAGACTATATAGCAGTGTCTCCCCTAGCGGTGGTCACCTGTATCTGTTGCAGCAGATTGGAATAGAGTTTTTAGGACAGCTTGGCCTACGGAAGCTTGTTGTTTGGATTGCAAATCAACACAGTAATGCTTAGTGAAGGTGTGTGTGGTAGACCATGTGGCTGCTTTGCAATTATCTTCTAAGGGAATATTCCCTAAGAATGCCATGGAAGCCCCTATTTTACGTGTGGAGTGCGCTCTAGGGGGAACTGTAAGAGTGCGTTTAGCTTTTTGGTAACATATTTGGATGCATTGAACTATCCACCTGGCTATACCTGATTTTGAAATGGGGTTGCCTTTATGTGGTGGAGAGAAAGCAACAAACAGTTTGGTTTTGCCAAAGGGTTTGGTTCTGTCGATGTAAAAAAGCAAGGCTCTTTTAACATCTAAGGTATGAAGGGCTCTCAGCTGCTGAGTCTGGATTAGGGAAGAAGACTGGCAGCTCGACTAATTGGTTAAGATGGAAAGGGGAAATGACTTTTGGTAGGAATTTTGGGTTTGTCCTAAGAACCACTTTGCTACAATGTAGTTGTGGCTATGGCTCTTCAATAGTTAAGGCCTGTATCTCACTTACCCTTCGCAGGGATCTGATTGAGATAAGGAAAGCCACTTTCCATGTAAGGAATTGCAGTTCGCATTTGTGCATAGGTTCAAATGGAGAGCCCATCAGCCTTGTTAGAACAATATTTAGATTCCACACTGGAGAAGGTGGTAATCTGGGAAGAATAATTCTTTTGAGACCTTCCATGAAGGCTTTGATGGCAGGTACCTTAAATAGCGACAAGGGTTGTCGATTTTGTAAGTAGGCTGCTAACGCTGCCAGGTGTAGACGCATGGAGGAATACGCTAAATTGCATCTTTGCAAGTGTAGTAAGAAGCAAATAATTAAATAATGTTTTGGATGGAAGCATCCAGTGGACGTATATTATTGTTAGTAGGTCTTCTAGGTTCTTTTATGATATTCATACAGTCTGGTGGGAGATTGAGGTAACCGAACTCGAAGACTTCAGGAGCCAGATCGCCAAGTTCAGTTGCTGTGGATCTGGGTGTCTGATTTCTCCATGGTTCTGGTTTAATAAGGCCGGGGAAAGGCGCAGCTTTTGATGTGGAACGAAGTGTCGTGAACCAGGGTTGACGTGCCCAAGTGGGAGCTACTAGGATCAGTTTTAGAGACTGTTTGAGCTTGCGTACCACAAATGGAATGAGTGGGAGAGGTGGAAAAGCGTACGCAAATCTGCCTGACCAGTTCATCCATATTGCATTGCCCTTTGACTGTGGGTGTGGAAACCTGGCGGCGAAGGATGGGCATTTTGCGTTTGTGTGTGGCGAACAGGTCTAGGTCTGGTTGGCCCCATTTTTGGAAGAATGGGAGTAGGACTTTGGGGTGTAATTCCCATTTGTGGATTTGTTGTGTCTGTCGACTTAGGAGATCGGCAATCTGGTTGTGAACCCCTGGAAGGGGTTCCGCTAGCAGGTAGAGGTTTTGGGGAACTGCCCATCTCCAGATGTTCTGTGCGAGTTGGGACAGTTGGAGAGAATGTGTCCCCCTCTGTTTTTGTATGTAATACATGGTCGTCCTGTTGTCTGTGCGGATGAGGACAGTTTTGTTCCTTAGATGTACTTGAAAAGATTTCAGTGCTAGGAACACCGCTAGAAGTTCTAGGTGATTGATATGGAGCAGTTTTTGTTGAGTGGTCCATTTGCCCTAAGTGGTGTGTTGAAGGAGATGGGCTCCCCACCCTGTGAGAGATGCGTCTGTTGTCAGCACTACTTGTGGAAGAGGCTCTAAGAATGGTCGCCCTTTGGACAGGTTGATGGTGTTCCACCACTTCAGTGAGCGAAGTGAGCGGCTGTCCACAAACACCAGATCGGTAAGTTGTCCGTGAGCCTGGATCCACTGTTGTGCTAGACATTCTTGCAAGGGACGCATTTGAAGTCGTGCGTGAGGCACAATGGAAATGCATAAACACTCTTGCTGGAAGAGAGTGTTGAGTTTGAAATTTTAAGATGAGGTTTTGTATGTTGGCTATCCTGGCTGTGCTGGGATAAGCTATGGCCTTGGAAGTATTTATGGTGGCTCCCAGATATTGATGTATGTGGGAAGGTTGCAGTTGAGATTTGGGATAGTTGATGGTAAATCCCAAGTTATGTAAGGTTTGAATATTGCGGTGAGTGTGGAGTACGCATTTGTCGAAAGTATTGGCTTTTATGGGCCAATCGTCGAGGTTCAGGAAGACATGGATTTGTTGTCTCCTGAGGTGCGCTGCCACTACTGCTAAGCATTTGGTGAATACCCTGGGTGCAGTTGTTACTCCGAATGGGAGGACTGTAAACTGATAGTGCTGTTCGTCTACCACAAACCTTAGGTACTTCCTGTGAGTAGGATGCATGGGGATGTGAAAGTATGCGTCCTTGAGGTCCAATGTGGCCAGGAAGTCGTCTTGTTGAAGTAGTGGGAGGACTTGTTGGAGAGTGATCATATGGAAGTGATCTGAGTGTATGTACTGGTTTAGTAGTCTGAGGTCGAGTATGGGTCTTAAGGTCTCGTCCTTTTTGGGGATTAGGAAGTATAGAGAATATACTCCTGTACCCTGATGTTGGAGTGGAACTGGTTCTATTGCATGTTTTTGAAGCAAGGACCGAATTTCCTGTTTGAGGAGTGTAAGATGGTGTGGTGACATTGGACGGTGCTTGGGTGGTATGTGTGGGGGGGTGTTTGTGAGCTCGAGGCAGTAACCAAACTGGATAATTTGTCTTACCCACTTGTCCGTTGTAATGGAATTCCAGACAGGTAGGAACTGTTGGAGTCTTCCCCCGACCGGAGTGGAATGGTCTGGGGAGAGTGGAGGCAAGTCACTGTTTAGTGGCTGGAGAGGTGCGGGTGTTGATATTGCCCCGACCTCGGCCCTTGGTGTGGTTTCCCCTATATCCTCTTCCAAAATATCCTCTGTTAGGGGATGTTTGTGCGGAGGTTTTGAAAGTGGAAGAGGTGTCTGTCCCAACATTTTTGGAGGCTCCCCTATAAAAGGAGCGTCGAAAGGAGCCTCACGGATGTGGAGACTGTAGTGCTCCCATTGATTTAGCAGTCTCGTTATCTTTTTTCATCTTCTCAAGTGCAGTAACTACTGCGGGCCCAAATAGTTGCTCTTGGTTGAATGGTTGACCAAGTATTGTGGTTTGTACTTCCGGCTTAAAGCCTGAAATACGTAGCCATGCATGGCGTCTAAGTAGTATGCTTGTGTTGACCACCCTAGAAGCAGTGTCCGCGGCGTCTAGTGCACATTTGATTGATGCGTTCGATATGAGTTTCCCCTCTTGGATGAGGTCATTGGCCTGGGATTTGTACTGATCTGGTAGGTGTTGTAAAAGATCTTCTAACTGATCATAATGAGCCCTATCATATCGAGCTAATAGGGCTTGTGTGTTGGCAATACGCCAATGGTTAGCAGCTTGTGCTGCAACTCTTTTGCCCGAGGCCTCTAATAGCTTGGACTCTTTGGGGGCGGTGTCTCCCCTGTTTGGGAGTTAGCCCGCTTTCTTGCGTTTGAAACTACTAAAGAGTCTAGAGGGAGCTGTGCATTAATGTAAGCGGGATCTTGTGGGGCAGGTCTATTTTTTTTTTCAATTCGGGGGTTAAGAACCCTAGCTCTAACAGGGTCTTTAAAAACCTCTGTGGCGTGTTTTATGACTCCCTTAATCATGGGCAAGATTTGAACAGATTTTTGAGACTGTTCGAATGTGTCTAGAAGAAAGTCTTCTTCGGGTGTATCTGAGTGCATGGTGACGCCATGGAAAAGTGCCGCCCTGTTTATCAGCTGCCCAAACCCTAGGTGGTCATCTAGAGGGGAGGGTTTGGAGGGGTATGTAGTGGGATCAGGAATATCAGGTAAAGGGTAAGCCCAGTCATCTAAGGGTGCCGTATCCGGGAGTGTTAAAGGATCATTAGGATCGTTAAGGTCATCCCGATCCCCCCCTCCCCCTAAGTCATAATCATCCTGTGGAGGTGGTGTATGTGAAGGAGATGGTAGAGGAGAAGGAGGCGGGGGAAGGGGGGGTGGGGTGAGAGGTGATATAGGAGAGTAAGGACGAATGGGTGAGGTGGCAAAGTCCTTCTTCTTTATGGGAGCTGGAGAAGGTGTTGTGTCCAGCTTCCTTTTCTTGTATGGCACAGCGGTGACATGTCCCGTTTTCGGATTGATATAAATCCTTTTTTGCGTGGGATCAGGGCGAAAAAGTTCTTCATTGTCCAAAAGAGGCTTTGGTGCCGATTTTTCGGTTCCGATCTATGTTTTGGATGATCGGTGGAGTCTTTTTAGACTTTAGACAGTTGTTTCAGTACCAATGATGGTTTCGGTGCCGATTTCGGTGCCGAAGAAGTTTTCGGTGCCATCGGGGATTTCGGTGCCGAAGAACATTTCGGTGCCGAAGAAAGTTTTGGTGCCGGTGGAGATTTCGGTCTCGATGGTTTCGGAGCCTGCTTTGGTGCCGAGAGGTGTTGAGTTTGTTGCCGAAGGTATTGTGGGCACTATAACATGTGGTTTGCTCGAGCCCGAGCCACCGGTAGGCCTATATTTCTTCGGAGCCGAGCCCGAGGCTACTGAAGACTATTTTCGGTCGCGATTGTGGCCAGCTGGCGGAGTCTTGACCAATGCCTTTTTTGGGGGGGGGGGGGGGTAGGGGCACTGGTACTCACTCGTTGCCCAGGAGTGATGAGGTCATCGGAATAGTCTGCTTCGGATACGATTTGGAGGTCTTCGGAATCATCTCCCGGGACATCCTGGACAAAGATGTCCTCGGGTTCTGGAGCTGGTCTGGCCATGATATGGCGTCGAGCTCTTCGGTCCCGGATGGTTTTCTTGGATCGGAATACGGCGCAGGCTGGACAGCTTGTGAGAAAGTGGCTCTGTATATACTGTTCCCTAATAGGTACAGGGTGTACAGAGTCCACAGTCCCCCAGAGGCTGATAGAGGTCAAAGTTAGGTATGACCTTACTCTCAAAAAGTGGTAGCTTGGTCGAGCAGTAAGGCAGTACCAGAGGACAGTGTAAAGCATTTATTGTACACACTCAGTCAGCAAATGGTTTCACACACTCAATAACTGAACTCTAGGCCAATGATTTGTATATATAAAATATATGCTTGTTTTATTTTTAGAACCACAAAGGGGGTAAAAATATACTTTCTCAGAATGAGAGGTTGAATATAAATACTTTTGTTTCAAGCAATAAATTTGTGTAAACAGTCACAGTTGGTTGCAATAAACAATCCTATTTCCTAAACATACAATGCATTGAGCTCAATGGTAAATTCAGGTTATTTGAGATAAATTACTTTTTAGATTACTTTTGGAATTCCAGGTCTGGATCCTAGAACCAGCCTGGGGTCAGTATTCAGAATCAAGTGATGAAAGTCGACTTAATAACTGTAATGATTTTTAAATAATATTTAGCTATTTCAAAAGTTAGCACTTAGAAAATATTTCACAGAAAACATTCAATGGATCTCTATGGCAAGAAATTCAAATTGCAGGTAGAGTACTTTATCGTTACTTTAGTAATCCAGGACTGGGTGCCTAGACCCAGGACTGGGGTCCTTATCAAAAGCAGGTAAGTAATTTCGTTTGCAGAAATGGTACGATTTTAAAAGAATATTTCAAATTTGCAAAAGTAGACACTTAGAAGAAATTTCACAGAAAAGCAGACAATGGTTTCCTATGGGAGAAAAATGAGTTAGAAGTAAGTATAGTTGTGAACACTTTTCAGAGTCAGGGCTGGGCACCAAGATCCAGCACTGGGAGCTCACCTAAGAGCAGGTGAGTAAATTCGTTTTTGTCACTTGGCTGATTTTTAGTGAATATTTGCAGTTTTGAAAAGTTCACACTTAGAAGATTTTTCAAGAAAAAGCCAGTCAATGTTACCCTATGAGGAAAATGAAGTTAGCGGTTTAAGGGTAAGTACTCGACTGGCAGAGTTGAAATTCCGGGCATAGACTCAGGGGTCCCCCAGTGTCCGGTAGGTACAGTTGGTTCACCCTCAGCGGTTTCAGGACGGCCGGGTGCAGAGTGAGTTAGGCCCAATGTTATCCTATGAGGGATAGGGGGGCCTTGGTTGGTGGCTGCTGTCTGGCAAGCCACGCGTCTGTGGGAGCTGGGCTCCTGGTCACTTACTCAGGGCAAGTGGGGAAGTAAGTTAGTGTAGAGAGTGCACTGCCAGGGCCACTCGGGCGGCTGGGTGCAGGGTGCTTTTGAGCCTTCGGGCGCTCAATGGAAGTCAATGGGAATGTTCCGGTTTGGGAAAAGGCTGCAGGCTCGGGACGAGGATGTTTCCGGTGCCACCACCACTTCGAGGGGTAAGTTGGGTAGTTGTAGGTTAGGTGGGTACCCCGGGATTGGGCACAGGGGGCCGCCGGGTGCAGGGGTGCCTTTTGACGTCGGGAATCTTACCCTCTGGTTGATCGCGGCTGGGGTGGCACTTGGTTCTGAGGCTGCAGGCTTCTTCCGGGATGTCGAGGGGGGTCCTTGGGTGCCGGACTCTGGGTCACAGTCGCCGTGGGGTCGTCCTCTGGGTCTTTGTCCACTCCGGCACTGGCCAGGCTTGGCTGGTGCAGAGTGTGTTGGGTCCGCGGTCCCGGGCTGGTGCCAGGGATAGCAAGTAGGTTTCTTGAGTAGAGCCTCTACTCGTGGGAGTCCCAGGGGCTTAGAGCTAAAGGGTAGCCAGGTCCTCCGGGGTTGGTGAGGTTGCTGGCCACGTGGGATGCCGCGCTGGTGCAGGTTCGAGAGTCGACAGGCCGTTAGGGCTGGGGCCAAAGCAGTTGATGTCTTCTTCTCTTTTTAGCAGCTGCAGGGCAGGTCTTTGTTCTTCTTGCTCTTCTTGTCGTTTTTCTATCTGGAATCTGGGGAAGGAAGGTTCAGGGGGCCCCTAAATACTAGATTTAGGGGCGTTACAGGTAGGTGAAGGCCAGGGACCAATGGGTCCTTGTCCTGGGGTGGGTACACCCCCTATCCTGCCTCTCTCCTGTGGGAGGAGGGCAGTAGCCTAATCCTGATAGGGTAGGGCCTCCCATCTTCAAGATGGCGAGAGCCCGGAGATGTGCTTCACCTCGCCTCCCCCACCTGAGGGGTGGGGTGGGCAGGCTGGCACATCCCCTGTCCTTGTATGGGGTTTCCGGCCAAGCTTCCTGCCAGAGTGGGGGGTTGCAGTGGCCTGGGGAAACTCCAACTGGCGGCATGCCTTTGAAGCTTCCCTTTGCTCATCCTGGGGGAGGAGATTTCTCACCTCACCCAGGATGTGCATTGTTGCAGGCCCGGGAGAGCAGGGGCTCTCCCACCCAGGGGTCCAGCAACGTGTCTGCTGTGTGGCAGCCTGGGCAGCCTCAGAGCAGACGTGGATTGTAGGTTAGCTGTAAGGGGGCATCTCTAAGATGCCCTCTGGGGTGCTTAGTACATTAAATCCCACACTGGCATCAGTGTGGGTTTAATGTGCTGAGAAGTTTGATACCAAACTTCCCAGTCTTCAGTGTTGCCCTTATGGTGCTGTGGAGTTCGTGTTTGACGAGCTCTCAGCACCATGTACTTGTAAAAGGCAGCACTGTACTTACAGTGCCCAGGGATGGACCTGGGTACTGTAGGGGCACAGGGCTCCTGCTCCTGTGCCCACACCATAGGCATAAGGCACCCAGCCAGAGGGGTGGCTGACATATGCTTTGGCAGTATAGGTAATGGGCATGGCACACAGAGATGTGTGCCATGTCGACTCTTTGTTTTGTCCTGCACCCAGACACTCAGCCTGCAAAGGCAGTGTGTGTGTGTAAGGGTACAGGGCCTCTAAGGGTGGCACAATGAGTGCTGCAGCCCTTAGAGGCCTTCCCTGGTCACAAGGCCCTGGGTACCTAGGGTACCATTTACCAGGGGCTGACATGTGGCCAGGGTTTGCCAATTGGGAGTTTGTGTGTTTTAAGGAAGGAACATAGGCCCTGGGCACCTGATTGGCAGGAGCCCAGGGCACAACAAGGGAAAGTGCATCAGCTTTTAGGCAAAAAAAAAGGGGGGGTTACTGCAACAGAAACCCACTTTCTCACACAAGCCCCCCCCAGCCCAAAGGCCAGGAGACTTCTGCCAAAGCTGGGAGAGTCTACCTAGTCTTTCAGGCGAGGAAGAGTTGGGGAAGTGGTTTGAAAGTTGCAGGGCCTACTCTGCCTTACATCCTTCTGCCTAGGTCAGTCCCTTTGGGGAGCTGGCCTGTCTTATTAGTTTCAGGACCTAACTCCCAAGGCTCCTCTCCTTGTCTTTTACTGTCCTGGTCCCATCTTTCTATTTTGGGTTTAGAGGTGTATAACTCGGTAGTTTCTAACCTAGCCAGGGCTAGGCCCAGCTTACCCACAGAGGCTACCCACAGCTTGAGCAACCCCACCATGACCAATAAGGTCAGGGGGCCTGACTTGCTATTTGGCAGGGGGTTAGGCCACCATGCCAAGGATAGGGCTGCCATGAAGGCTAACACCCAGCAGAGGCTGCTGACAGCTGTCAGTGCCCAGTACCATACCTTTAGCTCCTGACTGGCAAGTGAGGGGGCTATTTTATAGTTCTCTTTGGGTCCTGGCTGTTGGTCTGTTTGAGGATAGGGGGTCCCTACTCTTGGTAGGGAACACCCCTCCTCTACCCCTTGTTCTGCCACCTGGGGAGCCACTAATTCAGGCTGGACAGTTGCCTGACTAGTCAGGTCTTGCTGTTGGCTAGGGGGGGCTTTACCAGTGCCATTGTGGGAGTTTTCCCTTACTGGGATAGAATCTCCCTGGCTCTCTGGAACTGTGGCTAACAGTTGCCCACCTTTCCTACCCTGTTTCTTCTCACTCTTTTGGGACTCAGCTGCACTGACTGCAGGTTGAGCCCCCACAGGTTCTTTGGGCGAGGCCTGGCATTGGGCCAGCACCTCTCTTTGGCTCAGTTCCACATCTAAGTGATCATTCCCCAAGAGACAATCAAGGGGGAGGTTTTTACTGACTATCACTTTCCTCCATCTAAGGGACCCAGCTGTGGCTAGGGGCACGATAGCCACAGGCCTAACAGTGACTCCCCCTGGGACAGTTCTTACCCTTCTTGTTTCCCCTGAGACATATTGGTGTGGGAATACCAACCTGTCATGTACCACAGTGTGACTGGCACAGGTATCTCTCAGGGCAGTGGCTGGGATTCCATTCACCAGTAGGTGGTGGAAGTGTCTACTTCCTTCTGGGATCTCCAGCTTGCTTCTTGGGCCCATTCCCCAGTTGAAAGCTAGGAGGACTTCCTCATCTGAGGACCCTCCCTCCCAAGCTACACTGGCAACCCCCGGGGCTACACTAGTCACCCCTGGAGCTGTACTAGGAACCTTATTTTTAGGACAGCTAGAGTCCTGGGTGTGGTGTCCAGCCTTCTGACAGTTGAAACACCATATTCTGTTGGGATCCCAATTCTTACCTTGGTACCCTGGTTTAGTTTGTGAGGTGTCTTTGGGCCCACCCTCCTGGTCAGGTTTTTGGGGGGCTACCTGGGACTCCTTTCTTTTATCCACAAGGGGTTCACTCTCTTTCTTCTGGGGAGGTTTTGGGACCCCTTGGTTCTGGTCCCTCCCAGTGAACGTCCTAGTCACCCTAGTCTTGACCCAGTGGTCTGCTCTTTTTCCCAATTCTTGGGGGGATTTTAGACCTAGGTCTACCAAATGCTGATGCAACTTTTCATTTGTGCAGTTACTCAAAATATGTTCCTTCATGAATAAATTGTACAATCCAGTAAAATCCTGCACACCATGTCCAGCTAACCAACCATCCAGTGTCTTCACTGAGAAATCTACAAAATCAATCCAGGACTGGGTCTGGGTTTTGTGAGCCCCCCTGAATCTAATTCTATACTCCTCAGTGGTGAATCCAAATCCCTCAATCAGAGCTTTCTTCATGAGGTCATAGGATCCTGCTTCTGGCCCAGAGAGAGTCAGAAGCCTGTCCCTGCAGTTACCAGAGAACAGTTCCCACAGGAGTGCCCCCCATAGAGGTTTCTTTACTTTCCTGATATCACAAGCCCTCTCAAAGGCTGTGAACCATTTGGTGATATCATCACCTTCCTCAAATTTAGGGACAATCCCTTTGGGGATTTTAAGGTCAGAAGTTTCCTCCCTATCCTTGTTTTTATTATTGCTGCCACCATTGATGGGTGCTAAACCCATCTCTCTCCTTTCCTTTTCTAGAGCCAGGAGCCTGGACTCTAGATCTATTCTTTTGGCCAGCCTCATAAGGCTGTCCTCTTCACTGGGGGGACCCCCAGTGTTGTCTCTGGGACCAGAGCCACCTGTGTGGTCTCTAGGTGCCCAGATGCTATGTCTTGAGTTGGAGGGTATGGGTGCCATCTCCTCCCTAGGGAATAGTATGGGGAGGTTGCTGTCCTCCTCCCCTGTTTCCCTTTCCTCATCTGACTGGCCATCACCATGTTCAGATGGGTGGTCTTTAGCATACTCAGCCAGGAGCTCCTGGAGCCCTTGTTTGGTTGGATGCTGACCCATTTGTAAATTTTTGAGTTTACATAAGGACCTCAATTCCTTGAAAGACAAGTGTAAGTAAGGTGTGAGGTCGAGCTCCTCCACCAGGTCCATGTTATTATTATCACTAATAGCTGGGTTTGTTTGAGACATTCTAACCTGACAGTTCTAACCCTCTACCCTGACTATAGTGACTTTTATTTTTCTAAAATTCTAATGGGACTTAAGCAAGGCCCTAGCAAGACTTTTAGTAATTTTGGAAAAACCAATCAGAATTCTAAAGGCAATTTTTAAGAGTTCTGTCGTGTGATCAGATGGTAACCAAGTAGTCCAACAAATGCAAGTTTGTATCCCACCGCTGATCCACCAATGTGAGAAAGTGGCTCTGTATATACTGTTCCCTAATAGGTACAGGGTGTACAGAGTCCACAGTCCCCCAGAGGCTGATAGAGGTCAAAGTTAGGTATGACCTTACTCTCAAAAAGTGGTAGCTTGGTCGAGCAGTAAGGCAGTACCAGAGGACAGTGTAAAGCATTTATTGTACACACTCAGTCAGCAAATGGTTTCACACACTCAATAACTGAACTCTAGGCCAATGATTTGTATATATAAAATATATGCTTGTTTTATTTTTAGAACCACAAAGGGGGTAAAAATATACTTTCTCAGAATGAGAGGTTGAATATAAATACTTTTGTCTTAAGCAATACATTTGTGTAAACAGTCACAGTTGGTTGCAATAAACAATCCTATTTCCTAAACATAACAATGCATTGAGCTCAATGGTAAATTCAGGTTATTTGTCATAAATTACTTTTCAGATTACTTTTGGAATTCCAGGTCTGGCTCCTAGAACCAGCCTGGGGTCAGTATTCAGAATCAAGTGATGAAAGTCGACTTAATAACTGTAATGATTTTTAAATAATATTTAGCTATTTCAAAAGTTAGCACTTAGAAAATATTTCACAGAAAACATTCAATGGATCTCTATGGCAAGAAATTCAAATTGCAGGTAGAGTACTTTATCGTTACTTTAGTAATCCAGGACTGGGTGCCTAGACCCAGGACTGGGGTCCTTATCAAAAGCAGGTAAGTAATTTCGTTTGCAGAAATGGTACGATTTTAAAAGAATATTTCAAATTTGCAAAAGTAGACACTTAGAAGAAATTTCACAGAAAAGCAGACAATGGTTTCCTATGGGAGAAAAATGAGTTAGAAGTAAGTATAGTTGTGAACACTTTTCAGAGTCAGGGCTGGGCACCAAGATCCAGCACTGGGAGCTCACCTAAGAGCAGGTGAGTAAATTCGTTTTTGTCACTTGGCTGATTTTTAGTGAATATTTGCAGTTTTGAAAAGTTCACACTTAGAAGATTTTTCAAGAAAAAGCCAGTCAATGTTACCCTATGAGGAAAATGAAGTTAGCGGTTTAAGGGTAAGTACTCGACTGGCAGAGTTGAAATTCCGGGCATAGACTCAGGGGTCCCCCAGTGTCAGGTAGGTACAGTTGGTTCACCCTCAGCGGTTTCAGGACGGCCGGGTGCAGAGTGAGTTAGGCCCAATGTTATCCTATGAGGGATAGGGGGGCCTTGGTTGGTGGCTGCTGTCTGGCAAGCCACGCGGCTGTGGGAGCTGGGCTCCTGGTCACTTACTCAGGGCAAGTGGGTAAGTAAGTTAGTGTAGAGAGTGCACTGCCAGGGCCACTCGGGCGGCTGGGTGCAGGGTGCTTTTGAGCCTTCGGGCGCTCAATGGAAGTCAATGGGAATGTTCCGGTTTGGGAAAAGGCTGCAGGCTCGGGGACGAGGATGTTTCCGGTGCCACCACCACTTCGAGGGGTAAGTTGGGTAGTTGTAGGTTAGGTGGGTACCCCGGGATTGGGCACAGGGGGCCGCAGGGCGCCGGGTGCAGGGGTGCCTTTTGACGTCGGGAATCTTACCCTCTGGTTGATCGCGGCTGGGGTGGCACTTGGTTCTGAGGCTGCAGGCTTCTTCCGGGATGTCGAGGGGGGTCCTTGGGTGCCGGACTCTGGGTCACAGTCGCCGTGGGGTCGTCCTCTGGGTCTTTGTCCACTCCGGCACTGGCCAGGCTTGGCTGGTGCAGAGTGTGTTGGGTCCGCGGTCCCGGGCTGGTGCCAGGGATAGCAAGTAGGTTTCTTGAGTAGAGCCTCTACTCGTGGGAGTCCCAGGGGCTTAGAGCTAAAGGGTAGCCAGGTCCTCCGGGGTTGGTGAGGTTGCTGGCCACGTGGGATGCCGCGCTGGTGCAGGTTCGAGAGTCGACAGGCCGGTAGGGCTGGGGCCAAAGCAGTTGATGTCTTCTTCTCTTTTTAGCAGCTGCAGGGCAGGTCTTTGTTCTTCTTGCTCTTCTTGTCGTTTTTCTATCTGGAATCTGGGGAAGGAAGGTTCAGGGGGCCCCTAAATACTAGATTTAGGGGCGTTACAGGTAGGTGAAGGCCAGGGACCAATGGGTCCTTGTCCTGGGGTGGGTACACCCCCTATCCTGCCTCTCTCCTGTGGGAGGAGGGCAGTAGCCTAATCCTGATAGGGTAGGGCCTCCCATCTTCAAGATGGCGAGAGCCCGGAGATGTGCTTCACCTCGCCTCCCCCACCTGAGGGGTGGGGTGGGCAGGCTGGCACATCCCCTGTCCTTGTATGGGGTTTCCGGCCAAGCTTCCTGCCAGAGTGGGGGGTTGCAGTGGCCTGGGGAAACTCCAACTGGCGGCCTGCCTTTGAAGCTTCCCTTTGCTCATCCTGGGGGAGGAGATTTCTCACCTCACCCAGGATGTGCATTGTTGCAGGCCCGGGAGAGCAGGGGCTCTCCCACCCAGGGGTCCAGCAACGTGTCTGCTGTGTGGCAGCCTGGGCAGCCTCAGAGCAGACGTGGATTGTAGGTTAGCTGTAAGGGGGCATCTCTAAGATGCCCTCTGGGGTGCTTAGTACATTAAATCCCACACTGGCATCAGTGTGGGTTTAATGTGCTGAGAAGTTTGATACCAAACTTCCCAGTCTTCAGTGTTGCCCTTATGGTGCTGTGGAGTTCGTGTTTGACGAGCTCTCAGCACCATGTACTTGTAAAAGGCAGCACTGTACTTACAGTGCCCAGGGATGGACCTGGGTACTGTAGGGGCAGAGGGCTCCTGCTCCTGTGCCCACACCATAGGCATAAGGCACCCAGCCAGAGGGGTGGCTGACATATGCTTTGGCAGTATAGGTAATGGGCATGGCACACAGAGATGTGTGCCATGTCGACTCTTTGTTTTGTCCTGCACCCAGACACTCAGCCTGCAAAGGCAGTGTGTGTGTGTAAGGGTACAGGGCCTCTAAGGGTGGCACAATGAGTGCTGCAGCCCTTAGAGGCCTTCCCTGGTCACAAGGCCCTGGGTACCTAGGGTACCATTTACCAGGGGCTGACATGTGGCCAGGGTTTGCCAATTGGGAGTTTGTGTGTTTTAAGGAAGGAACATAGGCCCTGGGCACCTGATTGGCAGGAGCCCAGGGCACAACAAGGGAAAGTGCATCAGCTTTTAGGCAAAAAAAAAGGGGGGGTTACTGCAACAGAAACCCACTTTCTCACACAGCTGGATTAGTTATGTTCCGGCGAAAGGCACAGGTTGCAGACCTCGTGGTGGTCACTGTGGGGGAACTTTGCTCCACATTGGGGGCATTTTTTAAAAGGTGTCCGTCCTTTCCATGAGCTGTGTCCGGAACCGGTCCGATTAAATTTCGACGTCGAGTTGTAGAGATTTTTCGCTTCGAAAGCTGGATTTTCAGAAGTTTGCAGCCGTAGTGGAAAAGTTAATCCGGATCCAATGGCAGAAAAAAACAATCTGAGGATGGAGTGGATGCCCATGCGCACTGTTGTCCAGAGGAGGAGTCACCTTTCTCGTGACCAAAAGGCTTCTTCCGAAGACAACAACAACCTGCAATCATCCGAGCCCAACACCAGATGGCGATCTTATCCTAAGTGTGTGATCTGCAGCTCTTATGCCTCGAACCCCCAGTTGGGCCAGCGTCTGTACCACTATCTCTATGTGCTTCCTGCACCTGTGGTATGAGATTGCTTTTACCAGCCAGTCGTTGAGGTATGGGTATACATGTATCCCCTTCCTCCTTAAGTGTGCTGCTACTGCCGCCAGCTGCTACTGCCGCCAGACATTTTGTGAAGACTCTTGGTACTGATTTTAGTCCGAAGGCTAGCACTGGGAACTGGTAGTGATTTGTGCCTATTGTAAACCTGAGGAGGTGTTTGTTGTTGATGGGGGATGTGCAAGTAGGCATCCTTTAAGTCTATACTTGTCATGTAGTCTCCTCTTTGTAGTTGAGGTATGACCTTTTGGAGGGAGGTCATCTTGAACTTTTGAGTATTTATGAACCTGTTTAGGAATCTGAGGTCTAGAATTGGACGTAATGTTCCATCTACCTTTGGTATGAGGAAGTATGTTGAGTATACCCCCTTGTTCCTTTGTTTTTGCGGCACAGTTTCTATGGCTCTTTTCTTTAGCAATTCTCTTGCTTCCTCCCTTAAATGTGTCAGCTCTTTTGTTGTGCGCACTCTAACCTTTGGCCTTCTGCTTTGCGTTGGCATTTCCAGGTCTATACACTACCCATATTGTATGAGGTTTAATATCCATTTGTCTGATCTTATTGTCCTCCACTCCTGGAGAAAGTGTCTTAATCTGCCTCCTACTGGTGATGTGTGTTGGAGGAGCTGTTGAAGTTTTTGATATTTAGCCGTTCTTTGTCCTGTCTCTTTCTGCACTTCCTGAGGTCTCATCCAGGAGTGCGTGGTTCCTGCTGGCGAGTCACTTTCCTGTGGGAGGCTGACTTCCACTCTGGCCGATACCCCTTCCACTGACGCGCCCTCGAAAGGAGTGTCCTCAGGGCTGGTACTGCCAGTTTTGCTGCTTCTGTCCTTGGTTACCCCCTTGATAACTTTGCTTGGTGGTTTGGTGTGTTGCCCCAGGTTGATGATTTCCTCTGCCTGTCGGTCTCCTGGAAGGTGTTCCCCTTCTCATACCTCGGAACTGCAGCGCCCCCATAGATCTAGCTGTTTTGTTATCTTTCTTCAGCTGGTTCAACTTTTCATCCACTGGTGTTCCAAACAGTTGTTCCCCGTTGAAGGGGGTGTTGAGGATGCTGTTTTGGACCTCATTCTTGAAACCAGAAATTCTTAACCAGGCATGTCTCTTTTCTGTGATCCCCAGCATCATTTGCCTGCTTTATGTCTCTGCTGCGTCCAGGGCTGAGTTTAAACGTACTAACCATGCTCTTCCCCTCTTCTACCAGGTGGCTTGCTCTTCTCTGGTATTGTTCAGGTACGTGTTTGAGGAGTTCTCCCACTTCTTCCCAGTCCTGGTATGCGTGTCTGTTGATGAGCGCATTGGAGTTGGCGATGCTCCATTGTATGGCTGCACTCCTTTCCATCTTCCTACCTATTGTGTCCATCCTCTTGCTTTCTTTGTCTGGTGGAGGGCCAGAGTTTGTGGGTATATTTGCTCGTTTTCGAGCTGTGGATGCGATGACTGAGTCGGCTGGCACTGACCTTTTGATGTACATGGGGTTCTTTGAAGAATGTTTATATGTTTTCTCTGCTCGTGGAGTCACAGCTCTACACATGGCAGGCTCTTTGAATGCCTCCTTCCCCTGGTCCACCACACTTGGAAGCATGGGCAGGAACTGGCTTTTAGTCTGTGAAGGCAGCAAGGTCTCCAAGAGGAAGCAAGACTGGGGTTTCTCTTCCTCTAACTGCACCCCATACGTCTCAGCCGCCCTTTTGGTGACTTGATTGTAGATCCCTATGTCGTCCGGCGGCAAAGGCCTCGGCGGATACGAGTCTACGCTCTCTTCCGGTGATTCGGCGTCGAGCTCTTCCCACGGCAAGTTTTGAGCCTCCGAGGAAGTAGACTCTTGGTAAGTCATCTTCTCCCTCTTCGCCTGTCCCGTAGTACAGGTCCTCTTCCTGTTCCTCTCCAGGTTCAGGTGTGTTCGGCGCTTCGAATTCCTCAACGCCCTTTATTGTTTCAGGTGTAGTGTTACACGGTATGCTGTATAATTTTAGCTTTTCGTCTAAGTCTTTCTTGCGTTGCAAGATGTTAGCCATTTCGGCCTCGAGCCGCTTTCTCTTCTTCTCCATTTCTGCCACGTGATCGGCTTCGAAGGCCTCGACCTTCCTCTTCGCGGTTGTCGACGTCGAAACCTGTCTCGGGCCTTAGCCTTTCGACGTCGAGGCCTCTTTTTCGTGGCTGCTCTTCGGCTCCTTTCCCTTGGCTTGGGATTTCGCGGTCTGGTGGTCCTTCTCAGAGGATCTGACGGACTGTATGTCCTTGAATGCAGTGGTCGACGTCTAGGGTTTCGACGGCCCTGCTCCTTTCGAGGACTTTGGCTCGCCTTTGCGAGTATCAGTGGAGGGTTTAGGTTTCAATGACTCTTACCTCCTTCAAATGTTTTCTTTTCGACCACAACGTCTTCTGGTCCTTCTGCTACGTTATCTTCCTCTCCACTGAAGAGTCCCAAATCTCGTAGCGATGGGGGCGTCCCCTGCATGTTGTAGTTTGCTCTTCTCTCTCTCCCTTACTCGGAGAGTCTTCGGGGTGAACGCTGCACAGGCGCTGCAGTCCTCGCCTCGATGGTCAAGCGGCAAACAGATTGCAAACCGGATGTTGATCCTTTTGCGCATACTTGTGGTGGCAGTTTGCACACAATTTGAACGGAGTCTTGCGCCCAGGGAGCCCCCCCCCGGTATGCTCATTCTCCTTCGAAAATGTTGAATTCTTCGAAGTTCTCTGAACTGTAGTCGAGTTTCTTCTTACTTGTTCTCCGGTGTCTTCTCCAGTGGTATATTCCAATCTTTCATCGATTCTCCTCTCCAAACTTCTTGGAGCTCCTTCCCGTTGATCCAGACCCAACGGCGGAAAAAAGAATCTGAAGATGGCAACCAAAGGTAGGAGCTTCCAGAGGAAGCGCGTCGACGTCACAAAGGACGCCAAATGGTGGTATGTCGACGCCCACCTGGGCCACCAAAAAAAAAAAAAAAAAAACACACAATACTACAATTCCGGACCCAACCACTAGATGGCAGAATAATGCACAGCATAGTGAATCCAGAAAGATTCACGCTGCACAACTGGACCAGCTCGATATTGGGACATCATTTCATGGTGAGGTCTCACAACCACACCACAAACCACTTTCCTATAATCTGCCATAAAGGTACACCGATTCCACACATGGGCAGAATATTTCATTATGTGACTACTGTGAGAAAGTGCCATCTTTCTTACATGGTGTGCCCCCACTTTTTGCTAAATTGCTGAATGTACTTTTACTGAGTGTACCCTGGACTCCTGCCAACCAGGTGCCCAGGGCCTATGTTCCTTCCTTAAACCACACTAACTCCAAATTGGCAAACCCTGGCCACATGTCAGCCCCTAGTAAATGGTACCCTAGGTACCCAGGGCCTTGTGACCAGGGAAGGCCTCTGAGGGCTGCAGCACTCATTTGTGCCACCCTTAGAGGCCTTGTACCCTTACACACACACACTGCCTTTGCAGGCTGAGTGTCTGGGTGCAGGACAAAATGAAGAGTCGACATGACACACATCTGTGTGCCATGCCCATCACCTACACTGCCATGGCATACATCAGCCACCCCTCTGGCTGGGTGCCTAATGCCCATGGTGTGGGCACAGGAGCAGGAGCCCTGTGCCTCTACAGTACCCAGGTCCATTCCTGGGCACTGTAAGTGCAGTGCTGCCATTTAAGAGTACATGGAGTTGAGAGCTCGTCAAACACGAGCTCCACCGCACCATAATGGCAACACTAAAGACTGGGAAGTTTGGTATCAAACTTCTCAGCACATTAAACCCACCCTGATGCCAGTGTGGGATTTAATGTACCAAGCACCCCAGAGGGCATCTTAGAGATGCCCCCGTACAACTAACCTACAATCCACGTCTGCTCTGAGGCTGCCCAGGCTGCCACACAGCAGACACGTTGCTGGACCCCTGTGTGGGAGAGCCCCTGCTCTCCCGGGCCTGCAACAATGCACATCCTGGGTGAGGTGATAAATCTCCTTCCCCAAGATGAGCAAAGGGAAGCTTCAAAGGCATGCCGCCATTTGGAGTTTCCCCAGGCCACTGCAACCCCCCACTCTGGTGGGAAGCTTGGCCGGAAACCCCATACAAGGACAGGGGATGTGCCAGCCTGCCCACCCCACCCCTCAGGTGGGGGAGGCGAGGTGAAGCACATCTCCGGGCTCTCGCCATCTTGAAGATGGGAGGCCCTACCCTATCAGGATTAGGCTACTGCCCCCCTCCCACAGGAGAGAGGCAGGATAGGGGGTGTACCCACCCCAGGACAAGGACCCATTGGTCCCTGGCCTTCACCTACCTGTAACGCCCCTAAATCTAGTTATTAGGGGCACCCTGAACCTTCCTTCCCCAGATTCCAGATTCAAAAGACTACAAGAAGAGCAAATAGAACAAAGACCTGCACTGCAGCTGCTAAAAAGGGAAGAAGCCACCAACTGCTTTGGCCCCAGCCCTACCGGCCTGTCGACTCCCGAACCTGCACCAGCGCGGCATCTCTCGTGGCCAGCAACCTCACTAACCCCGGAGGACCTGGCTACCTTTTGGCTCTAAGCCCCTGGGACTCCCAAGAGTAGAGGCTCTACTCAGAAACCTATTTCTAACCCCTGGCAGCAGCCCGGAACCGCGAACCCAGCACACTCTGCACCAGCCAAGCCTGGCCAGTGCCGGAGTGGACAAAGACCCCGAGGACGACCCCACAGCGACTGTGACCCAGAGTCCGGCACCCAAGGACCCCCCTCGACATTCCGGAAGAAGCCTGCAGCCTCTGAACAAAGTGCCCCCCCCAACCGCGATCATCAGAGGGTAAGATTTCCCGACACCAAAAGGCACCCCTGCACGCGGCGCCCTGCGGCCCCCTGTGCCCAATCCCGGGGTACCCACCTAACCTACAACTATCCAACTTACCTCTCAAAGTGGTGGTGGCACCTGAAGCATCCTCGTCCCCGAGCTTGCAGCCTTTTTCCTAACCCGAACATTCCCACTGATTTCCATTGAGCGCCCGACGGCTCAAAAGCACCCTGCACCCAGCCGCCCGAGTGGCCCTGGCAGTGCAATCTCTACACTAGCCTACTTCCCCACTTGCCCTGAGTGAGTGACCAGGAGCCCAGCTCCCACAGCCGCGTGGCCTGCTAGTCAGCAGCCACCAAACCAGGCCCCCCTATTCCTCATAGGCTAACATTGGGCCTAACTCTCTCTGCACCCGGCTGCCCTAGAGCCGCTGAGGGTGAACTAACTGTGCCTATCTGACCTTGGGGGACCCCTGAGTCTATGCCCAGAACCTCACCTTTGCCAGTCGAGAGCTTACCTGAAAACCGCTAACTCTATTTTCTACATAGGGTAACATTGACTGGCTTTTTCTTGAAATTTCGTCTAAGTGTGGACTTTTCAAATCTACAAATATTCACTAAAAATCAGCCAAGCGACAAAAACGCAAAAACTCACCTGTTCTCAGGTGGGCTCACAGTGCTGGATCTTGGTGCCCCCAGCACTGGCTCGGAAGAATACTCGCATCTATACTTACCAGTAACCCCATTTTCTCCCATAGGAAACCATTGACTGCTTTTCTGTGAAATTTCTTCTAAGTGTTGATTTCTGCAATTTCTAAATATTCCTCAAAAATCGTATAACATCTGAAAACGTAATTACTTACCTGTTTTGGATAAATGTCCCAGTACTGAGTCCAGACACCCAGTACTGGATAACAAAAGTAACGATAACCTACTGTACCTGTAACCTACATTTCCTTCCATAGGGAATCATCGATTGTTTGCTCTGAAATATTTTGTAAGTGCTCACTTTTGAAATAGCTAAATATTAGTTAAAAATCATTACAGTACCAAAGTCGACTTTTAACAGCTGATTCTGAGAACTGACCCAGGACTGGATCTAGGATCCAAGCCTGGAATTACAAAAGTAATCTACAAAGTAATCTGTTGCATATAATCTGCATTTATCATTGAGCTCAATGTATTGTGTTTAGAAATAGAGTTGCCTACTGCAACTATTTGTAACTGTTTACTAAAAAGTCTATTGCATATACAAAAGTATTTTTATGAAACATCTCGTCGAGAAAGTATATTTTAATTCCAAGTGTTGGTTCTAAAATGAAACAAGCATATATTTTTTATATACAAACCATTGGCCTAGAGTTCAGTTATTGAGTGTGTGGAACTATTTGCTGACTGAGTGTGTACAACAAATGCTTTACACTGTCCTCTGATACTGCCTTACTGCTCAACCAAGCTACCACTTTAGAGAGTAAGGTTATATCTAACTTTAGCCTCTGTCAAACCCTTGGGGACTGTGGACTCTGTACACCCTGTACCTATTTGGGAACAGTATATACAGAGCCACTTTCTCACAATGACCACTTCCTGCGGCTGGTAGGCATAACCGTTTCAGGACAGACTGATTTCTTCCCATGTAGACATTACTTGTCAAAGAGCATGTCCATATGTGCAGGATGGACAACCCTGAAAATTCAGGGCACACATCCAAGCATTTCATCATACACAACAGACCCATCACATGACCTGGGCCACAGCAAAGACAAAGTGAGAGTCATAATTTAACAAGTTGTTAGATGCTTACAATCCATCACTCACCAGGACTAAGAATGATCTCATGTGCACAGGCATGCTGAATACTGTGAGAAAGTGGCTCTGTATATACTGTTCCCAAATAGGTACAGTGTTTAGAGTCCACAGTCCGCAGAGGTTTTCAGAGGCTAAAGTTAGATATAAGCTTACTCTCTAAAGTGGTAGCTTGGTCGAGCAGTAAGGCAGTATCAGAGGACAGTGTAAATCATTTGTTGTACACACTCAGTCAGCAAACGGTCTCACACACTCAATAACTGAACTCTAGGCCAATGGTTTATATAAAAATATATGTTGGTTTTATTTTAGAACCAACAATAGGTTTAAAAATATACTTTCTCGGAATGAGATGCTTTAGGTAAATACTTTTGAAATATGCAATTGACTTTTGTAAATACTGGTTACAGGTTGTTGCAATAGGCAACACAATTTCAAACACAATAATGCATTGAGCTCAATGGAAGTTTTAAGTTATTTGCAATAGATTACTTTCAGGATTACTTTTGTAACTCCAGGACTGGATCCTAGATTCAGTCCTGGGACAGATCTTAGAAACAAGTGATAATCGTCGACTTAGTTACTGTTATTTTTAGGCAATATTTTGCTATTTTAAAAGTTGACAGAAGAAATTTCATAGAAAACAGTCAATGATTCCCTATGGGAGAAAATTCAAGTTGCAAGTATAGTATGTTCTCGTTACTTTTGTAATCCAGTACTGGGCTCCTTGACTCAGTACTGGGACCTCTCTCTAAAACAGGTAAGTAATTACGTTTTCACAATTTTTAAGGAATATTTGTAGTTTGCAAAACTCTACATTTAGAAGAAATTTCACAGAAAAACAGTCAATGATTTCCTATGGAAGAAAATTGGGTTAATGGTAAGTACGGTTGTGAATATTTTTCAGGGTCAGTGCTGGGCACCAAGATCCAGCACTGGGATCTCTCCTAATAGATGAGTATTTTCGTTACTCAGTTGATTTTAGGTGAATATTTTAGGTTTTAGAAACTCTACACTTAGAAGAAATTTCAGAAGAAGCCAGTCAATGTTACCCTATGGAGGAAAATTGGGTTATCGGCTTTTGGGTAAGTACTCGACTGGCAGAGTTAAGTATCTGGGCACAGACTCGGGGGTCTCCCAGGGTCAGGAAAGTACAGTTGTTACACCCTCAGCAGTACTGGGGCAGCCGGGTGCAGAGAGAGTTAGGCCCAACGTTATCCTATGGGAGGCAGGGGGGCCTTGGTTGGTGGCTGCTGACTAGCAGGCCACGCGGCTGTGGGAGCTGGACTCAGGGCAAATGGGGGAAGTAGCCAGATGTAGAGGTTACACTGCCAGGGCCACTCAGGCGGCTCGGTGCAAGGTGCTTTTGAGCCTTCGGGCCCTCAATGGATTTCAATGGGAAAGCTCCTGGTTGAACAAAAACTGCAAGCTCGGGGACGAAGATTCTTCAGGTGCCACCACCACTTCGAGAGGTAAGTTGGGTAGTTGGAGGATAGGTATGTACCCAGGAGTTGGGCACAGGGGCCCCCAGGCTCCGGGGTGCCTTTTGGTGTCGGGAAATCTTACCCTGTGTTGATCGCGGTTGTAGGGGCAACTTGTTCTGAGGCTGCAGGCGTCGTCAGGAACGTCAGGGTGGAGTCCTTGGGTCCCGGATTCGGGGTCACAGTCGCCCGGGAGGACATCCTCGGGGTCTTTGTTCACTCAGGCACAGGCTAGGCGAGTGCAGAGTGTGCAGGGTTCGCGGTTCCGGAATGATGCCAGGGGTTAGAAGCTGGTTTTGAGCAGAGCCTCTGCTCATGGGAGTCCCAGGTGCTTCGAGCCAGAAGGTAGCCAGGTACTCCAGGGTTTGTGAGGTTGCTGGCCACAAGAGGTGCCTGGATGTAGCAGGAGCAGGTTCGAGGGTCGACTGGCCGGTAGGGCTGGGCCAAAGCAGTTGGTGTCTTCCTCTTCTTAGCTGCATGGCAGGTCTTCTTTCTTCTCGCTCTTCTTGTAGTTTCGGAATCTGGAATCTACGGAAGGAAGGTTCAGGGTGCCCCTAAATACTAGATTTAGGGGCGTACAGGTAGGTACAGGGCAGGGACCAATGGGTCCCTGCCCTCGGGTGGGTACACCCCCTATCCTGCCACTCCCCTGTGGGAGAGGGGGCAGTAGCCTAGTCCTGATAGGGCATGGCCTCCCATCTTCAAGATGGTGAGTGCCCGGAGATATGCTTCACCTCGCCTCCCCCACCTGAGGTTGGCAGGCTGGCACATCCACTGTCATTATTTGGGGTTTCCGGCCAGTCTTCCCGACAGAGTGGGGGTGAAAACCGGTGGGGGCCAGTTTGCTGGGTACAGCAAGTGGCCTGGGGAAGCTCAGAGAGGCGGCATGCGTATGAAGCTTCCTTCTGTCCATCCTGGGGGAGGAGACCTAGCACCTCGCCCAGGATGTGCATTGTTGCAGGCCCAGGAGAGCGGGAGCTCTCCGACCCAGGGGTCCAGCAACCGGTCTGCTGTGTGGCAGCCTAGGCAGCCTCCTGGACCAGACGTGGATTGTAGGTTAGGTTTCAGGGGGCATCTCTAAGATGCCCTCTGTGGTGTTTTGTACATTAAATCCCACACTGGCATCAGTGCGGGTTTAATGTGCTGAGAAGTTTGATACCAAACTTCTCAGTCTTCAGTGTTGCCATTATGGTGCTGTGGAGTTCGTGTTTGACGAGCTCTCAGCACCATGTACTCTTAAATGGCAGCACTGCACTTACAGTGCCCAGGAATGGACCTGGGTACTGTAGGGGCACAGGGCTCATGCTCCTGTGGCCACACCACTGGCATAGGGCACCCAGCTAGAGGGGTGGCTGATGTATGCCAGGGCAGTGTAAGGGGTGGGCATGGCACACAGCGACGTGTGCCATGTCCACTCTTTATTTTGTCTTGTACCCAGACACTCAGCCTGAAAGGGCAGTGTGTGCGAGTTAGGGTACAGGGCCTCTAAGGGTGGCACAATGAGTGCTGCAGACCTCAGAGGCCTTCCCTTGTCACAAGGCCTTGGGTACCTTGGGTACCATTTACCAGGGGCTGACATGTGGCCAGGGTTTGCCAATTTGGGTTAGAGGTTTTTAGGGAAGGAACATAGGCCCTGGGCACCTGATTGGCAGGAGTCCAGGGCACACTCAAAGTACATTCAGCAATTCAGCAAAACGTTGGGGCATACCATGCAAGAAAGATGGCACTTTCTCACATAGGTGGGTCAGTTTCCATAAAGAATAGACATAGTGGCCCAAAAGGCAGATGGCATTGGGTGTGCCTAAAACTAAGCTGATGGTGGTAAAAAATAAAACGTAAAATCAGAAGCGACAGATTTCTTGACTCTGTATGGAGGTCTGAAACACCAGATGTGCCAGTCACAGGCAGGTTGGCAAAAGGAGTGGGTAACCCAGAGATGGCCTTTTGTGCCTCTCAATCTGCCTAAAGTCAACAAGCATTGGCATAGCCAATAGGTCTCGCTTTTGGGACCTTATAAGTATTAAGTTAAGCAGCACAATATCCTTGGTGCAACAACATCAACTGTTGCATGACTAAACACTTATAAGGTCCCAAAGGCGAGACGTATTGGCTATGCCAATGCTTGTTTTTTTTGTTTACTCACTCCTCAGAGTTGCTGGCAGTGCAGACAGATCTTGCTGGTTCAGGGAACACTGCGCATCAGCCAATGCGGCTTCCACCTAACCAATTGGATATGCAAATCCAATGATAGGTTTGCTAACTTTTCTGTGGCAAAGTACTCTCTGAAAATGCTGCAAGTAACTGACAACTATTTTACAAGCTACTCCCAAACTTGAAACAGCAAGCCCAGACAAGTATACAACTGTGTTCTTGTGACGCACCTCTCCACATAATCTCCCCAGCAAGAGTCCCAAAATGTGAGCCTTTTCGCTCAGATGGTGTGCATGTCCAGCGCCCCGGCTGTTTCCAAGGGGCAGACTCCAAGACCAATGTTCAAATTCACAAATGTGGAATGCACCACCGACACCATGAAAAGAATACAGCCAAAGAGCCGAAACGTTTTCTCCAACTGGTGTGGAATTCATCAGGGCTTCGCAAATAAGTCTGGTGGTAAGATGCCGCAAGTCATAGACTTTCTGACTTAGGTAAGGCACTGTAGTAGTCCTACATGCCAACTGTTCCTTCCTGGGTCCAGGGACATTTGGGAGTTTACTGATTCAGTATTGTATCGGACACTCACATGGATGGTCCCATCTTTTTCGGCGAGATGGCTCAGGAGCCTTGATACTTCCATCTGTCCCTGGATCCAGGAGGGAACAGTTGGCATGTAGGACTATGTGAGAAAGTGGCTCTGTACACCCTGTACCTATTAGGGAACAGTATATACAGAGTCCACAGTCCCCCAGAGGCTGATAGAGGTCAAAGTTAGGTATGATCTTACTCTCAAAAGTGGTAGCTTGGTCGAGCAGTAAGGCAGTACCAGAGGACAGTGTAAAGCATTTATTGTACACACTCAGTCAGCAAATGGTTTCACACACTCAATAACTGAACTCTAGGCCAATGGTTTATATATATAAAATATATGCTTGTTTTATTTTTAGAACCACAAAGGGGATAAAAATATACTTTCTCAGAATGAGAGGTTGTATATAAATACTTTTGCCTTGAGCAATAAATGTTTGTAAACAGTCACAGTTGGTTGCAATAAACAATCCTATTTCCTAAACATAACAATGCATTGAGCTCAATGGTAAATTCAGGTTATTTGTCATAAATTACTTTTCAGATTACTTTTGGAATTCCAGGTCTGGCTCCTAGAACCAGCCTGGGGTCAGTATTCAGAATCAAGTGATGAAAGTCGACTTAATAACTGTAGTGATTTTTAAATAATATTTAGCTATTTCAAAAGTTAGCACTTAGAAAATATTTCAAGGAAAACATTCAATGGATCTCTATGGCAAGAAATTCAAATTGCAGGTAGAGTACTTTATCGTTACTTTAGTAATCCAGGACTGGGTACCTAGACCCAGGACTGGGGTCCTTATAAAAAACAGGTAAGTAATTTCGTTTGCAGAAATGGTACGATTTTAAAAGAATATTTCAAATTTGCAAAAATAGACAGAAGAAATTTCACAGAAAAGCAAACAATGGTTTCCTATGGGAGAAAAATGAGTTAGAGGTAAGTATAGTTGTGGACATTGTTCAGAGTCAGGGCTGGGCACCAAGATCCAGCACTGGGAGCTCACCTAGGAGCAGGTGAGTAAATTCGTTTTTGTCACTTGGCTGATTTTTAGGTCGAGGACTACCGGTCTGCCGAAAGGCAGAACCGGCAGTCGGAGATTTAATGACTTGGAGAAGAGGGGCTTGAACCCGCCCCTCTTCTCCCCTGTTCTCCATTGGCTGGCCTCGTAAATGCTGGCCAGCCATTGGAGAAGAGGTCAGTCATTCAGATTAGGCCCCGTCCTTTTCGGATCGGGGGGCGTGTTTTTTGCGAGAAGTCTCAGGGAGGAGACCACAGCAAAACACGCCCCCGAATCCGAAAAGGACGCTGCCTTTCTCCGAGGCATTTCTGCTCTGCGATTCCCCTCTCCGATCTGCCTGAGATCCTTGCCAGTGAGCACTCGGGCCCTGCCAGTCCGCCCTGACGGTGCCTCTCCCCGTGCTCTCCTCCGCGAGGCCGCGAGCCTCCCTCCCCGGCCCCTCCATCAGTGATCTAGCGCCTAGTTAGTAGTCCCCCTCGGGTGTAATTAGCGGCGGCTGCCGGCGCGGCCCGTGCTCGGGGCCCGGGAGCCGCGGCTCTCGCTCATTCCTGGAAGCCTTGGCGGGCGCCGGTGTTTGAAGCCGCGTGGGGCGCGCAGCGCTCGTCCCTTTTGAAGTGGAAATAAGGCAGTTTGAATGCGCCGAGTTTAATTTTTCACAAGCCTCAGCGGCCGTGCATTTACATCTCTCATCCCCCGTGAGTGCTCTCTCCTGCGCTGCCCCCCGCTCAGCCCTTCACATTAAGGACTCGCTCGGTTTGTGTTTGCGTTTCTCGCTGCACAGGTAGGTGGGCAGGTAATGTGTGTGCCCTCGCACAGATCATGCCACTGCCAGCAACTCTTTTACAAAACTACAGCGCACGTGCACAAAACACGAGATACAATTACCGATGACTTACAGCGTTTTAGAATTATGGAGACGGGTGAAACGTCCCTTCTTCACTACGGCTGGAAAATGTGAATTATCCTCTTAGCGCGATCCGAGTTTCAAACCCTTAAAAACAGATCACGTGTGGCACATTCCAGCTGGTTTAAAGCATTCTCCTTTTTGTGTGTCTTTTTGTGTAGTGCGGTGTCTGGGCAAGTGTGTGTGTGTCTGTGTGTCTTTTTGTGTAGTGCGGTGTCTGGGCAAGTGTGTGTGTGTCTGTGTGTCTTTTTGTGTAGTGCGGTGTCTGGGCAAGTGTGTGTGTGTCTGTGTGTCTTTTTGTGTAGTGCGGTGTCTGGGCAAGTGTGTGTGTGTCTGTGTGTGTCTGTGTGTGTCTGTGTGTGTCTGTGTGTGTGTGTCTGTGTGTGTGTGTCTGTGTGTGTCTGTGTGTGTCTGTGTGTGTCTGTGTGTGTCTGTGTGTGTCTGTGTGTGTCTGTGTGTGTCTGTGTGTGTCTGTGTGTGTCTGTGTGTGTCTGTGTGTGTCTGTGTGTGTCTGTGTGTGTCTGTGTGTGTCTGTGTGTGTCTGTGTGTGTCTGTGTGTGTCTGTGTGTGTCTGTGTGTGTCTGTGTCCGTCCGTCCGTCCGTCCACTGTGTCTACCAGACAGTTCTTTTAGAGACCAACGAGATCAGTCGCACAGAAGGGGGCCCTAGTCCGATAAGTAGGGAGGGGAAGCAGGGGAAAGCACAGTAATGCTCGCACACAGTAACCCCACTGCCTAGCAGCTTATTGTAGCAGTGCTAATCCTCACTGATATGTATGAACAGACAAAGGAAGCCTTACCCCCCCCCCACACGAAAACACTCATTAGAGAAAAATGTTTGAATGGTGAAACTGAGTCAACAAATATATTGAAAATCAATTGCATCAAGTTTATTGTAATAAATAGAATGAAACATAATAGGAAATAAATACCGAAAATGAATAAACCAGGCGCAACCAGTAAAATATCACACAACCATTCACTCGAACCAACGCATACTCATTCTTTCCCACATATCCTAAAAGACACACAGATCCAGCGAGCAAACTAAGATAATAACATCTAGTGAATAATCCGGTCAACAACAAAGTGAACAATATTGGAAAGCCGCAGGATCCCGATTCACTAGGTAGTGGCGTCAACACAATTTATTTTCATCAGTTACATCGACATTTTGATACATGATTTATTGACACAGACGTTAAATGTTATATGTAAACAATCTTGGAGGGATGCAAATTAACACAAGAACTCCAGTGCCGATGCGCGTTTCGGTGTGTGACCCCAATATTGAGTCTAACCTTCTTCAGGGCGCAGTATCAAGAGAGGCAAACAGGGGAACATAAGAACAACAATTCATGTATAGACTATATGGGGATGAAGCGATGAACTAGAAAACATTGAGGAGAAAGTGATACAGGTGGAAGGTACGTTCATGATACAAAAAAATCAAAAAAGGGTAACATTGGGAGACGTGCCACCAACATGGAGTAATAGGAAGATCACAAGAGGGTGCAAAAAGGAAAACAACTAGAATGTAGATACAGTGCATTCACATCCTTAAGGCTCCTCACCTTTCACATAGTGGTGCCAGAAAGAAAGTGCAATATGGAGTGAATATTAGACCCTGTCACCATGATACCATCAAAGAAGCTGGTCCCAGAGCAGAGAGGCACTGCACTCTACCTGGACTGTCCAATAGGGATCACATGCACATGAGGAGAAATGGGGTAAGAATCCGGGAGGCAGACCGATGGACCGGTATTCTGTAGGAGGTAGTAACATGAAACAAGCATTTACAATGCAATGGTCTCGGCATTGGTAAAGTTAGAGCTATTGGCATTGCTCATGACATTATTTTTGTTTATGTTTCTGTTTTTAAAACATTTAAAGAAACGGCATTGTCATGAGCAATGCCAATAGCTCTAACTTTACCAATGCCGAGACCATTGCATTGTAAATGCTTGTTGGTGAATATTTGCAGTTTTGAAAAGTTCACACTTAGAAGATTTTTGAAGAAAAAGCCAGTCAATGTTACCCTATGAGGAAAATGAAGTTAGCGGTTTAAGGGTAAGTACTCGACTGGCAGAGTTGAAATTCCGGGCATGGACTCAGGGGTCCCCCAGTGTCAGGTAGGTACAGTTGGTTCACCCTCAGCGGTTTCAGGACGGCCGGGTGCAGAGAGAGTTAGGCCCAATGTTATCCTATGAGGGATAGGGGGGCCTTGGTTGGTGGCTGCTGTCTGGCAAGCCACGCGGCTGTGGGAGCTGGGCTCCTGGTCACTTACTCAGGGCAAGTGGGGAAGTAGGTTAGTGTAGAGAGGGCACTGCCAGGGCCACTCGGGCGGCTGGGTGCAGGGTGCTTTTGAGCCGTCGGGCGCTCAATGGAAATCAATGGGAATGTTCCGGTTTGGAAAAAGGCTGCAAGCTCGGGGACGAGGATGCTTCAGGTGCCACCACCACTTCGAGAGGTAAGTTGGGTAGTTGTAGGTTAGGTGGGTACCCCGGGATTGGGCACAGGGTGCCGCAGGGCGCCGCGTGCAGGGGTGCCTTTTGGTGTCGGGAAATCTTACCCTCTGTTGATCGCGGTTGGGGGGGCACCTGGTTCTGAGGCTGCAGGCTTCTTCAGGAGTGTCGAGGGGGGTCCTTGGGTGCCGGACTCGGGGTCACAGTCGCCGTGGGTTCGTCCTCAGGGTCTTTGTCCACTCCGGCACTGGCCAGGCTTGGCTGGTGCAGAGTGTGCTGGGTTCGCGGTTCCGGGCTGCTGCCAGGGGTTAGAGATAGGTTTCTGAGTAGAGCCTCTACTCATGGGAGTCCCAGGGAATCAGAGTTCAAAGGTAGCCAGGTCCTCCGGGGTTTTTGAGGTTGCTGGCCACAAGAGATGCCGCGCTGGAGCAGGAGCAGGTTCGAGGGTCGACAGGCCGGTAGGGCTGGGGCCAAAGCAGTTGGTGTCTTCCTCTTTGTAGCAGCTGCAGGGCAGGTCTTTGTTCTTCTTGCTCTTCTTGTAGTTTCGAATCTGGGATCTGGGGAAGGAAGGTTCAGGGGGCCCCTAAATACTAGATTTAGGGGCGTTACAGGTAGGTGAAGGCCAGGGACCAATGGGTCCTTGTCCTGGGGTGGGTACACCCCCTATCCTGCCTCTCTCCTGTGGGAGGGGGGCAGTAGCCTGATCCTGATAGGGTAGGGCCTCCCATCTTCAAGATGGCGAGAGCCCGGAGATGTGCTTCACCTCGCCTCCCCCACCTGAGGGGTGGGGTGGGCAGGCTGGCACATCCCCTGTCCTTGTATGGGGTTTCCGGCCAAGCTTCCCGCCAGAGTGGGGGGTTGCAGTGGCCTGGGGAAACTTCAAATGGCGGCCTGCCTTTGAAGCTTCCCTTTGCTCATCCTGGGGGAGGAGATTTCTCACCTCACCCAGGATGTGCATTGTTGCAGGCCCGGGAGAGAAGGGGCTCTCCCACCCAGGGGTCCAGCAACGTGTCTGCTGTGTGGCAGCCTCAGAGCAAACGTGGATTGTAGGTTAGCTGTAAGGGGGCATCTCTAAGATGCCCTCTGGGGTGCTTAGTACATTAAATCCCACACTGGCATCAGTGTGGGTTTAATGTGCTGAGAAGTTTGATACCAAACTTCCCAGTCTTCAGTGTTGCCATTATGGTGCTGTGGAGCTCGTGTTTGACGAGCTCTCAGCACCATGTACTTGTAAATGGCAGCACTGTACTTACAGTGCCCAGGAATGGACCTGGGTACTGTAGGGGCACAGGGCTCCTGCTCCTGTGCCCACACCATAGGCATAAGGCACCCAGCCAGATAGGTGGCTGACATATGCCTTGGCAGTGTAGGTGATGGGCATGGCACACAGAGAGGTGTGCCATGTCGACTCTTTGTTTTGTCCTGCGCCCAGACACTCAGCCTGCAAAGGCAGTGTGGGTGTGTAAGGGTACAGGGCCTCTGAGGGTGGCACAATGAGTGCTGCAGCCCTTAGAGGCCTTCCCTGGTCACAAGGCCCTGGGTACCTAGGGTACCATTTACTAGGGGCTGACATGTGGCCAGGGTTTGCCAATTGGGAGTTTGTATTTTAGGGAAGGAACACAGGCCCTGGGCACCTGATTGGCAGGAGCCCAGGGCACAACAAGGAAAAGTGCATCAGCTATTAGGCAAAAAAAGGGGGGGGTTACTTGAACAGAAACCCACTTTCTCACAGACTACATTACAGTGCCTTACCTAATTCATAAAGTCAAAGGGGTACAGCCAATGAAGTACTGGCTAACTTGACCAACCAATCCCCTATTAATATTTAATCCAGCCAATTGCAAAGCGCACATTCTCAGACGCTGAGAGAATGTTTCTGTGTGCCAGAACACGGAGCGTTTGGGTGTAAGACCCGTGTGCAGTGTCTCCACTTGTGTTTTTTGTGAATTAATTTATAAAATACATCAGAGAGCTACACCCTTTAAAATGAAGTAAAACAGAGCTTGGGGAAATTGTACCATGGTTGCAGTCATCTGTACTTGCCTGCATGTGCGTCCGCGTTGCACTAAGAGCATGGCACTATCTGAAGAGTTTAAGAAATGGAAGGCAAATGCTACTTACCAGTATGCATCTGTTCTTGGCATGTAGAGCTGCAGATCTACACACTGTGCATAGATCGCCATCTGGTGTTGGGCCCGGATGCTGCAGTTGTTTTTCTCTTGTAAAGTCTTTGGAAGTCACGAGGTATGTGACTCCTCCCTTGGATCGTATTGCGCATGGGCTTCGGCTCCATCCTCAGATTGTTTTTTCGCCAGCAGGGAAATGGCGGAGCGTAGTAATAGCAGTAAAGATGCCCATGTGTGCTGTATCTAAATAAGATAACCTGGAACAGATAAAGGTAGCCGGGGAGGCGGGTGGGCGTGTGTAGATCTGCAGCTCTACATGCCAAGAACAGATGCATACTGGTAAGTAGCATTTGCTGTTCGAGGCATATGAGCTGCAGATTACACACTGTGCATAGATTGTATAGCAGTACCCATCCCTAGCGGCGACCACCATCTGTTGCAGTGGTTTGAAACCATGTTTTGAGTACAGCCTGGCCCACACTAGCTTGTTGCTTAGCCTGGTCATCCGGCAATGCTGCTAGTAAGAGACTATATGCCTCGAATTCTACAAGAGATGCTTCCAATCGAATCCATCAGAGGAAATCCTCTCAATCGTCACCCTTGGTCTGTAAGCCATAAGTATACTCCTAATCTGAATAAATTTGAAAAACTGTTTAGGGCATACCCCAAAGTGATATTGTAGTTCAGAGAATTGGGGTTGTTCTTTCCCACCATAAAATGTTCCAATAGTAGTAACCCCTTTATTCACCCATTCCCGCCCAGTAGAACCAAGCATCTTTTGGTAAAAACGATATATGCCATAAAGGGGTATATTTCGTAACCTTAGGAATTTCCATGAATTTTGATATCTGCTTCCAGATCCTCCATGCACTCTTTATAATTTTAAACCTGACTTTCTTATAATAACTTTGCTCCAATTCTTTTAAAAGAAGCCCAGAAGCCTTATCTCCTACTGCCAACTCAAAAACGGTTGGGATCCTCTCCATTGTATCCTCGTCACTATTTCTATCTATCTTTAATAAGAAAGCTAATTGGTGTAGTAGTGCAGCCCAATAATATAATGTAATGTTTGGGGCAGCTAGCCCTCCTCGATCCTGTGTCAATGACAGAAACTTCATAGATCTCCTCACCTTCCCGTATTGCCACATAAAATTTGAAAAAATACAATTAATGCTTTTAAGTATTTGATCCTCCAAAGCAAGCGGAATTGACCTGAATAGGTATAAAAACTTGGGTAAAACAGTCATTTTCAGAAAATATTCCCTTTCAATGATTGATAAATGCAATCCATTAACCCTCTTCAATTCTGGAGCTATGGTCTTAATGAGTGGACCATGGTTCAATTTAATTATATTTTCCACTTTTGCCGTAATACGCACCCGCAAATAGACTGCCGATTCTGTTCGCCTGGGATCATCGAGCTCCACATTCTCCGTACAAACAATAATGGTTTTCTCTCTATTCAAACGGTATCCAAATAACATACCAAACCTCTCAGTTATTCAGTTGATTTCGTCTAAGGCCTCTTTAGGATCTGATGTCAAAATTGCCAGGTCATCGGCATAGGCCAATATTTTAGTCTGATATCCGTTAGAATATATGTTTAATTTTGCCTGACCGTAAGAGCTTCTCAACTAATGAATTAATGTATAACGCAAATAAAATAGGTGAGGAGGGACATCTCTGCCGGGTTCCCCTGGAGACAAAGACCTCCCCTGACTCCATTCCCATCACTTGTATCCGAGCTTTCGGATTTTGATACATAGCTTTAATTGTTCTGATAAATCCCTGGCCAAACCCCTTTAACTCCAGGATACCCCACAGGAATTCCCACTTCACGCAATCAAATGCCTTCTCAGCGTCGAGAAGGATCATGGCCATCTGGCCCCCCGTCTCAGATACAATATCAAATAATGAAATTGCTCTTCGTATATGGTCGGTTTCTCTCCCTGGTATAAAACCATGTTGCCATGGGGAAACCAGACAACCAATGACCCTTCTCAACCGAGTAGCGATAACCTTAGAGTATATCTTCGTGTCTATATTAAAGATATTGGTCTACAAGACACTGGATTATCTGGGGGTTTGCCCTTTTTTGGGAAGATGACAATACGTGTCTCCCTCCATGACTCTGGTGTTTTCCCATCATACCGGATCCCTCTAAAGAGATCCTATAAGAATGGTATAATTGATGTTCCCAATATTTTATATACCTCAACGGGTATAGCATCGGGCCGGTGGCTTTTCCTGAGGCCAAACTCTGTAGAGCCAATAGAGTCTCTTCCTGTGAGATCTCGGATTCTAGCTCTTGCTTTGTCTCTTCATCCAAGATCTCTCCCATATCCCCCGTTATCTGGATAATATCTTCCAGTATTAACCTCTTCTCCCTAGCCCCCTCTTCCGAATATAGTATTTGATAATACTGTTGAAAAGTTTGAACTATATCATCGGGGTCCGTGTATACCCCCCCTCCCACATTGATAGCTAAGATTTGATTCTGTGCAGACTTTTGTCTAGTATGAAGAGCTAATCTCTTCCCAACGGATTCTCCACTCTCATATAAACCACCACGCCGGGACTGGAATTCCTCCGCAGATTTTTGCACTAGCCATCCATTAATTTCTGACTTAAGACCCAATATTTGTTCCGCTTGTGCGTGGTCTCCTTTCCATGTTTTATAAGTAGAGAGTGCTCCTCTTCTGCCATTCTAAGTCTACTCATTAACACTTGATTCTCCCCCATACGTAATGCTCGTACCTTGGCAACATAGCTAATAGTTTCCCCTCTCAAGCCCGCCTTAAACGCATCCCAGACAACTATTCTGGAGGTACTATATCTGTTTATATCAAAATAGTCAGTTGTCCATTTTTTGCTCGACATAATCTACATTAACCACCAGTTTATCAAATGACCGTCTCCCCTTTTTTTTGTGAAGCCCGGAATTTCCACCTCCAAGATTAATGGGTTATGGTCCGATATGATCTTAGGCATGATCCTAATGCTAGCTTTATTAAGGATTGTTGATCCAAAAAAATAATCGATTCGAACATATTTATGCGAAAATGAATAGTATGTACTTCCTGTATTCTGGGATGTATTTTTTGCCAGCCACATATCCGTTAAGCCATGGCTCTTATTGAGTGACGTTAGTGCCCTATAAACCCTTGGTTTCCGCCCCTGATACCCCCCTTGTTTATTATGCCCTGGCTGTAAATCTAAGGCAATGTTAAAATCTCCACAAACAATTAGCAGCATCGGCCACATTGCCAATTCAAGATCCTCAAAAATCTGGGGGTCATCATAATTTGACCCATAAATTGAACATATAGTAAGTCCCATCCCGAGTTCAACTATCGCCCATCTACCTAATGGATCAGCTAGCTTCCTCTTGGGTTGACCCAAGGATGTTTTAGCAAGAATGCCTACCCCTCGAATGTTTGAAGTTTGGGATGTAGATGTCAATAAATTATAGCCCTGAATTAAGAGCCAATGTCTTTTATCCCAGAGGAGATGGGTCTCTTGCAAGCATACAACATCAAAAGAGTATAATTTTACCAGCTCCCCTAGTTTACCTCTCAATCGCATCGTTCAATCCCGCTATATTAATCGAGCAAATGTTTAGTCTCCCCATTTAAATCTGTTTTGAGAGTTCTTTGCATGACAAACAATTCCCTTTTTCCCTTCCCATTTCCCCCCCCCTCTCCATCCCTTTTCTTTACCACTATACAAATCACATTGCACATTACTCTTGCTTACATATATGTTTTTTAAATTTCTGCTTATTTCATCTTCTACTCTGGATAAGTTATTTTTAAATTTTTCCCCCTCTACCCCCCACCCAGCTCCGAACCTCATCACCCCAACCCCCATCCCCTCTGAGAGACTCAGACAGTCTGTGTGTGATGAATTCCTCGCACATTACACAAAAGCCCAAAAGCAAACCATAATATTAATTAACAGATGCGGTGTAGTTGCTATACCAGCCCTCACTTCAGGTTTTCGAGTAAATTAGCAATCATGAAAAAAAAGGGAGCCAAAAGAGAGCGGAAAAGAAAAAAGATAATACTACTGAGCAGAAGAAAACAAAAACCCCTGCCCCCCCAGAGTGAGAAGGAGAGAAAGAAAGGTTTTCTAATACCTAATGTCTTGTCCTCCTACTCATCCTATCAAACTATCCAAATACTCCTTAGCTTTTATCTCAGACATAAACTGTCTGTCCATTCCATATGACTTTTAGCTTAGCAGGATTATTTAGAAAAGCCTGAGCTTTCTTATCCTGAAAAGGTCCTATCAGTTGTCTCAACCTCCACCGTCTCTCAACAGTAGTATGACAGAAGATAACTAAGTACTAGAAAAGGGTATTAGTGTATAGGAAGAAATGGCGCTCGGCAAATTTGCATATAGAGTATATGAAAGCATAAGTGAATACGGTGCTAAACAGGTAGGGGAAACCCTTTTAACCCCTAATGTGTGTAGGGAGGACCCTACAACAAAACAATTTTCTAGCAATCCTGTGCACACATACAAGTTAAAAGTCAGTAATGATAGCAGTAGGAACAACAAGATATACACAATTCTTCAGATGAAAAAGATTTTCTTTAATCCTCAGAGAAACGCAACCAGCAGACACGTGTTTCGTCGGGGAAAGATGAACCCACGACTCTTCAGGGCTGACAAAAGTTGCAAGTAGGTGGTGGTTGCCCACAGACAGTGATAATTCCAGCCCGGCTGGGTACACGAATCACAAGTGGAAAAGAAAGGAGGGAAAATTCAGTCAAAGGTTTGAAAATGAAGGGTAATCTTAACTAACAACAGACCGAAAAAGGTAATGCCGCTAGTAAAGAATGTAAACGAATCCAGTGAAAGTTAAATTCGATAAGTATAAAGGTAATGCACGTGTAGTGGTATACGGTTGAAACAGATAGACAAAACACGAGTATGTGTCCAAGGTCTCGTTTAGAAGAGCAGTTACTCGCACATCCTAGCGGCGCCCGTGTCGGCGAAAAGTGTGTATATTTTGTTGTTCCTACTGCTGTCATTACTGAATTAACTTATATGTGTACACAGGATTGCTAGAAAGTAGTATGACAAAAGTCTGGACGACAAAATAAGTTACCTCATTCCTAACACTTCTAGCCTCAGGTCTTGCTTTTTCAAAAATAGCTTGACGAAGCAAAAAGCTGCCAAAATAAACCAAAATAGCACGTGGGAGTGACCCTATGTGCCTGCTGAACCTCTAGTGACCAATTCCAGTCCGTAAGCTCAGGGAGCGACTCCCTAAACAGCTCAATGATATACCTACGAACATCTTCCCCCTCCAGTCCCTCTGGCACTCCTAGAACGCGGAGATTGTTCCGCCGTTGGCGGATCTCCTGCTCCTCTAGTTTCCACTGGATATCTACTATCTGTGCCTCATGTGACTTAGCCTGCTCTTGGGTGCCTGCCAAATCTGACCCTGTGGTACAGATTCTTGACTCCAAGTCGGTCATCCGCTCCCCAAATGTACTACCAGTTTGACAATTTTCGGACCACTCCTTGTACTTTCTTTAGTGCAGCTTGAGCCTTGTGCCCATCCTGCCGCGTCTCTTCTCGATGGGTAGATATTGCTTGGAGGATAGTCTCGAGTGTAGGTGGACTGGGGTCTCCTCCCTCTCCCCCTCTAGTTCCTTTACTGGTTCCTTTGCCGGAACGCCTGTAAGTTGTACTGACTGAGAATAGTCCCACGCGAGATCTCTCTCTCGTAGTTTCTTTCTCCTCTGGATTGTCCCAGCTTTAGCAGTGTCTGAAAGGTCAATTTCGCCATCGCTTAGGTCAGGGTTACTATCTGTCCCCACTTCCGACCAATCGCCCCCATCCGAAACAGAGAAAAAGTCCCCTGCACCTTGGCTCTGTTTCTACTAGCGGGGGTGCGGTGATATAGTAGTTGCTTCGGTAGCCATTTGGGCCTCCCCGGCACTGTTATCACCCTTGTTAGCATTTTTAGCACCAAAAAAGAGATTCTCAACAAGGGGTAGTCTTATACCACTTACTCCTCCTTCACCCCCCCCCTCCGCCTACCTCTCCTGACCCACTCTGGCCCCACATGTGAGTCTCAAGGGGATCTTCTACATCCTGGATGGGTAAGAGTTCTTTCACCGATTTTCCTCCCCCTTTCATCAGTTCCACTACAGTGGAACAAGTTAGTTTTGCTATTGTTCCTGCAGTTGTTTTCTTCCTCCCGGAGGCTGTTTCTTCTGCCCTACGCATGGGCGTTGTGACTGGCGCCTCAACTTGACCCAGATCTGTAGACACTGTGGGCGCTGTGGAGTTCAAGGCAAGCCTCGCCTTAGCTTTTGCGAGTGCTGCCGATTTTGGAGCCATTTCCGCAACGTTATCGGCGTTACCAGCCTTCGTGAGCTCGTCTGCATCCGGGGCAGTCACCCGTGCAACAGCCTCAGCCTCTCACTATGCCGCCCGATCCAGCACTGTGTCCGCCAGACAACGATCCGCCCCTACACCCACGTCCAGCATAGGTTGGGTCCTGACCACTGAGGTCAAAGATAGCGAGGACGCCAGGAACGCCTTCCTTAGACTCTGGCAGTATCTAAACAGGGCTAAACCAATACAAGTCCCCATCAGTTGGAAATATCGCTCCTGTGAAATCCGTGATGTCCAGGTAAGGTATGACAGTTTTTAACAGCCCCACAACTTTTGCTCAATAGTAATTCCGCATCCGAGACGATAATCACCGGCTTTGGTATGGCGCGAGCTACGGTCTCACACGACCGCCATCTTGTCTCTCATCAGCATTTTTTTTTCCTGAAATTTCTTCTAAGTGTGGACTTTGCAAATCTTGAAATATTCACCAAAAATCAGTCGAGTAACGAAAACGAAATTACTCACCTGCTCTTAGGTGAGCTCCCAGTGCTGGATCTTGGTGCCCAGCACTGACTGAAAAATACTTACAACTGTACTTACCCGTAAACCAATTTTCTTCCATAGGAAATCATTGACTGTTTTTCAATGAAATTTCTTCTAAGTGTCAATTTCTGCAATCTTTAAATATTCTTCAAAATTCGTATAATATCTGAAAACGCAATTACTTACCTGTTTTGGATAAAGGTCCCAGTACTGAGTCTAGGCACCCAGTACTGGATTACAAAAGTAACGAGAACATATTGTACCTGTAACCTGAATTTTCTTCCATAGGGAATCATTGACTGTTTTCTTTAAAATATTTTCTAAGTGTCAACTTTTAAAGTAGCTAAATATTGTTTAAAAATCATTACAGTAATTAAGTCTACTTTCATTACTTGATTCCGAGTACTGACCCAGGACAATCTAGGATCCAGTCCTAGAATTCCAAAAGTAATCTAAAAAGTAATCTGTTGCAAATAACTTGAATTTTCCATTGAGCTCAATGCATTGTTGTGTTTAAAATAGAGTTGCCTATTGCAACCACTTGTAACTTTCTACAAAAGCCAATTGCATATTGCAAAAGTATTTATATGAAACATCTCATGCTGAGAAAGTATATTTTAATTCCAAGTGTTGGTTCCAAAATAAAACAAGCATATATTTTTTTATATATAAACCATTGGCCTAGAGTTCAGTTATTGAGTGTGTGAGACCATTTGCTGACTGTGTGTACAAGAAATGCTTTACACTGTCCTCTGATACTGCCTTACTGCTCGACCAAGCTACCTCTTTAGAGAGTAAGGTTATATCTAACTTTAGCCTCTGTCAAACCCTGGGGGACTGTGGACTCTGTATACCTTGTACCTATTAAGGAACAGTATACACAGAGCCACTTTCTCACACAACTGTACTTACCAGTAACCCAATTTTCTCCCATAGGAAATCATTGACTGTTTTTCTGTGAAATTTCTTCTGTCAATTTCTGCTAACTTTAAATATTCTTTCAAAATCGTATAACTTCTGAAAACGTAATTGCTTACCTGTTTTGGATAAAGATCCCAGTACTGAGTCTAGGCACCCAGTACTGGATTACAAAAGTAACGAGAACATACTATACCTGCAACTTGAATTTTCTTCCATATGGAATCATTGACTGTTTTCTTTGAAATATTTTTTAAGTGTCAACTTTTAAAATAGCAAAATATTGTCTAAAAATCATCACAGTAAGTAAGTTGACTTTGATCACTTGATTCCAAGTCCTGACCCAGGACTGAATCTAGGATCCAGTCCTGGAATTCCAAAAGTAATCCTAAACGTAATCCTAAACGTAATCCTAAACGTAATCCTAAACGTAATCCTAAACGTAATCCTAAACGTAATCCTAAACGTAATCCTAAACGTAATCCTAAACGTAATCCTAAACGTAATCCTAAAAGTAAAACTAAACGTAATCCTAAAAGTAATCCTAAAAGTAATCCTAAAAGTAATCCTAAAAGTAATCCTAAAAGTAATCTGTTGCAAATACCTTGAAACTTCCATTGAACTCAATGCATTATTGTGTTTAAAATTGTGTTGCCTATTGCAACCACTTGTAACTGTTTACAAAAGTCAATTACATCTTGCAAAAGTATTTATATAAAGCATCTCATTCTGAGAAAGTAAATTTTAATACCCATTGTTTGTTCTAAAATAAAACCAGCATATTTTTTATATATAAACCATTGGCCTAGAGTTCAGTTATTGAGTGTGTGAGACCATTTGCTGGCTGAGTGTGTGCGCAACAAATGCTTTACACTGTCCTCTGATACTGCCGCCTTACTGCTCGACCAAGCTACCACTTTAGAGAGTAAGGTTATATCTAACTTTAGCCTCTGCCAAACCACTGGGGACTGTGGACTCTGTACACCCTGTACCTATTTGGTAACAGTATATACAGAGCCACTTTCTCACAATGCACCAATTGCCAAAGGTGGAAATATGTGAGCCGACACAAAGAGGCTAGTGCCATAATTTAGGAGTTGTGTTCAAATACAAATTCCATACAGTGGTGGTAAACAAGTGGAACTTCTCCTTTCCCCCAGTCACATATAAAGTACTCTGCTGTTTAACATTTCAGCCAATAAGTGTCCTCTTGACCACCACAATTCGTCACGTCCATCTGCTTTCCCCAGGTTTCAGAACAGTAATATGGAATTGTTCACTCTACTACTCACCACGACCATGGCCATAGTCCAGCGTCTTCTGAATTGATGCCATTTTACATGATGCAGACTTCTGTGCCATAGAAGGATCTCCAAGTTTTTTCATTCCTCTCTCATCCCAAAGTCCAATAAAACTGTCCTCATCCCAGCGATCAACTTCAGAACCTGAAGAAACATTGGCAAGACCTAGGGGACCTGGTTTTAGGGCACCATCAGGGAATGGCTTTGAAGAAGCAAGTTGATTAGAAATAGGTACTTGTCCAAGTCTGTTTACAAGATCCTGACCAGGGAGCCTTAGTGTTGTTGACGAGGACTGCAAAAATGGAGAGGCCTGAAAACCAAAAGAATATAAAATCTATAATTTATAGCAGAAGAGTTTTGATGCAGAACTCAAGCATTCCCTTACACCTGATGTGGTAAAACATTGTTCACACAAAGCACATACTATTTATTAAAGTATTAACCTTGAACAAGGTTGGAATGGACACAAAAGCAGAACTAGTGAAGTAACATCAGCCAAAAAAGAATGGGGATTCTCTCTGAACCCATAAAATGCAAAATATAATGTTGACAGAGATTCCGTGAACATGTCTTAGAGTATACTTTTACATAGGGAAAAAAGATCAACTAAGAAGGATTGTTACTTACCCTGTAAGCATCTGTTACTGGAATGTAGTGCTGTAGATTCACATGCTTTGAATACACCTGCCATCTGGTGTTGGGTCCAGATGCTTGCAAGTTGTTTTTTCTTTGAAGTAGTATTTCGAGTCACATGGTAAAGCAATTACTCTTGGTAATTATACACATGGGCCACATCTCCATTGTTAAGATTGTTTTACAGCAAAAGGGTGAGAATGGAGTAAGTGCAAGTAAAGAGATGTCTATGCATGTGGAATGTAAATGAGAACTTCAACAACCAAATGTGTCCGGGGAGGAGAGGGCGCATGTGAATCTACAGCTCTGCATGGCAACAACAGATGCTTACAGGGTAACAATACGTTCAAGGCATGAGTGTAGGAAGCTGGCTCTGTATATTGTGAGAAGGAACACGTTACTTACCTGTAACTGCGTTATCCAGTATTGGTATCTTTCACAGATTCACTTGCAGGAATCATTCCCCCTCGTCAGGATGGGAGTCCCCGGTACATAAATGAAGTAATGTCTCAGTAGACATATAGAGTAATAGGCCAAAGGCCTCACCTTACTAACATATCCACGTCCTTTTGTAAAAAAAAGGACCAATCTTTGGAGAGTGGCCAATCAGCTATCACCACCCTCTAGAACCTTCCTGGAAGGAGCTCTAGTCCCTCAGATTTTCATAAGCACAGTGCTAAGTAGTAGTACACTGAGAGACCCAAGAGAGTCCTTCCAGGGGAGGTGGGTGGGTTGCATGTGAATCTATGAAAGATACCAATACTGGATAACCGCAGTTACAGGTAAGTAACGTGTTCCTTATCCAGTATTAGGATATCTTTCATAGATTCACATGCCTGAATCAGAACAGTAAGCAATGATAAGCACATTTCGAAATGTACAGCCTATATAAATTCACAGATAACATCTCAATGTGAAAATAGAAAGTACCAAAAGCAATGACATAGCAGAGGCATAAAACAATAGAGAAATGTGCGTATAGAGGAAAGGATGGTGGGATGAAAGGAAGGGCTCTCCTCTAATGAAATAGATGACGGAGCACAGCTTGACACACTGCAGCGTCTTTCATGAGTTCAGTATCCAGGCAGTAATGCTTGATAAATGTATGTGGCGTCTTCCATGTTGGCGCTCTGCAATTGTCCACAATGGGCACGCCTGCAAAAAGTGCCATTGAAGTAGAGATTGCCCTCGTGGAATGGGCTCGAACTGTGGAGAGCAGGGGCTGGCGCGCTTGCTGGTGACAAAAGGTAATAGCTGCTGAGATCCAGCAAGAGATACTTTGTTTAGTGAGTGGGAGACCTTTCCTAGGGAGACTGGAGGCCACAAAAAGTTGATTAGATTTTCAAAACGTCTTTGTCCTGTCAATGTAGAATTTCAGGCAGCATTTAAGGTCTAAAGAATGCAGAGTTTTTTCTGCCTCTGTTTGAGGGTTTGGAAAGAAGGAACGCAACACAATAGGCTCATTAAGATGGAAGTTTGACGAAACCTTAGAGATAAACTTCGGATTTGTACGAAGTATGACCCTGTCGTGTTTGAATTGAAGGAAAGGGTCTTGAATCGAGAAAGCATGAAGTTCACCCACTCGCCTTGCCAAGGTAAGGGCTAGAAGAAGCGCTGTTTTCCACGGAGAGATACTTGAGATCCGCTCTGTGTATTGGCTCAAAAGGGTGTTTCATAAGTTGAGCGAGAACAGTGTTGAGTTGCCAAGCAGGAGGTAAGGTTTTTACCGGAGGGAATGTCCAAAACAGGCCTTTAAGGAATTGCTTAATCAACCGATAAGACCACAGAGAAGGGCCTGCAGAGGATCTCCTGAAACGGTATATTCCTGCCAGGTGGACTTTAATGGAGGCATGAGCAAGAGAAGGTAAGGCAGTATTTGCTCCTAAGAGGATGAAGGTGGGTGTATTTTGTTTGACTTGCACCAGATACAGAACCTCTTCCATTTTAAGGAATATGTTTTGGTAGTACTGTGAGAAAGTGGCTCTGTATATACTGTTCCCAAATAGGTACAGGGTGTACAGAGTCCACAGTCCCCCAGAGGCTGATAGAGGTCAAAGTTAGGTATGACCTTACTCTCAAAAGTGGTAGCTTGGTCGAGCAGTAAGGCAGTACCAGAGGACAGTGCAAAGCATTTATTGTACACACTCAGTCAGCAAATGGTTTCACACACTCAATAACTGAACTCTAGGCCAATGGTTTATATATATAAAATATATGCTTGTTTTATTTTTAGAACCACAAAGGGGATAAAAATATACTTTCTCAGAATGAGAGGTTGAATATAAATACTTTTGCCTTGAGCAATAAATTTTTGTAAACAGTCACAGTTGGTTGCAATAAACAATCCTATTTCCTAAACATAACAATGCATTGAGCTCAATGGTAAATTCAGGTTATTTGTCATAAATTACTTTTCAGATTACTTTTGGAATTCCAGGTCTGGCTCCTAGAACCAGCCTGGGGTCAGTATTCAGAATCAAGTGATGAAAGTCGACTTAATAACTGTAGTGATTTTTAAATAATATTTAGCTATTTCAAAAGTTAGCACTTAGAAAATATTTCAAGGAAAACATTCAATGGATCTCTATGGCAAGAAATTCAAATTGCAGGTAGAGTACTTTATCGTTACTTTAGTAATCCAGGACTGGGTACCTAGACCCAGGACTGGGGTCCTTATCAAAAACAGGTAATTTCGTTTGCAGAAATGGTACGATTTTAAAAGAATATTTCAAATTTGCAAAAATAGACACTTAGAAGAAATTTCACAGAAAAGCAGACAATGGTTTCCTATGGGAGAAAAATGAGTTAGAGGTAAGTATAGTTGTGGACACTTTTCAGAGTCAGGGCTGGGCACCAAGATCCAGCACTTGGAGCTCGCCTAGGAGCAGGTGAGTAAATTCGTTTTTGTCACTTGGCTGATTTTTGGTGAATATTTGCAGTTTTGAAAAGTTCACACTTAGAAGATTTTTGAAGAAAAAGCCAGTCAATGTTACCCTATGAGGAAAATGAAGTTAGCGGTTTAAGGGTAAGTACTCGACTGGCAGAGTTGAAATTCCGGGCATAGACTCAGGGGTCCCCCAGTGTCAGGTAGGTACAGTTGGTTCACCCTCAGCGGTTTCAGAACGGCCGGGTGCAGAGAGAGTTAGGCCCAATGTAACCCTATGAGGGATAGGGGGGCCTTGGTTGGTGGCTGCTGTCTGGCAAGCCACGCGGCTGTGGGAGCTGGGCTCCTGGTCACTTACTCAGGGCAAGTGGGGAAGTAGGTTAGTGTAGAGAGTGCACTGCCAGGGCCACTCGGGCGGCTGGGTGCAGGGTGCTTTTGAGCCCTCGGGCGCTCAATGGAAATCAATGGGAATGTTCCGGTTTGGAAAAAGGCTGCAAGCTCGGGGACGAGGATGCTTCAGGTGCCACCACCACTTCGAGAGGTAAATTGGGTAGTTGTAGGTTAGGTGGGTACCCCGGGATTGGGCACAGGGGGCCGCTGGGCGCCGGGTGCAGGGGTGCCTTTTGATGTCGGAAATCTTACCCTCTAGTTGATCGCGGTTGGGGTGGCACTCTGTTCTGAGGCTGCAGGCTTCTTCCGGAATGTCGAGGGGGGTCCTTGGGTGCCGGACTCGGGGTCACAGTCGCCGTGGGGTCGTGTTCAGAGTCTTTGTCCACTCCGGCACTGGCCAGGCTTGGCTGGTGCAGAGTGTGTTGGGTCCGCGGTTCCGGGCTGCTGCCAGGGGTTGAGAATAGGTTTCTTGAGCAGAGCCTCTACTCATGGGAGTCCCAGGGGCTTAGAGCCAAAAGGTAGCCAGGTCCTCCGGGGTTGGTGAGGTTGCTGGCCACGAGAGATGCCGCGCTGGTGCAGGTTCGAGAGTCGACAGGCCGGTAGGGCTGGGGCCAAAGCAGTTGGTGTCTTCTTCTCTTTTTAGCAGCTGCAGGGCAGGTCCTTGTTCTTCTTGCTCTTCTTGTAGTTTTCTATCTGGAATCTGAGGAAGGAAGGTTCAGGGTGCCCCTAAATACTAGATTTAGGGGCGTTACAGGTAGGTGAAGGCCAGGGACCAATGGGTCCTTGTCCTGGGGTGGGTACACCCCCTATCCTGCCTCTCTCCTGTGGGAGGGGGGCAGTAGCCTAATCCTGATAGGGTAGGGCCTCCCATCTTCAAGATGGCGAGAGCCCGGAGATGTGCTTCACCTCGCCTCCCCCACCTGAGGGGTGGGGTGGGCAGGCTGGCACATCCCCTGTCCTTGTATGGGGTTTCCGGCAAAGCTTCCCGCCAGAGTGGGGGGTTGCAGTGGCCTGGGGAAACTCCAAATGGCGGCATGCCTTTGAAGCTTCCCTTTGCTCGTCCTGGGGGAAGGAGATTTCTCACCTAACCCAGGATGTGCATTGTTGCAGGCCCGGGAGAGCAGGAGCTCTCCCACCCAGGGGTCCGGCAACGTGTCTGCTGTGTGGCAGCCTGGGCAGCCTCAGAGCAGACGTGGATTGTAAGTTAGCTGTAAGGGGGCATCTCTAAGATGCCCTCTGGGGTGCTTAGTACATTAAATGCCATACTGGCATCAGTGTGGGTTCAATGTGCTAAGAAGTTTGATATCAAACTTCCCAGGCTTCAGTGATGCCATTATGGTGCTGTGGAGCTCGTGTTTGACGAGCTCTCAGCACCATGTACTCTTAAATGACAGCACTGCACTTACAGCGCCCAGGAATGGACCCGGGTACTGTAGGGGCACAGGGCTCCTGCTCCTGTGCCCACACCATAGGCGTAATGCACCCAGCTAGAGGGGTGGATGACATATGCCTTGGCAGTGTAGGTGATGGGCATGGTACACAGTGATGTGTGCCATGTCGACTCTTTGTTTTGTCCTGCACCCAGACACTCAGCATGCAAGGGCAGTGTGTGTGTGTAAGGGTACAGGGCCTCTGAGGGTGGCACAATGAGTGCTGCAGCCCTTAGAGGCCTTCGTTGGCCACAAGACCCTGGGTACCTAGGGTACCATTTACAAGGGGCTGACATGTGGCTAGGGTTTGCCAATTTGGAGTTTGTGTGGTTTAAGGAAGGAACATAGGCCCTGGGCACCTGATTGGCAGGAACCCAGGGTACACTCAATCAAAGTTCATTCAGCAATTTAGCATAAAGTGGGGGCATACCATGCAAGAAAGTTGGCACTTTCTCACAAGTACTATCCGCTCGAGCCAGAACTTCTCTACAGTCCGGAGGGAAGTCTAGACCCTGGAACTCTCTGAACTCATGAGCCAGGCTGATAATCTGAGAGATGCTGGATCCGGATGCTGGACTTGTTGGTGGTTCATAGTGAGGAGTGAGGGAAACTGTTTCAACCGTTTCGGTGGTTCCAGGGAGAGAAGGTGAAGCTCTGTGAACCAATGTTGGTGTGGCCAAGCTGGAGCTATCAGGATGAGCGTGCAAGGCTCCGCTTTCAATTTCCGGATCACCCTGGGAATCAGGGGAATTGGTGGAAAAGTGTATGCAAAGTTGGTGCACCATGCGATCGAAAACGCATTCCCTAGAGACCCCTTCTGGTGATGCCAGCTTGCGAAGTGTTGGCATTTGGCGTTCTGCTGGGTAGCGAAGAGGTCTAGTGGAGGGTTGCCCCATCGAGAGAAGATGCAGTTGAGGGTCCGCTGATTCAACTCCCACTCGTGACATGCTGTCTGTTGTCTGCTGAAAGAGTCGGCCAGCAAATTGTGTGTTCCTGGAACATACTGCGCTCGAAGAGAGATGTCGTGAAGGAGCAACCAGTTCCAGATTCTGCGACTCGTGAGCGTTAGACCTACGTCTAAGGGGGTAGCTTGGCTCCGGTCACTTGGCTCAACACTCCATTTGGCTTTTTCAGGCCTGCATCTCACTCAGCTCGCAATCCTGCGCCACATCACTCAAAAAGAACACTACACCAATTTTCTTTGTAAAGAGTTACTGAAGCTTTATAACATTTCTTTTCTGATGAGGATTCAGTTCTCAATTCAACAATACAATGGGAACCAATTCATTTCATTTGCATAGGAACTTCTCTCTATAGTCTAAGTCCAAACCTGGACGTTCCTGTCCTAGATAATCTTTTCTTTAACTTTCAAAATAAACATTTACAGTACGTTTCAAGACAACCCCTTTGTACACATGTCAGGGTAAACATTTCATTCTAATTTACGGTAACAGTCCCCTCGGAGTAACTCCACTACAACAGATCAGTAGCCCCTCTAGGTGGTCCCACCCGTCGCCTTGGCTCTGAAGGAATTGTTAACCTCCTCACAGACGGCGCTCTGAAGAGCACTCTCCCATTACACAATTCAGCCTATCCCCTGATCTCAACGGGTCTCTCTGGACAGCGAGGTTCATTAACTGCTGGCAACCAGTTTGTTTCCTTCAAGTAGTCCGCTTGTAGGCTACGTTAACGTTGTGCTATTCTCTGCCTAGTTGGCAGTACCTCTAGGCTCTTGCTGGCACCTGAGCTCGACCTGTTATCCAATCACCTCAGTCGCACCCTCGGTTGGGCTGAGGTGCCGGTATTTACAGCCAGCACTCGGTTTCCCCCCGGAACAACACTCGGTTCAACTGGGTCCCCCTTTAGCCTTCAAACACATTTCCCAGCTTACTGTGTACTCTTGTAGTCCTCCTTGAGGATGATGCACCGCTGCCAGTACGAGCGTTCCCTCCTTTCGGGGAACGGGGCTTGCTGCCTGATCCGGATGCAGGAATCCTTCCTACAGGGGAGGGGGGGGGGGGGTCTTCGCACACCCTCCGGACACCTCCCACCAGGGATTACTATAATGCACTCTCCACTCGCAGATGGCACGCCCCTCCTCGTCACTACTGCTGGAAGGCCCGTCCACCAGTCCCCGGGTTCAGTGCGACTCCCAGGGTGTGGCCTCCGATCACGTCCGGCAACAGTGGGGCGGCGCTAGGCCCTTCACACGTGATGAGGGCAGCCTCCCCGCCTCACTTCCCGCACTTCCGGAGAGTTGATCTCCTCACGGGCATGGACGCGACGCTCCCTCGCCTGACACACCTCTGGGGCCAATCCCTCCCTCAGGCTCCACAGCGACAGCGGCTCCTGCCGTCGGGCACCAGGTAAACTTCACAACCTTGGGGGGAAAGAAGGTGGCGGCCAGGGTTCCTGAAAGAGGGGGGGCTTAGCGGGTGCCGGATCCCACACTGGAACGGTGACAGAGGTCAGGTAGACTCTTAGGGCTTGGCACGAGCACCTCTTCTATCTGTCAAAGGGGGGTGGCAACACCCAGCCAGTCCTGCAATCCCAGGTAACAATGGATTTGGGGAGTAGGCGGCCCCTGGCGTTAGCTCACTCCCAGGTCCGGTGAATCAGGGGTTCCACTACCTTCAGACCTTCTCTGGGACGGGGTTCTCCAAAAGCACGGCTGCGCTCAGGGATCGGTCAGGTGGTTGAGGGTGATGTCACTGATAAAGATACCCTGGCAAATCCTGAGATCTGTCCACTCCTTGTCCAGCGCAGCCACCTCCCCACTCACGTGCCTTACACCTGACTAGCCTGCAGCCTCCTCTCCTCTACTCTAAAATGGCCGCCCTCCTGTCACCTCTATTTATCACCTTGGACCTGACTTGCCAGAGAGATCCAGAAGGTTCTGGAACCTCCCATAGCAGTCATGGTCCAGGTGCGGAGGTGACAGTTGGAGCCACCATTTTGTGAATCCTACCTTTCTCAGCTATCTACCTCAGGAAAGCACCTTGCGCCTTTCCCACATGTGAAGTGGAAAAGACACCCAGAACCTCTACATCAGCACCAAAAAGGTTAGGTAGACAGAAAAAATGAGAAGGGGGAAAGGGACAAAAATAGTTTAAATAGTGCATTGTCGTGGTAATGTCGGTCAGTACAAGCACTAGAGTTCTTGATCCTCGGAAGGAATACTAAAAGAGCGAGATACACTGCTCGGAGCTCGAGAAGATTTATGTGGAGTTTCCTTTCGGAAAGGGACCATTTGCCGCTGATCTGGAGTTCTTGGAGGAAAGCTCCCCAGCCCTCCAGGGATGCGTCCGTTGTGATGGTATGTGGAGAAGCAGGAAGCAAGAAAGGCAAACCTTGAGAAAGGTTCTGAGGGCAAATCCACCACCGTAGAGCGGATTTCATCAGAGGGGTCACCTGGATGACATCGTCTAATGACCCCGTAAACGGACCCATTGAGCTGAAAGCGCTTCTTGAAGAGGTTGCATGTGAAGGCGACAGTGTGTAACTAGCAGGATGCAGAAAGACATCCCGAGCAGGGATTTGAAGAGGCGCACAGAAAGTCTTCTTGGAGCGTATGCGAAGCTCCAAGGACAGAAGTTTGTCTTTCCGCTCTTGCGAAGGAAACTTTTTCTTTTGGAGCGTGTCGAGAGAAGCACCCAGGAAAGTTATGCGCTGGGAACGCTGAAGGACGGACTTGTCCTGATTGAGAGTACGTCCCATAGAATCGAAAAGCCTGAGACAGGCGTTGGAAAACCTGAATGCGCCTTGTAGAGAGGGTGCTTTGACGAGCCAGTCGTCCAGGTTTGGAAAGACTTGATGGCTTTGTTGCAGGAGAAATGCAGCCACCGGAGAAAGGCATTTTGTAAAAATGTGTGGCGCAGATTTGAGTCCGAATGGAAGGACACGAATTGGTAATTCCTGCCCGCCACTGCGAATCTCAAGAATTTTTTGTGGTTGCGGTGGATCGGGATGTGAAAGTAGGCGTCCTGAAGGTCTAGAGACACCATGCAGTCGCCTACGTTGAGCACTTCCTGGATGGTAACCATACGAAAACTATTTTTTCAGGAATTTGTTTAAATTTCTCAAGTCCAATATCGGTCTCCATTTTTTCTCCTTTTTGTGGATTAGAAAAAAAATCTGGAGTAAAATTCCTTTCCTCTGACGTAGAGCAGGGGTACTCCTAGTACAGCCCGCGACTCGGCAAGCCTTCCTTGACGGCCCGCGGACCATGCAGACATCGTACCTTGGTTTTTTGTATTTTTCAAAATGTGTCAGCACCGCCGGACTCCGAGAGAGACTGCTCTATGGGGAACAGGAGATTCCAGGATAGGGTGGAGACAGGTGTACAACGCCCATCGGACTCAAAGGGCTTCAGCCCCCCGTCGTGTTTGGCTGCCCAGGATGAGAGCTCCCCGGGAACACACGCAGCTGCACCCGAGCACTTCACAGGTCTTTAAAAGACCTTTTGCTTGTTAACGAGGCTTTGATGGTGTTCACCCCTGCTTACAGCCCCTGCAGCTCCACTCTACCTTTTGCTTGAAGAATCAGCCTCCCCCACCCCCCCCCACCCCAAAATGTTTTCTTAGCCCCCCCCACCCGAAATTTGACTCTAGTTGCGCCTCTGAGTGGAGATGAAGGGGCGCTAAGAAGAGGTGAAATACAACAAAGCCTCATTAGCGAGTAAGGAATATGCTACTTACCAGTATGCATCTGTTCTTGGCATGTAGAGCTGCAGAGCCACACACTAAGGATAAGATCGCCATCTGGGGTTGGGCTCGGATGATTGCAGGTTGTTGTTGTCTTCGGAAGAAGTCTTTGGTCACGAGATTGGTGACTCCTCCCCTGGATACCAGTGCGCATGGGCATCCACTCCATCCTCAGATTGTTTTTCGCCATGATGGGAAATGGTGTGTAACAAGTAAAGAGAAAGGATGTCCATGTGTAATGTCTAATTAAGACAATGCTGGAACAGATACAGGTCCCGGGGAGGCGGGTGGGCGTGTGTGGCTCTGCAGCTCTACATGTTTTGGCACTGAAGATGTTTTGGGTGCCGAAGAACCTTTCGGTGCCGACGAGCCTTTCGGTGCCGACGAGCCTTTCGGTGCCGACGAGCCTTTCGGTGTCGGTGGAGACCTCGGCGCCGAAGAACGTTTCGGTGCCGGTGGAGATTTCGGGACCGAGTGACGTTTCGGGCCCGATGGAGATTTCGGTCCCGAAGCCTGCTTTGGTGCCGAAGGTATTATAGGCACAATGACATGAGGTTTGCACGAGCCCGAGCCACCTGCAGGCTTACTTTTCTTCGGAGCCGGGCCCGGGGGCGGGGCTTCAGAAGATGTTTTTGGATCGCGACTGGGCCCAGTTGGCAGAGTCTTGACCAATGTCTTTTTGGGTGGTGTTGGTGTAGGGGGGCTGGTACTCACAGGCTGCCCCGGATCTGAATCGTCAGCCTCGGACACGATTTGGAGATCTTCGGAGTCATCGTCAGGGACGTCCTGTGCAAAGATGTCTTCTGGTTCTGGAACCGGCTTGGCCATGATATGGCGTCGAGCTCTTCGGTCCCGGATGGTTTTCTTCGACTGGAATGCGGCGCAGGCTGGACAGCTAGATTTGTTGTGGTCTGGTGAAAGGCACCAATTACAGACCTCGTGGTGATCGCTATGAGGGAACTTTGCTCCACATTGGGGGCATTTTTTAAAAGGTGTCCTTTCCATCAGGCGCGTCCGGAGTCGGTCCGATATGGTTTTCGACGTTGAGTTTTGAAGTTATGAGAGTTGTAGTGATTGCTATAAGTTTTCTGCTGGAGCGGAAAAAAGTTCATCCGAACCCAATGGCGGAAAAAGCAATCTGAGGATGGAGTGGATGCCCATGCGCACTGTTGTCACTGGAGTCACCAATCTCGTGACCAAAGACTTCTTCCGAAGACAACAACAACCTGCAATCATCCGAGCCCAACACCAGATGGCGATCTTATCCTTAGTGTGTGATCTGCAGCTCATATGCCTCGAACATGGTCTTTTAAAGACCCGTGAAGTTCTCCTGTGAGGCTCTGTGTCAGCCCAGGGAAGCTGTCTCAGCCCGGGCTGCAACACATGCAGGGTGAGGTGACAGAGGACAGCAGGGTGAGAGTGCCCAGTGAGGTGAGGGGGGGGCAGCAGGGAGTGAGCCAGCGAGGAGTGAGCGCCGGGAGAAATGGCAGAGGGTGACTGGCAGCAGGGAGTGAGAGCCAGGTGTGGTGACGGAGGGCAGCAAGGTCTGAGAGCTGGCTTTTACATTACACAGGGAGAGGGGGAAGTGGGGCGGCTGTTTATGGGCTGGTGTCGGGGACGTGTAGACACAGAAGTGTGCACTGCCTGAGGCCCAGAGACAGAGAGAAATATTGATAGACAGGGACAGACTGACAAATAAAGGCAGGAGGCAGGCAGAGGCAGGGACAGGCACGGAGAGAGGCAGACGGAGAGAGGGAGACGGGGAGAGGGGGAGAGAGACGGAGGGGGAGAGAGACGGAGAGGGAGAGAGGGAGACGTTGAAGGGAGGGAGACAGGAGGTAGACGGAGGGAGGGAGGGTGAGGGAGACGGAGGGAGGCAGGGAGGGAGGCAGGGGGAGAGGAAGACGGAGGGAGAGAGGGAGACGGAGGCAGAGGGGGAGACAGGCAGGGAGAGAGAGAGATGTGCGTATGCCAGGTTTGGTGACGTCCACTGCAGGGGCCTGTGTTCAACCTCATGGACACAGTTTTTTTTGCTCTAGCCCCACCCCCCTCCCCCACCAGTGCGGCCCTCGGCCACAAACCACACTGTAAATTTGGCCCCTGAGAGAAAGTCTGTGAGTACCCTTGACGTAGAGGAACCCTTTCTAAAGCTCCCTTCTGGAGCATAAGTGAATGTTCCAGGAGCAGGGCACGTAAATTTTTGTGAAGCATAGGACAGGGTGGGGACGAATTTGGATGAATTCTAGTGAATGACCGAATTGAATCAATTGTAGGACCCAACAGTCCGTTGTGATTTGCTTCCAATTTTTGAGAAAGTGGGAAACTCTTCCTCCAACTTTGGAGGGCAGAGAGGAGTTAGAGACCGGCGGTAGTGGGAAGTCATTGTAGTCTAGCAGCTTCTTTGACGCCCTCCTATGCTACGAAAGGAATATTTGGTGTAGGTGGTTTGATGTGGACGCTGCTGGTATTGTGGCCGATATTGCTGAGTGGAAGAGAATGAAGAGCGGTGTTAGTAATCACCTCTGGTAGACGAATGTCTCTCCCTCTTGAGCCTCGAAAAGATGAATTTTTGAATTGGAGGGTACCCAAAGCCCTAGCCGTGTCGGTATCCTTTTTAATACCTTGCAGCGCTTCGTCGTATGGCATGTCTAAGACTTTGGTTTGTACCTCCGGTCTGAATGAAGTCGCCTTCAACCAACCCGCAGTAGTAAAGCTGCGCCTGCAAGTTGGCGAAACCCAGTAGAGGCGATATCCATCGCAGTCTATAATCTGATGCAGAGCGCTCGCCCTCCAGGAAGATTTTGCCTCTTCCTTTGAGTCCTCTGGCAAGGACGCAAGGTATGGAGCAATATCTGCCCACATCTGCCTATTATAACGTCCTAACAGTGCCAAGGAGTTGGATGCACGCACTGTTAATGCAGACCTGGACGAGAAGAGTTTGCCAATATTGTTCAGCAGTCTACCCTCTTTGTCCGGAGGAGCAGTCAGCAGAGCGGAAGGATTCTTTGATTTCCGCTCAGCAGCTTGCGTAAAGACTGAGTCCGGTTTAGGATGGCCGGTCAGGCAAGCCGGAGCAGTATCTGGAGCCCTATATTTCTTATCCAGCAGAGGCAAGACTGGAGGCACAGAGGAAGGGTTCTAGATGATCTTAACACCCAGTTCCCATATGTAGTCTATAATAGGGATAGACCTCACGGTTTTCTTAAAAGGTTCTTTAAAATCGTAAAGGAAGCAATCCTGTTGGTGTGAGGCCATAGGTATTTGAAAGCGCTGCGCCGCTCTTTCCACTATGTAGTGAAAGCCTCCAATGTCCTCCGGAGGCGAGTCAGCTGTGGTAGGCACGGGAGAAGCTGGACAGGGAAGTATGTAATCGTCCCACTCATCCCGAGTAGACTGGGAATCTTGAAGTTCCCCTTCTTCGTGTCCTTCCTCCTCCTCATCTGTAGAAAGTGGAGGTGGTGATGTGACTGGCTCAGACGGTAAGCTCAACGGAGGTGGTCTCGGTCTTTGAGGCACAACCGGGAGCGAAGGTGGTGCAGATGTTGGAAACCTCTGCTTATAGTCCGAAAAGAGGAACTGTAGGTCAGACCAGGGATGCAGGCAAACAAACCATGGGAGGTGGAGGCGGATGGCATTCCTCAGGGGACACCGCCTGTTCTTCCTGCCCTTGATCATCATAGTCCAAACTGTCTTGGTATTTAACATGCAGTTGCGATGGACTTGTCGCCGTTCTGAAGATACTGACGTCATCAGAGTCCTCTTCCTCAAAAAGATGTGCCGGATACAAAAGCTGGACTCTACTAGGGGAGGTTAAGACCGGTGTTAGCGTACGTTTCGTGATTTTTAGATGTACGTACATACTTTGTAAGTCAGAATCTGCTGTCGACGGTCCCGTCGACGGTGTAATCGTCGACGGTGAAGTGTCGACAGGCACCATAGTAGATTGAGGCCCCATTGCCAGAGCCGTTGTCGACTGTAGTCGTCGACGATGATTTAGTCGATGGAGCCGTCGGAGTCCTCGTCGACGATGTAGATGTCGACTGGATAGGCTTCGTCGACGGTGTCGTAGTCTATGCAGTAGTCCGCGATCGCAGCGTCGATGGCAGTTTGGACGTCGACGATGTCTTTGATTTTCAGAGTCGACGAGACAGACCTACCGGCCGTCGACGATGGAGTTGTCGTCGATGTTGATAGGGAATAAAAGACGCGACAGAAGTGGAAACTGTCGTCGACTAGGTCACATTCAATGCAGTTGATGGAGATTCTCGTCGAAGCCACAGACTTTTTATGCGCCTTCTTTGGAGGTGGCTGCGAAGGGCCTGGAGAAGCCACCCATGGTCGTTTGAGAGGACTGAAGAAATGGATGAGCCTTCACTTTCTTCAAAAGACAATCCTGAGTCTTTGTCTTTACGTCTCTGCAGCCAGATTAAGAGGAGCCTCTCACGATCTTTGAGGGCCTTGGAGGAAAAGGTATGACATACCTTACAGTCCTACGAAGAGTGGTCTGAATGCCCCCACTTTTTGCTGAATTGCTGAATGTACTTTGACTGAGTGTGTCCTGGACTCCTCCCAATCAGGTGCCCAGGGCCTATGTTCCTTCCCTAAAACAAACCAAACCCAAATTGGCAAACCTTGGCCACATGTCAGCCCCTTGTAAATGGTACCCTAGGTACCCAGGGCCTTGTGACCAGGGAAGGCCTCCAAGGGCTGCAGAACTTCTTGTGCCACGCTTAGAAGCCCTGTACCCAACACAGACACACTGCCCTTGCAGGCTGAGTGTCTGGGTACAAAACAAAACAGTCCACATGGCACACATCCCTGTGTGCAATGCCCACAACCTACACTGCCCTGGCATACATCAGCCACCCCTCTAGCTGGGTGCCCTATGCCAGTGGTGTGGCCACAGGAGCATGAGCCCTGTGCCCCTACAGTAACCAGGTCCATTCCTGGGCACTGTAAGTGCAGTGCTGCCATTTAAGAGTATATGGTGCTGAGAGCTCGTCAAACACGAACTCCACAGCACCATAATGGCAACACTGAAGACTAAGAAGTTTGGTATCAAACTTCTCAGCACATTAAACCCGCACTGATGCCAGAGTGGGATTTAATGTACAAAGCACTACAGAGGGCATCTTAGAGATGGCCCCCGAAACCTAACCCACAATCCACGTCTGGTCTGAGAGGCTGCCTAGGCTACCACACAGCAGACATGTTGATGGACCCCTGGGTGGAGTTCCCCCCCGCTCTCAAGGGCCTGCAACAATGCACATACTGGGCGAGTTGCTAGGTGTCCTCCCCCAGAATGGGCAAGGGGAAGCTTCAAAGGCATGCCGCCTTTGTGAGCTTCTCCAGGCCACTCGCTGTACTCGGCAACTGGCCCCCACCTGTTCTGACCCCTACTCTGGCAGGAAGACTGGCCGGAATCTCCATGTAAGGACAGGGGATGTGCCAGCCCTGCCAACCCCACCCCTCAGGAGGGGGAGGCGAGGTGAAGCACATCTCCGGGCCCTCGCCATCTTGAAAATGGAGAGCCCTACCCAATCGGGACCAGGCCACTGCCCCCCTCGCACAGGAGAGTGGCAGGATAGGGGGTGTACCCACCCCAGGACAGGGACCCAGTGGTCCGTGCCCTTTACCTACCTGTAACGCCCCTAAATTTAGTATTTAGGGGCACCCTGAACCTTCCCTCCTCAGATTCCAGCTTCTAAACTAGCTAATAAAAAGACCTACCGTGCAGCTGCTAAGAAGAGGAAGACACCAACTGGTTTGGCCCCAGCCCTACCGGCCTGTCGACCCTCGAAACTGCTCCTGCAAAATCTCGGCACCTCCTGTGGCCAGCAACCTCAAACCCCGGAGGGCCTGGCTCCCTTGTGACTGAGCACATGGGGCTCTCACAAGCAGTGGCTCTGCTCAAAGCAAGTTTCTAACCCATGTCATCAGCCCGGAACCGGGAACCATGCACACACTGCACCCGCCAAGCCTGGCCTGTGCCGGAGTGGACAAAGAGCCCGAGGACGTCCCCCGGCGACTGTGAACCCGAATCCGGCACCCAAGGACCCACCTCGACGCTCCTGACGCATGCAGCCTCAGAACCAGAGATCCCCCCCACCACGATCAACAGAGGGTAAGATTTCCCAACATAAAAAGGCACCCCTGCACCCGGCGGCCCCCTGTGCCAGACTCCTGGGTACCTACCTATCCTCCATCTACCCAACTTACCTCTCGAAGTGGTGGTGGCACCTGAAGAATCTTCGTCCCCGAGCTTGCAGCCTTTGTTCATCCTTGAGCTTTCCCATTGAAATCCATTGAGCGTCCGAAGGCTCAAAAGCACCCTGCACCCAGCCGCCCGATTGGCCCTGGCAGTGCAACTTCTACTCCTACCTACTTCCCAATTTGCCCTGCCAAGGTACCAGGAGCCGAGCTCCCACAGCCGGGTGGCCTGCTAGTCAGCAGCCACCAACCAAGGCCCCATATTTACCTGACCCTGGGAGACCCCGGAGTCTGTGCCCAGAACCTTAACTCTGCCAGTCGAGTACTTACCCAAAAGCCGACAACTCAATTTTCTCCATAGGGTAACATTGACTGGTTTCTTCTGAAATTTCTTCTAAGTGTGGAGTTTCTAAAACTTAAAATATTCACCAAAAATCAGCCGAGTAACGAAAACTCACCTGCTTTTAGGAGAGATCCCAGTGCTGGATCTTGGTGCCCAGCACTGACCCTGAAAAATATTCACAACAGTACTTACCATGTAACCCAATTTTCTTCCATAGGAAACCATTGACTGTTTTTCTGTGAAATTTCTTTTAAGATTTGTTTTTTGCAAACTTTAAATATTCTTTAAAAATCGTGCTAACTGTGAAAACGTAATTACTTACCTTGTTTTAGATAGAGGTCCCAGTACTGAGTCTAGGCACCCAGTGCTGGATTACAAAAGTAACAAGAACATACTATACCTGCAACTTGAATTTTCTTCCATAGGGAATTACTGACTGTTTTTCTATGAAATTTCTAAAGTGTCAACTTTTAAAAGAGCAAAATATTGCCTAAAAATCCTAGCAGTAACCAAGTCGACTTATCACTTGTTTCTAAGAACTGTCCCAGGACTGAATCTAGGATCCAGTCCTGGAATTACAAAAGTAATCCTGAGAGTAATCTATTGCAAATAACTTGAAACTTCCTTTGAACTCAATGCATTATTGTGTTTGAAATTGTGTTGCCTATTGCAAAAACTTGTAATTATCTACAAAAGCCAATTGCATATTGCAAAAGTATTTACCTAAAGCATCTCATTCTGAGAAAGTATATTTTAATACCTATTGTTGGTTCTAAAATAAAACAAGCATATATTTTTTATATATAAACCATTGGCCTAGAGTTCAGTTATTGAGTGTGTGAGACCATTTGCTGACTGAGTGTGTACAACAAATGCTTTACATTGTCCTCTGATACTGCCTTACTGCTCGACCAAGCTACCACTTTAGAGAGTAAGGTTATATCTAACTTTAGCCTCTGTCAAACCCTTGGGGACTGTGGACTCTGTACACCCTGTACCTATTAAGGAACAGTATATACAGAGCCACTTCTCAAAGTTTTGGGGGTGAAAGCCAAGCATGCGTTGGTCTTCGCTTCGGTGGTGCAGAAGCAGGCAAAGGTTGCAGACCGGATGCTGATCCTTCTGTGCGTACTTGTGGGGACAATAGTTGCATAACTTAAATGGGGTCTTGTCCATTACCGCGCACAGGGAGCCCCCTGTATACGCATTCTTCGTATGATGTCGAACTTTAGTCTTTTCCTCTTCGCTGCGCCCCAGCTCACAGACTCCAAGGCCGGTACGTAGAAGAACTTCTGCAGTTCTGTATACTTTTTTTGTTAATTTTCAATCTTCAGGAGCTCCTTCCCGTATTGCTCCAGAACCAACGGCGGAAAAAATTATCTGAATATGGAGACCAAAAGTGGGAGCTTCCGGAGGAAGCACGTTGACGTCACAGAGGGACACCAAATGGTGGTATGTCAACGTCCACCAACAACAACAAAAAGAGAAGAAATATTACAATTCAGACCCAATCACTGGATGGCGGGTTAATGCACAGCAAGTGAATCCAGAAAAGATTCACGCTGCAAAATCTGAAGAGTAAGGTTCAGGTGTGCCCTTAAATACTAATTTTAAGGGCGTTAAAGGAGTAAAAAGGTAGTAGCCAATCTTTAGGGTGCGAAAGGGGCATATCCCTAGCCCTATTGAGTAGAGCCGTCCAAAACAATATGGAGGATTCTCAAAGGAGGGTGTCACTTCAGCTCAGGGCACCATAGGGGTGGTCCTGGCTGAGAGAAGACACCTCTCCGTTAAAATGTTCCCACCGACCTTGCTGCCAAAACTGGGGCTTGGTCAGGGGGGAGGGCATCTCCACTAGCTGAAGAGGTCCTGGTCAGCATAAAGGACTGAAAGCCTTGGAGGCTCACCACCTTTCTATGCTGTCCCTGCTTGGGGGTAGGTGTGAAGCACCTCGACCCAGAGCAAGTTTTGTTTGACCCATGAGAGCAAAAGTAGACCACCTCAGGGAGTCAGAAACATGTCTAGGGATAGTGGGCTGGTGGGGACTTGTCAGGCACACATTAGCAAATTGGTACGATTTCAGGGGGCACCTCTGAGGTGCACGGTGGGTGCATTTCTTAAGAAATCCAACACTGGCATCAGCATGGGTTTATTAAGCTGAGATGTTGTGAGAAAGTGGCTCTGTATATACTGTTCCTTAATAGGTACAGGGTGTACAGAGTCCACAGTCCCCCAGGGTTTGACAGAGGCTAAAGTTAGATATAACCTTACTCTCTAAAGTGGTAGCTGGGTCGAGCAGTAAGGACGTATCAGAGGACAGTGTAAAGCATTTGTTGTACACAGTCAGCAAATGGTCTCACACACTCAATAACTGAACTCTAGGCCAATGGTTTATATATAAAAAATATATGCTTGTTTTATTTTAGAACCAACACTGGGATTTAAAATCTACTTCTCAGAATGAGAGGTTTCACATAAATACTTTTGCAATATGCAATTGACTTTTGTAAACAGTTACAAGTGGTTGCAATAGGCAACTCTATTTTAAACACAACAATGCATTGAGCTCAATGGAAAATTCAAGTTATTTGCAACAGATTACTTTTTAGATTATTTTTGGAATTCCAGGACTGGATCCTAGATTCAGTCCTGGGTCAGTACTCAGAATCAAGTGATGAAAGTCGACTTAATTACTGTAATGATTTTTAAACAATATTTAGCTATTTTAAAAGTTGACACTTGGAAAATATTTCAAAGAAAACAGTCAATGATTCCCTATGGAAGAAAATTCAAGTTGCAGGTACCGTATGTTTTCGTTACTTTTGTAATCCAGTACTGGGTGCCTAGACTCAGTACTGGGACTTTAATCCAAAACAGGTAAGTAATTACGTTTTCAGATATTATACGATTTTTGAAGAATATTTAAAGATTGCAGAAATCGACACTTAGAAGAAATTTCACAGAAAAACAGTCAATGATTTCCTATGGAAGAAAATTGGGTTACGGGTAAGTACAGTTGTAAGTATTTTTCAGAGTCAGTGCTGGGCACCAAGATCCAGCACTGGGAGCTCACCTAAGAGCAGGTGAGTAATTTCGTTTGTTACTCGGCTGATTTTTGGTGAATATTTGAAGATTTGAAAAGTCCACACTTAGAAGAAATTTCAGGAAAAAGCCACTCAATGTTACCCTATGAGGAAAATAGAGTTTGCAGTTTAAGGGTAAGTACTCGACTGGCAGAGTTGAGGTTCTGGGCATAGACTCAGGGGTCCCCCAGGTTCAGGTAAGTACAGTTAGTTCACCCTCAGCGACTCTAGGGCGGCCGGGTGCAGAGAGAGTTAGGCCCAATGTTATTCTATGAGGGATAGGGGGGCCTTGGTTGGTGGCTGCTGACTGGCAAGCCACGCGGCTGTGGGAGCTGGGCTCCTGGTCACTTACTCAGGGCAAGTGGGGGAAGTAGGTAGGTGTGGAGTTTTCACTGCCAGGGCCACTCGGGCGGCTGGGTGCAGGGTGCTTTTGAGCCTTCGGGCGCTCAATTGATTTCAATGGGAAATCTTCGGTTTAGAAAAAGACTGCAAGCTCAGGGAAGAGGATTCTTCAGGTGCCACCACCACTTCGAGAGGTAAGTTGGAGGATAGGTAGGTACCCTGGGATCGGGCACAGGGGGCCGCGGGGCGCCGCGTGCAGGGGTGCCCTTTGGTCTCGGGAAATCTTACCCTCTGTTGATCGCAGTAGGGGGGGCACCTTGTTCTGAGGCTGCTGGCTTCTTCAGGAGTGTCTAGGGAGGTCCTTGGGTGCCGGACTCGGGGTCACAGTCGCCGTGGGGTCGTCCTCGTGGTCTTTGTTCACTCCGGCACTGGCCAGGCTTGGCTGGTGCAGAGTGTGCTGGGTTCGCGGTTCCGGGCTGCTGCCAGGGATTAGAGGTAGGTTTTGAGTAGAGCCTCTACTCATGGGAGTCCCAGGGGCTTAGAGCCAAAAGGTAGCCAAGTCCTCCAGGGTTTGTGAGGTTGCTGGCCACAAGAGATGCCGGGTTGGAGCAGGTTCGAGGGTCGACAGGCCGGTAGTGCTGGGGCCAAAGCAGTTGGTGTCTTCCTCTTTTTAGCAGCTGCAGGGCAGATCTTCTTTCTTTTTGCTCTTCTTTGTAGTTTTGAATCTGGGGAAGGAGGGCTCAGGGTGCCCCTAAATACTAGATTTAGGGGCGTTACAGGTAGGTGAAGGGCAGGGACCAATGGGTCCCTGTCCTGGGGTGGGTACACCCCCTATCCTGCGAGAGGGGGCAGTAGCCTAGTCCTGATTGGGCAGGGCTTCCCATCTTCAAGATGGCGAGAGCCCAGAGATGTGCTTCACCTCGCCTCCCCCACCTGAGGTTGGCAGGCCCAGGAGAGCAGGGGCTCTCCTACCCAGGGGTCCAGCAACATGTCTGCTGGGTGGCAGCCTAGGCAGCCTCAGAGCAGACGTGGATTGTAGGTTAGGTTTAAGGGGGCACCTCGAAGATGCCCTCTGGGGTGCTTGGTACATTAAATCCCACACTGGCATCAGTGTGGGTTTAATGTGCTGAGAAGTTTGATACCAAACTTCTCAGTCTTTAGTGTTGCCATTATGGTGCTGTGGAGCTCGTGTTTGACGAGCTCTCAGCACCATGTACTCTTAAATGGCAGCACTGCACTTACAGTGCTCAGGAATGGACCTGGGCACTGTAGGAGCACAGGGCTCCTGCTCCTGTGCCCACACCATTGGCATAAGGCACCCAGCTAGAGGGGTGGCTGATGTATGCCATGGCAGTGTAGGTGATGGGCATGGCACACAGGGATGTGTGCCATGTCGACTTTGTTTTTGTCTTGCACCCAAACACTCAGCCTGCAAAGGCAGTGTGTGTGTGTGTGTGTAAGGGTACAGGGACTCGAAGGGTGGCACAAGGAGTGCTGCAGCCCTTAGAGGCGTTCCCTGGTCACAAGGCCCTGGGTGTGAGAAAGTGGCTCTGTATATACTGTTCCCTAATAGGTACAGGGTGTACAGAGTCCACAGTCCCCCAGAGGCTGATAAGAGGTCAAAGTTAGGTATGACCTTACTCTCAAAAGTGGTAGCTTGGTCGAGCAGTAAGGCAGTACCAGAGGACAGTGTAAAGCATTTATTGTACACACTCAGTCAGCAAATGGTTTCACACACTCAATAACTGAACTCTAGGCCAATGGTTTATATATATAAAATATATGCTGGTTTTATTTTTAGAACCACAAAGGGGGTAAAAATATACTTTCTCAGAATGAGAGGTTGAATATAAATACTTTTGTCTTAAGCAATACATTTGTGTAAACAGTCACAGTTGGTTGCAATAAACAATCCTATTTCCTAAACATAACAATGCATTGAGCTCAATGGTAAATTCAGGTTATTTGTAATAAATTACTTTTCAGATTACTTTTGGAATTCCAGGTCTGGCTCCTAGAGCCAGCCTGGGGTCAGTATTCAGAATCAAGTGATGAAAGTCGACTTAATAACTGTAATGATTTTTAAATATTATTTAGCTATTTCAAAAGTTAGCACTTAGAAATTATTTCAAAGAAAACATTCAATGGATCTCTATGGCAAGAAATTCAAATTGCAGGAAGAGTACTTTATCGTTACTTTAGTAATCCAGGACTGGGTACCTAGACCCAGGACTGGGGTCCTTATCAAAAGCAGGTAAGTAATTTCGTTTGCAGAAATGGTACGATTTTAAAAGAATATTTCAAATTTGCAAAAATAGACACTTAGAAGAAATTTCACAGAAAAGCAGACAATGGTTTCCTATGGGAGAAAAATGAGTTAGAGGCAAGTATAGTTGTGAACACTTTTCAGAGTCAGGGCTGGGCACCAAGATCCAGCACTGGGATCTCACCTACGAGCAGGTGAGTAAATTCGTTTTTGTCACTTGGCTGATTTTTGGTGAATTTTTGCAGTTTTGAAAAGTTCACACTTAGAAGATTTTTGAAGAAAAAGCCAGTCAATGTTACCCTATGAGGAAAATGAAGTTAGCGGTTTAAGGGTAAGTACTCGACTGGCAGAGTTGAAATTCCGGGCATGGACTCAGGGGTCCCCCAGTGTTAGGTAGGTACAGTTGGTCCACCCTCAGCGGTTTCAGGACGGCCGGGTGCAGAGAGAGTTAGGCCCAATGTTATCCTATGAGGGATAGGGGGGCCTTGGTTGGTGGCTGCTGTCTGGCAAGCCACGCGGCTGTGGGAGCTGGGCTCCTGGTCACTTACTCGGGGCAAGTGGGGAAGTAGGTTAGTGTAGAGAGGGCACTGCCAGGGCCACTCGGACGGCTGGGTGCAGGGTGCTTTTGAGCCTTCGGGCGCTCAATGGAAATCAATGGGAATGTTCCGGTTTGGAAAAAGGCTGCAGGCTCGGGGACGAGGATGTTTCAGGTGCCACCACCACTTCGAGAGGTAAGTTGGGTAGTTGTAGGTTAGGTGGGTACCCTGGGATTGGGCACAGGGGGCCGCAGAGCGCCGGGTGCAGGGGTGCCTTTTGACGTCGGGAATCTTACCCTCTGGTTGATCGCGGTTGGGGTGGCACTTGGTTCTGAGGCTGCAGGCTTCCTCCGGGATGTCGAGGGGGTCCTTGGTTGCCGGACTCGGGGTCACAGTCGCCGTGGGGTCGTCCTCAGGGTCTTTGTCCACTCCGGCACTGGCCAGGCTTGGCTGGTGCAGTGTGTTGGGTCCGCGGTTCCGGGCTGCTGCCAGGGGTTAAAAATAGGTTTGAGTAGAGCCTCTACTCATGGGAGTCCCAGGGGCTTAGAGCCAAAAGGTAGCCAGGTCCTCCAGGGTTGGTGAGGTTGCTGGCCACGAGAGATGCCGCGCTGGTGCAGGTTCGAGAGTCGACAGGCCGGTAGGGCTGGGGCCTAAGCAGTTGGTGTATTCTTCTCTTTTTAGCAGCTGCAGGGCAGGTCTTTGTTCTTCTTGCTCTTCTTGTAATTTTCTATCTGGAATCTAAGGGAGGAAGGTTCAGGGTGCCCCTAAATACTAAATTTAGGGGCGTTACAGGTAGGTGAAGGCCAGGGACCAATGGGTCCCTGTCCTGGGGTGGGTACACCCCCTATCCTGCCTCTCTCCTGTGGGAGGGGGGCAGTAGCCTAATCCTGATAGGGTAGGGCCTCCCATCTTCAAGATGGCGAGAGCCCGGAGATGTGTTTCACCCCGCCTCCCCCACCTGAGGGGTGGGGTGGACAGGCTGGCACATCCCCTGTCCTTGTATGGGGTTTCCGGCCAAGCTTCCCGCCAGAGTGGGGGGTTGCAGTGGCATGGGGAAACTCCAAATGACGGTATGCCTTTGAAGCTTCCCTTTGCTCATCCTGGGGGAGGAGATTTCTCACCTCACCCAGGATGTGCATTGTTGCAGGCCCGGGAGAGCAGGGGCTCTCCCACCCAGGGGTCCAGCAACGTGTCTGCTGTGTGGCAGCCTGGGCAGCCTCAGAGCAGACGTGGATTGTAGGTTAGCTGTGAGGGGGCATCTCCAAGATGCCCTCTGGGGTGCTTAGTACATTAAATCCCACACTGGCATCAGTGTGGGTTTAATGTGCGGAGAAGTTTGATACCAAACTTCCCAGTCTTCAATGTTGCCATTATGGTGCTGTGGAGCTCGTGTTTGACGAGCTCTCAGCACCATGTATTCTTAAATGGCAGCACTGCACTTACAGTGCCCAGGAATGGACCCGGGTACTGTAGGGGCACAGGGCTCCTGCTCCTGTGCCCACACCATAGGCGTAAGGCACCCAGCCAGAGGGGTGACTGACATATGCCTTGGCAGTGTAGGTGATGGGCATGGCACACAGAGATGTGTGCCATGTCGACTCTTTGTTTTGTCCTGCACCCAGACACTCAGCCTGCAAGGCAGTGTGTGTGTGTGTGTAAGGGTACAGGGCCTCTGAGGGTGGCACAATGAGTGCTGCAGCCCTTAGAGGCCTTCCCTGGCCACAAGGCCCTGGGTACCTAGGGTACCATTTATCAGGGGCTGACATGTGTCTAGGGTTTGCCAATTTGGAGTTTGTGTGGTTTAAGGAAGGAACATAGGCCCTGGGCACCTGATTGGCAGGAACCCAGGGTACACTCAAAGTACATTCAGCAATTTAGCAAAAAGTGGGGGCATACCATGCAAGAAAGATGGCACTTTCTCACACTGGGTACCTAGGGTACCATTTACCAGGGGCGGACATGAGGCCAGGGCTTGCCAATTTGGGTTTGGTTTGTTTTAGGGAAGGGACATAGGCCCTGGGCACCAGATTGGCAGGAGTCCAGGGCACACTCAGTCAAAGTACAGTCAGCAATTCAGCAAAAAGTGGGGGCATACCATGCAAGAAAGGCACTTTCTCACAGATGTTTGGTACCAAATATCTTGGAATTCAGTGAAGCCATCATGGAGCTGTGGAACTCCGTGACAAGCTTCCGGCCACTGAACTCTGAATGGCTTCACTGTGCACTTATGTCTAAGAATGGACTAAGACACTATAGGGGAATATCTGGTCATGTAGTTATGCCCTCGCATGAAGCAAAGTGCACCCTGCCTTATTTATTTATTTATTTATGGGCTTGTAACGCGCCGGCATCACACCCGAAGGTGTATCTCCGCGCGGTGCTGTGAAGAAACAGGTAGGGCAGCGCTCCAACTAGAACAGGGTTGTCTTTAGGCGTTTCCTGAAAGCTAGATGGCTCGGGCAGTCTCTGAGGGAAAGGGGAAGACTGTTCCACAGACGCGGGCCCATAATGGAAAGGGCGCGACCTCCCTGTCTGGTCTTGTTATGTCTAGGAACCTGGAGTAATACCTTCGGACTGAAAGGCCTGCTGTAGGGGTGACTTACCTATACCTCTCGCAGTGCTGGTAGGCCTGGCACACAGGGATGTGTGGAAGTCGGCTCTTCACTTTTATATGCACCAAATCACACAGGCTGCAGTGGCAGTATGCCTGCATTTGGTGAGGGGTACCTTATGGTGGCACAATACATGCTGCAGCCTGTAGAATATCTCTATGGTCACAAGGCTCTTGATAAAAGTGGTACTTTTTACAAGGGAATTGAATGAGCCAGAGGTGTGCCAATTGTGGAAACAAAGGTACAATTTTGGGAAAGGACACAGGCACTGGGAACCTGGTTAGCAGAACCCAGAGCACACTCAGTCAAAGATGGCTACAAACCCCTACAATCTCCTAACACCCCAAAAGGAAAATGCTACATACCAGTATGCATCTGTTCTTGGCATGTAGAGCTGCAGATTCATATAAAGCATAGATCGCCATCTGGTGTTGGGCTCGGATGTTTGCACTTTGTTTTTGTCTTTAGAAGAAGTCTGTTGTAGTCACGAGATGGGGGACTCCTACCAAGGGTGATAGTGCCCATGGGCATCAACTCCATCTTCAGATTATTTGCCATAAAGGGTTATGATGGAGTTAGTAGGAAATAGAAAAGGATGTCCATGTGTGATGTATCCAAGTAAGATAGTACAGGAACAGATAGAGGTATCCGGGTGGGCATATATAAATCTGCAGCTCTACATGCCAAGAACAGAAGCATACTGGCAAGTAACGTTTTCTGTTCGAGGCATGTGAGCTGTAGATCATACTTGTGCATAGACTGTACAGCAGTTACCTCCTTAGCGGTGGCTAACTGCATCTGTTGCAGTGGTCTGAAAAAGTGTTCTTAGTACAGCCTGGCCTACACTAGCTTGTCTTGCTTCCACATCTACGCGATAGTGTTTTGTGAAAGTGTGTTGTAGACCAAGTTGCTGTTTTGCAGATGTCACCGAGGGGAATGTTCCCAAAGAGTGCCACAGAAGCCCCTAGTTTGAGTGTTGAATGAGCTCTACGGGGAATGGTTAATGTGTTTGACTTTATAGCATATTTGGATGCATTTAACAATCCACCTTGCAATTCCTGCTTTCGAAATGGGATTGCCCTTATGAGGTGGGGAGAAAGCCACAAAGAGTTTAGTCCTTCTAAATGATTTTGTTCTCTCAATGTAGTAGAGTATTGCTCTTAACGTCTAAGGTGTGAAGGGCCCTTTCTGCCACGGAGTCTGATTGAGGGGGGGGGAAAACAAAACGGGAGTTCCATACACTGGTGTGAGAAAGTGCCATCTTTCTTGCATGATGTGCCCCCACTTTTTGCTAAATTGCTGAATGTACTTATACTGAGTGTACCCTGGAGTCCTGCCAACCAGGTGCCCAGGGCCTATGTTCCTTCCTTAAACCACACAAACTCCAAATTGGCAAACCCTGGCCACATGTCAGCCCCTAGTAAATGGTACCCTAGGTACCCAGGGCCTTGTGACCAGGGAAGGCCTCTGAGGGCTGCAGCACTCATTTGTGCCCCCCATAGAGGCCCTGTACCCTTACACACACACACACACACACACACTGCCTTTGCAGGCTGAGTGTCTGGGTGCAGGACAAAATGAAGAGTCGACATGACACACCTCTGTGTGCTATGCCCATCACCTACACTGCCATGGCATATATCAGCCACCCCTCTGGCTGGGTGCCAGGTCCATTCCCGGGCACTGTAAGTGCAGTGCTGCCATTTAAGAGTACATGGTGCTGAGAGATCGTCAAACACGAGCTCCACAGCACCATAATGGCAACACTAAAGACTGGGAAGTTTGGTATCAAACTTCTCAGCACATTAAACCCACCCTGATGCCAGTGTGGGATTTAATGTACCAAGCACCCCAGAGGGCATCTTAGAGATGCCCCCTTACAACTAACCTACAATCCACGTCTGCTCTGAGGCTGCCCAGGCTGCCACACAGCACACACTTTGCTGGACCCCTGGGTGGGAGAGCCCCTGCTCTCCCGGGCCGGCAACAATGCACATCCTGGGTGAGGTGATAATCTCCTCCCCCAGGATGAGCAAAGGGAAGCTTCAAAGGCATGCCGCCTCTTGGAGTTTCCCCAGGCCACTGCAACCCCCCACTCTGGCGGGAAGCTTGGCCGGAAACCCCATACAAGGACAGGGGATGTGCCAGCCTGCCCACCCCACCCCTCAGGTGGGGGAGGCGAGGTGAAGCACATCTCCGGGCTCTCGCCATCTTGAAGATGGGAGAACCTACCCTATCAGGATTAGGCTACTGCCCCCCTCCCACAGGAGAGAGGCAGGATAGGGGGTGTACCCACCCCAGGACAAGGACCCATTGGTCCCTGGCCTTCACCTACCTGTAACGCCCCTAAATCTAGTATTTAGGGGCACCCTGAACCTTCCTTCCCCAGATTCCAGATTCCGAAACTACAAGAAGAGCGAGAAGAAAAGAAGACCTGCCCTGCAGCTGCAAAGGAGAGGGAGACACCAACTACTTTGGCCCCAGCCCTACCAGCCTGTCTACCTCGGACTTGCTCCTGCTCCAAACCCGACATCTCTTGTGGCCAGCAACCTCAGAAACCCCGGAGGACCTGGCTACCTTTGAACTCTGATCCCCTGGGACTCCCACGAGTAGTGGCTCTACTCAGAACCTACCTTTCACCCCTGGCAGCAGCCCGGAACCGCGATCCCAGCCCACTCTGCACTCGCCAAGCCTGGCCGGTGCCGGAGTGAACTAAACCCACGAGGACGACCCAACGGCGACTGTGACCCCGAGTCCGGCACCCAAGGACCCCCCTCGACTATCCTGAAGAAGCTTGCAGCCTCAGAACCGAGTGCCACCCCAACCGCGATCAACAAGAGGGCAAGATTTCCGACATCAAAAGGCCACCCGGCGTCCCACGGCCCTCTGTGCCCAATCCCGGGGTACCTACCTATCCTCCAACTACCCAACTTACCCCTCGAAGTGGTGGTGGCACCCGAAGAGTCCTCATCTCCGAGCCTGCAGTCTTTTTCCAAACCGGAGATTTCTTATAGAAATCAATTGAGCGCCCGACGGCTCAAAAGCACCCTGCAGCCAGCCGCCCGAGTGGCCCTGGCAGTGAAAACTCTACTCTAACCTACTTCCCCACTTGCCCTGAGTAAGTGACCAGGAGCTCAGCTCCCACAGCCACGTGGCTTGCCCGACAGCAGCCACCAACCCAGGCCCCCCTATCCCTCATAGGATAACATCGGGCCTAACTCTCTCTGCACCTGGCCGTCCTGAAACCGCTGAGGGTGGACTGACTGTACCTACCTGACACTGGGAGACCCCTGAGTCTATGCCCAGAACTTCAACTCTGCCAGTCGAGAACTTACCCTTAAACCGCTAACTTCATTTACCTCATAGGGTAACATTGACTGGCTTTTTCTTGGAAATTCTTTTAAGTGTGAACTTTTCAAAACTCAAAATATTCACCAAAAATCAGCCGAGTACCAAAAACGAATTTACTCACCTGCTCTTAGGTGAGCTCCCAGTGCTGGATCTTGGTGCCCAGCACTGACTCTGAAAAGTACCCACAACTATACTTACCTTTAACTCATTTTTCTTCCATAGGAAACCATTGACTGCTTTTCTATGAAATTTCTTCTAAGTGTTGATTTCTGCAATTTCTAAATATTCCTCAAAAATCGTATAACATCTGAAAACGTAATTACTTACCTGTTTTGGATAAATGTCCCAATACTGAGTCTAGCCACCCAGTACTGGATTACAAAAGTAACGATAACCTACTGTACCTGTAACCTATATTTCCTTCCATAGGGAATCATTGATTGTTTGCTCTGAAATATTTTCTAAGTGCTCACTTTTGAAATAGCTAAATATTAGTTAAAAATCATTACAGTACCAAAGTCGATTTTCAACAGCTGATTCTGAGAACTGACCCAGGACTGGATCTAGGATCCAAGCCTGGAATTACAAAAGTAATCTAAAAAGTAATCTGTTGCATATAATTTGAATTTAGCATTGAGCTCAATGTATTGTGTTTAGAAATAGAGTTGCCTACTGCAACTAATTGTAACTGTTTACTAAAAAGTCTATTGCATATACAAAAGTATTTTTATGAAACATCTCCTGTCGAGAAAGTATATTTTAATTCCAAGTGTTGGTTCTAAAATAAAACAAGCATATATTTTTTATATACAAACCATTGGCCTAGAGTTCAGTTATTAAGTGTGTGGAACTATTTGCTGACTGAGTGTGTACAACAAATGCTTTACACGTCCTCTGATACTGCCTTACTGCTCGACCAGGCTACCACTTTGGAGAGTAAGGTTATATCTAACTTTAACCTCTGTTAAACCCTTGGGGTCTGTGGACTCTGTACACCCTGTACCTATTAAGGAACAGTATATACAGAGCCACTTTCTCACAACTGGTTATGGTGGAAGGCAGCGATGACTTTGGGTAAAAATTTGGGGTTAGCTCTAAGAACCACTTTGTTATGATGTATCTGCAAAAATGGTTCTTGTATGGTTAATGCCTGGAGTTCCCTAACTCTTCTTAAAGATGCGATAGCGATGAGAAAGGCTACTTTCCAAGTGAGGAACTGTAATTCGCATTTTTGCAGAAGTTCAAATGGGGGACTGTGAGAAAGTGGTTCTGTATATACTGTTCCCAAATAGGTACAGGGTGTACAGAGTCCACAGTCCCCAGAGGTTTGGCAGAGGCTATAGTTAGATATAACCTTACTCTCTATAGTGGTAGCTTGGTCGAGCAGTAAGGCAGCATCAGAGGACAGTGTATAGGATTTGTTGCACACACTCAGTCAGCAAATGGTCTCACACACTCAATAACTGAACTCTAGGCCAAAATATATGCTTGTTTTATTTCAGAACCAACAATAGGTATTAAAATAAACTTTCACAGAATGAGATGCTTTATATAAATACTTTTGCAATATGCAATTGACTTTTGTAGAAAGTTACAAGTGGTTGCAATGGGCAACACAATTTTAAACACAATGCATTGAGTTCAATGGAAGTTTCAAGTTATTTGTCACAGATTACTTTTAGGATTACTTTTGGAATTCCAGGACTGGATCCTAGATTGTAGATGGGTAGGAGAGCCCCTGCTCTCCTGGGCCTGCAACAATGAACATCCTGGGCGAGGTGCTAAATCTCCTCCCCCAGGATGGGCAGGGGGAAGCTTCAAAGGCATGCCACCTCTGTGAGCTTCCCCAGGCCACTAGCAACCCCCACTCTGCTGGGAAGCCTGTCCGGGAACCCCAAATAAGGCCAGGGGCTGTGCCAGCCTGCCAACCCCACCCCTCAGCACCTCAATGGGAAAGCTCCGGTTTCGGAAAAAAAGACTGCAAGCTCGGGGAGGAAGATTCTTCAGGAGCCACCACCACTTCGAGAGGTAAGTTGGGTAGTTGGAGGATAGGTAGGTACCCAGGAGTTGGGCACAGGGAGCCGCTGGGTGCAGGGGTGCCTTTTGGTGTCGGGAAATCTTACCCTCTGTTGAAGCCTGCACCTTGTTCTGAGGCTGCAGGCTTCTTCAGGAGTGTCGAGGGAAGTTCTTGGGTGCTAGACTCGAGGTCACAGTCGCCGTGGGGTCGTCCTCGTGGTCTTTGTTCACTCCGAAACAGGCCAGGCTTGGCGGGTGCAGAGTGTGAAGGGTTCGCGGTTCCGGGCTGCTGCCAGGGATTAGAAGTAGATTTTGAGTGGAGCCTCTACTCATGGGAGTCCCAGGTGCTTAGAGCCAAAAGGTAGCCAGGTCCTCCGGGGTTTGTGAGGTTGCTGGCCACAAGAGGTGCCGTTTTGTAGCAGGAGCAGGTTCGAGGGTCGACAGGCTTGTAGGGCTGGGGCCAAAGCAGTTGGTGTCTTCCTCTTCTTAGCAGCTGCAGGGCAGGTCTTCTTTCTTCTTGCTCTTCTTTGTATTTAGGAATCTGGGGAAGGAAGCTTCAGGGTGCCCCTAAATACTAGATTTAGGGGCGTTACAGGTAGGTGAAGGGCAGGGACCAAAGGGTCCCTGTCCTGGGGTGGGTACACCCCCTATTCTGCTTCTCTGCTGTGGGAGGAGGGCAGTAGCCTAGTCCTGATTGGGTAGGGCCTCCAATCTTCAAGATGGCAAGCGGCCGGAGATGTGCTTCACCACGCCTCCCCCACCTGAGGGGTGGGGTTGGCAGGCTGGCACATCTCCTGTCCTTATTTGGGGTTTCCGGCCAAGCTTCCCGCCAGAGTGGGGGGTTGCAGTGGCCTGGGGAAGCTCAGAGGCGGCATGCCTTTGAAGCTTCCCCCTGCCCATCCTGGGGGAGGAGATTTAGCACCTCCCGCAGGATGTGCATTGTTGCAGGCCCAGGAGAGTAGGGGCTCTCCTACCCAGGGGACCAGCATCCGGTCTGCTGTGTGGCAGCCTAAGCAGCCTCCCAGACCAGACGTGGATTGTAGGTTGGGTTTCAGGGGGCATCTCCAAGATGCCCTCTGGGGTGCTTGGTACATTAAATCCCACACTGGCATCAGTGCGGGTTTAATGTGCTGAGAAGTTTGATACCAAACTTCTCAGTCTTCAGTGTTGCCATTATGGTGCTGTGGAGTTCGTGTTTGACGAGCTCTCAGCACCATGTACTCTTAAATGGCAGCACTGCACTTACAGGGCCCAGGAATGGACCTGGGTACTGTAGGGGCACAGGGCTCCAGCCTCTGTGCCCACACCACTGGCATAGGGCACCCAACTAGAGGGGTGGCTGATGTATGTCAGGGCAGTGTAGGTTGTGGGCATGGCACACAGGGATGGGTGCCATGTCGACTCTGTTTTGTCCTGTACCCAGACACTCAGCCTGCAAGAGCAGTGTGTGTGTGTTAGGGTACAGGGCCTCTAAGGGTGGCACAATGAGTGCTGCAGCCCTTAGAGGCCTTCCCTGGTCACAAGGCCTTGGGTACCTAGGGTACCATTTACCAGGGGCGGACATGTGGCCAGGGTTTGCCAAATTGGGTTTTGGGTGTTAGGCAGTTTTTAGGGAAGGAACACAGGCCCTAGGTGCCTGATTGGCAGGAGCCCAAGGCACAACAAGGAAAAGTGCATCAGCTATCCGGCAAAAAAAAGGGGGGTGTTACTGTAACCGAAACCCACTTTCTTACAGGCCCCCTCAACAGACTGCTCCGTTAAGGAAAAACCAAACGCCCAAGGACACCCCTGGGCCTTGGAGAAAAGGACCAGAGTTGTCCCTCACGCCCCGTCCGCGAGCATCGCAAGGCCCGAGTCCACTTGCTGATTCAGCACGACTTGCTTGACCAGAGCCTGCAGCATCTTTTTGCAGTAACTGATCTCCATTGAAATACACTGGGTCCCAATGCGGTTTAGCACCCTGCACCCGGCGGCCCCCGTGACGATGGTGGTGTATTGCTAATGCTGCCTTGAGCCTTGTCCACCACTCACATTAACTCCTGGATATTGGTCTTCTAAGTCGCTGTACTATCTGTTTGCAGAACTTTATTTCCTTCCACAGGAAGGCACTGCAGAATCCAATTGTACAGTGTCCACTTTTTAAAGAGAAAATAATGTATACATTTAAAAATAAATTTACCTGAATGATTTTTCTTTGATGCCTAAACGTATATTAAGATATTTGCTATTGTTTTAAATTGGTGTGGCTCTCCTTGTGTTGTGCGTCATTCATTGATCATTATGTGCATTTCCAAACGTCTTGCACTCCTCTGTGTTAGGCCCAAGACTGCTTGACCACACTACCCCCTAATAGAGCACTTTAGGATTGTATAGCAAGCCCCTGTCCACTCGTAAGAGAAACCCTGGACTCTTTACACGGTATATCAAATTATTGATGCATCACATAAAGAGCCAGTTTACTACATGGAACATGTGGATCCCTGACCCCCAAAAATAGACAGTCATCCCAATATGACATTGGTACTGGCCCATCATCAGGTCAAAAAGTAGAATGGTGAATTGGAAGCTGTCTGGCCAAACTATAAAGTTGAATGGGTCACGATTAATCTCCGATAGTAAACCAATGCTTTAATAGTTGGAGGTAAAAATGCTGCCAAAATCAAGATTGTGTCTAGTTGAAGGCATTCCTTTTTGTGTTGCATGGTTCAGAACAGTGAAGTATAACATGCATCTCATTAGAAGGTAAAGATTAAGAACAGTAAACTGCCAGTTCTATATCTAACAAGCAGCATTAAAGATGGACCTTGCACAAAGTTGATTTGAACAAATGTCCCACAAAGAACCTGGTCTCTTAAATGAAGTAAATACAACAAATTTCTTTCTACCTTAAAATACTATTTACCTGGAAAACGTCTTGTCGGGAAGGTACGACTTGCGACGTTTGCAGTCTATGAGGCTGTTCAGACAGTGGTGGCTCATCAGACAGTGGTTTGAAATCCTGTAGATGTTCTTGTTGCTCCCTGTACAGAGAAACAGTCAACATTTCAAAATCTAGCACCAACAGAATCATCAGCAACACTGCAAATTCTGGAGGAACTGAAGTTGCCTTTATCAGACAGATGCTTCTGAACATCAGGGAAAAGGGGCCTTGAAAACACAATGACCATGCTTAATAGCCATTTCGCTTTTGATAGCCATCTGCTTCTGGTTTTCTGCTGTATAAGCATAATCAAGATATAGATTTTAGGTATCTTGTAAGTAAATTACAGCCCTAGAAAACAGTACAGTGTCCCTAAGGATTGATGCATAATCCAGAATTTAGTGTGCAATAAGAGGACATATGCAGACAATGGGACATTAATTGCCCATTCACCACATGGTCTTTAATTCCAACTAGATTTGTTATCTAAAAACTATGGAGACAAAGACTGACTTCCAACCTAAGGTGTGTATCAGAAACAGAGGTCAATAACTACATTATTGAAAACCCTTTGAGTATTTGCACTAGTATTTAACCTGTAAACTGACATGCGACAAAAATATGCCACAATTCATATGTTCTGTAACACTGAGACTGAGAAGAAATAGAACATTTCTCAGAGACGAATGTTGGCTTACTGACTTAAGAATTGACAGCCAACACTGTCAAGGTTTAACCTCGGTTCTAAAACAAGAGTAGGACAAGGCTGGTCGCAGGTGAAGACTATTAAGGGCAAAATAGGAAAAGAAAAAAATACATTTACCAGAAGATTGCCCAATCCAAGCTACTAATTAAGAACAAGGCTTACTTTTAGCCAAGTAAGGAATCTCACAATTTGAATTCTCTGAAAGTAAGTTTTACTACTAGCTTTAGAACTTGTGCTGTGTAGCTGTATTTCAGTCACATCTGGGGAATCTGTTAAGTTTAATAAAATAATTTAACATAGAACCCTTGTCAATTATTCACAATAAATTTGAAAAAAGCAAATAAAATCCATGTTACCTGAATATAAATTACAAAGTGCTTAAGCACATAAGCTGTACTAAATGGTGCACTATTTAAATAGGCAATTTTAGCGGCTGCTAGACCACTTCGGAGCACAATATATCACGAAAAAATTAGAGTCAGATTTTGGAAGTCATGGTTAAGACATTTATTATACTGATAATACAGCTGCACCTATTCTTGAATTCCGAATTTTGGAAGGCTTTATTATGGGTACCCTTGTTCTCAATTTAATAAAAACCAAATTCTTTACTTGAACCATTAAGTTAACTACATGGAAGAAAGATGGAATTTATTTTCAGGGGGACCTACAGCAATGATGTATACCTATTTTAAAGAATGTAAAGTTTGTGAATTGTTGGCCGTTCTGACCTAACTGGCTATTTTATTATAAAGTTTAGAGTAAAAAAAAGCTTATGTTGTAAGGAAAATTAAGTTAGAGTACCATAAAGATTGCTCTAAATATTGGAAGGAGAAAGGCTCTAAAAGCCAAACGTTAAAAAATACCTGAAAGTACTAATAGCTGGTCTCTAATTGTGTTCTATTTCCTTGCAATTCTTCCTTTCTAAAAAGCTTTAGTGCAAACACTCAGTGTTTTGGCCCAACAAACAAAAAAAACCCCCCCCAAAAAAAAAAGAATTAGGCCTGAGGGACAAACCACCAAGCTTTAAATATTGAATATGCATTGTCTACAGGGCTTCCTCACAAAGGTTCCCATGACGTACAACCATAAAGTGGGGATGGTAAAAGCAAACTTCTCCAGGATGAATCAGAGAAGGTACTCATTTGAGTTCATCAGCCTCCCTGGACTGATAGGTGCACGTCCTTGAGATTTATGTACAAATAAAAAAGACTGGCTTCTCCATTTCTCTGGTTGCCATTTCTTTCACCATCATCTGTTGTGCAATTTCATAAACTAGTACTATAAAGCGATCTGTATTTATGAGAATTATCTATATTAATCTTAGAAAATGTAGGTGTAGTACTCAAATATGTTGGCTAAATTTATCAGATATACAGCATCATGAACTTCAATGAGTATGTGTGCCTGTTCAGACTGAAAAGTTGTGCTTTACAGGTTAAATATATTGCCATGCCTGAGCACCATTTGAGTTACACTTGGAAGACTGGAAACTAAGCGGCCCTATGGATGCCACGTTTTCAGTTAGACATGCGGTAAGGGGTCTTCTAGCAACAGTTAAACATCTACAGTACAAAGAAGCCTTAGAGCACCTACAAAATGGGACTTAGTGGCCAACCTCAAATATGCCACAGATTAGAACAGACTTATCTCACCATAAGTAGGTGACAGCACATACATACTTTTGTGCCATTAAATCTCATTTTTGCATCCAGATTCCAGAGTGGCTCGTATTTCCTACCTCATCACAGTAGGATTTATTTGTGTGTATATATGTGCGTATGTAGCTTGAGATTGTTTTCCCATAAGAGTGTGAGAATGGAGTAAGTGAATCTAGTATATACATGCCCATGCGTATGTAATATGAAAAATAAGAACTGCAACAACCATAGGTGTCAGAGGAGGAGGGAGGGCGCATGTGAAGAACAAAAGTTACTTACCTGTAAACTGTGGTTCTCCAGTATTGGTATCTTTCATAGATTCACATGCTTGAATCATTACTCGGAGTGGGAGTCCCACCGTACATAAAAATAAAAATAAATATGCATAAAATAGCCATATCAAAGGTAAATTAGATCCAGGAAGTAAAATAAAGGTAATAGAAATATTGTCCAAATCATTATATATAGTCCAAACTAAAGCCAAACAGGCGAAGGCACCTTCCAGAATGTTCTCCCCAGAGGCTCAGGCTCTCAGATTTTCCAGCACAAGTGTGATAAAAGAGTGATTAAGCATACGAGAGCCTCTGAGGGGAGGTGGATGGGTCGCATGTGAATCTATCAACGATAACCCAATACCGGAGAATCTACAGCTCTATATGCCAAGAACAGATGCTTACAGGGTAACAATCCATTCGAGGTATGTGTGCTGTAGGTACACGTGCTTTGCATAGACTTTATAGCAGTAATTCTCCTAAAGCGGTGGTTAACCAGTGGGTGTTGCAGTTTGAAAAAGTGTTTTTGGCACCGCTTGTCCTACATTAGCTTGTTGACGTGCTAACACATCCACACAATAATGTTTGGTAAATGTGTGTGGTGTGGACCATGTAGCTGCCCTACATATGTCAGCTATGGTAATGTTGCCTAAAAAGGCCATAGATGCTAAAGTTCTTTTAGCCTTAACATTGCAAGTTTAAATACATTTGACAATCAGTTTTGAAATACCAGATTTAAAGATCGGTTTTCCCTTTATGAGGTAGAGCAAAGGCAACTCAACTGATTGGTTCATATGAAAAGCAGAGACTACTTTTGGAAGAAATGTTGGATTTGTACAAAGAACTACCCTATCTTTATGAAGTTGAAAAAATGGTTCTCCTAAGGTTAATGCCTGCAACTCACTAACCAGTCTTAGTGAAGTGATCGTGATTAAAAAGGAAACCATCCATTAAACATTGTAAAGAATAACTGTGTAACAGTTCAAAAGGAGGGTCCATAAGTCTTGTACGAACAATGTTAAGGTTCCAGGTAGGTGCAGGTGGTACCCTGGCTGGTGGTATTCTTTTAAGGCCTTCCATAAAAGCTTTGATTACAAGAACTTTAAATAAAGATAAATGTTGCCGTTCTGAATATATGCAGCTACTGCTACAAGGTGTAGTCGAATTTCTGTGTAGGCTAAACCTGCGCGTTTTAGATGCAAAAGATAGAATTTTGTATGGATGCATCTAGCGGATCAATGGAGTTATTATTGCAATATATGACAAATCATTTCCACTTTGCTGCATAACATGCTCTAGTGGTAGGTATTCTTGCTTCTTTAAGAATTGTCATACAATCTGGTGGTAGGTTTAAATAACCACACTGACTTTAGATGCCAAATCGCTAGGTTGAGGTCCTTGGGATTTGGATGTCCGATTTTTTCACGTTTCTGTGCGAGAAAGTTTGATGTTATGGGAAGCTTCTGATACGGGACCACTGATTATTCCAATAGTGTGGCGAACCATGGCTGATGAGCCCGTGTGGGAGCTACGAGAATCAGTGTGCGATGTCTGCTTGAGTTTCCAAACCAGAAATGGAAGGAGAGGTGGAAAAGCGTAAGCATATATTCCTAACCAGTTCATCCATAGGGCATTGCCTTTGGATAGAGAGGGTCGGAACCTGGAGGCAAAGTCTGGGCATTTGAGTTCTGTGTTGTGGCAAAGAGGTCTATTTGTGGAAATACAAATTTTTGAAAGTATGGAAGGAGAACTTGTGGGTGATGCTCCCATTCGTGCATTTGTGGTTTCATTCTGCTGAGATCGTAAAAGATGTGGTCTGTGCCTGCAAGGTGTTCTGCCAGTAGGTGGATTTTGTGATTAATTGCCCAACGCCAAATGGTCTACAAGAGGAGTGACTGTTGTAGAGTGCCTCCACCTGTTTTTGTACATAGTACATTGCTGTCATATTGTCTGTCAGGATTAAGACAACTTTCTTTAGTAGGTGAGGTAGAAATGCTTTAACGCTAGTTGAACTGCATGCAGCTCTAGGTAGTTGATGTGATAGGTCTATTTGGCGTTCCAAAGAACCGTAACTTAATTGCTTTAGGTGTGCACCCCACCCTCAGATGTGTTGTAAGCACGACTTGTGGAGTAGGGTTGATAAAGAGCTGCCCTTTTGAAAAATTGTGTGTGTTCCACCACTGAAGAGAGCGATGAGTGCAGCTGTCTACCAACACTAGATCTGTTAGATGACCATGTGATTTATTCCAATGACTCAATAAGCATTCTTGCAGAGGACACGTTTTGTCTTGCATGAGGCACCATGGCAATGCATAAGGCCATCATCCCTCGTAACTGCATGAATATTATGGCTGGTTCTTTTGAAACTAGTAATGTTTTGAACAATTTGAACCCTGGCTGCATTGGGATATGATTGAGCCATTTGCGTGTTTGGAATGGCTCTCAAATATGGCTGTATTTGAATGGGTTGAAGATGGGATTTATGTGTATTGAATGAATCCCAACTGATGTAGAAGATTTATGGTGATTTGAGCTTGATAAACACATTTGCAATGTGTGTTGGCTTTTATAGGCCAATTCTTTAAGTATGGAAAGACATGTACTTAGATGTGCTGCTGCTGCCAGGCATTTGGTGAACACTCTGGGTGCAGTTGTTACTCCGAACAGAAGTACTTTGAAATAAGGATTTTTTCACCATCAAAAATCTGAGGTATTTGCAAAGTGCTGGGTGAATGGGTATATGAAAGCACGCGTCCTTTAGGTCTGATGTTGACAAAGTCATCTTGCAGCAAAAGTGGAAGTACTTGTTGTAGAGTGACCAAAACGAAGTGTTAAGATATGTATAGGTTTAAAGGTCTGAGATCCAATATAGGTCTCAAGAAAGTCTTTTTGTGGAATTAGGCAGTATAGTGAAATTACTCCTGTTCCTTGTTGTAATGGGACAAGTTCAATAGCTTCTTTTGTTAGAAGAGCTTGTACGTTTTGTTAGAGTAGATGTTTGTGTTCCAAAGACAGTTTGTGAATATGAGATGAAATGTTGGGGTTGATTGTGAGATCCAGGCAATAACCATGCTGGATAATGTCCAATACCCATTTGTCTATGATTGATTGCCAAATGGGAATAAACTAGTGTGATCTTTCCCCTACAAGTGATGAATATTAAGAGAGAAGTGATATCAAGTCACTGTTTTAGTGGATGGCGAGATGTTGTACCTTTACCGCTTCCTTTAAAATTGTTACATCTATATCCCCTTTTACAGAATCCTCTAGGAGGAAGGAAGCCTGTGCTTTATACAAAGATATGGTGGCATCTGTGGTATTATTCTTGGTTCTCCCTCTGTAGAAGAAGAGACGAAAGGAACCTCTATTAGACGGAGACTGAAGTGCACCCATTGATTTGGTCACCGGTCTTTAATTTTCTCTAGCGATTGGTCAATCGGAGGCCCAAAAAGGTGTTTTGTCAAATGGTGCATGAAGTATAGTTTGTTAAACTTCTGGTTTGAATCCAGAAATTGGAGCCATGCATGTCTCCTTAGTAGAATGCTGGTATCATCCTCTAGCTGCAGAATCTGCAGCATCCAAAGCACATCTAATGGATGAATTAGAAATAAGCATGCCTTCCTGCCCTTTTTTCTGTGTTCCTATGGGAGCTACTGTAATCATTCTTCCATCTCATCCCAGTGTGCCCTATCACACCTAGCCAACAGCCCTTGAGTGTTGGCTACGCTCCAATGATTGGCTGATTGAGCAGCTACTCTTTTTCCAGAAGCATCTATTAATTTTCATTGTTTATCAGGAGGAGGGGCCTCTTGACGTTTGTGAATTTGCCCTTTTACGTGCGTTTGAAACTACTAAGGAATCTAAAGGCAACTTAATCTTAATAAAGACAGGGTCAGATGGAGGGGGTTTATATTTATCCACTCTAGGAGTTGATATTATATGTAACTTAACCGGAACCTTAAAATATAGTCTGCATGCCTCATCATACCCTTTAACATAGGCAAGGAAGTTTCAAAAAGGAAATTCTCTTCTAGGTCTTCTTTATATTAAGTGACCCCATGATAAGTGGCTGCTCTGGTAATTAGCTCTTGATATGCATGATCATTAGAAGGGAGGTTTGGTTGGATATAGATCGGGACCTGTGTATACCGGTGGATCTATGGTCAAAGGTGAACATTTTTTATTGTTTCAGTTAATTAAAACCATAACAATAGTTACTAAAACGAAGAACTGCAATAAAAGTTTTGTTTTCCTAAAAGTCATAAAAATCTTTGGTTTAACAATTATTCCACTCAAGTTTATATAGAAATATAGTTTAGTCAATTTAATTATTAATAAAATGATGACGTTTTCAAAGTACGTAGTTTGCAGTTAGTGAATCCGGAGCATTGATCGACACGTAGTCAGCTATATAAAAAATGAAAATGTTCCTCCCACTGTTCTTGTATTGTTCTTGGAAAACACGATCTGCCACTGACCAGTCCATCTTATTTGGGGTTAGGGAACAACGCACAAGATTTTTAATGCTTCAAAAAGAACGGAGATGAACTTTATTAGTTGGCAGTTCAATGAAGTGTCTGTTGGATCCAAGCCTGCTATAATTGCTGATCTGCAAGTCCTTATAATTCTAATGTTCATGGCCATGACCCTCTAGCCCCCGCGAGCGCCACGACGCCCGACGCCGCAACGACAACAACATCCTCCATAACCTCAACACCGGCCGATCATCCACCTGCTTCCAGGCCATCCTGAAGCTCACCCAGACTCTTCTCCTGCCGAAGCTGCAGCTTCACCAGCCAGCGAACACTTGCACGTCATGCCCCTCCCACCAGGGCAGGTCACAACCATCTCAGATGCATAGTACGAAAACACCCGCTTCGTACAAAAGCATGCCATCGAACTCTGGGACCTACTATACTCATCCTCCCAGACATCACCTGACTGAGACCTGGATGAACCCCTCCTCAGCGCCCGACATTGCCATAGCCATCCCGGACGGCTACAAGATCACCCGTAGGGACCGCATCAACAGACCAGGAGGAGGAATCACCATTGTCCACAGGAATACCCTCTGACACCCTCAGCGCTGCCGAACACCTGCACTTCCAGATCCACATCGATCCCAACACCACAGTCAGAGGAACCCTCGTCTACAGACCCCCCGCACAACCTTGCATCCACAGACTACATCCTCCTCGGAGACCTGAACTTCCACCTAGAGAACGCCAACGACAACTCCACCACCTTGCTCGACAACCTCGGACTCAAACCGCTCATCACGACACCCACCCCCTCTGCAGGGCACACGCTCGACCCCATCTTCTCCGCCAGCAACCACGTCACCTTCAGCCACACCACCCAACTCCACTGGACCGACCACCGCTGTATCCACTTCTCCAAGAAACACCACGCACAACCACCCGCAACAAATCCCCCACTGCAGCTTGAACAAGGTCACCGAAGACCAGTCAATCACCACCCTCGCCCGAGACCCACCAACCGACCCCACCAACACAGCCGCCCGCAACTTCAGACAATAGATCGACGACTGCGCCAATACTCTCGCCCCGATCAAGAAACCCTCAAACGCTAGACGTCTTCGCCGAAGATATCAGGAGTCTCCACTAGTTGAAACTGCACGTCTCTCAGTCGAGTGTGACGGTTTCAGAGTCTTTTTGGAACAGAATGACGTCGCAGTCTTCCCCTTTGCGCTCCTGAGAGAGACAAAGGTTACAGACCTTATGAAGGTCTGTGCACGGGTATTTGGAATGGCACTGAGGACAGAATTGGAATGCCGTCCATTGCAACAGAATACTCTATGCAGGATCTTCGAGTGGGAACAGGAGATGAGCTAGGCCTGAAGGAAGCAGTTCGCTTTTTCTCTTGGATAATGAAAGTTTTTAGAAGCTCTTCGACACGCAGAAGGTAGTAAACGCGACCGAAAATACTGACTAGGGCAAGTGAATTGCGAAAAGAATAACTATTGTTTCGAATCGGAGCACTGCAATACAAGTCTGAACTTGATGGAAATAAACAAAAACAATAGAGTCGATGCCCATGTGCAATATCACCGAAATGAGGAGTCACTTTGCCTGGTGACTGTTAAAGAATTCTTTGAAGAACTTACAAACATCCGGACCCAACACTAGATGGCAGTAGTATGCAAAGCAGGTGTATTTACAGCAAACATACCTTGAACACACATATACATATACATATACACACACACACAGATACATATTGCTACACACATTTGGGGTTACTATTTTGCCACATTCCGATTCACTAGCCAACTTTTTGGAGCAGACAGTTTGAACATCAGCAAAACTGAAATCTAAATTAAGCTTCGCAAGATCATCTGGTACCAGAATATAGTAAAAATGACCTTTTTAAACTCATGCTGGGGCCCACATTACAACAAGATGGTACAATTGTAAAAACAGTATACAATTGCAGTTTTAAACCACTCGTCCATCCCTCCACAAAAAAGGTGTCAAATTTACTTCAAATGAAAAACATAAATTTTTCTTTTCCATTATCCAGTGGTTTTGAGAGCAAAATCAGAACTCTTCAGCAGCATCCTTATGTATTTCATAAAAATGAAACGTGTTTTCCAGTGCATGAAAAGAATATATATATTTATTTTTTTCCGGCAAAGGCAGCAAGTTCAGTGGCTTTATCTGGAGAAAATTGTTGCACTGTGATAGAATTCCAAAACTCTCAATTAAGACATCGGTACCTACAAATAATGACTGGAATGTCATTTGTTAATGCAACCAGGATTTAAAATAGATGTGATTCCCAGTGTTACATTTATTAAAGCAAATCGGACAAGATGAAGCTGAAAATCGGGCTCCATAACATAGTTTCTTACCTGTCGGTGTAGTTTTGCAGCTTGAAGATCTTTCTGGATTCACTATGCTGTGCATTATTCCGCTATCTGGTGGTTGGGTCCGGATTCGTAGTCTTTCTTTTTTTTTTTTGTAGCCCAGGTGGGCGTCGACGTCCAACCATTTGGTGTACCTCTCGTGACATCGGCATGCTTCCTGCGGAAGTCCCACCTTTGGGGCGCCATCTTCGGGTTCTTTTTTCCTTTCCTCGCTCTTTTTTTTTCTTTTTTTTTTTTAACCCTAGGCGTTAAGTAACTTCCTTATATATATATCCTTACAGTTTTATCTTGTTATTTCAGTCTTTGTCCTTCTACCCTTTTTTCTTCTGCCTCATCTTCCTGGCGGAGGTGGGTGGGTTCGCTAGTGAATCCAGAAAGATCTTCAAACTGCAAAACTACACCGACAGGTAAGAAACTATTCGTTTTGCAGCGTGAATCTTTCTGGATTCACTATGCTGTGCATAGATTTTGTAGCGGTTTGTCATCTCTGTGGCGGCTGGGCGGAAGATGAGCGTTGGTCGTTGAATATATGTTGAAGCACCTTCTGTCCTACTTGTGCTTCCTTGTTCATTTGTATATCCACGCAGTAGTGCTTGAACGTGTGTACCGAAACCCATGTTGCCGCCAGGCATGTGTCTTGAAAGGGTGTATTTGCCAGAAAGGCAATTGTTGCTCCATTCTTCCTTGTGGAGTGGGCCCGTGGCCACACGGATAGTTCTTGCCCCACCTGTTTGTGGCAGAATTGTATTGTTAGTGCAATCCATCGTGCAATGGTGCTTTGTCACCGGTCTACCCAGGAAGCTCGTTGCGAAGGACACAAAAATCTGCTTGGTTTTCCTGTGTTCTTTTGTCCTCTCGATGTAGTGCATCACCGCCCTTCTAGCGTCTAGAGTGTGCAGTGCCCTTTCTGCGCTTGTTGCTGGGTTCTGAAAGAAACCTGGTATTTGAATTGTTTGATTTCTATGGAATGCGGACACCACCTTTGGCATGAAGTGTGGGTCCGTTCTCATTACAACTCTGTCCTTGTGTATCTGGATGTAGGGATCTTGCAGCGTTAGCGCTTGCAGCTCGCTTACTCTGCGCAGTGAGGTTATTGCCACCAGAAAGGCTGTCTTCATTGTCAGCATTTGGAGGGAGGCCTTGTGAATGGGCTCAAAGGGCGCCTTCATAAGTTCCGTCAGGACTATGTTGAGGTTCCATGCCGGAGGCGGCATCCTCTTTGGAGCGCTATTCTTTTTGCCCCTTCCAGGAATCTCTTTACTACCCGTGACGTAAAGAAGCTTCCTCCTGTCTCACCTCGTGTGTAAGCTACGATCGCCGCTAGGTGCACCCTTAGCGGCGATGAGCAAAGTTTCGCCTTTAGAAGGTGTGTGAGGTATCTAAGCACCGTTGATTCCTTTGTCAATTTATCTTGCAGTTTATTTTTGCTGCACCACATTGTGAACCTTTTCCACTTTTCCCCCATAACTTTACCGTGTCGTTGGTCTCCTTGCCTCCCGCAGCACTCGCATAGTGCTTGGAGGTAGTTTAAGGTGTGCGAACTCTAGGTCTTCAGGAGCCAAGCTGCCAGTCTGAGGCTCTCTTGCTCTGGGTGTAGAACCTCTCCGTTCTGCATGGAGAGCAAGTCCTTTCTTTTTGCGAATTTGTGTGGAGGTCCCTGTGCCATCTCCACTATTTGTGAGTACCATGTCTGTCTTGCCCACTGTGGTGCCACCAGGATCATTGTCATGTTGCTGGTCTTGCACTTGTTGATACCCTGTGTATCAGTGGTATTGGTGGAAAAGCGTATGCAAATGTCCTTGACCAACTTATCCATAGGGCATTCCCCTGGGATTGTTTTTCTGGTTGTCTGGATGCGAAGTTTCGGCATTTTGCATTCAGGTGTGTTGCAAACAGGTCTATTGTCTGTGTACCCCACCTTTTGAATAGCCTTTGAGTTTCCTGTCCATTGAGCTCCCACTCGTGGGATGCCGAGGTCTGCCTGCTGAGCCAATCGGCTTCCACATTGTCTTTCCCTGGTAGGTGTATCGCCAGTAGGTCTATTTTGAGTGGGATGGCCCATCTCCAAATCTCTTTTGCCAGAGTTGAAAGGGGGAACGATTGTGTTCCTCCCTGCTTGTTGATGTAGAACATTGTGGTAGTATTGTCCGTCTGTATCAACACTTTCTGGTTGTATAGCTGCCTCTGGAAGGCCTTCAGGGCTAGCAGTACGGTCTTCAATTCCAGGTAGTTGATGTGTCTGACCGCATCTGCTGGAGTCCACAGACCCCTCACTCTGAGCTTGTTCATGTGCGCTCCCCATCCTATCTGGGAGGAGTCTGTGGTAATGGTCACAGTTGGGCTTGGTGGTGTCAAGGGCTTTCCTATAGCTATGTTCTCCCTGTTCCACCATGCTATCTCCTCTTGCACTGCGTGCGTAACAACCACTAGATCCTCCCAACTTCCGGTCGCTTGTGACCATTGTTGTTGCAGCCATTCCTGGAACGGTCTCATGTGAAGCCGTACATTGGGGACTAGGTGAATGCATGACGCCATCATGCCCATGATCTTGCTCGCTGTTCTCACTGTCAGAGCTTGCCCCTTCTGGTAGAGACGCGTCTCCTTCAGTAGGGCTATTGTTCTCCTGTCGCTGGGCATGACCGTTTTGTTTAAGGTGTTGATCTGCGCTCCCAGGAAGATCTTCACCTGTTCTGGTTCCATTGATGACTTCCCCCAGTGTATCGAGAACCCCAGGTTTGTTAGTGTTCTTGTCACCCGCTCTGCGTGCTCATCGCACTTGTCGCGAGTACTTGCTTTGATTAGCCAGTCGTCTAGGTAAGGATACACATAACCCTTCCCTACTTAGGTACGCTGCTACTGCTGCAAGGCATTTTGTGAAAACCCTTGGTGCGGACTTTAGACCGAATGCCAGGGTTGTGAATTGGTAATGATCCTGGTTGATGTTGAACCTTAACAGGTTTTTGTGGCGCCTGTTCATCGGGATGTGCAGGTAGGCATCTTTGAGATCCACGGTGGACATGAAGTCTCCGCCCTGTATTTGAGGTAGCACTTCTTGTAGCGATGTCATTTTGAATTTTTGCGTCTTTATGAATTTGTTTAGTAATCGTAGATCCAGGATGGGTCTTACTGTTTCGTACACCTTTGGGACCAGGAAGTAGTTTGAGTACACTCCCTTGTTCCTTTCTCTGCATGGCACTGGTTCTATGGCCTCCTTTTGGAGTAGTTGTAGCGCCTCTTCCCTGAGTTGAGCAAGCTCTTGACCAGAGCGTTGTCTTCTCTTTGGTTTCCTGTTTGGAGGTCTTTTCTCCAACTCTATGCAGTATCCGTACTGTATGACGTTGAGTATCCATTTGTCTGAGGTTATTTTTTGCCATTGTTGAAGGTAAAGTCCCAGTCTTCCGCCTACTGGTGTTGCATGCTCGTAGGCGTTTGGTTTGTGTACCCCCCTTACTGTGCTTACTTCGTGCTTCACCCCTCGGGGTATACTGGGGGTGAGCATCATCTTCCGTGCGAAGTCACTTTGATGAGGGTTGGTCTCCCCCTCTTCTTCTCTGGCCACGTCCGTTTCCCCTCCCGCGAAAGGACTGGCCTCGAGGCTGGTACTGCCAGTTTTGTTTCTGCTGGCCGGGACTTTCACCTTGCTGTCCTTGCTGGAATGTCTGGTGTGACGTTCCCGGCTGGTTTCCTCCCCTTCTGTAGGGTCTCCGAGCTGGGGTGCCTCTTCTCATCCCTCTGAACTGCAGGGCCCCCATGGACCTTACCGTCCCATTTTCTTTCTTCAGTTGGGTGAGTTTCGTCCACCGGAGCACCGAACAGCGTCTCACCGTTAAAAGGGGTGTTCAGTATGTTGTTCTGGACCTCTTGCTTGAATCCTGAAATTGAGCCAGGCCTGCCTCCTTTCAGTGATTCCTATAGCCATCAGTCTGCTCGATGTCTCAGCCCCGTCCAATGCTGTTTTAATGCATGAGTTTGCAATATTCTTCCCTTCCTCCACCAGATGGGAAGCTCTCTGCTGGTATTGATCGGGGAGATGGTGGATTAGTTCTCCCATCTCGTCCCAGTGCTGGTACTGGTGCCTGTTCAATAGGGCATTGGAGTTCGCCATGCGCCAGTGCATTGCCGCATTTCTCTCAACTTTTCTCCCGGTGAGGTCCATCCTTCTGCTCTCATTGTCGGGAGGCGGCCCTGAGGTTGCCGGTAAATTGGCCCTTTTCCGGGCCGTGGACGCAATGATGGAGTCAGCTGTGACTGATCCTTTGATATATGGCGGGAACTGTGAGGAGTGCTTGCATTTCTTCTCTGTTCTGAGAGTGATGGATCTGCAAGTTCCTGGGTCCTTGAAGGCCTCCTTCCCTTGGTTCATTATGCTTTGGAGCATGGGGAGGAACTGGCTCCTAGTCTGGATGGGGAGCAGTGTTTCGAGTAGAAAATCTGTTTTCGGCTTCTCCTCGTCCAATTTCACGCCAAAAGCTGCTGCAGCGCTCTTGACGACCATGTTGTACGCCCCAATGTCGTCTGGCGGCGAAGGCCTCTAAGGATAGGTCTCCACGGGCTCTTCGAGATTTTCGGCGTCGATGTCCTGCCATTCCAGCTCATGTGTCGTCGACGCCGCCGAGCCGTAGATCGACTGCTGCTCCTCTTCCTCATCTTCTCCCTCTTAGTAGGGGTCTTCTTCAGGATCTCTCGACTGCTCTTCGGCGTCGAACTCTTCCTGTTCCTCGATCGACGACATCAGTCGACGGTTTAGTTGGGATTTTGAATTTTTTCATTTTTTCATCGAACTCCTTCCTCTGAAGGATGCTCTCCATCTCCGCCTCGAGCCTTCTCTTTTTCTTCTCCATTTCGGAGGCATGTTCGGCGTCGAGCGCTGGTCTTTTCGACGGAGCTTGCGTCGACGTGGCCTTGTCCTTTGTCGCCGAACGCCCCACCTCGTGGGCCTATTTCGACGAACTCTGTTTCTCGGCGGCCTTCGGCACCTGGGAGTCCTTCTCGAAGGATCCGCTGGGCCGTCCTTTGATCCACTCGCGGTAGTCAAAATTTTCGGCGCCGGTGTTTCTTTCGAGGACTTTGACTCAGTTTTATGAGAGTCACTCAGATTTTCGGGGCCCTTTCGGGGGTTTCGTACTCTACGTGTCTCCTACCTTGCCAGGCGTTTTCTTATCGGTCTCTGCGACCGTGAAGACATCAGGTCCCTCGGCGATGTTGTCATAGTCGGTGGAGAGGCCCAGTTCGTACAGCGACGGGGCCTTACCCTTGCCTTCCATGTTGAAGTTGGCTCTCCTCTGCCTTTCTCTCACCCGGAGTGTCTTCGGCGTGAAGACAGAACAGGCGTTGCAGTCCTTGCTCTCGTGGTCAATCGGCAGGCAAAGGTTGCAGACCGGATGTTGGTCCTTCTGCGTGTATTTGTGGTGGCAGTTACAGCAGAATTTAAAGGGTGTCTTGTCCATTGCGCTCAGAGTCTAAGTGCGCATTTTCCGATGAGTGTCGAAGATGGAGGATCTTCTCCGTCGTCCCGGCTGTATGCTCTTCCTCTGTAGTCTTCTATGAATTCTCCTTCGATGAAACTCGTGTATTTTTCTTCTTCCTTCGTTAAAAACTCTGGAGCTTCGATGACGATCCAGACCCAACGGTGGAAAAAAGAATCTGAAGATGGCGCCCCAAAGGTGGGACTTCCGCAGGAAGCACGCCGACGTCACGAGGTACACCAAATGGTGGGACGTAGACGCCCACATGGGCTACAAAAAAAAAAAAAAAAAAAAAAAAAAGAAGAAGGACTACGAATCCGGACCCAACCACCAGATCGCGGAATAATGCACAGCATAGTGAATCCAGAAAGATTCATGCTGCAAAACTTATTTCTACAGTAACATTAGTAAGGCAAGAACATGTTGATTATTCAAGTCAGTGTATATTATCAGATTGCATTCTGAATGCCCAACCACATCTTTGAAACCCCTCCAGCACTTAAAGGCTTGGTAACTGCAAACATCACATTTAGATAGAATACTTTGGATAGTGAATGCTAACAGCAAGGGAATGTAAAATGTTATCACAAATGGGGCCAAAATCAATGAGTGAAGTGGAAGAATGGCAGCAGGGAAGACATTTGGAGAGAATAGGAATTTGACAAATTTTACTAAGATCATATGCTTGCCAGGTCTGAAATGACAACCGTTTCATTTCATGAATTCAGCCTACAAATATCACATATGGGCTCTCAAAAATGAATCTGCTTTTATAACATTGGTTCTAAATAGACCACAACAATATGGTGACAAACCTGTTGCAAACAATTTCACTTTAAGGCAAATGCAGACTTGGTACGAGAATTCCATTGATTTCAAAGCACTATTTATGTAATTAGTCTGCAAACAAATGAAATCTAAGGATTTAATTCAATGTGAAGCCTGGAGCAGTGCATGATATAGATGACAAATAAAAAAATGGAAGAAAGCTATTAAGAAACTTGTCATTATACCCATCTGATAGACATCTAGCTGCAGAATCCTTACCTTTTGATTTATCTCCAGGCGTCACACAGGCCAAAATGACTCCAGTAATATGCCTGCACATCAGTAGGTGCAGTCATTTTCTCCTGGTGTGGCAGGGAAGTCATTTCAGAAGGACAGCTTCAAGCCCTGCTGCACGTCATTGCTCAATGTCAGTGACAAACCCGCATCTTATACGCCTTTGGTGCCTTAAGCTGGACCACGATCTGAAGGCCTGCTACAAACGGCTACACCATGAACCGGATACCTTGAGGGAGCGATCCAGCAAACTCCTGGCGGCTCGAGATAAAACACTGCAAAGATCTGTAGAGGGGATGGTCTCAGAAGCGGTCACAAAGTCAGATCACAGGCACTTTGAAGTTGTTGGGTCATTCGGGTAAATCACACCACAAGAAGTCAAAGACATCTTCAACTTCACTGCGACTATTGATAGCAAGAGGAGGAAGCACCGGGATTCGAAGCCTGGCTCTGCAGTTGAACCAGCTCTTGTTTCCATTTCACACTTCGGAGTTTCCAGGAGCCAGAGCGACACCCACTAAACTTCAAGGAATTTTATAAGGCTATACACCTCATTTGAGCTGCCTCCTCCGGTTGACGTGCCTTCGGGTCCTGCGGGCTCGGGTGGGGCCCCTACTGGATCCACACCGGCAGCTCCGACATCAGTCAGGCGCCCTGGATCCACAGAAGAAACCATACCGGCACTAGTCGTGCCGCATAAACCTTCCCTGTCGCTGATCCAGATGACGTCCCCATTCTGATCCCTGACTCAAAAACAGAGCCGGAGGGGCGTAATCCGACTCACATGAATCATGCCTCAAAGGCCAAAGCCCGAGCCCTACTCTTATGGACTAGGGCTCGGTGGGGATTGGGAGAGGTCGCTGGACCATGAATGCCAGCCTTTCGACACAAATTTGCAGGTGTGAGAATTTGGCAGAAGCCAGCAGACTGTTCACTGCTTCAAATACTGGCATGATTTCTTCCCCTACCATGTCTGAGGAGATAAAGTCATTTCCAATGGTTGTGAGGAGGTCCTGGAACTTAACCTACCTTCTGTGGCAGTCAATACAAACATCTTGATGGAGGCACTTCAGCCAGGATTGACCTCAGAACAGCTACTCCCATTTAATGAGGCCCTGACAGACGTCCTGCTTGGAACTTGGTACAAGCCCAGCACAGGGGCTCCTGTTAACATAATTGCCCAACCACCGCCTTCATCCCCCAAGGGTCCCAACTTCCTCACACAGCACTCCAGTCCGGAAAGCTTGGTGGTCCAAACCACTTAAAACTTAAATCCTGGCACATTTCCTACCGCAACACTGGCTTGGGCAGTCAAGAGCCTGGACACCTTAGGGGGATGATTTTTTTCTTCCACTACCCTGGCATTGCGGTCCGTGACCACATGCTATTCCTATGCTTTCTGGGATATGACTGCGCAGGTGCTGCCAACAGTCCTGGAGGGGACCCAGGCCGTACTCGCCCAAGATTTTGCTGACAGGAGGCACGCAGCTACGTTATAAATAAGATGTGGACTGGACACCATGACTGACTAAGCAGAGCAGTTTAATAGACAGGCATTGATGCGCCATGCCTAGTTTCAGACAATCGGCTTTTAGGGGATGTCCAAGAATCGCTTATAGACATGTCCTTTGATGGCTTCCGTCTCTTTGGAGACCAGGCAGATTCAGCGCTGGAGTGCTTGTGGAACAGCTTGGATATGGTCAGGTCCTTGGGCCTTCTCATAGCCGCCAGCCCTAATATTCATTTTGATCCTTTTCTTACCACAAAAGAGGCTTCCAACCGTGCCTATACTCACCCAGCCACTACGCTGTGCAAGCTTCACAATCTCTCTCTCACGGCAGAGGTACCCACAGACCTCAGACGGGCAACCAAAGGTTGGGCCAGTCCACCACTTCACCAACACCAGCAGCCTCCAAAGCCATATAGACTGCCTTCTTACCATTATGGGCACTCAGTTGGGGGGGAAGGAGGTCCTCCATCACCTGCCCCACTGGCAGTCTAACAGGTGGGTTTTGCACATCGTTCGAAGGGGCTACTCTCCTCCTTTGGAGACTACCCCTCATTTTCCCTCCATGCCACTGCTTATGGCAGGCTGAGAGGAAAACCAATCCCTTCTCCGCAAGGTAGTGATCGTTCTTTTGGCCAAAGGAGCTATAGAGAGGGTGCAGATGCCTGAAGTGGGTCGTGGTTGTTAGTCCAGCTACTACCCGGTGCCCAAAAAGAATAAAGACTGCCATCCTACCCTAGACTTGAATACTCTTAGTTTCTTCCTCAAGGTAAAATTCAAAATTCCACACTCGCTCGGGTTCTGTCTGCCCTGGGCTCAGGAGACTGGATGGTAGCGTTAAACTTTGACGCATACTTTCACATCCCCATCCTGCCTGCCCACAGGAGTTACCAGCGGTTCAAGGTAGGTCATGAACATTTGAGTTCCGGTGCTCACTTTTGGCTGCACCACTGTCCCTAGGGTGTTTACCAAGGTGATAGTTGCAGCTGATCTGCAGAGATGGTGTCAGTCGTACCCTATCTAGACAACTGGCTGTTGAGGCAGGCTTGCCCAAGGCTTTCGTCTCCCACCTTCAGACTATGGCAGATCGCCTGCATTTGCTGGGGTTCACAATAAAAGTGCATAAGTCACACCGACTCCCTCTCAGACGCTCAGTTTCATCGGAGCTGTCCTAGACATGGCGCAGTTTCGGGCCGACCCTCCTGAATGGAGAGTCCAGGATATTCAGGCTATGATACCGGTGTTTCAGCCTCTATCCTGGATTTCCAGTGTTTCAGCCAACATCCTGGATTTTGATGAGCCCGATTGAGGCTAATAGGCCTCATGGTCTCCTGCATCCTCTGGTGACACATGCCTGCTGGCCAATGAAGGCTCTGCAGTGAGACCTGAAGTTCCAATGGGCGCAGCATCAGGGACATTTCTCAGACATGGTCCAGATCTAGGAAGGATCTGTAAAATATCTGCAATGGTGGTTAACAAACCGCAATTGAAATAGCGACAGACCCCACCTCCCCCTCAGCCAGATCTGACTGTCAATCCTGGAATGGGAGGGGTCATCGGGGAGAGGTGGAGATCAGAGGCCTCTAGATTCCACATCAGCCTTCTGGAACACGGGGCAATCAGGCTGGCATTAAAAGCCTTTCTACCCTCCTTCAACGGAAGGTTAGTGCAGGAGTTCACGGACAACACCACTGCCTTGTGGCACTGCAACAAACAGCAGTGTAGGGTCGTGGACCCTTATCAAGAGGCCCTGTGTCTCTGGACATTGCTGGAATGTCAGGACATTGAAAACTCAGCTGAAGATGCCCAAGGTCTTTCAGCAGAGGGGACAGCCTTGGTTAGATAAGTTCACCACAATCAAGAAAGTGTAAAGTCAGTAGTTCTGTTTGCTGGTTTTTCCAAGGCGGCTATCACTCTGAAACACATCGAGTGGAGCTCAGGTCGCTTGAACGCCTTTCCACCAATCCCACTCCTGCCCAGAGTTCAAGAAGATTAAAACTACCAGGCCAGCCCAAGTCATCCTTGTGACTCCGGACTGAGCTCAAAGTTTGGTATCCCGAGCTGTTGAGCATGGCCATCGGTCCTTCTATCAGGCTACCCCCTTCAGGAGGTTCTTCTGTTGCAGCAGTGGGGAAGGTTCTCCACCCAAATCAGACAACACTTCTTGAATGGCGATTGAGCGGCTACGGCGAACAGCTTTCAACCTTGCTCTGGCAGTCTGCAATGTTATTTTGGCAGCCAGGAGTCCCTTCAACAAGACTATATACACCTGCCGTTGGGGAAATTTTGTGGCATGGTGTACAGAAAGATAGATTCCCTTTTTACCCCTTTTCACAAGTCCTTCTCTACATTCTCTAGGGTTCTGCATGGGGCACTCTCAAAGGCCATCTTTCTGCTATTTCGGCTTTACTGTGCTTTCTTGAAAGCCATCCTTCTTTAAACCTTTTTGAAAGGTTTGCAACATTTGTTTCCACCTACCCCTTTCATTATGCCTCAGTGAGACCTAAATCTTGTCCTGACTTATATGTGCTCCTTTTGAGCCTTTGCACATTGTCCTCTCAGGCTCTTTAAAATCAAGAGAGCCTTTCCCGTGGCTATCACATCAGCCCGGAGGGTCAGCGAGCTTCAGACTTTATCATTGAAGCCACCATACTTAAACATGTACCAAGGCCAACTGGTGCTTCACACAAGAGCTTTCTTTCTACCGAAAGTAATCACTTCCTTTCATGTAGGCCAATTTATCACTCTGCCTACATTTTACATTCTGCCACATACCTTTCAAAAAGAAAAGAGTTCACCCCCTGGACCCAAGAAGAACCTTGTCGTTCAACCTTAACCACACGAGTGTTCCAGGTGGACAACCAACTCTTCATGGGATATTCCAGAGTGAAGAAATGACCAGCCGTGCAGGAGCAGATCTGTAGATGGATTGTGCTCAGTATAGAGATCTGCTACACATTGGCCAGAAGCAACCCAGGGGACTTGTGTGCTCATTCCACCAGAACTAAAGCAGATACCACTGCGGTAGCATGCAGAGTTCCAGTCCTTGGTTTCTGCCAGGGAACATGGGCTTGCTTGCACACTTTCACACAACACTACTGCCTGGACATTCATGTCCATCGGGACAGGCATTTTGTCCATTCGGTCCTGCAGGACTTCCTCATATGAAATTGGGCCGTAGACCCATGACCAGAAAGTTATTGGTTCAAAAAGTGAGGAATCTGCGACTATAAGTCTATCAGATGAACAAGTTACTTCCCTTCGGCCTATCTAGCTACAGATTCTTTACCGACCCAACCATCCTCCCTGCTATGACAACAGATTACTAGTGACAGGGCTGTTCCCCTTTCAGGGCCCTAGTTTTCCACACCTGTGGTCCATGTTCTTCATGGCCGAGCTCCAGGACCGGAAAATTGCGAAAAGAATCTGACATCCGCACGCTGGGGTGGAGCCTTTATGGGCATCACGCACACAGACTACGTCACACAGCCAAAAGACGCCACCTACCTGTGCGCAGGGTGCTGCTCAAGAAACTTTTCCAGATCTTGTCCAACAATTGGAGATAATTCAAAAGGTAAGGAATCTGCGGCTAGATACAGTCTGCACCAGGTAAGGTGTTACCGAAGGTTACTTCATTACATACTTTACTTTCCTTCAATTCCTAAGCAGATGTTGCTCAAGGCTACAGCATGGATTCTTTGTAATGCCAAGGACACTGCAGCACCTCATTTTAAAATATCAAATCAAAAACTCTAGCAAGCAGTTGAGGAAACTACCACATGGGAAAAAGGCTATTGCGACATATGTTCCAAAATAAAGATCACCACCTCTTGCGTAGAGAAACACTTATGTAGTGATCCAAAACAAATACAGGCAACTTCAGACCTGCTTTCATGAACTTTTGGGATTTTACTTTTGTAAAAACGAATACGCAGTAACCAACTGCTCTTTCCAGTAAGGCTGCTTGGGGGCACAGTGACACTGCTGATGCAGTGGGAATTGAGAAAAATTAAATCAAAATCTACAAGCTTCACTTGAAGTCAGGCATATTGTGTAATAGAGAAAACACTCTTTATGTATATAAATATTTCCTAGACATTTTCTTTCTGAAGACATGGAAAATGCGCAAGCAAACAATTAATAAGCTCATGGAGTCCAGTTAACTGGCAAAGGTGCCAACAGAACACTGAAACCCCCCCCCCCCCCCCCCCATTTGTCTGCAGTGGGGCCAAAAGTGGGGTCCATAGATTCAGGCAAGTTTGAGGGGCCACTGGCAAGGTATTTTTAAGTGAAGGTATCATTGAAGGATGGATAGCCATGACACCAGTGGGGTCTAGTATGAAAAGTTATAGATGGGTGCAGGACAAACCGCACCCTCAGCAGCTTCAACATATTAAAGCGCAGTAATAAATATAGGAATATTAGTGGACACACCAACACCCCATTTGAAAAGTTGCAACTATGAAAATTCTCACTCCAAATGAAAAAAAACAGCTTAAAGAAAGGGAATAATGAAAATCCAGGAAAATTTTCATATCATGAACAGGTCAGAAGCATAAGAAAACCGTTGTGAACGGTAAAGAGCCAGCTGAATCTCCTCATAAGGATATATTGAAATGTATGCAGCTATATCTGCAGTTAAGAGGCCACTTTAGGGAATAGTAATTTGGTAGCAATATTCTGAGAGCTGTGCTACTAACAGTTGCTGCTTGTACAAGACAACAGGACTTATATATAATGACATCATAAATTACTACAATTACACAGCAGTCAACTATTTCAGTTGGCATAGTTTGAGGCATAGAAAGGACAAGCCTTAGACTTTAGAATTGGAAAGGAGGCGGGGGAGACTCATTTCTTAATGTTAAGTTTTAATTCAGAGGACATGAAGGAAGGAACTAGCGCAGGGAAACCCATTAATGATTAAAGCCTTTCATGACAATCTTACTAGGCATAAAGCCCACTACGAGCTGCTTTGAGTGATGAATCTCAGGTAGAACAAAAAGTGACGTTCAATTCAAAGCATTACACCACAAATAACTACTAGAAACTGGAAGTGGGAATCAAAATGCAGGTTTCCTGAAGCTACAAAGTTTTAGTAAGAAGTTAACGTAGAAGAAATAACCTAACGTCATAAAGGGATGTACGAACTTGTATGTAGATCCTCATCTGTTAAAAGGAGAAAGAGTCCTGTGTAATAAGCAGCACCTGCCACCAGAAACACAGAGCCCAAAGCTATGAAGTTAGTTTGTAATCAAAAGTCAAGAAAATTAAGAGCACATGTTCCGACCTAAGCTATATGCATTCTTTCTACAATAGATCCAGTCTAGGAGCTATTGTGACAATACTGTAAGGTAATTTCCAATTTTGGAAATAAACACAGATAAAGGTGTGTACCTCTTCCTATACGAAACCGCAAGAATGAAAATTAATCCGTCGTGTCAAAAGAGCACAGCCTACGGTACCAGTTGCACTGGTTAGGAAAAAGGCAAATACAACCGCCATTTTTTAGACCAGATTCCCATAAGGAATATGCTACTTACCAGTATGCATCTGTTCTTGGCATGTAGAGCTGCAGATCTACACACTGTGCATAGATCGCGATCTGGTGTTGGGCCCGGATGTTGCAGTTATTTTTCTCTTGGAAAGTCTCTGGCAGTCACGAGGTATGTGTCTCCTCCTTTGGATCATATTGCGCATGGGCTTCGGCTCCATCCTCAGATTGTTTTTCGCCAGCAGGGAAATGGAGTTTTGTAAGAAACAGGAAAGATGCCCATGTGTGCTGTATCTAAAGAAGATAAACTGGAACAGATAAATGTAGCTGGGGAGGCGGGTGGGCGTGTGTAGATCTGCAGCTCTACATGCCAAGAACAGATGCATACTGGTAAGTAGCATATTCCGTTCGAGGCATATGAGCTGCAGATTACACAATGTGCATAGATTGTGTAGCAGTAACCCGTCCTAGCGGCGACCATCAGTATCTGTTGCAGTTGTTTGAAACAGTGTTTTGAGGACAGCCTGGCCCACACTAGCTTGTTGCTTAGTTTGCACATTTACACAATAGTGTTAAGTGAAAGTGTGCGGTGTAGACCATGTAGCTGCTTTGCAGATATCTAAAAGAATGTTCCCTAAAAATGCCATGGAAGCCCCCATCTTACGTGTGGAGTGGGCTTTAGGGGGAACAGATAGTGTTCGTTTTGCTTGGTGGTAGCAAATCTGTATGCATTTAACAATCCACCTATCTATCCCAGATTTGTAGATAGGTTGCCTTTGTGTGGTGGTGAGAAAGACACGAATAGTTGTTTGGTCTTACGAAAAGGTTGTGTTCTCGGATGTAGTAGAGTAAAGCTCTTTTGACATCTAGGGTGTGTAGAGCTCGTTCTGCAATGGTTTGTGGCTGCGAAAAGAATACGGGCAGTTCCACAGATTGATTGAGGTGAAAGGGAGAAATAACTTTAGGAAGGAATTTTGGATTAGTGCGGAGAACAACCTTATTATGATGCATTTGCAGAAAGGGTTCTTGAATGGTGAGTGCTTGTATCTCACCGACACTTCAGAGCGAAGTAATGGCTTCAAGGAAAGCAGTTTTCCATGTTAAAAATTGAAGCTCACATTCATGTAGCGGTTCAAATGGAGGCCCCATTAGTCTTGTGAGAATGATGTTTAGGTTCCACACAGGTGAGGGTGGCACTCTGGGGGGAATTATTCTCTCAAGGCCTTCCATGAAAGCTTTTATGGCAGGTACTTTGACGAGTGATAGATGCGGTCTTAGATACGCTGCTATGGCAGCAAGGTGTAGTCTAACAGACGTGTAGGTTAGGTTGTATCTTTTTCGGTGTAAGTAGCCTATGATGTGTTGGATAGACACATCTAAGGGGTTGACATTGTTGGGACAATAGATCACGAAACGTTTCCACTTGGCTGCGTAGCAAGCTCTAGTGGTAGGTCGTCTAGCTTCTTTAATGAAGTTCATACAGTCAGGTGGAAGATTAAGGTAACCAAATTGTAGGATTTCAGGAGCCAGATCGCAAGGTTGAGCTGAGCTGGGTCCGGGTGTCTGATCTCTCCATGGTTCTGGGTTAAGAGGTGTGGAGAGAGGTGTAACTTTTGGTGCGGAACTAGAGTGTTCCAGCAATGTGGTGTACCACGGTTGTCTGGCCCAAGTCGGAGCAACCAGGATGAGAGTTAGGGAATGTTGCTGTAGTTTGCGCACCATTAAAGGAATGAGTGGGAGAGGCAGAAAAGCGTACGTAAATCTGCCTGACCAGTTCATCCATATCGCATTGCCTTTGGACAATGGGTGTGGATATCTGGCAGCGAAGTTTGGGCATTTGGCGTTTGTGGGTGGCGAAGAGGTGTATCTGTGGTTGCCCCCACATTTGAAAGAATGGTTGAAGAACTTGTGGATGAAGTTCCCACTCGTGGATCTGTTGTGTTTGACGGCTCAACAGATCTGCAATGGTGTTTTGGACTCCTGGGACATGTGGGGCTAGGAGAAAAGTGTTTTGAGGTATGGCCCACCTCCAGATGCTCTGTGCTAGCTGAGAGCTGCAGAGTGTGCCCCGCCCTGTTTTCGGATGTAGTACATGGCTGTCATGTTGTCTGCGGACTAAGACAGCATTGCCTGAGATGTGTTTGAAAGGCTTTTAGGACTAGAAATATGGCCAGTAACTCCAGATGGTTGATGTGGAGTAACTTTTGTTGAGGTGTCCACCTGCCCTGCATGGTGTGATGTGGTAGATGAGCTCCCCAGCCACAGAGCGATGTGTCCGCTGTTAGAACTATTTGAGGAACAGTCGCCCTTTGAAAAGGTTTTTGTTGGTCCACCACTGCAGAGAGCGATGGGCACGACCGTCTACCAACACCAGATCTGTTAACTGACCTTGAGCATGGTTCCATTGGCGTGCTAGGCACTCTTGGAGAGGACGCATCGGGAGTCTTGCATGAGGTACTATGAATATGCAAGAGGCCATCATCCCTACAAGTTGCATTAACACTCGGGCTGGAAGAGAGTGTTGTGGTTCACATTTGGCGCGAAGAGCTTGTATGCTTCCTATTCTGGCAGGGCTGGGGTAGGCTAACGCTGTTGAGGTGTCTATGGTGGCAACAAGGTATTGTTGTACATGGGAGGGATGCAGATGGGACTTGGCGTAGTTTACTGTGAAGCCCAGGTCGTGAAGTAGCTGGATAGTGGCGCGAGTGTGTTGTACACACTGGTTGTATGAGTTGGCTTTTATGAGCCAGTCGTCTAGATATGGGAAGACATGGATGTCTTTTCTTCTTAGGTGTGCTGCCACTACTGCTAGTCACTTGGTAAACACTCGTGGCGCTGTGGTGACACCGAAGGGGAGTACTTTGAATTGGTAGTGGTGACCGTCCACTACGAATCTGAAAAACTTCCTGTGAGCGGCGTGAACGGGAATGTGGAAATGGGCGTCTGAGGTCTATGGTGGTCAGGAAGTCGTTGGGAGAGCAGAGGAAGCACCTGCTGGAGTGTGACCATATGAAACTGGTCTGAGTATGTATTGGTTTAGGGGTCTGAGGTCCAGAATGGGCCTTAGAGCGTCTTTCTTTGGTATGAGAAAATATAGGGAGTAAACTCCCTTGTTTTGTTGGTGGGTAAGAACTAGTTCTATTGCATTTTTTGTAGGAGGGAGATTACCACCTGCTTTAGAAGTTACAAATGTTCCTGTGACATTGTGCGCTGTCTGGATGGAATGGTTGGGGGGGGGGGGAGGGGGGTAGATGTTAGCTCTAGACAGTAGCCTGATTGAATTATTTGTTGCACCCATCTGTCGGAGGTGATGGCAGCCCAGGAAGGAAATTGTGGCGTCTGCCCCCTACTGGAGTGGAATAGTCTGGGGGAAGTGGAGGGAAGTCACTGGGTGGGGGTGGAGGCAGAGCGGGAGGTGTTAGTTTTGCCTCTGCCTTTGTTGTCGTTACCCCTGTAACTGCCTCTTTGGTAACCCCTAGTGAAGGTGGATTGGGTAGGGGTTTTGTAGGAAGTGGAGGCGCTGTCAGAGGAGTAGCCTCTGTTGTTGCTTCTAAAGGAGGAACGGCGAAAGGAGCACCTGGGAGCTTGCGACTGCAAGGCTCCCATAGATTTTGCTGTGTCTGTCCTTTTTCATTTTTTCGAGGGCTATATCGACATTAGGGCCAAACAGAGGTTTCTCATCAAAGGGGTGGTTGAGGATGGAACTTTGAACCTCAGGTTTCAACCCTGAAATGTGTAGCCAGGCATGCCTACGCAGAAGAATGCTGGTATTTAATGCCCTGGAGGCGGTGTCAGCTGCATCGAGGGCACAACAGATGGAAGTGTTCATGATGGTTTTACCCTCTTGAATCAATTAGTTGGCCCTATGTTTATACTTGTCAGGGAGGTGTTGCAATATTGACCCTAGCTCATCATAATGTGCCCTGTCATATCTGGCTAGGAGCGCTGGGGTGTTAGCGATACGCCAGATGTTGGCCGCTTGGGACGCCGCACGTTTGCCAGAGGCGTCTAGGAGTTTAGACTTATCTGGCGGGGGAGCCTCACCTGATGCCTGGGAGTTGGCACGTTTCCTCGCATTGGAGACTACCAGAGTCTAGTGGTGCGGGCCTTAAATGTAGGGTGGATCTGTTGGGGCGGCCTTATATTTTTTCTCAATGTGTGGGTTAATGACCCTGGCCCTAACTGGGTCTTTAAAGACCTCTGGTGCGTGCTTAATAACCCCCTTAAGCATTGGCAGAATTGAGGTGGTCCTCTGTGCAGTGTCAAATGTATCTAAGAGGAAGTCCTCCTTTACGGGGACTGTGTGGAGATCAACCCTGTGGTAATGAGCAGTCCTATGGAGTAGCTGGTTAAAGCCCATGTCCTCGGGTGGAGGGGGGGTCTAGAGGGGTAAAGATCGTCCTGCGGCACGTCTGGAATTTTGTAGTTGTCCCATGGGTCTAGGGAGCCCGTAGGAGTATGGTCCCCTATTGGATGGTCATCCACTCCGTCCCCTGTGTCGTAGGGGATGTCATCATCCTCATCTGGAGATTGTGTGGGAGAATGATGGGGCGGGGGAGGCGGTGAATGAGGAGGAGGAGGTGAAGGAATCCTTAAAGGGGAGGTAACGAAGTCTCTCCTTTTTGGTGGTGGAGCTGGTGCAGGCTTGTCCAGTGATCTTTTTCTGGCGCTAAGCGTCAAATGCCCAGTCTTTGGATCCTTTGCGAGGGTTTTTAGGTAAGGATCAGGACAAAACAGTTCCTCTGTAGGGGGCAGATACTTTGGTGACGATGGTGTCAGAGCCGTGGGTTTTTTAGGCGTCGATTCGGCACTGGTTCTTGGTTTGGAAGTGTCTTTTGACTTACTCTGTTCCGAGGTGGGTTTCGGCTTCGAGGTGTGGGAGTCTAGGCTTTTCGCTCGGCTCTGAGGAGGTTATCAGTGCCGAGGAGCCGGTGCCAGTCTATAGTGCAGAGGGCTTCGGTGTCAAGCTCGGCACAGAAGAGGAAAGGAGCGTTTTCTTTTTCGGTGCCAGTGTTGATGAGATTTGTTCGGCACCGAGGGTAGGCTGGCTCGAGCCCGAGCTGCCTGAACGCTTGATGGGATTCTTAACCAGGCCCGAAAGCGAGGTATGGGAAGCAGTCTTTTGGTGCATACTTAGGCCCGAAGGTGTGACCGAAGCCTTTTTCAATGGCGTGGAGGGGGGTTTAGGGCCGGGGTCGATGTCTGTACTCACGCCCCTCTGTGCCGGAGTGATGTCCTAGACGTCGGAGTCAGCTTCGGAGGCGCTGACAAGGCCCTCTTCGGTGTGCTGTTGTTCTGGAACATTAACGCCTTCTTCGAAGATGTCGTCGGGGATCTAAATCAACGAGTGAGCCTTTGTTCTCCTTGCTCATCGGTCTCGGATCGTCTTCTTCGATCGGAAGGAGGCGCAAGCTGGACAGTCCCTTGCCGCATGTTCTGGAGAGGCAAAGGTTGCACACCTCATGGAGATCGGTGTGGGGAAACCTCGACCCACATCGAGGACACTTTTTAAATGGTGTCCTTTCCATCAGCCAGGACCGGAGCCCAGGTAGGCCCGAAGGCCTTCGTCAACGACCGGAATTGAAGACTTCGATTGTTGAGTCGCGTCGTGTGGAAAACGTAATCTAGACCATACCGAAGGGAGAAGGATTGCGCGCCGTACAGGAAAACTGGAACGGTTCCGAACTGGAGTGTGAACACATCCGAGCCCGATGGCGGAAAAAAACAATCTGAGGATGGAGCCGAAGCCCATGCACAATATGATGCAAAGGAGGAATCGCATACCTCGTGACTTTCAAAGACTTTCCGGCAAACATCCAGGCTCAACACCAGACGGCGAAATATGCACAGTGTGCTATCTGCAGCTCATATGCCTCGAACATTAGTATTTTTTAGGGAAACCACTGTAGCTTAAGATATCCATTTTGAATCGTTAAAGGTTCAGAGACTCCCAAGTGAAGCTAACAAGTTTGCTCAGTGGGTTCACATGTAATTGCAAGCATAAACCCTAGAAATTCGAACTAGACTAGTCATTCTTCTGAAGCCAAGGGTACCATTAAATTGGCCGCATATAATACTTGTGACATTCATACAAAAAAGCAAAACTATAGTAATAGTGCTAATTAAAAAGATTATAGTTTTATGGATATATGCGCTAGTCCGTGCCAAAGTCTTCGATTAACTTCCTGAAGGCAAGAAGGAAGGGAGAATAGATCCTTTGTCCAAAGTAGCAGAGCTCATTACTAATGCAGGCAGCAGTTAAGAAATCAGCATTTTAAAGACGTGAAATGGGCAGGTGTGAATAGACACTTTCAAGATAACACCTACAGCACATGGTCTAAACTTACATTGTTAGCAGTTGGCCAGATCACTTCATAGAGTTAAATCCCGAACTGGCTCTTTAACCATCAAAAGTGTGTCAAGACAATTACATCAGGGAGATCTAAACCATCAACAAACACCTAACTGCAGCAGAAGCCATGTAAAGGTTGCTCAAGCAGAAATGACAACCCAGGTTATCACGGTAACAATAACTGGTCGACATTCGGATGCTATGGGGCAAACTTCACTACAAAGCACCAGCCAAGATAAATAGGGACTGGTAAGATCAGACACTTTAGAAAACCCGACTAGAAGATGACCGACAGTTATCGCAGCTGGAGAGCCGGACGCCTTAAAATCAACCAAAACTAAGCAAAAGGAAAAAAGGAAGGGGAAAGGAAAGGTAGAGCCGCTGAAGCCAGTGGAATGGAGAACCAGAGACAAGGACCACTGACCAATAGCCAATCGTCTCAGACCTAAGAGTTTACAACAAGCATCAACAATGTCAATAGGTACAACGTTAAAGGAATGTTGTATAATAATGTGAAGCTTTACAAGTAAATATGGGACTGTATTTGTGTATAAGCAAAGGACTGTAGATTAATACTGGTGTGGCTAAAAGATCAGGTGACAGTTGCACTGTCAAGAGATCGAATAATCCATGTAGGTTAATAACTGCAATCTTCACATTTGTGCAGCTGCTAGAGAAAAACACAAATCTAGTTAACTAATACACATCAATGGCATTACAATTGTGTGTGCCTCAAAGTTCAAGCTTAGGCAGCTGTATAAATAAAATGATCAGAAGGGGTAGCTTTTCTGTGGAAGCGCACAACTTCTGTCCAATCAAAACATGTAATCCTGGCTTCCAACACGTGGGCAGAACTAAAGCCCCTCTAGTGATGCTCACAATTATCTATTGACAGCTGAGCCGTCAAGCAGACCATAATGAGTAGACACTGTTGAGGAAAAGCATATACTCCTGAACAAGCCACAAGTTTCTTTCTACAATTCTGGGGAAAATAATTCCTTGACGGAGGGCTATGGAGCTTCATTATCTTAACTTACATACAAGAAACGGTAGAATGTAGGGTATGGTTTTGATGGAAACTTGGAACTTTGTGGAGGTTTTTCTTTTTAAACCGGGAAAAAAAGGGGGTGGGGTGTACAAATTCACCAGACTTCCACCAACAAATCTGAAGTTAACAGGAGCATCAGGAATAAGCAAGTGTGCTGCTGCCTTGAGCCGTTTCACACTTGGGTGGGTTACCTTGCCCGATATTAGCAGCAGGAAGTACTGGAAAACATCTCCACTGGCTGCCCAGGTCTTCGGGGGCAAGGCCCCACGAAATATTACCTTCTAAAGAGAAATGCTTGATTGGTACCTTTGAGTGAAGCCCTGTTTCAACATACACAGAACCAGTTTCAAAAAGGGAAACTTTGCACTAAAGAGCATTATTTGGGTGGAATGAATGTTGCCCCAATGTAATTTGCCTATTTAGCTAAGATACTGCAGAAAATATGTTTTTTTAAACATGCCACAAAGTGGCAGTGTACAAAATGTTAACCAGGAGGTGGGCAGTAACAGCCACAATAAAGTCAATGTACTTGTCATTAAAGCATCAGTCATATCGAGAGTGGGCAATATGATGTTCAGTAAAGGAGGATCCAATAAACAAGACGGTTTAAGGTTTGAACCAAGACTGTTTATTTTCATAAAATAAAAAACAAGTACTACAGTCAGACAGATTTACCAAAAACAGTCTAAAAATGAAAAATACATTCTGCAAGTTCTAATAATCTGTACCAATCTGAGATGTGATGGTTTAATTCCCTCTCTTGGCAGGAGGAAAGAACTCAACAGAAAATCCCTACTGCATACTTCAGTAATTATACCGATTAATGGTGTTGCCCTTATCCTGTGAACAATCAATCTTCCCATATCACATTTTAAAACATATTTACAACTATTTCTCCTGGATTTCAGATGGAGAATGACAAAACGTTTTGATACTTCAGATTTTGAGGAAACCGTTTAAACATTTCGAACTAACTGTAAAATATCGATATAACAGAAGGATTTTTAAATATATATGTATATCAATGGCAGTCCATTTCCGTTTACTGTGCCCTGATGGAATTCGTGTATATTTATCCAGGCTTCCTTGTAACAGACTGGAATTTCTGCAATATTCTTGACAAAAGGTAGCCTTGCTTTGCAACACAAAAGCATTAGATTTTGTAACCAGTTAGAAGGCATGTCAGTATTGGTTTGTAAGCACTGCCTATTTGGTACGTTTTCCTGACATTTCCCTCCACAAGAACATTTTCCTGCAGCTTCAGAGGTGAAATCCCGTGATGGAGTATTTGTAGCATTCTGCAACAGATTAATAAATCGTTTAGTGTTGGTTGAACCATCACATAAAATCAGTTACTATGGAACACCGATCAAAGTTTTATTTTCAGCGTTTGAATTTTGATTGGATTTAGAATGTTCAAGGCAGGCAAAAGACTTGCTCATGCAAGACTATACCTGCAGCTTTCATGTTGCAAAAGACAATACTATAATAATCTTCGGAAAAACAGTTGACAAATCGGCATCATTTGGAAACAGGCTGAGTGGAGGACTTAACGAACTGAGTACTTCAAATACCGTTCCACTGGATATATGCAACAATGGCAAAACTGCTTAATCTGTTCAGCTGTTTTAGCACCAAACTCGTCTCCTAGAATCTCTGATCACTGAATGGACTCCATCGAAAATGTCTTGCATCTGATGTGAAGCCATGTTGTGGAGATCATTTTCACAGCTTTGGTGGTCATCTTTAAGTAAAAAAAAAAAAAAAAAAAACTTAATTCTTTTGATAAACAATAGATTCCAAAAAGACTGCACTGTCTTGAAAAATTTTAAGGGCTCGGAAGACTCACACCCTTGAATGGCAAGTTAATGATTTACAAATGATCCGCAAAGAAACACTTTTGTGCAGTTGTTGCTCAAATTATATCCATGCATGCGATGGTGGAATAAATCGCAATATTTTACAAGAAAATGAGGACTGCCCGACCCAGGTCTAGAAAACAATCTGTACAAGCTAAATTCAGCAGACATCCAATATTTGGAACGCCAAATATGTTGTAAATCCCAAGAAACTGACATCTGGCTTGCTCAGTGCAGTCCAGCTAGTCATTAAGTTTTCATTTCAGGACGCCATGGTGCTCCTCTTTTCACCTCTCGTATGAGAACTGAAAAATACTTTTGACAGGTTTATTCACTATTTCATTAAATTCTGTTGGGGCAGGGGACAACATCAGTGGGAATAGAGTGCAGAAGGAGCTAAAATAAGTGACGCTGCACAGCAAACACTAAATGCCCAACTCTTTGTAAAAATTATTAGAGGAAAAGAGTTCAGCAATAGCAAATGGGACGTCTTTGTAGCAGCATTACTTGTGGAAATGAACCTAAACGCATTTTACGGGGACAGCACAAACAGTAGTGGGTATTCTGCTTCTTCTATAATTGAGTACTGTCCTGCATTCCAACTGGCAAAGAGGAAGTGTGTTGATCTCAGAATGGTACAGAGAATTATGCAGTTTTTTTTTCCAGAGAAATAAACAAATTATCCAAGTGTGGTAAACAAATCAAGAGAATTTTACACAAACCTCTTACAGACTAGAGCCATTGAATCAAGACCCTTCATACGTTACAGACCCTCATTGACAACGCAGGAAAACAGTCAATGCAGTTGGTGTCCTAAAATAGTCACAATACTATTAAAATGCATTAAAGGAAAATGTGATGCTCTAATCAGTCACCACATGGTGCCCAGGAATTCTGGTTAAGTAACTTAATATGCACGATCAATCGCCTTACTCTATTAATGCAAGTTTAAAAAAAAAAAAAGTTAAGACCACCAGGACAACTAAGCATCTAATGGCCTAATACATAAAGAAATGAATAACAAAAACATCAATTTTAACATGCAGTAAGGGAGACAATAAAACTTAAGTAAAGACTTGTTCAGCCACCAGTCGAAAAATCAAAGCATTTCTAGACTGGAACAGCTACCAGGCTCCTCGGTCAGATTTGGTGTAGCACTGCTCTAATGTCTTGATTGAATGTCTTCAGCTGTACCAGGCATTGACCATTAAGGGACTACGAATTAATGGTGTAAGCGTTTTGTTCTGGTGGCGTTTCCTGGAACTTTAATTTCAAATACTTTTACAAATGTGTTTGCTTCATTTTCAATGTTGCATGCACGTCATTGCAGTGCAATTGAAGAGAGTCGTTAGTGAGATCATCTGGGATCACTAAAATAAGTGACATCACACTGGAAGCAAGCTACCAAAATGATCACACTAACTCACTTGCATGAAAAATTTGCATTTTCATAGATTTACTTATTTTGACTAGCTAGCAAACTTAAGATTATTCACTCTCCAGAATCTCAACTAACTTTGTTCTTGCTGGGCTTTTTTGCACTCTATCAGACCAGTGAATTTACCTACAGGATGAAATATGGTTTTATATGTGACTGATGGAGCACCCACCTCTCCAGACCAATAATTTGAGAACAAATGAATAGGTCATTATAAATACAACCACAACAGTCAAAGAGCAGCAAACAAAATACCAGTATCCACACAACCTAACTACACATAGACTTTCACAGTTTCCACATATAATCAATTGCCTTCAAAATGGTCTGCAGTGGGACTGCTTCATTCCTTACGCAAAGCACAACCTCGTCAAATTACCATGTAAAAGAACAGCACTTCAGATTTTCCTGAGTGCATTTAATCACGTTCTGTTTCTGGAACAAAGTCTAACAGCGCATGTGGAAAGTACTGCTCAACAAGTGAAGAGACTTATACCCCGCCCATAAAATCTAGCGATTATGCACCTTGAGGCACTGGTTATAAACGAAGAGTAGGGCTATCAAACTTTAACTGACATACTATCAGGACTGACTGAAGCTTTCATTACGCTTTATAAAAAGTTTAACTTTCACACTGACTTATGGTACACAAAATTTAAGCAATTCCCCCAATTACGCAGTCTTTAGAGCACACTAGTCTATGGCTTACAAAGTTTGGGTAGACCTTAAGGGAGGAAAAATCACCTCACATGGAGTTAAACTATGGGTGAAAATGTTATTACTGGTTCCATCCAGCCAAAGGATACTATTAAGGTAACATGGATTAGAGGCAAAGGGAGATAAATAACTGAGCAAGCCCCTCCACATCATGTAAACCCCGCACACAATTCACACTAAGCAAATCCTAAAGCAAGCATGCTCTGCAAATCTTTACAAGAGGTTCACTACTCAATCCCCTTGAAAAAAAAGCAATCATGGATCCACATAATCTCAAGTAGCACAGAGCAAACTGTTAAGAATCCATTCAAAATGTAAAATACGGGCAGGTCAATCTGCCTTGACAGAAAGCAGAGCACACATCTCACCGTAGCATTTTCAACTCCTGGGCAGCCTTCAAGATTATCTCATGCTGCCTCTGGCTTAGGACCATTGACCCCGCCATGGCTGGTGGTTGCTCAGGGTCCAGGTTCATTTCTGCTTCAGGTAATGCTGAAGAGTGCACAGCAGGACCTGGGGGAGGCAGAGGTGGTAACGGAAGAAGAGGATCCAGGCGGCCCTCAAATCGATCTCTGGTTTCTGGCGGATACCATCTCTCCCCCAACCGGTCTTTGTCCCAGGGCCTTTCTGGTGGATAATCTTGACTTTTTTCCTCATGCCATGGTCTATCTGGGAACTCTCGAATCCTTAAGTCTCTTTCATGACGGTCTCTTTCATACACAAAGTCTCTGTCTCTCTCCTCTCGCCACCGATCCTCCCGAAATCTGTCCAAAGGTGGGAGAGGAGGGAGAGGGGACAAAGCTCTAATTGGCGAGCGTGAACGGAGGGGTGAAAGAGAGCGTAGGGGTGGAAGAGGTGGCAGGGGTGGAAGAGGTGAAAGAGGTCGCAGAGGAGACAGGGGCCTGCGAGAGAGGGGTGCCACTGAAGGATAGTTTCTATCATGATGGAAGCCTCTATCTCGAGACCCAGAGAAGTCTCGATTAGGGTTCTGACTGAACCTTTCATATGGTCTTTCATATCTGTCCAAGTCTCTACCCAAATCTCTCTCTCTCTCTCTATCATCCCACCATGTATCACGGTCAAGTTCATGAGGTGCAGAGGGACCAGTGGGACGAAGTGGCACTCTCTCTTCCCTGCTGTAGGGATCACGAGGCCCTTGCTGGAAATTTGGATCTTGCTCTCTCCAATGCGGCTCTTTCTTCCAGTCTTGCATTCCTTCTTGTCCCAATGGAAAATCTCCTCTTCCTCGAACATCAAAAGGGACATCAGCTGGTACTCTTTCTTCTCCAAGCCATGGTGCTCTGGGAATACGACTCGACTCCTCTCCATGCCTTTCATCCATTTCATTTGGTCTAGCCAATGGAAGTCTCTCTCTGGTCATTTCTGGTCTCTTGTCATGAGCACCGTGTCTTAAAGGACTCACATCATGACTCCCCGATTTCAAGGGGCTCCTTTCACGATTTCCTGTTCTCACTGGGCTCCGCCCACGATTACCCATCCTTAAGGGACTCCTACCACGAATCCCCGGTCTCAAGGGACTCCGGTCTCGAATTTCAGCTCTGATGAGGCCCCTGCCATGACTATTTTCAGGTTTTCTGTCCCGACTATCTGATCTTGCCGGATCTATGCTCCCTCCTGTCACCAGGCCTCGGTCCATGTTGCCACCCATCAGCGGCGGCCTCTCCATGTTGCCACCCATCAGTGGGGGCCTCTCCATGTTGCCACCCATCAGTGGGGGCCTCTCCATGCTGCCCCCCATCAGTGGGGGCCTCTCCATGCTGCCCCCCATCAGTGGGGGCCTCTCCATGTTGCTGCCCATCAGAGGAGTTGGTCCCTTGTTGCAACCACCAGTGAATTGTCCTTTGTTCATTTGACTACCAGGCATTAGCCCCATGTTCATTCCTGCAGCAGTTGGGACCTTGTTCAAATTGCCAGCAGCTGATGTTGCCTTGTTCAGACTGCTATCCATCATTGGGCGTTTGTTTACATTGCTGCTTGCTGTAGATGAGCCTTTATTTGAGTGGCTGTCTGTAGTGCCTGAGCCCCTGTTCAAGTCCCTCTCTGTAGCACCTGGTGCCTTATCCAAACTAGTGACCGTTGACAATGGCTTGTCCTTGCTACTGGCCAATGGGGCAAAATCTTTACCCATACTAATTCCAGATACTGTGCAACTGTCTGAGCTGCTGGCTCTTTTAGTCTGGCCTTTGGTGGAACTGCTTCCTCCTGTCGATGGACCCGTGTTACCAGTGCTGCCTGCTACAGGGCTCTTGCTTGAACTGCCGCATTCTGCAGGGCTTTTGTCAGATATATTAGTTGAAAGGCTTTTATCAAAAACACCCCCAGCTGGAGAGCCCTTATCGGAATTACCACCGGCTGTAGGGTCCTTGGTTAAATTACCACCTTGTGATGCAGAGTTCTTGTTCAGAGTACTGACGGCATCCTCGGACTCACTGTTCAGACCACCACTTGTTGCTGGGACCTTTTTGGGACCACTGATTCCTGCTGCTGTTGGAGCTGCTGCTGTTTGGCTCTTGCTGGGACCGCTGCTGCCTGCTTCCGTTGTTGGGCCCTTGCTTGGACCACTATTGCCTGGTGATGGTGTTGCTCGACCCTTGCTCAGACTGCTACCTGTCGATTCAGTTGTTTCTGAGATCTTACTCGGACCGCTGGTGCCTGCTGCTGTTGGCCCTTTGCTCTGAATGCTACTGCCTGCTGTTGTCGGACCCTTGTTGGGACCGCTGCTCCCTGCTGCTGTTGGGCCCTTGGTCGGACCGCTGCCATCTGCTGTTGCTGGGCTCTTGCTTGTACCGCCGATTGTTGCTGGGCTTTTGGTTAGGCCAGCAGTTGCTGTTGGGCCCTTGCCTGAACCCCCAGCTGTTGATTTTGGTCCCAAGCTCAGAGCACCACCCACCACTGGGACCTGACTCTTATCGTTACCAGATTTTGCTGAGCTCTGGTCTGGTTTTTTTTCAGTCTGTCCTTTATCTGAAGTGCTGTCTACTTGGCTCTTCTCCAACCCCCCACTTGCTTTCTCTGGAAGCTTTTCTGAACTTTTCTCTAGTCTCTGAGTAGTACTGTTTGAATTGCTGCCTGGTCTTGCAGAATCCTTGTCAGAATTGGTGTCTTTTTTGGTGGAGCCCTTATCTACGCTACCTGTTCTAACAGGACCCTTTTCGAAGTTGCTTTCTGTTTTTTTGGAACCCTTATCAGAAACACTATCTGGCTTATCAGGGCCCTTTTGAAAAGTGTTACTTTGTCCCTTATCATGACTGCCTTGTCTTGTGGGGCCTTTGTCAAATGTATTGCCAGGTCTACCAGGAGCCTGATCAAATAGGCTTCTAGGTTTGTCTGGGGCCTTATCAAAAATACTTCCAGGGCGGTCAGGGGCAGGAGGCTTGTCAAATATGCTTCCAGGACGGCTAGGGCCAGGGGGCTTGTCGAATATACTACCAGGTCTGTCAGGGGCAGGAGGCTTGTCAAATATGCTGCCAGGCCGGTCCGGGGCAGGAGGCTTGTCAAATATGCTGCCGGGGCGGTCCGGGGCAGGAGGCTTGTCAAATATGCTACCGGGGCGGTCAGGGCCAGGAGGCTTGTCAAATATGCTGCCAGGGCGGTCAGGGCCAGGAGGCTTGTCAAATATGCTGCCAGGGCGGTCAGGGCCAGGAGGCTTGTCAAATATGCTGCCAGGGCGGTCAGGGCCAGGAGGCTTGTCAAATATGCTGCCAGGGCCAGGAGGCTTGTCAAACATGTTGCCAGGACCAGGAGGCTTGTCAAACACGCTGCCAGGGCCAGGAGGCTTGTCAAACACGCTGCCAGGGCGGTCAGGACCAGGAGGCTTATCAAACACGCTGCCAGGGCGGTCAGGACCAGGAGGCTTCTCAAACATACTACCTGGGCGGTCAGGACCAGGCCTGTCAAGGTGGCCACCTGGCCTACCCAGAGGATTGTCAAAAAGACTGCCTGGCCGGCCTTGGGGCTTGTCAAAGAGGCTGCCCGGTCGGTTTTGGGGTTTTTCAAAGAGGCTGCCAGGCCGGTCCATGGGCCTGTCCAGCAAGCTGCCAGGCCTGTCCATGGGCCGGTCCAGCAAGCTGCCAGGCCTGTCCATTGGCCGGTCCAGCAAGCTGCCAGGCCTGTCCATGGGCCGGTCCAGCAAGCTGCCAGGCCTGTCCATGGGCCGGTCCAGCAAGCTGCCAGGCCTGTCCATGGGCCGGTCCAGCAAGCTGCCAGGCCTGTCCATGGGCCGGTCCAGCAAGCTGCCAGGCCTGTCCATGGGCCGGTCCAGCAAGCTGCCAGGCCTGTCCATGGGCCGGTCCAGCAAGCTGCCAGGCCTGTCCATGGGCCTGTCCATGGGCCGGTCCAGCAAGCTGCCAGGCCTGTCCATGGGCCGGTCCAGCAAGCTGCCAGGCCTGTCCATGGGCCGGTCCAGCAAGCTGCCAGGCCTGTCCATCAAGCTGCCAGGCCTGTCCATCAAGCTGCCAGGCCTGTCCATGGGCCTGTCCATCAAGCTGCCAGGCCTGTCCATGGGCCTGTCCATCAAGCTGCCAGGCCTGTCCATCAAGCTGCCAGGCCTGTCCATGGGCCTGTCCATCAAGCTGCCAGGCCTGTCCAGCAAGCTGCCAGGCCTGTCCATGGGCCTGTCCAGCAAGCTGCCAGGCCTGTCCATGGGCCTGTCCAGCAAGCTGCCAGGCCTGTCCATGGGCTTGTCAAAGAGGCTACCTGGCCGTGTTGGACCTTTGTCAAAAAGGCTCCCTGGTCGCATAGGACCCTTGTCAAAATCTGTGCCTGGTCTGTCTGGGCCCTTGTCAAAAAGGCTACCTGGTCTTGAGGCAGAGTCCAAATTAACACCTGGTCTTCCAGATCCCCGTTCTATATTCATGAGTGGCCTCACTGCACCTCTATCCAAGCTGCCTGGCCCCCCCAAACTTCTATCCCAACTAGGTCCTTGTGCATCTCTATCAAAGCTTTCTGGTCTCATGGGGCCTCGCTCAAAATTGCCTTCAGGCCGCATGGGGCCATGCTCAAAGCCCCCATCCGGGCCCAGGGGGCCACGCTCAAAGCCCCCATCTGGGCGCAGGGGGCCTCTATCTGAACTGCCATCAGGTCGCATTGGGCCCCGGTCAAAGGAATCATCAGGTCGGAAGGGGCCCTTATCAAAGCCATCAGGTCGCATTGGGCCCCTATCTAAATTACCAAGTCTCATGGGGCCCCTATCCAGATTACTGCCTGGAGTCACCAGGCCTTTGCCCCAATTGTTTCCAGGTCTATCTGGACCTTTGCCCCAATTGGAACCCATTCTTTCGGGATCATTCTCCAAGTTGCCGACTGGTCTTGGTGGGCCTCTATCCAAAACACTTCCTGACATGGCTGCACCTTTATCCCAATTTGTACTTTGCCGTAAAGGACCTTTTTCCCAACTACTGTCCGGGTCCTGATCAAAATCATCTTCTGCTTGATCTGGATCCTGTTCCCAATTATCTGGTGGATTATGGTCCTCAACCCAATCATCATCTGTTTGCATTGGGTCATTTTCCCAGGGGCCAACAGGCCGCCTGGGGCCTTGATCCCAAGGACCACCAAGGCGCCTTGGACCTTGATCCCAGGGGCCACTCTGACATCCACGGCCAGCTTGGCTTCCAGGACCCTGGTCCCAAGCCCCGTCCGGCCGCTTCGGTCCCTGGTCCCAAGCCCCGTCCGGCCGCTTCGGTCCCTGGTCCCAAGCCCCGTCCGGCCGCTTCGGTCCCTGGTCCCAAGCCCCGTCCGGCCGCTTCGGTCCCTGGTCCCAAGCCCCGTCCGGCCGCTTCGGTCCCTGGTCCCAAGCCCCGTCCGGCCGCTTCGGTCCCTGGTCCCAAGCCCCGTCCGGCCGCTTCGGTCCCTGGTCCCAAGCCCCGTCCGGCCGCTTCGGTCCCTGGTCCCAAGCCCCGTCCGGCCGCTTCGGTCCCTGGTCCCAAGCCCCGTCCGGCCGCTTCGGTCCCTGGTCCCAAGCCCCGTCCGGCCGCTTCGGTCCCTGGTCCCAAGCCCCGTCCGGCCGCTTCGGTCCCTGGTCCCAAGCCCCGTCCGGCCGCTTCGGTCCCTGGTCCCAAGCCCCGTCCGGCCGCTTCGGTCCCTGGTCCCAAGGCCCATCCGGCCGCTTCGGTCCCTGATCCCAAGGCCCATCCGGCCGCTTCGTTCCCTGATCCCAAGGCCCATCCGGCCGCTTCGTTCCCTGATCCCAAGGCCCATCCGGCCGCTTCGTTCCCTGATCCCAAGGCCCATCCGGCCGCTTCGTTCCCTGATCCCAAGGCCCATCCGGCCGCTTCGTTCCCTGATCCCAAGGCCCATCCGGCCGCTTCGTTCCCTGATCCCAAGGCCCATCCGGCCGCTTCGTTCCCTGATCCCAAGGCCCATCCGGCCGCTTCGTTCCCTGATCCCAAGGCCCATCCGGCCGCTTCGTTCCCTGATCCCAAGGCCCATCCGGCCGCTTCGTTCCCTGATCCCAAGGCCCATCCGGCCGCTTCGTTCCCTGATCCCAAGGCCCATCCGGCCGCTTCAGTCCCTGATCCCAAGGCCCATCCGGCCGCTTCAGTCCCTGATCCCAAGGCCCATCCGGCCGCTTCGGTCCCTGATCCCAAGGCCCATCCGGCCGCTTCGGTCCCTGATCCCAAGGCCCATCCGGCCGCTTCGGTCCCTGATCCCAAGGCCCATCCGGCCGCTTCGGTCCCTGATCCCAAGGCCCATCCGGCCGCTTCGGTCCCTGATCCCAAGGCCCATCCGGCCGCTTCGGTCCCTGATCCCAAGGCCCATCCGGCCGCTTCGGTCCCTGATCCCAAGGCCCATCCGGCCGCTTCGGTCCTTGGTTCCAAGAGCCATCAGGCCCTTTGGGTCCAGTATCCCAAGTGCCATCTGGGTGCTTTGAGCCTTTGTCCCAGTCACCTGTGGGTGGTGCCAAGCTCTTATCCCAGTTGCTAAATGGTCTAGCTGAACCCATGTCCCGACTGTCTGCCTGAAGCTTGGCATCACCAGGCCCAGAGATGTTTGCAGCTCCTAAAGGCCCCCCCATTCCTGCAGCTCCTACTGCAGAAAACCTAGGTGCATTAGATGTTGGAAATGGCTTTTGATTCGGCGCTGCAAAAGGTGGAAGAGATTTAGATAAATTGTCAGTGTTTTGGGGATTCTTGTTCCAACTTGAAATTCCAGGAATATCTACTTCCATTTTTGTTTCTGTCTGAGAACTCTTTCCATCATCCCTTGATTGGAAAAGGAGAGGTGGTTTTGATGCAGAGTCTGGCCCTAAAAAAGGGGGAACCGAACCAGATGTATGAACGTCCGAGTATTCATTAGATTGCTCTTGTGTTTCCATGGGCTCAGGTTGTTGCTCTTCTTTTGCTGCAGTCGTTTCAGGCCCTCTCCACCATAATCCTCCTGGGGTGAAACTAGATGAGCGCTGTGTGTTGCTCTGAGGATTGCCAAATCGTGATGTTGGCCACTGCTCTTGCATCGGGCCTCTCACACCAGGGCCTGGTAGGCCAGGAGGCGGTACGTCAAACCGTGGCCCTTCAAATCGTACTGGGGGCTGTACACCTCCACCAGGTGGTCCATCAAGTCTGCAAAAAAAAAAAAAAAACTCAGTGCCAAGATAGAGAACAATCCAATTAAGGTATATTAAGAACTAGACTTTTTACAAGACTCCCATTGATCATATGCACAAATTGTTTTTTTTTCTTTAAATCACAGCAGCACAAAATGCATAATCATTAGCAAAAGAATTCCATTCATTATCAACTTAATCTGCATGAATATGAGCCACTAAAGTAATGCTCTAGAAAAAGCAAACCATGATCAAAAGGGAGGAACAAAATCACAAAACGTTTTGTATAAAGGCAAGCTTAGCATGCACTCAAACTAAAATTTATTTGGAGAAAAGTAGTTAGACATTTTTTTTGTTTTTTTTAACTGACCAAACCTACTTTTATTTCATTTAATTAAGAGCGAAATGAAAGTTTCGTAACCACTGAATCTTCAAGAGGAAAAACCTACACTATAATTTATGGCAGCCTACGAGCACCACTGTTGCCTGCATGTAATAGTTGCTCTTTTATGCTCTATGCACTATCTTGGAAAAGGTTTAACAATACAGCAGGTAACTCTTAAGTCATCCTGGCAGTCATGAACACAATAGCAGGCATCGAAAAATCCACTCGCCATGTCGAGTGAAAGGTTATCAAGTCGAGCTATTTTTTTTAGCATTTACTGACCTTGCTGGCGAGTTAATTCAAACTGAAAGGAACAGGTGTTCTGTTCATTAAGTGAATGAGCAATAATGAGGCCTTTAAATTTGGGTTTTGTCTATAGACATTTCCTGTCTGATAAAGGACAAAGGTCAAATACAAGTTTCTCGTTTACTAATAGTTACTTCTCTGTTCCTAGAAAAAGTTTTTTTTTACTTCTCTTATTGTAGTTAGTGTTTTTTTGTCAAGTGAGTTATCTGACAATGATTGTGAAACAAAACGCACTAAAAGGTCAGTTTTTTCTCCAACACAATATTTAAACAGCATGTAAATTAATAGTTCAGTTACTTCAAAATATATCAGGATTTATGAAACAACTTTTTTTGTAATTCAGAAGTGTAAATTCAAAGATTTACATAGGAGCAAAACAAATCAACACATTACTTGATTTGCAAATGACATTTGCAGAAACTCGATTTCCAGACATTGTACACTGAATAGTTTTAAAACCACACGTCAGTGGGAAATTCAGCGGGCCTTAAAATGAAAACTCTGCTGATTGCAAATGACAGTGTGCTGCTACATCATGCTTTAGTTAAGTAGTTAATAAAAGTGACAGTTTTAAACATGAGTTCAGAAACGTTTCTGCCCCTGCATGGATGACAATGCTTTAATGAACTGAGGAAAGTCAGCGGTCATGTGCATCTTATATGTGGCTAGATTTGTATTATATATAGAGCAAACGTTTAGTCTATTAAACCGAACAAGAGATTTACGTACAGCAGACATGCTGAACTTGCGTATTTGAAGGTGCTCTCATGTGATAATGAAAATGGTGTCTCGGTGGATTAAAATACTTGACCAGGATCACAATTTGAAACCAGTTTATGCGTCGAGCATTATAATTAGGTTGAGTAGATCTGTTAAGTCACTAAACCTGCAGGTCTAGTAACATTTTTAGGATACGGAAGCCTGAATAAAACAATTCAGTGGCAAAATATCACTTGGTCCAAAATATACAATTGGCAACCTAATGCTTTCTGAAACAGCAATAGGATGTGGTAAAAAAAACAGAGAGTGACAAATCACCTAATCATCATTTCCGAAAAGTAGATTTTCAGAAGATCATTGCTTTTAGTGTTTAACAAGGATATATTGTAGGAAGCTGGGTTTGTTGTAGTAACCTGTGAGAAAGTGCCATCTTTCTTGCATGGTATGCCCACACTTTTTGCTAAATTGCTGAATGTACTTCGATTGAGTGTGTCCTGGACTCCTGCCAATCAGGTGCCAAGGGCCTATGTTCCTTCCCTAAAAACCACAAACTCAAATCGGCAAACCCTGGCCACATGTCAGCACCTAGTAAATGGTACCCTAGGTACCCAGGGACTTGTGACCAGGGAAGGCCTCTAATGGCTGCAGCACTCATTGTGCCACCCTTAGAGGCCCTGTACCCTAAAACACACACACACTGCCCTTGCAGGCAGTGTCTGGGTACAAGACTAAACAAATAGTCGACATGGCACACATCCCTGTGCCCCATTCCCACCATTTACACTGCCCTGGCATACATCAGCCACCCCTCTAGCTGGGTGCCCTATGCCAGTGGTGTGGCCACAGGAGCATGAGCCATGTGCCCCTACAGTACCCAGGTCCATTCCTGGTCATTGCAAGTTCAGTGCTGCCATTTAAGAGTCCATGGTGCTGAGAACTCGTCAAACACGAACTGCACAGCACCATAATGGCAACACTGAGAAGTTTGGTATCAAACTTCTCAGCACATTAAACCCACACTGATGGCAGAATGGGATTTAATGTACCAAGCACCACAGAGGGCTTCTTAGAGATGCCCCCTGAAACCCAACCTACAATCCACATCTGGTCTGGAAGGCTGCCTAGGCTGCCACACAGCAGACATGTTGCTGAAACCCTGGCCCTGCTTTCCTGGGCCTGCAACAATCCACATCCTGGGCGAGGTGCTAGGACTCCTCCCCCAGGATGGACAGGGGGCAGCTTCAAAGGCATGCTGCCTCAGCTTCCCCAGGCAACTTGCAACCCCCACTCTGGCGGGAAGCCTGTCCGGAAACCCCAAATAAGGACAGAGGATGTGCCGCCTGCCAAACCCACCCCTCAGGTGGGGGAGGCGAGGTGAAGCACATCTCCGGGCGCTCGCCATCTTGAAGATGGGAGGCCCTCCCCAAGCAGGACTAGGCTACTGCCCCCCTCCCACAGGAGTGTGGCAGAATAGGGGGTGTACCCACCCCAGGACAGGGACCCATTGGTCCCTGCCCTTTACCTACCTGTAACGCCCCTAAATCTAGTATTTAGGGGCACCCTGAACCTTCCTTCCTCAGATTCCAGAATACAAAGAAGAGCAAGAAGAAAGACGAACTGCCGTGCAGCTGCTAAAAAGAGGAAGACACCAACTGCTTTGGCCCCAGCCCCAAAAGCCTGTCGACCCCCTTGAACCTGCTCCTGCTACAACCCGGCACCTCTTGTGGCCAGCATCCTCACAAACCTCGGAGGACCTGGCTACCTTTTGGCTTTAAGCACCTGGGACTCCCATGAGCAGAGGCTCTGCTCAAAATCAGCTTCTACTGCCTAGCATCAGCCCGGAACCGGGAACCCTGCACACACTGCACCCGCCAAGCCTGGCCTGTGCCGGAGTGAACAAAGACCATGAGGACGACAACACCCAACTGCCCCCCCCCCCGGACTGTCCCCGAGTCCGGTACCCAAGGACTTCCCGACTCTCCAGACGCCTGCAGCCTCAGATCCAGGTATCCCCCCCAACCGCTATCAACAGAGGGTAAGATTTCCCAACACCAAAAGGCACACCGCAGCCCCCTGTGCCCAATCCCGGGGTACCTACCTATCCTCCAACTACCCAACTTACCTCTCGAAGTGGGGGTGGCACCTGAAGAATCTTCGTTCGAGCTTGCAGCCTTTTTCCAACCAGGAGCTTTCCCATTGAAACCTTCCTTCCCCTGATTCCAGATTCCAAATTCCAAAGAAGAGCTAGAAGAAAGACCTGCCCTGCAGCTGCCAAGAAGAGGACGACACAAACTGCTTTTGCCCCTGCTCATGGGAGTCCCAGGGGCTTAAGAGTCAAAAGGTAGCCAGGTCCTCTGGGGTTTGTGAGGTTGCTGGCCACAAGAGATGCCAGGTTGGAGCAGGTTCGAGGGTCGACAGGCCAGTAGGGCTGGAGCCAAAGCAGTTGGTGTCTTCCTCTTCTTAGCAGCTGCAGGGCAGGTCTTCTGTCTTCCAGCTCTTTGGATTTTGGAATCTGGGGAAGGAAGGTTCAGGGTGGACCTAAATACTAGATTTAGGGGCGTTACAGGTAGGTGAAGGGCAGGGACCAATGGGTCCCTGTCCTGGGGTGGATACACCCCCTATCCTGCCTCTCTCCTGTGGTTGGGGGGGCAGTAGCCTAATCCTGATTGGGCAGGGCTTCCCATCTTCAAGATGGCGAGAGCCCTGAGATGTGCTTCACCTCGCCTCCCCCACCTGAGGGGTGGGGTTGACAGGCTGGTACATCCCCTGTCCTTACTTGGGGTTTCCGGCCAAGCTTCCCGCCAGAGTGGGGCGTTGCAGTGGCCTGGGGAAGCTCACAGAGGCGGAATGCCTTTGAAGCTTCCCCCTGCCCATCCTGGGGGAGGAGATGTAGCACCTCGCCCAGGATGTACATTGTTGCAGGACCCAGGAGAGCAGGGGCTCTCCTACCCAGGGGTCCAGCAACATGTCTGCTGTGTGACAGCCTAGGCAGCCTCAGAACAGATGTGGAATGTAGGTTAGGTTTCAGGGGACCTCTCTAAGATGCCCTCTGTGGTGCTTGGTACATTAAATCCCACACTGGCATCAGTGTGGGTTTAATGTGCTGAACAGTTCAATACCAAACCTCAGTCTTTAGTGCTGCCATTATGGTGCTGTGGAGTTCGTGTTTGACAAGCTCCCAGCACCATGTACTTTTAAATGGCAGCACTACACTTACAGTGCCCAGGAATGGACCTGGGTATTGTAGGGGCACAGGGCTCCTGCCTCTGTGACCACACCACTGGCATAGGACATCCAACTAGAGGGGTGGCTGATGTATGGTAGGGCAGTGTAGGTTGCGGGCATGGCACACAGGGATGTGTGCCATGTCGACTGTTTTGTCTTGTACCCAGACATATATGAGAGTGAGTGAGAGAGAGAGTGTGTGTGTACAGGGCCTCTAAGGGTGGCACAATGAGTGCTGCAGCCCTTAGAGGCCTTCCCTGGTCACAACACCCTGGGTACCTAGGGTACCACTTTACCAGGGGCTCACATGTGGCCAGGGTTTGCCAATTTGGTTTTGAGGTTTTTGTTTAGGGAAGGAACATAGGCCCTGGGCACCTGATTGGCAGAAGTCCAGGGCACACTCAGTCCAAGTACATTCAGCAATTCAGCAAAAAGTGGGGCCATACCATGCAAGAAAGATGGCACTTTCAGTCGATTTTTGCAAACTTCAAATTTTCTTTCAAAATCGTGCTAAATGTAAAAACGTAATTAATTACATGTTTTAGCTAGAGGTCCCAATACTGAGTCTAGGAGCCCAGTACAGGATTACAAAAGTAACAAGAACATACTTTACCTGCAACTTTAATTTTCTTCCATAGGGAATCATTGACCTTTTTTTAGGTCTTGCCTGACCCAGCGCATGCGCTGGTCTGGCTAGACTTATTGAGAGGGCTCCAAAAAGTGCTACCAGGCCAGCCTAAAGCTACAGTGCATGTGTGCGGGCGCGCGCCTCGATTGACCGCGATTACTTTCACTTTCGCGGCCGCTTTCATGTTTGATCGCGATCACTTTCACTTCACTTACGCGGCCGCAGGACCGCTTGACATAGCCAATAGGTCTCGCTTTTGGGACCTTATAAGTATTTAGTTATGCAACTGTTGCATGGCTAAACACTTCTAAGGTCTCAAAGGCGAGACCTATTGGCTATGCCAATGCTGGTCGATTAAATTTCTTAAGTGTCAACTTTTAAAATAGCAAAATATTGCCTCATAATCACAACAGTAACTAAGACGAATTTACTCACTTGTTTCTAAGAACTGTCCCAGGACAATCTAGGATCCAGTCCAGGAGTTACAAAAGTAATCCTGAAAGTAATCTATTGCAAACAACAAATCTTCTATTGAGCTCAATGCATTATTGTGTTTAAAATTGTGTTGCCTATTACAACAACCTGTAACCAGTATTTACAAAAGTCAATTGCATATTGCAAAAGTATTTACTTAAAGCATCTCATTCTGAGAAAGTATTGAATATGCTACTTACCAGTATGCATCTGTTCTTGGCATGTAGGGCTGCTGACATTCATATCTGTGCATAGATCGCCGCCTAGTGTTGGATCCGGATGATTGCACATTGTTGTCCTGGAAGAGTCTTCGAAGTATCACGAGATAGGTGGCTCCTCCCCTGGACTACAGTGCGCATGGGCATCCTCTCCATCCTCAGATAGTTTTTCGCCATTGTGGCAGTGATGGAGTAGATACCACAAGTGATGACCATGCTATACAGTAATTCTGAGAGCTGCAGCTGCTACAGGCGCCGGGGAGGAGGGTGGGCGATATGAATGTCAGCAGCCCTACATGCCAAGAACAGATGCATACTGGTAAGTAGCATATTCAATTCGAGGCATGTGGGCTGCTGAATTCATATCTGTGCATAGATTATATAGCAGTCCCTCCATTAGCGGCGGCTGCCCGTGCCAGCTGCAGCAGTCTGAAAAGGGGTCTTGAGAACAGCCTGTCCTACAGCTGCCTGCTGTTTTGAATGTACATCTACACAGTAGTGTTTTGTAAATGTATGTATAGTGGACCATGTGGCTGCTCTACATATTTCCTCTAAAGGAATGTTTCCTAGGAAAGCCATGGACGCCCCTAACTTTCGTATTGAGTGGGCTCTGGGAGGAATCGTTAATGTGTGTTTAGCTTTTTCATAGCAAATTTGAATACATTTAACGATCCATCTGGCTATCCCGGCTTTGGAAATGGCGTTGCCCTTGTGTTGTGGAGAAAAGGCAACGAACAGTTGTTTTGTTTTCCTAAAATCCTGTGTTCTTTCTATATAGTACATGAGGGCCCTCTTTACATCTAGTGTATGGAGCATTCTCTCCGCAACAGTTTCTGGATTTGGAAAGAAAACGGGCAGTTCAATAGTTTGATTCATGTGGAACTGCGATATCACTTTAGGCATGAAAGTGGGGTTAGTACGTAGTACAACTGTTTGCGTGAACCGGTATGAATGGCTCTTGAATGGTTAGTGCCTGGAGTTCACTAACTCTTCTTAACGAAGTGATTGCCACTAAGAAGGCTACTTTCCAGGTGAGGAATTGAATCTCACATGAATGTAGAGGTTCAAAAGGTGGACCCATCAGTCTGGTGAGGACCACATTCAGGTTCCACACCGGTGGGTAAGTTGGAGGAATCACTTTTTTGAGTCCCTCTAAGAAGGCTTTGATGGCAGGCACCTTGAATAAAGAGAGGTGCTGCCTTTTCTGAAGATAGGCCGCTATTGCGGTTAGATGTATACGGATGGAGTTGTATGCCAGATTGCATCGGTATAAGTGTAACAGGTAACAGATGATGTTCTGAATGACATTAATCCGCTGGATGCATCCATTGTTTTTACAGTAAATGACAAACCTTTTCCATTTAGTCGCATAGCAAGCTCTGGTTGTGGGTCTCCTGGCCTCCTTGATGATAGTCATACATTCTGGAGGCAGGTTCAGGTAGCCGAACTTTAAGACTTCAGGAGCCAGATCGCCAGGTTCAGCTGTTGCGGATCTGGGTGCTGAATTTCACCATCGTTCTGCGTCAAAAGTTTGGGTGTTAACCGCAGTCTTTGAGGCGGCACCACGGACAGTTCTAGTAACGTGGTGTACCATGGCTGGCGTGCCCACATTGGAGCAACCAGGATGAGTGTCATCGAGTGTTGCCGTAGTTTGCGTGCCACTAGCGGTATTAATGGCGCTGGGGGAAAAGCGTACGCAAATCTGCCTGACCAGTTCATCCATATCGCATTGCCCTGCGACTGTGGATGCGGAAACCTGGCGGCAAAGCTTTGGCATTTTGCGTTTTCCCTTGTGGCGAATAGGTCTACCTCTGGATGACCCCACTGCTGGAAGTATGGTTGGAGGACTGACGGATGTAGCTCCCATTCGTGCATTTGGTGGCTGTGTCTGCTGAGCAGATCCGCCATCTGGTTGTCCTTGCCCGGGAGGTGTTCCGCCATGAGGAACATGTTCCTCTGAATGGCCCACTTCCACATGCTCTGAGCCAGATGAGAACTGTGGAGAGTGTGTTCCTCCCTGCTTCTGTATGTAGTACATGGCAGTCATGTTGTCCGTCCGGATCAACACGACTTTGTTGCACAAGTGTAGTTTGAACGCTTTCATCGCCAGGAAGATAGCCATCAGTTCCAGAAGGTTGATGTGCATCTTCTGTTGCTGTGTCGTCCATAGTCCCTGCACTGTGTAATTGAGTACATGAGCTCCCCATCCCTGGAGAGACGCGTCCGCCATCAGTATGATTTGTGGACCAGGCTCTTGGAACGGTCGGCCCTTGCAAAGGTTGTGTGGATTCCACCAATGCAGAGTTGTATGCCCGATCGCTCACCAACACTAGGTCTTTTAACTGTCCTTGAGTCTGATTCCATTGACGTGCCAAGCACTCCTGAAGCGGGCGCATATGTAGTCTCGCGTGCGGGACTATGAAGATGCAGGAGGCCATCATGCCTATCAACTGCATGGACACTCGCGCTGGAAGGGAGTGTTGTGGTCTGAACTTTTTTTCAGCAGTTGCATGCTGTTGATTCTTGCTAAATTTGGCTGAGCTTTGGCAGCCAGTGTCTATAGTCGCGCCCAGGTACTGCCGTACGTGGGCAGGCTGGAGATGTGACTTTGGATAATTTAGTGAGAATCCCAGACTGTGAAGAAGGTGAATGGTGTGGGATATGTGGCTGGCACACTGCTGGGCTGACTTTGCCTGAACAAGCCAGTCGTCCAGGTAAGGGAAGACGTGAATGTGCTGTCTCCTTAAGTGTGCGGCCACTGTCGCCAGGCACTTGGTAAAGACTCTGGGCGCTGTTACTCCGAAAGGGAGTACTTTGAACTGATAATGCTGGTCCTGAGGAGTGAACCTGAGATATTTTTTGTGTGATGGGTGTATGGGTATGTGGAAATACGCATCCTTTAAAACTAGTGTTGCTAGGAAGTCTCCCTGACTGAGTAAATGCAGAACCTGCTGGAGGGTGAGCATATGAAAATGCTCTGAAAGAATGTATTGGTTGAGGGGGCGGAGGTCTAGTATAGGTCGTAAAGACCCGTCCTTTTTTGGGATTAAGAAGTACAGAGAGTACACCCCTGACCCGCGCTGTTCCATAGGCACAAGCTCTATGGCTCCTTTTTGCAGCATACTTAGTACTTCTTGCTGCAATAATGTCAAGTGCTCTGCGGACATAGGACGGTGTCTTGGTGGTATGTTGGGTGGATTGGATGTTAATTCCAGACAATAACCGTACTGGACAATTTCTCTGACCCACCTGTCTGTGGTGATGGATCTCCAGACTGGCAGGAACTGTTGGAGTCTCCCCACGACCGGTGTTACGTGGCGGGGGGGCAGCGACAAGACGTCACTGTTTGTTATTGGCGGAGGACCTGGTGTTGTTCTGTCCTCGTCCTCTGCCTTTGGTGCTGGATCCACGATATCCACCCCTATTGTTTTTATTATAGGTACTCTGGGTACCTTCTTTATTGTACTGCTGCTGGGACCCCTGACCACTAGCTGCTCCTCTATTCCCGGGGCGACGAAAGGAGCCACTCCGAAACTGCTGCGACTGTAGAGCCCCCATAGATTTCGCAGTTTCAGTGTCCTTTTTAATCTTTTCCAGTGTGGTGTCAACCTCGGGGCCAAATAAAAAGTCTGGGTTGACTGGTTGATTCAAGATATTATTTTGAATCTCAGGTTTGAAGCCTGATATTCTCAGCCATGCGTGCCTCCTCAACATCACACTAGTGTTGATTGCCCTTGCTGCAGTGTCAGCTGCATCTAGTGCGCATTTGATGGACGCATTTGTAATGAGTTGTCCCTCTCTGATGAGGAGCTCCGCTCCATCTTTGTATTCATCTGGTAGGTGTTCTAGCAGTGTTTCTAGTGTATCGTAGTGTGACCTGTCGTATCGGGCCAGGAGTGCCTGAGTGTTGGCAATGCGCCAGATTTGTGCTGCTACCCTTTTGCCTGATGTTTCTAGCATTTTGGACTCCTTGTCCGGAGGAGGTGCATCACCTGTAGTCTGCGAGTTAGCTCTCTTGCGGGCATTAGAAACTACCATGGAGTCCAACGGCAATTGACCCTTAATGTACATGGGGTCTCCGGGTGCAGGTTTGTATTTCTTCTCTATTCTGGGGTTTAATACCCGTGCCCTGGTGGTTTCCTTAAAGATGACCTTAGCATGTTTAAGAACCACTTTTAGCATTGGTAGAGTCAGAATGGAGTTCCACTCAGTGATTGGCAGCTGCCCTTTCAATGAGGGCGTTAAAAGCACCAGTATCTTCAGTGGGAGATGTTTTGACATTGTAAAGATGAGTGTCAGGAGCATCTTTTGGGTCACCTTGGTCAGTAGGGTCTCCCCATGCTTGATCTGGGTCTTGCTGTTGGTCATCAGGGTCATTATCCACAGGATAAGTGGTATCATCCCCAATATAGCCCTCTCCTGCATCCTGTTCCGAGTGTGTAGGAGAAAAGGATGGTGGTTCCTGATGATAGGTGTGGAATGTTTCTACAAGCACTGGCGTTGAACCTGAAGCCAGTTTCCTTTTTAGTGGAATCTTGTAGGAGTCCAAAGCCTTCTCTGGAACAATTCTCCGCTTACGGAACAGCCTACCAGTGTCGGCGTCGATAAACTGGTCCCGCGAGTCCTCGACATCGGTTCTTTCCGTGGACACTGTTAGTGTGTGTTCGAGACTCCTCCGAAGTTCGAACATCTTAGGTGCCCCGGGTGGCGGCAATCCAAACTTGATCGGTGCCGGCGCAGAGTGAGCTTTAGCGACTGTGTGGTTCGGGACCAGTCTTTGGTCCGAGGGTTGCCCGTTCCCTGATGCGCTGTAGGGACTCCGACACCTGTTGCAACGTGAATGCAGACGGTGCTTTGGAACCGATAGGCTCTTTGGAGACCGGCCTCGACGCGGTCTCCGGCGTCCTCCCAGCTTTCGGGTGTTCGATCCGAAGTTTGGGATCGACGACTGGTTGATTCGATATCTAGGCAGCCGCCGCACTCTTCGGTGTCGACGTAGTTGGATCGACCCCCGTGACCTTGGTGGTCGGTGCTCCAACCTTCGGCGCCATAGGCCGTTGCGTCTTCTCGGGACCGAAGGCCTTCTTCTGTGTCTCGGTGCCGAAGCCCTTTTTTGTCTTCTCGGTACCGAAGTCCTTCTTTGTTTGGTCGGCTCCGACGTCCCTTTTCTGTGTCGATGGATTGGAGGACTTCGATCCGACCTGAGCCAGTTGCACTTTCGGTTTCGATTTGACCGGTGCTGGTTTTGGTTTCGCTTTCACTGAATCGAATCCAGTCTTTTTTGATGGCGTTGGCTCTTTTGAAATGTTCGAAGCCGGGCCTTCAGGCGGGGCTGTAGAACGATCCGACAGATCTTGGGTAAGGCCCGCAGGCGATCCCTCGACCTGAGCCTTGTCAAGACTGTCAGTCGTCCTCCGCATCTACGGATTGGCCTAGCTCCTCTCCCGAGCTATCTTCCTCTGCCCCAAGGGCCTCATCGTCGTCTCCTACGTCGACGACGTCTTCGTCCTCCAAGATAACCTCATCATCGTCGTCAGATTGGGAATCCTGCTCCAAAGCATGGCTCGAGTCTATCTCTTCGACGCTCTCGACTTCCTCATCCTCGGTGCCGAATATGTTAACCGGGGTAGGTGCCGATTGTTTGGCCTCCAATCTAACCGCCCGTCGATTCCGAAGTGTCTTCTTTGAGCGGAACCGGGCGCAGGCCATACACCTTGACTCCTCATGATCCGGTGATAAGCATTTGTTACACACCGGATGGACATCGATGTGTGGATATTTCGCGTGACATAAAGGACATCTCTTGAAGGGAGTCCTCGATTCCATCCTCGAACGTCGATCGATGTTCGGACCGAGACTAGGTCCGAGAAGTGTGAAGTATAATAGACTGTCGATACCGAACGCAAACAGTACCGACGATACCTAAAGGCTTTTGCCTTAAATAAAGTTATCCTAACTTGAGCTAAGATAAGCACATCCGAACCCAATGGCGGAAAAAAACAATCTGAGGATGGAGAGGATGCCCATGCGCACTGTAGTCCAGGGGAGGAGCCACCTATCTCGTGATACTTCGAAGACTCTTCCAGGACAACAATGTGCAATAATCCGGACCCAACACTAGGCAGCGATGTATGCACAGATATGAATTCAGCAGCCCACATGCCTCGAACATTTTAATACCCATTGTTGGTTCTAAAATAAAACCAACCTATTTTTATATAAACCATTGGCCTAGAGTTCAGTTATTGAGTGTGTGAGACCATTTGCTGACTGAGTGTCAGCAACAAATGCTTTACACTGTCCTCTGATACGGCCTTACTGCTCGACCAAGCTAGCACTTGAGAGTAAGGTTATATCTAACTTTAACCTCTGCCAAACCTCTGGGGACTGTGGACTCTGTACACACTGTACCTATTTGGGAACAGTATATACAGAGCCACTTTCTCACATAACCCCTCCAAATTTTGCAAGATTTCTAACGCACTATAACTTGATGTGTCCTGGGTCCCTGCCAATCAGGTCGCCAGGGCCTGTGTCCTTCCTCATAACTGTACCTCTGTACCCCCAATTAGCACCTCTGGCCACATGCAACGCCCTTGTAAAAAGTACAACTACCAAAGGCACGGTGACCTGGGATGGCCTCTAAAAGCTGCAGCACACATTGTGCCACCCCTTAAAGGTCCTGTACCTTAACACACACTCATTGCCATTGCAGGCTGCTTGCTCGGTGCACAGAAAACTGAAGAGTCAACATGTGTGAGAAAGTGCCATCTTTCTGGCATGGCCCAACTTTTTGCTGAATGTACTTTGACTGTGCCCTGGGCTTCTGCCAATCAGGTGCCCAGGGACTATGTTAATTTCCTAAAAACTGTGCTGAAACCAAAACCCCAAATTGGCAAACCCTGGCCACGTCAGCCCTGGTAAATTGTACTCTAGGTACCCAGGGCCTTGTGACCAGGGAAGGGCCTTGTGTATGTGTGTGTACACACACACACACATACACATACACACACTCCTTGCAGGCTGAGTGTCTGGGTACAGAACAAAACAGTCGACATGGCACACATCCCTGTGCGCCATGCCCACAACACACACTGCACTGGCAATACATCAGCCATCCCTATAACTGGGAGCCCTATGCCAGTGGTGTGGGTACAGGTGCATGAGCCCTGTGCCCCTACAGTACCCAAGTTCATTCCGGGGCTCTGTAAGGGCAGTGCTGCCATTTAAGAGTATATGCTGCAGACAGCTCGTTAAACATGAACTCCACAGCACCATGATGGCTCCACTGAAGACTGAGAAGTTTGGTATCAAACTTCTCAGCACATTAAACCCACACTGATGCCAGTGCTGGATTTAGTGTACAATGCACGACAGAGGGCATCTTAGAGATGCCCCCTGAACCTAGCCTACAATCCACGTCTTGTCTGAGGGGGGCTGTCACACAGCAGACCTGTTGCTGGACCCCTGGGTAGAGAGCCATCCGCTCTCCTGGACCTGAAACAATGCACATCCTGGGCAAGGTGCTAGGTCTCCTCCCTCAGGATGGGCAGGGGAAGCTTCAAAGGCATGCCGCCTCTGTGAGCTTCTCCAGGCCACTTCCTGTACTGAGAAACTGGCCTCTACCGGTTCTAAACCCCCCACTGGCGGAAAGAATGGCAGGAAACCCCAAGGAAGGAAAGGGGGTGTGCCAGCCTCTGCCAACCTCACCCCTCAGGTGGGGGAGGCGAGGTGAAGCAGATCTCCGGGCTCTCGCCATCTTGAAGATGGGAAACCCTTCCAAATCAGGACTAGGCTACTGCCCCCCTCCCACAGGAGTGTGGCAGTATAGGGGTGTACCCACCCCAGGGCAGGGACCCATTGGTCCTTGTCCTTTACCTACCTGCAACACCCCTAAATTCAGTATTTAGGGGCACCCTGAACCTACCTTCCTTAGATCCAGATTCCGAAACAGCAAAGAAGATCAAGAAACAAGACCTGCCGTGCAGCTGCTAACAAGAGGAAGACACCAGCTGCTTTGGCCCCAGCCCTACTGGCCTGTCGACCCTCGAACCTGCTCCTGCTAAATCCAGGCACCTCCCGTGGGCAGCAACCTCACAAACCCCGGAGGACCTGGCTACCTTGTGACTAAGCATCTGGGAAACCCACAAGCAGTGGCACTGCTCAAAGCAAGTAACTGATCCCTGGCATCAGCCAGGAACCACGAACCCTGTACACTCTGCACCCGCCAAGCTTGGCCTGTGCTGGAGTGGACAAAGACCACAAGGACGTTCCCCCCCGGCGACCCACCTCAATGCTCTTGACTCCTGCAGCCTCAGAACCATGGGACCCCCCCCCCCCCCCAAAACAGCGATCAACAGAGGGTAAGATTTCCTGACACCAAAAGTCACCCCTGCACCCGGCGCCTTGCGGCACCATGTGCCCGAATCCTGGGTACCTACCTATCCTCCAACTACCCAAATTACCTCTCGAAGTGGTGTTGGCACCTGAAGAATCTTCGTCCACGAGCTTGCAGCCTTTGTTCGTCCTGGAGCTTTCCCATTGAAATCCATTGAGTGCCCGAAGGCTCAAAAGCACCCAGGCACCCGAGTGGCCTTGGCAGTGTAACTTCTACTCCTACCTACTTCCCCATTTGCCCTGAGCAAGTCACCAGGAGCCCAGCTCCCACAGCTGTATGGCCTGCTAGTCAGTAGCCACCAACCAAGGGCCCCCGGCCTCCCATAGGATAATACTGGGCCTAACTCACTCTGCACCCGGCCGCCCCAGTAACGCTGCCAGTCGAGTACTTACCCAAAAGTCGATAACCCAATTTTCTTCTATAGGGTAACATTGACTGGTTTCTTCTGAAATTTCTATTAAGTGTGGAGTTTCTAAAACTTAAAATATTCACCAAAAATCAACCGAGTAACGAAAATGGAAATACTCACCTGCTATTAGGAGAGATCCCAGTGCTGGATCTTGGTGCCCAGCACTGACCCTCAAAAGTACTCAACCGTACTTACCACTAACCCAATTCTCTTCCATACGAAATCATTGACTGTTTTTCTATGAAATTTCTTCCAAGCGTCAACTTTTAAAATAGCAAAATATTGCCTAAAAATCACAACAGTAACCAAGTCGACTTTACTCACTTGTTTCCAAGAACTGTCCCAGGACTGAATCTAGGATCCAGTCCTGGAGTTAGAAAAGTAATCCATTGCAAATAACTTAAAACTCCCATTGAGCTCCATGTATTATTGTGTTTTAAATTGTGTTGCCTATTGCAACAACCTGTAACTATTACCTACAAAAGTCAATTGCATATTGCAAAGTATTTAACTAAAGCATCTCATTCTGAGAAAGTATATTCTGCTATCTATTGTTGGTTCTAAAATAAAACATTAACTACAAAAAGACTCCTTCAGTCCTACACCTCAGTTTGTCTGTTGCATTTGGGGACACTCCACGCCATGCCCCACACGGTTTTACCGTCAATGCTCTGTGCTCCTGGTTCACATGAGGGATTTATTTTTAATCTTCCCTCCGTCACAGTAAACCAATTATCAAATGACTTTTGCAATTGCACAGGCATCAATCTTATATGATAATCAGCCGATCACTGCACACTCCACCATTTTCCTTTGATATACATCTGTTTCCATTGAGTAACTGCTTCTAATTTACATTGGCCATTTTGACTAGTTTAACATCGTATTTTCATATGAGATTTACGTTTACAGCCATTTACTCGCTGTGAATTTGTGCTAACATGTTTGATGCTTCTTTTTCTTCTTTTTATTACAATCATGTCTCATTTATGTTTTACCCACTCCATTACTTGGTCCCATGTTCAGTCCTACTTTATGAGGAATTATTGCTCATGTTGCACCCACCGAGTACTGTTGTGGTCTGGACTGATACTAAATAGGGTGAGTCCTCCGAGTTTATAACTTGCTGCATTTTAATGAATTCCACACAGGTGAATAGTCACTTTAGTACACCGTGGGAATTCACCACCAACTAATATGTTCTGATGCGTTGCATAGCATTAGAAGCCACCACCATTTGAGTTAAAGAACGATTAAAGAGTCACGTCTATGGCTGTTTTTGAATTATCCTGGTTATTGTACTCCTTTTAACTGGCATCACCTACCTTTTTCTTTCTACAGGTAACACCCGGCACCAACAGGTATTTTATTAGGAGATACTTACTCGTTACACCATTTAATTGAGAATACTAGTAGTATTACATTTTCTCCATTTGTAGATAGTTTTTTCATAGGTCCTGAAGAATCACGATTGTAATAACTAAGCGAGAAACATGTTGACCATTATAACATAAGCCACTCCCACATGACATTATACTCTGTTGAGTGCTACACCTTCACGCTTTTAATCAGGGAAGGAGGCCCCCAGAATAAAATTAATTCCTAGCTGGCACTCTCAACCATGTTTTAAATCACTTAGTCACATCTACATCACCCAGGCCCCCACACCCGCACTTCACCATACGGCAGTTGGATTGAAGATCTCCGATAAAATGCCCCTTATCAAGGGAGCCCGTTAGGCATTGCACCGCCGGCCCGACAAGGAGCAGCCCATATGATGAAGCATGACACCTGAAAGGGTGTGCGAGGGCATTATTATCCAACAAATGGATTACCAACTTTAAACATATTGGATGTAGTTGGTTCCAGCCTCTCACTTGTGAGAAAGTGGCTCTGTATATACTGTTCCCTAATAGGTACAGGGTGTACAGAGTCCACAGTCCCCCAGAGGCTGATAGAGGTCAAAGTTAGGTATGACCTTACTCTCAAAAAGTGGTAGCTTGGTCGAGCAGTAAGGCAGTACCAGAGGACAGTGTAAAGCATTTATTGTACACACTCAGTCAGCAAATGGTTTCACACACTCAATAACTGAACTCTAGGCCAATGATTTGTATATATAAAATATATGCTTGTTTTATTTTTAGAACCACAAAGGGGGTAAAAATATACTTTCTCAGAATGAGAGGTTGAATATAAATACTTTTGTTTCAAGCAATAAATTTGTGTAAACAGTCACAGTTGGTTGCAATAAACAATCCTATTTCCTAAACATACAATGCATTGAGCTCAATGGTAAATTCAGGTTATTTGTGATAAATTACTTTTTAGATTACTTTTGGAATTCCAGGTCTGGATCCTAGAACCAGCCTGGGGTCAGTATTCAGAATCAAGTGATGAAAGTCGACTTAATAACTGTAATGATTTTTAAATAATATTTAGCTATTTCAAAAGTTAGCACTTAGAAAATATTTCACAGAAAACATTCAATGGATCTCTATGGCAAGAAATTCAAATTGCAGGTAGAGTACTTTATCGTTACTTTAGTAATCCAGGACTGGGTGCCTAGACCCAGGACTGGGGTCCTTATCAAAAGCAGGTAAGTAATTTCGTTTGCAGAAATGGTACGATTTTAAAAGAATATTTCAAATTTGCAAAAGTAGACACTTAGAAGAAATTTCACAGAAAACATTCAATGGATCTCTATGGCAAGAAAAATGAGTTAGAAGTAAGTATAGTTGTGAACACTTTTCAGAGTCAGGGCTGGGCACCCAGATCCAGCACTGGGAGCTCACCTAAGAGCAGGTGAGTAAATTCGTTTTTGTCACTTGGCTGATTTTTGGTGAATATTTGCAGTTTTGAAAAGTTCACACTTAGAAGATTTTTCAAGAAAAAGCCAGTCAATGTTACCCTATGAGGAAAATGAAGTTAGCGGTTTAAGGGTAAGTACTCGACTGGCAGAGTTGAAATTCCGGGCATAGACTCAGGGGTCCCCCAGTGTCAGGTAGGTACAGTTGGTTCACCCTCAGCGGTTTCAGGACGGCCGGGTGCAGAGTGAGTTAGGCCCAATGTTATCCTATGAGGGATAGGGGGGCCTTGGTTGGTGGCTGCTGTCTGGCAAGCCACGCGTCTGTGGGAGCTGGGCTCCTGGTCACTTACTCAGGGCAAGTGGGGAAGTAAGTTAGTGTAGAGAGTGCACTGCCAGGGCCACTCGGGCGGCTGGGTGCAGGGTGCTTTTGAGCCTTCGGGCGCTCAATGGAAGTCAATGGGAATGTTCCGGTTTGGAAAAAGGCTGCAGGCTCGGGGACGAGGATGTTTCCGGTGCCACCACCACTTCGAGGGGTAAGTTGGGTAGTTGTAGGTTAGGTGGGTACCCCGGGATTGGGCACAGGGGGCCGCAGGGCGCCGGGTGCAGGGGTGCCTTTTGACGTCGGGAATCTTACCCTCTGGTTGATCGCGGCTGGGGTGGCACTCGGTTCTGAGGCTGCAGGCTTCGTCCAGGATGTCGAGGGGGGTCCTTGGGTGCCGGACTCGGGGTCACAGTCGCCGTGGGGTCGTCCTCAGGGTCTTTGTCCACTCCGGCACTGGCCAGGCTTGGCTGGTGCAGAGTGTGTTGGGTCCGCGGTTCCGGGCTGCTGCCAGGAGTTAGGAATAGGTTTCTCGAGTAGAGCCTCTACTCATGGGAGTCCCAGGGAATCAGAGGTCAAAAGGTAGCCAGGTCCTCCGGGGTTTTTGAGGTTGCTGGCCACAAGAGATGCCGCGCTGGAGCAGGAGCAGGTTCGAGGGTCGACAGGCCGGTAGGGCTGGGGCCAAAGCAGTTGGTGTCTTCCTCTTTTTAGCAGCTGCAGGGCAGGTCTTTTTTTCTTCTTGCTCTTCTTGTAGGTTTCTATCTGGAATCTCGGGAAGGAAGGTTCAGGGGGCCCCTAAATACTAGATTTAGGGGCGTTACAGGTAGGTGAAGGCCAGGGACCAATGGGTCCTTGTCCTGGGGTGGGTACACCCCCTATCCTGCCTCTCTCCTGTGGGAGGAGGGCAGTAGCCTAATCCTGATAGGGTAGGGCCTCCCATCTTCAAGATGGCGAGAGCCCGGAGATGTGCTTCACCTCGCCTCCCCCACCTGAGGGGTGGGGTGGGCAGGCTGGCACATCCCCTGTCCTTGTATGGGGTTTCCGGCCAAGCTTCCTGCCAGAGTGGGGGGTTGCAGTGGCCTGGGGAAACTCCAACTGGCGGCATGCCATTGAAGCTTCCCTTTGCTCATCCTGGGGGAGGAGATTTCTCACCTCACCCAGGATGTGCATTGTTGCAGGCCCGGGAGAGCAGGGGCTCTCCCACCCAGGGGTCCAGCAACGTGTCTGCTGTGTGGCAGCCTGGGCAGCCTCAGAGCAGACGTGGATTGTAGGTTAGCTGTAAGGGGGCATCTCTAAGATGCCCTCTGGGGTGCTTAGTACATTAAATCCCACACTGGCATCAGTGTGGGTTTAATGTGCTGAGAAGTTTGATACCAAACTTCCCAGTCTTCAGTGTTGCCCTTATGGTGCTGTGGAGTTCGTGTTTGACGAGCTCTCAGCACCATGTACTTGTAAAAGGCAGCACTGTACTTACAGTGCCCAGGAATGGACCTGGGTACTGTAGGGGCACAGGGCTCCTGCTCCTGTGCCCACACCATAGGCATAAGGCACCCAGCCAGAGGGGTGGCTGACATATGCCTTGGCAGTATAGGTAATGGGCATGGCACACAGAGATGTGTGCCATGTCGACTCTTTGTTTTGTCCTGCACCCAGACACTCAGCCTGCAAAGGCAGTGTGTGTGTGTAAGGGTACAGGGCCTCTAAGGGTGGCACAATGAGTGCTGCAGCCCTTAGAGGCCTTCCCTGGTCACAAGGCCCTGGGTACCTAGGGTACCATTTACCAGGGGCTGACATGTGGCCAGGGTTTGCCAATTGGGAGTTTGTGTGTTTTAAGGAAGGAACATAGGCCCTGGGCACCTGATTGGCAGGAGCCCAGGGCACAACAAGGGAAAGTGCATCAGCTATTAGGCAAAAAAAAGGGGGGGTTACTGCAACAGAAACCCACTTTCTCACATCACTTGACTCTTCTTCTTCCTCTTCTTTCATATATTGAGGAATCTAAAATAAAACAACCATATACTTTTATACACAGACTATTGGCCTGGAGTTCAGTTCTTGATTGTGTGAGACCATTTGCTGACTGTGTACAACAAATGCTTTACACTGTCATCTGATACTGCCTTACCACTTTAGAGAGTAAGGTTATATCTAACTTTAGCCTCTGCCAAACCTCTGGGAACTGTGGACTCTGTACACCCTGTACCTATTTGGGAACAGTATATACAGAGCCACTTTCTCACATTGGTGGATCAGCGGTGGGATACAAACTTGCATTTGTTGGACTACTTTGTTACCGTCTTATCACACGAGAGAACTTTTAAAATTGCCTTTAAAATTCGGATTGGTCTTTTCCAAAATACTAAAAGTCTTGTCAGGGCCTTCCTTAAATCCCATTAGAATTTTAGAGAAATAAAAGTCACTATAGTCAGGGTAGAGGATTAGAACGGTCAGGTTAGAACAACTCAAACAAACCCAGCTATTAGTGAAAATAATAACATGCAGAACCTGGTGGAGGAGCTCGACCTCACACCTTACTTGTCTTTCAAGGAATTGAGGTCCCTAAGCAAAATTAAAAAAAATTCCAATGGGCCTGCATCCAACCAAACTAGGGCTCCAGGAGTTCATGGCTGAGTAGGTTAAGGACCACCCATCTGAACATGGTGATGGCCAGTCAGATGAGGAAAGGGAAGGAGGTGGATAATACCCCCCCCCCCCCACACACACACACACACACACACACTATCCCCTAGAGAGGAAAGGGCCCCCATACCCTCGAATCCAAGAATTAGCATCAGGGAACCTAGCGTTTACACAGGTGAACCAGGTACCAGAGAGATCACTGGGGGACCCACCAGTGAAGAGGACCGCTTTTTAGCAAAGCTGGCCAAAAGGTTGGATCTAGAGTCCAGGTTCCTGGCTCTAAAAAAGAAAGGAGGGAGATGGGTTTAGCGCCCATCAATGCTGGCAACAATAATAAAAACAAGGATAGGGAGGACACTTCTGATCCTAAAATCCCCAAAGTGATTGTCCCTAAATTTGAGGAAGGTGATATCACCAAATGGTTCACAGCCTTTGAGAGGGCTTGTGAAATAAGAAGAGTAAAGAAACCTCTGAGGGGCACTGTTCTCTGGTAACTGCAGAGACAGACTTCTGACCCTCTCTGGGCCAGAGGCAGGATCCTATGACCTCATGAGGAAGACTGATTCAGGGATTTGGATTCACTACTGAGGAGTATAGAATTAGATTCAGAGAGGATCACAAAACCCAGACCCAGTCCTGGATTGATTTAGTAGACTTCTCAGTAAAGACACTGGATGGTTGGTTAGATGGACATGGTGAGCAGGATTTTACTGGATTGTGCAATTTGTTCATGAAGTAACATATATTAAGTAATTGCACAAATGAAAAGTTGCATCAGCATTTGGTAGACCTAGGTATAATTTCTCCTCAAGAATTGGGAAAGAAGGCAGACCACTGGGTCAAGACTAGGGTGACAGGGACAGCCACTGGGGGTGACCTGAAGGTGGTCACAAAACCTCCCCGGGGGAAAGGTGGTGAGAATCAACAAGTTAAGTCTGAGTCTTCCAAAGGGCCCCAAAAACCTGTTCAGGGGGGTGGGAACCAAACTACTCCCTATGTGCCTCAACCCTATAGGGGGGAAGAACTTTGATCCCTTAAAGGCCTGGTGTAATAACTGTAGGAGGTCAGGAAACCTAACTACATATATCTTGCCCCCACAACAAAGCCCATAAGGCACCCAGTACAGCTACCCCTGGGGCAGCAAGTTTACAGATGGGATCAGAAGTGTACCCTGAGCAAATCTGGGAACACACTGAGGCAAGGCTAGTCTCACTGGGGTAAGTGGAGTTTGCCACTGTAGCTGTGTGGCCACCCAACTTAAAGAAATATTTGCAGTACCCCTGGGTGAATGGAACTAGGGTAGATGCTGTGAGGGGTGCAGGTGCCAGTGTCACTATGGTGAAAGACACACTGGTTTCCCCTGAGCAATATTTGATTGGGAAAACTTTCCCAATCACCAATGCTGACAGTGTCACCACTAGTCATCCCATGGCAACATTAGGCTGGGGGGAGGGGGGGGGGGGTTTACTGGCCTGAAACAGGTAGTGGTCTCTCCAAAGTTGCCAGCTGCATGTCTGCTAGGAACAGAGCTTATTGGGAAGAGGGATTACTGTATGCTGAGGCAAGAAACCCCACTCCTGGAACCACCAGGAGGGTGGTAGTGCCACAGAAGTACAGGGAGTTCCTCCTAACTTTGGCTCATGACATCCCCCTAGCTGGACATCTGGGGCAATCCACAACTTGGGAAAGGCTAGTAAGTCACTTTTACTGGCACCAGATGCACCAAAAGGTGAAGTAGTTTGTCAGCTCCTGTGTTACCTGTCAAGCCAGTGGCAAGACAGGTGGCCACACAAAGGCCCCCGTAATCCCACTACCAGAGGTTGGGTGCCCTTTGAAAGGGTAGGTGTGGACATTGTGGGTCCACTTGAACCTCCCACAGCCTCAGGGAACAAGTTCATTCTAGTAGTAGTGGATCATGCTACTAGGTACCCTGAAGCAATTCCACTTAGGACTACTACAGCTCCTGCAGTAGCCAAGACCCTCCTGGGTGTCTTCACCAGGGTAGGGTTCCCTAAGGAGGTAGTTTCAGACAGAGGTTCCAATTTCATGGCTGCTTACCTGACATGTGGAAGGAGTCTGGAGTGCAGTACAGATTTACTACACCCTACCATCGACAAACCAATGGCCTTGTTGAGAGATTTAACAAGACATTGAAAGGCATGATCATGGGACTCCCTGAGCAACTCAAATCGAGATGAGATGTCCTGTTGGAATGCCTGCTTTTCGCTTACAGAGAAGTGCCACAGAAGGGAGTAGGCTTCTCACCCTTTGAACTTCTGTTTGGTCATCCTGTGAGGGCACCACTTTGTCTTGTAAATGAGGGCTGGGAGAGACCTCCTCAGGATCCCAAACGACACATGGTGGACTATGTGCTTGGCCTAAGGTCCAGAATGGCTGAGTAGATGGAAAAAGCATCCAAAAACCTTGAGGCCAGCCAGGAGCTCCAGAAGCACTGGTATGACCAAAAAGCTGCACTGGTTGAATTTCAACCTGGGCAACAGGTCTGGGTTTTGGAGCCAGTGGCATCAAGGGCACTCCAAGATAGATGGAGTGGCCTTTACCCTATCCTCACAGGCGGTATCTGCTACATCAAAGGTACAACGGATGGAGGTGTTCGTGATGGTTTTACCTTCCTGTATGAGCTCATTGGCCCTGTTTTTATACCGGCCAGGGAGGTGCTGCATTATGGACTCAAGTTAATCATAATGTGCCGTGCCATACCGGACTAACAGCGCTTGGGTATTAGCAATGCGCCATATGTTTGCTGCCTGTGACACTGTGCGTTTGCCAGAGGTGTCCAGGAGTTTAGATTCCTTATCTGGTGGTGGCACGTCACCTGATGTTTGGGAATTGGCTCACTTCTAGAGGTGCGGGCCTTCAATGTATGCTGGATCAGTAGGAGCAGCCTTATACTTTTTTCTATTCTCGGGTTGATGACTCGAGCCCTGACTGGGTCTTTAATGATCTCTGGTGCATGCGTAATGACCACTTTAAGCATGGGTAAAATTGAGGTGGACCTTTGTGTGGTGTCAAAAGTGTCCATGAGAAAATCTTCCTCTACTCGGTTTGTATGAAGGGCAACCCCGTGGTACTGGGCACCGCTGGTTGAAGCCGATATGGTCTTCTGGAGGGGAAGCCCTGGAGGGATAGATGTCATCTTGTGGGGTGTAAGGGACATCTGGGACACTAATCATCCCAGGGGTCTGGGGAGCCAGTAGAGGTAGGGTCCCCAAGGGGTTGATCGTCCGCACCTCTCCCTGCATCATCTGAGGTGTTGTCGTCATCTTCTACTGGGGTAGTGATGGTGTTGGAGAGCGGTGTGGTGGAGGAGGAAGAGAAGGGAGGTGCAGGCGTTTCTAGGGGTCTTTTCTTGATGCTAAGCATCAAGTGACCAGTCTTAGGATCCTTCACAAGAGTCTTTTGGGTAGGATCGGGACAAAACAGTTCTGTGAGAGGCAGATCCTTCGGAGTCGACGGTATCGGTGCCGTAAGCTTTTTCGGTGCAGACTCTTTAGCAGTTCTAGGTTTGGAACCGTGCAGTTTTGCAGTGTATCCGATGGAACCTGTTTTTTCAGTTCCGAGGTCTTTGGCTTCGAAGAATGGGAGTCTGGGCCCTTTGCTGGTCGTTTTTTGGTCGGCTCCAAGGGTGTGGTCGGTGCCAAGGAACTGGTGCTAGCCTTTGACAGAGTGCTTAGATGTCGAAGCAGCAGTCAGCGTGGATGAGGAAGAGGACGTTTTTTTTCGGGGCCTGAGTATGTTTTTCGGCACAGAGTGTAGGCTGACTCGAGCCAGAGTCACCTAAAGGCTTAGTAGGCTTCTTTTCCGGGCCCGAAGGCGGGGCATGGGAAGCAGTGTCTCGGTGTGCACCTGGGCGGGGCCGGACTGGTACCCACAATCGGCCCTGGCAAAGTGTTTGGCCGGCCCCCTCTCCCCACTAGTGGGGGGGGGGGGGGGGTCTGGGCGGATAGTGCCGCCAAGCTCTTTGCCAGGGCCGGTTTTCGGCCGATATTGTTACAGGGCGGTTTTGCAGCAAAAACGGCCCTGTAACAAAAAGGCCCCCAGGGGCCCAAAACCGGCCCCCACCCGTGCGGCGCACCGGGGAATTGCCCGGTGCCCGCTACGGCCAGTCCAGCCCTGCACCTAGGCCCGAAGGTGAAGGTGGTACCGAAGCCTTTGATATTGTCGAGGAGGGGTTTGGGTCGGGGTCTATGTCTGCACTCACGGCCCTCTGAGCTGGAGTGATGTCCTCGACGTCAGTCATCTGCTTCGGAGGCGCCGATGATGGCTTCCTCGACCGGACCTTGCTCCGTAACATCGACACCTTCTTGGAAGAAGTCGTCGGGGATCGAAGATGACGAGCAAGCCATTGTTCTTCTAGCTATTCGGTGCCGGATAGTCTTCTTGGAACGGAAGTAGGTGCAAGCTGGACAGTCTCTGGCCTCGTGCTCCGATGAGAGGCAGAGGTTACAAACCTCATGTAGGTCGCTGTGGGAAACCTTCGACCCACATCGAGGACACTTTTTGAATGGCGTCGTTTCCATGAGAAGGAGATGAGGCCCAGGTAGGCCAGAAGGCCTTCGTCGACGACCGGAATCGAAGACTTCGAAGTTGAAGGGTCGCGTGGATTGGGGAAACAATACAGTTAACGATTCCAAACTGGAGCGCGAGAACACATCCGAGCCCGATGGCGGGAAAAAAAAAAAAAGGAGGATGGAGCCGATGCCCATGCGCACTATGATCCAAAGGAGAAGTCACATAAATCGTGACTTGCAAAGACTTTCCAAGACAAAAACAAGTGCAAACATCCAGGCCCAACACCAGATGGCTATCTATGTATAGTGTGTAATCTGCAGCTCATATGCCTCGAACATATACTTCCTAGTTGACAGCGTGATAGGCTCAATGAACAAATAGAAATCAAGGCATTACTGTCGTAGGGGCGTAGCAGCCCATTACCCTGTACACACGTAGACAAATACAAGTGAAGACATACATACGAGTGACAACAGTGCCGGATGGTGTGGTCACCAACTATAGGTGCACGTGACTCCCCAGTAAAGCTACTTCACTCGAATACTGGGAAAGGAATATGCTACTTACCAGTATGCATCTGTTCTTGGCATGTAGAGCTGCAGAGTTGTACACTTAGCATAGATCGCCATCTGGTGTTGGGCCCGGATGTTTGCAGTTTGTTTTTGTTCTTTGGACAGTCTTTGGAAGTCACGAGTTCACGACTCCTCATTCGGTCCGTACTGCGCATGGGCTTCGGCTCCATCCTCAGATTGTTTTTCGCCAACAGGGAAATGATGGAGCGTAGGAATAACAGTGAGAAACCCATGTGTTTTGTATCTAAATAAGATGGACTGGAACGGATACAGGTAGCCGGGGAGGCGGGTGGGCGTGTACAACTCTGCAGCTCTACATGCCAAGAACAGATGCATACTGGTAAGTAGCATATTCCGTTCGAGGCATATGAGCTGCAGATTGTACACTTAGCATAGATTATATAGCAGTACCCAACCTTAGCGGCGACCACCGGTATCCGTTGCAGCGGTTTGAAAGAGTGTCTTTAGTACAGCCTGGCCCACACTAGCTTGTTGCTTGGAATGCACGTCTACAAGGTAATGTTTTGTGAAGGTGTGCGGTGTTGACCATGTGGCTGCTTTGCAGATGTCATCTAAGGGTATGTTCCCTAGAAAAGCCATAGAAGCCCCTAACTTTCTAGTAGAGTGGGCTTTAGGTGCAACAGATAATGTTCTTTTTGCCTTTTAATAGCAAATTTGTATGCACTTTACAATCCACCTAGCTATCCCTGATTTAGAGATGGGGTTGCCTTTATGTGGTGGAGAGAAGGAAACGAACAATTGTTTAGTCTTCCTGAAAGGTTGCGTTCTTTGTATGTAGTACAGCAAAGCCCTTTTAACATCAAGTGTGTGTAAGGCCCTTTCTGCAACAGATTGTGGTTGCGAGAAAAAGACAGGTAATTCCACCGATTGATTGAGATGGAAGGGGGAAATGACCTTGGGCAGAAACTTCGGATTTGTACGAAGTATGACCTTGCTGTGATGTATTTGTAGGAAGGGTTCCTGTATAGTGAACGCTTGTATTTCACCGACCCTTCTAAGGGAAGTGATAGCTACGAGGAAAGCTGTTTTCCAGGTGAGGAACTGTAGCTCACATTTATGCATTGGTTCGAAGGGTGGACCCATTAGTCGTGTAAGAACTACATTTAGATTCCATACAGGGGAAGGTGGTGCCCTGAGAGGAATTACTCGTTTAAGGCCTTCCATAAAGGCTTTAATAGCAGGCACTTTGAAGAGTGATAAATGCTGTCTGTTTTGTAGATAAGCAGCGATCGCTGCTAGGTGTAGGCGTATGGATGAATATGCCAGGTTACACCTGTGAAGATTGAGCAGATAGCATATGATGTGCTGTATGGATGCATCTAAAGGGTTGATTGTGTTACGGCAGTAAATCCCAAATCTTTTCCACTTTGCGGCATAGCATGCTCTAGTGGTAGGACGTCTGGCTTCCATGATGATGTTCATGCAATCAGGGGGAAGGTTAAGGTAGCCAAATTCTAAGATTTCAGGAGCCAGATCTCAAGGTTGAGCTGAGCTGGGTCCGGGTGCCTGATTTCTCCATGGTTCTGGGTTAGGAGGCATGGGGACAGGTGCAGTTTTTGATGTGGTACCACCGAGAGCTGTAGTAGTGTGGTGTACCACGGCTGTCTGGCCCATGTTGGGGCTACCAGAATGTGTGTGAGGGAGTGCTGCTGTAGCTTCCTTACCACTAATGGAATTAGCGGGAGAGGTGGAAAGGCGTATGCAAATCTGCCTGACCAGTTCATCCATATCGCATTGCCTTTGGACAATGGGTGTGGGTATCTGGCGGCGAAGCTTGGGCATTTTTTGTTTTCGTGGGTGGCGAAGAGGTCTATCTGAGGATGCCCCCACTGTTGGAAGAATGGGTGAAGAACTTGGGGATGCAGTTCCCATTCGTGTAGTTGTTGCGTTTGTCTGCTGAGCAGATCTGCCATGGTGTTTTGTACGCCTGGAACGTGCTGTGCCAGGAGAAAGATGTTTTGGGGAATTGCCCATCTCCATATGCTCTGGGCTAGGCGGGAGAGCTGGGGAGAGTGTGTCCCCCCCCTGTTTTTGGATATAATACATTGCAGTCATGCCTGTGCGAATGAGGACTGCTTTGCCCGAAATCTGTTTTTGAAAGGATTTTAGGGCTAGAAAGATCGCCAAGAGCTCCAGATGGTTGATGTGGAGCGATTTTTGCTGTGGCGTCCAATAGACCTTGCATTGTGAGGTGTAAGAGGTGTGCTCTCCAGCCGGAGAGCGATGCGTCCGCTGTTAGAATCACCTGAGGAACCGGGTCCAGGAACGGCCGCCCTTTGGAAAGGTTTGTGGTATTCCACCACTGCAGAGAGTGATGGGTGCGGCCGTCCACCAACACCAGATCCATCAGCTGACCCTGGGCCTGGTTCCACTGTTGTGCTAGGCACTCTTGAAGTGGACGCATGTGGAGTCTTGCATGGGGCACTATGAAAATGCAGGACGCCATCATTCCTATGAGCTTCATAAACACTCTTGCTGGAAGAGAGTGTTGGGGAAGGAATGTTTTGCGCAAGGCTTGTATGCTTGCGATTCTGGCTGAATTTGGATAGGCAATACCTTTGGAGGTGTCTATAGTTGCCCCGAGATATTGCTTTGTGTGAGATGGTAAGAGGTGGGACTTTTGGTAGTTCACCGTGAAGCCTAGCCGGTGGAGTAGTTGAATGGTGCTGTTGGTATGTTGCACACATTAATTGTAGGACGCGGCTTTTATTAGCCAGTCGTCTAGATAAGGGAAGACGTGAATCTGTTGACGCCTGAGGTGTGCTGCTACAACTGCTAGGCATTTGGTAAACACCCGTGGTGCGGTGGTGACCCCGAAGGGGAGAACCGTGAATTGGTAATGCTGACCGTCCACCACGAACCTGAGGTACTTTCTGTGAGAAGGGTGTATTGGAATGTGAAAGTATGCGTCCTTCAGATCCAAGGTAGTGAGAAAGTCTCCCTGACAGAGGAGCGGGAGGACTTGTTGTAGGGTGACCATGTGGAAATGGTCTGAATGTATGTACGCATTTAGAGGCCGGAGGTCCAGAATGGGCCTCAGGGTCCCGTCTTTCTTTGGTATAAGGAAATACAGGGAGTAGACCCCTAGATTTTGCTGATTGACGGGGACCTGCTCTATAGCGTGTTTTTGGAGGAGGGAGAGCACCTCCTGTTTGAGCAGTGTGGAATGTTCTTGAGACATTGGACGGTGTCTTGGTGGGATATTGGGTGGGGTAGATGTTAGCTCGAGACAGTACCCTGACCAAATAATTTGGTTCACCCATTTGTCCGATGTTATGGATTCCCATGCGTGGATAAATTGTTGTAGTCTGCTCCCGACCGGAGTGGGATGGTCTGGGGGGGAGGGAAGGGAAGTCATTGTGCGGGCGGGGTTGCGGAACGGGTGGTGTTAGTTTTGCCCCTGCCCTTATAGTTGTTGCCTCTGTAACCACCCCTTTGGGTGCCCTTTGAAAAGGTATTTTGAGGAGGGGACTTGTAGGAGGTAGAGGCGCTATCGGTGGAGAAGCCTCTGCCACGAAAGGATGAGCGTCAAAAGGAGCGTTTAGGGGCCTGTGATTGGAGTGCCCCCATAGACTTTGCTGTGTCTGTGTCCTTTTTCATCTTTTCCAACGCTTCGTCCACCTTTGGCCCAAAGAGAGTTTGTTGATCAAAAGGGTGATTTAGTATGGACGCCTGGACTTCAGGCTTGAATCCTGAGATCCTGAGCCAGGCATGACGAAGCAGGACACTGGTATTTATGGCTCTAGAAGGAGTGTCGGCTGCATCGAGGGCACACTTAATGGAGGTGTTTGTAATTAGTTTACCCTCCTGTATCAGGTCATGAGCCTTGCGCTTGTGTTTTTCGGGGAGGTGCTGCATAAGAGCCTCAAGTTCGTCGTAGTGTGCTCTGTCATAGCACGCAAGTAGCGCTTGTGTATTTGCAATGCGCCACATGTTTGCAGCTTGGGAGGCGGTGCGTTTGCCAGACGCGTCTAAAAGTTTCGATTCCTTGTCTGGCGGTGGGGCTTCTCCCGAGGACTGGGAGTTAGCCCGCTTTCTAGCTGTGGACACAACTAGGGAATCTAAGGGAGCAGGGCCCTTAAAATATGCAGGGTCTGTGGGTGCCGCCTTGTACTTTTTTTCTATTCTAGGGTTCAGTACCCTGGCCCTGACAGGGTCCTTGAACACCTCTGCAGCATGCTCGGTGACACCTTTAAGCATGGGCAAAATAGACGTGGACTTGTCCTGAATGTCAAATGTGTCCAGTAGGAAGTCGTCTTCCACTGGTTCGCTATGCATGTCCACCCCATGGTAGTGTGCTGCTCTCTGCACTAAGTGGTGAAACCCTAAGGAGTCCTCTGGAGGGGACGGCCTGGATGGGTATAGGTCGTCCTGAGGCATATCAGGTATGTCAGGGTTGTGGTAGTCTTCCCATGGGTCTGGGGTCCCCGGTGGAGTGGGGTCCATTGGGGCGTCCGCCGGGTCATAATCTGGATCCCCGTAATTCGGATCTGGGGACGGGGTCGGGGAGTGATGAGGTAAGGGTGGCGGAGACCTGGGAGGGGGAGGGGTGGAGGAGGTGGAGGAGGAGGTAGTGGGGAGGGCACTCTGAGAGGAGAAGTAGCAGAGTCCTTCCGCTTGGGCGGTGGAGGAGGAGCCGGTGTGTCAAGACGTCTTTTCTTGACAACTAAAGTCAACAGCCCAGTCTTTGGATCTTTAAATAGAGTCTTTTGCAAAGGGTCTGGTGTAAAGAGATCCAGTGGCGCCGAATCAACCGCCGATGTTTTCGGAGCCAAGGGTTTGGATAGTTTCTGTGCGCCATGCTTTTTTGGTACCTCCGGTTTTTTCGGCGTCGAAGGAGTTTTCGGCGCCGGAGCGTCGGTGCCGACAGATTTGTGTTTGTGTTTTGTCGGCACCGAGAGTCCAGGCTTCGGCACCGGTGGCTTCGGAGTCGAGCTGGGTATCACTTTCTTCGGTGCCGGATGGTGTTTTTCGGCACCAGGCGTCAGCTGGCTCGAGCCCGAGCTGCCGTGAGACTTCTGAGGCTTCGACACCGGGCCCGAAGGTGGGGTGATAGAAGCTGTGTGCTTGGTTTTGCCCAGGCCTGCAGGCGAGGGTGTAACCAGAGTCTCTTTGGTTTTGGGCGCGGGGGTGGGAGGGGATACAGTACTCACGACCCGCTGCGCCGGTGTGATGTCCTCCACGTCTGAGTCGTCTGCCTCGGAAGCGCTGACGTCGTCCTCCTGCTCGGTGTGTAGTTGCCCCGAAGCTTCGGCGTCGTCTCCGAAGATGTCCGGTGGAGCCGCGGTCGAGGAGTGCGCCATGGTGCGTCGAGCTCTTCGATCCCGGATGGTCTTTTTTGATCTAAAAGACTTACAGGCGGGGCAGTCTCTAGCCTCGTGTTCTGGAGAGAGGCAAAGGTTACACACCTGATGGAGGTCGGTGTGGGGAAATTTAGACCCACATTTTGGGCACTTTTTGAACGGAGTCCTTTCCATCAGCCGGGACCGGAGTCGAGGAGGGCCCGAAGGCCGGTGCCGATGTACGGGATGGAGAAAAGTGCAGCTTCGAGAGATGAAGATTGATGAAGAAACTCGAAGAACGAGGATTTTCCGTCGAGGCTGGAACCGTAGAAGTTTGAAGCCGGAGCACGAAGTATCACATCCGAGCCCGATGGCGGAAAAAAACAATCTGAGGATGGAGCCGAAGCCCATGCGCAGTACGGACCGAAGGAGGAGTCACCGAACTCGTGACTTCCAAAGACTGTCCAAAGAACAAAAACAAACTGCAAACATCCGGGCCCAACACCAGATGGCGATCTATGCTAAGTGTACAATCTGCAGCTCATATGCCTCGAACAGAATAGTTTACCAGTTGGTGTCGTTTTGCAGCTTGAAGATCTTTCTGGATTCACTATGCTGTGCATTATTCTGCGGCCTGGAGGTTGGGTCCGGATTCGTAGTCTTTTTTTGTAGCCCAGGTGGGCGTCGACGTCCCACCATTTGGTGCACCTCTCGTGACATCGTCCTGCTTCCTGCGGAGGTCCCACCTCGGGCCGCCATCTTCGGATTCTTTTTTTTTTTTTTTAACCCTAGGCCATTTACAGTATTTCTTCTCAATTATATCCTCACATTTCTTTTCAAATCTTCTTTTGTTCTCCATTCTCTGTCTTTCCCCCCTCTTCTCCATCCTCATCTTTCTGGCAGAGGTGGGAGGGTTCGCTAATGAATCCAGAAAGATCTTCAAGCTGCAAAACTACACCGACAGGTAAGAAACTATTCGTTTTGCAGCGAGAATCTTTCTGGATTCACTATGCTGTGCATCGATTTTGTAGCGGTTTGTCACTTTTGTGGCGGCTGGGTTGAAGATGAGCGTTGGTCGTTGAATACATGTTGAAGCACCTTTGGTCCTACTTGTGCTTCCTTGTTCATTTGTATATCCACGTAGTAGTGCTTAGTGAACGTGTGCACTGAAGCCCATGTTGCCGCCAGGCATATGTCTTGAATGGGTGTGTTTGCCAGAAAGCAATTGTTGCTCCTTTCTTCCTTGTGGCGTGGGCCCGTGCCCTTTGATAGTTCTTGCCCTGCCTGTTTGTGGCATAATTGTATCGTGCGTGCGATCAATCGCGCAATGGTGCCTTTTGTTACTGGCCTACCCAGGAAGCTGGTTGCGAAGGACACAAAAAACTGCTTAGTTTTCCTGTGCTCCTTGGTCCTCTCGATGTAGTGCATCACCGCCTTTCTAGCAAATGTGCAGTGTCCTTTCTGCGCCTGTGGTAGGGTTCTGAAAGAAGCTTGGTATTTGTATTGTCTGGTTCATATGAAATGCCAACACCACCTTCGGCATGAAGTGTGGGTCCGTTTTCATTACGACTGTCCTTGTGTATCTGGATGTAGGGCTCTTGCAGCGTTAGCGTTTGCAGCTCGCTTACTCTGCGCAGCGAGGTTATTGCCACCAGAAAGGCTGTCTTCATTGTTAGCATTTGAAGGGAGGCCTTGTGAATGGGCTCAAAGGGCGCCTTCATAAGTTCCGTTAGGACCAAGTTGAGGTTCCACACCGGCGGCGGCATCCTTTTTGGTGGCGCGATCCTTTTTGCCCCCTCCAGGAACCTCTTTACAACTCTTGATGTAAAGAAACTTTCACCCGTCTCCCCTCGTGTGTAGGCAACAATCGCTGCGAGGTGTACCCTTAGTGAGGATGAACATAGTTTGGCCTTTAGTAGGTGCGTGAGGTATCTTAGCACCGTTGATTCCTTTAACTTATTTTGCAGTTTGTCTCCTGCACCAATGTGTGTACCTCTTCCATTTTTCCCCATAGCATTTCCGTGTCGTCGGTCTCCGTGCCTCCCGGAGCACTCGCATAGTGCTTTGAGGTAGCTTAAGGTGTGCGAACTCTGTCTTCAGGAGCCATGTCGCTACGCCGAGACTCTCTGGTTCTGAGTGTAGAACCTTTCTGTTCTGCATGGAGGGTAAGTCCTTTCTTTTGGTGAACTTGTGTGGTGGTCCCTGTGCCATCTCCACTATTTGCGAGTACCAGGTCTGTCTTGCCCACTGTGGTGGCACTAGGATCAGCGTCATGTTGCTAGTCCTGCACTTGTTGAGTACCCTGTGTAGCAGTGGTATTGGTGGAAAAGCGTAGGCAAATGTTCTTGACCAGCTTATCCATAGGGCATTCCCCTTGGATTGTTTTTCTGGTTGTCTGGATGCGAAGCTTTGGCATTTTGCATTCTAGTGTGTTGAAAACAGGTCTATTGTCTGTGTACCCCACCTTTTGAATAGCCTTTGAGTTTCCTGTCCATTGAGCTCCCACTCGTGGGATGGCGAGGTCTGCCTGCTGAGCCAGTCTGCTTCTACATTGTCCTTCCCTGGTAGGTGAATGGCCAGCAGGTCTATTTTGAGTGGGATGGCCCATCTCCAAATCTCCTGCGCCAGGTTGGATAGGGGAAATGACTGTGTTCCTCCCTGCTTGTTGATGTAGAACATCGTTGTTGTATTGTCGGTTTGTATCAACACCTTCTGGCTGTACAGTTTTTTCTGGAAGGCTTTCAGGGCTAGGAATACGGTCTTTAATTCCAGATAGTTGGTGTTTGACCCCATCCGCTGGAGTCCACAGACCCCTCACTTTGAGCTTGTCCATATGTGCTCCCCATCCTATTAGTGATGCGTCTGTGGTGATGGTCACCGTTCGGCTTGGTGGTGTCAAGGGCTTACCTATAGTTATGTTCTCCCTGTTCCACCATGCTATTGAATATGCTACTTACCAGTATGCATCTGTTCTTGGCATGTATGGCTGCTGACATTCATATCTGTGCATAGATCGCCGCCTAGTGTTGGGTCCGGATGATTGCACCTTGTTGTCCTGGAAGAGTCTTCGAAGTATCACGAGATAAGCGACTCCTCCCCTGGACCACAGTGCGCATGGGCATCCTCTCCATCCTTAGATTGTTTTTCGCCATTGTGGCAGTGATGGAGTAGATACAGTAAGTGATGACCATGCTATACAGTAATTCTGAGTGCTGCAGCCGCTACAGGCGCCGGGGAGGAGGGTGGGCGATATGAATGTCAGCAGCCCTACATGCCAAGAACAGAGGCATACTGGTAAGTAGCATATTCAGTTCGAGGCATGTGGGCTGCTGAATTCATATCTGTGCATAGAATACATAGCAGTACCTCCATTAGCAGCGGCTACCCGTGCCAGCTGCAGCAGTCTGAGAAAGAGTTTTGAGAACAGCCTGTCCTACAGCTGCCTGCTGTTTTGAGTGTACATCTACACAGTAGTGTTTGGTAAATGTATGTATAGTGGACCATGTGGCTGCTCTACATATTTCCTGTAAAGGGATGTTTCCAAGGAAAGCCATGGACGCCCCTAACTTTCGTGTTGAGTGGGCTCGTGGGGGAATCGTTAATGTGCGTTTAACTTTTTGATAGCAAATTTGAATACATTTAACGATCCATCTGGCTATACCTGCTTTGGAGATGGCTTTGCCCTTGTGTTGTGGAGAAAAGGCAACGAAAAGTTGTTTTGTTTTCCTAAAATCCTTTGTTCTGTCTATATAGTACATGAGGGCCCTCTTACATCTAGTGTATGGAGCATTCTCTCTGCGACATTCTGTGGATTTTGAAAGAAAACTGGCAGTTCAATAGTTTGATTCATGTGGAACTGCGATATCACTTTGGACATGAATTTGGGGTTGGTACGTAGTACAACCCTGTTTGCGTGAACCTGTATGAATGGCCCTTGAATGGTTAAAGCTACTTTCCAGGTGAGGAATTGAATCTCACATGAATGGAGAGGTTCAAAGGGTGGACCCATTAATCTGGTGAGGACCAAATTGAGGTTCCACACCGGTGCCGGTGGGTGTCTTGGGGGGATTACTCGTTTGAGTCCCTCCAAGAAGGCTTTGATGGCAGGCACTCTGAATAAAGAGAGGTGCTGCCTGTTTTGGAGGTAGGCTGCTATCGCGGTTAAATGGATACGTATTGAGTTGTATGCCAGATTGCATCGGTATAGGTGTAGGAGGTAACAGATGTTTTGAATGGATGCGTCCAGCGGGTTAATGTCATTGTTGTTGCAGTAAATGACAAACCTCTTCCATTTAGCCGCATAGCAAGCTCTGGTAGTGGGTCTCCTGGCCTCCTTGATGATGTCCATACATTCAGGTGGCAGGTTTAGGTAGCCAAACTCTAAGACTTCAGGAGCCAGATTGCCAGGTTCAGCTGTCGCGGATCTGGGTGCTGAATTTCGCCATGGTTCTGCGTTAAAAGTGCGGGTTTGATCCGCAGCCTTTGATGCGGCACCACGGAAAGTTCTAGAAAGGTGGTGTACCATGGTTGGCGCGGCTATGTGGGAGCAACTAGGATGAGTGCCAGTGAGTGTTGTCGCAGTTTGCGTGCCACCAGCGGAAGTAATGGCGCTGGGGGAAAAGCGTACGCAAATCTGCCGGACCAGTTCATCCATATCGCATTGCCCTGTGACTGTGGGAACCTGGCGGCAAAGCTTTGGCATTTTGCGTTTTCGTTTGTGGCGAATAGGTCTATCTCTGGATGACCCCACTGTTGGAAGTACGGTTGGAGAACTGACGGATGTAGCTCCCACTCGTGCATCTGGTGGCTTGGTCTGCTGAGCAGATTCGCCATCTGGTTGTCCTTGCCGGGGAGGTGTTCCGCCATGAGGAATATGTTCCTCTGAATGGCCCACTTCCACATGCTCTGAGCCGGATGAGACAACTGTGGAGAGTGTGTTCCTCCCTGCTTCTGTATGTAGTACATGGCAGTCATGTTGCCCGTGCGGATCAACACGACTGTTGCACAAGTGTACTTTGAATGCCTTCATGGCTAGGAAGATTGCCATCAGTTCCAGAACGTTGATGTGCATCTTTTGTTGCGTTGTCCATAGTCCCTGCACTGTGTAAGTGAGTACATGAGCTCCCCAACCCTGGAGAGAGGCGTCCGCTGTCAGTATTATTTGTGGAACAGGCTCTTGGAACGGTCGGCCCTTGCAAAGGTTTTGTGGATTCCACCAATGCAGAGAGTTGTATGCCCGACCGCTCACCAACACTAGGTCTTTTAATTGCCCGTGAGCCTGATTCCATTGACGTGCCAAGCACTCCTGAAGCGGGCGCATATGTAGTCTTGCGTGCGGGACTATGAAAATGCAGGAGGCCATCATGCCTATCAACTGCATGAACACTCGCGCAGGAAGGGAGTGTTGAGGTTTGAACTTTCTGATCAGCAGTTGCATGCTGTTGATCCTCACTAAATTTGGCTGAGCTGTGGCTGCCAGAGTGTTTATGGTTTTGCCCAGGTACTGTCGTACGTGTGCGGGTTGGAGATGTGATTTTGGATAATTTAGTGAGAATCCCAGACTGTGAAGGTGAATGGTGAGGGACATGTGGCTGGCACATTGCTGGGCTGACTTTGCCTGAACAAGCCAGTCGTCCAGGTAAGGGAAGACGTGAATGTGTTGTCTCCGTAGATGTGCAGCCACTGTTGCTAGGCACTTGGTAAAGAGCCTGGGTGCTGTTGTTACTCCGAAGGGGAGAACTTTGAATTGATAGTGATGTCCCTGAATAGTGAACCTGAGATATTTCCTGTGTGATGGGTGTATGGGTATGTGGAAATACGCATCTTTGAGGTCCCGTGTGGCTAGGAAGTCTCCCTGACTGAGTAGCGGGAGAACCTGCTGTAGGGTGAGCATATGGAAATGCTCCGAGAGAATGTATTGGTTGAGGGGTCTCAGGTCTAGTATAGGTCTGAGCGACCCATCCTTTTTTGGGATTAAGAAGTACAGAGAGAACACCCCTGTCCCCTGCTGGATGATGGGCACGACCTCTATTGCACCTTTTTGCAGCATACTTAGCACTTCCTGCTATAATACAATAATGCCAAGTGCTCTACGGACATAGGACGGTGCTTTGGTGGTATGTTGGGTGGAGTGGACGTTAATTCGAGACAGTAACCGTGCTGGATAATGTCCCTGACCCACCTGTCTGTGGTGATGGTTTTCCACGCTGACAGGAACTGTTGGGAGTCTCCCCCCGACAGGTGTTATGTGGTCGGGGGGCAGGGAGAGGGCGTCACGGTTTGTTTTTGGGGGAGGACCTGGTGTTGCCGTAACGACGTCCTCTGCCCTTGGTGCTGGAGCCACGATATCCACCTATGTTAGTTTTATCATAGGTACTTTGTGTGCCCCCATTAGTGTACTGCTGCTGTGACCCCTGACCTCTAGCTGCTCCTCTATTCCCGGGGCGACGAAAGGAGCCACTACGAAACTGCTGCGTCTGCAGAGCCCCCATTGATTTCGCAGTGTCAGTGTCTTTTTTAATTTTCGAGGGTAGTGTCAACTTCAGGGCCAAATAAATAGTCTGGGTTGACCGGTTGATTTAAGATATTGTTCTGAATCTCCGGCTTGAAGCCTGAGATTCTCAACCATGCATGCCTTCTCAACATGACGCTTGTGTTGATTGCCCTCGCCGCTGTGTCGGCTGCATCCAGTGCGCACTTGATGGATGCATTGGTAAGGAGTTGTCCCTCTCTGATGAGGAGCTCCGCTGCCTCTTTATATTCATCTGGCAAATGTTGGAGTAGTGATTCTAGTGTGTCGTAGTGGGACCTATCATAACGGGCCAGGAGTGCCTGTGTGTTGGCAATGCGCCAGATGTTTGCTGCTTGCGCTGCAATCCGTTTGCCTGATGTCTCCAGCACTTTGGACTCCTTGTCTGGGGGAGGAGCATGACCTGTTTGTGAGTGGGCTCTTTTGCGAGCATTAGCAACCACCATGGAGTCCAAAGGTAACTGACCCCTAATGTACATAGGGTCTCCGGGTGCAGGCTTGTATTTTTTTTCAATCCTGGGGTTTAGCACCCGTGCCCTGGTTGTTTCTTTAAAAATGTCTTTTGCAGGTTTGAGAACTCCTTTTAACATGGGCAGAGTCTTGACAGTTCTTTCGGAAGAGGCGAAAGTGTCCACCAAGAAGTCTTCTTCGACAGTGTCAGAATGGAGTTCTACTCCATGATTGGCAGCAGCCCGTTCTATGAGGGCATTAAAGGCAGCAGTGTCCTCTGTGGGAGATGTCTTTATGTTATAAAGCTGCGTGTCATGGGTATCTGGTGGGGCACCCTGGTCTGTGGGGTCATCCCATGCCTGATCTGGGTCTTGCAGGTGATCATCAGGATAGATATCCCCAGGGTAGGTGGTATCATCCCCTACATAGTCCTCTACTGCGTCTGCCTCTGAAGGCGTAGGAGAAAAGGACGGTGGATCCTGATGGAAGGGTTGAAAGTGTTCATGAAGCACTGGCTCTGACCCTGCCGGCAATTTGTGTTTGAGAGGAATTTTGTAGGAGTCCAATCCCCTCTCTGGCGTGATTTTCCGCTTGCGGAGCATCAACCTACCAGTGTTGGTGTCGATAAAGTGTGGCTGTGAAGGCTCGAAATCTGTTTGTCCAGTGGATGGGGACTGTGTCTGGCGGACACGTTTCCGAATCTCGAACAGTTTCGGCGCCGTGGGCGGCGGCAACCCAAACGTGATGTTGGTCGGCGCAGAGGGTGCTTTCGAAGCCTTGTGCGTGTCGGGGCCCGATGTAGAGTGGAGGGCTGCCCGTTCTGATGCGTTGCAACGATGCAGAGACCTGTTGCACGGTGAACGCAGATGGCTCTTTGGAACCGGTCGGCGCCTTGGAGGTAGGCGTCGAAGCGGCACCCGACTTCTTTGCAGTCATGGGGTCATCGATCCGAAGGGAGGTATCGACGCTCGTTGGAGTCGATGACTTGGCAGGCGCCGCCGTCTTAGACGCAGACGGAGTGGCCACCTTGACTTTGGTGGTTGGGGCCGAGGCGCCTTGTGGGGACCGAGGGCCTTCTTCTTTGGATCGGCACCCGTATCCGCTGCGGTGAGCTCGGCACCGAAATCCCTTTTTGCGCGGTCGGAGCCGATTACCTTTGCCGGTGTCGAAGGAGTGGAGGGCTTCGAGGCCTTCGAGCCTATCACAACCAGTTTCACTTTCGGTTTCGATGGAACTGGTGCGATGGATGGTTTCGGTTTCGCTGAAGGGAATCCAGTCGTCTTCGATAATAATGGCTCTTGCGAAGTGTTCGAGGCCGGGCCTGAAGGCGGGGCCGAAGAACCGAGAGATTGATCTTGGGTAAGGCCCGAAGGCGATCCCTCGACCGGAGCCTCATGACCACTTATTTTTTCGGCCTCCGTATCGACGGGTTGGCCTAGTTCCTCGCTGGAGCTATCTTCCTCGGCCCCAAAGGCCTCATCGTAGTCTCCTACCTCTCAGACGACGGCTTCTCTCTGAAAGATCACCTCATCGTCCTCTTCCGATCGGGAGTCGTGTTCGGAAGCGGGGCTGGAGTCTACGTCTTCCACGCTCTCGGCGTCCTAGTCTTCGGTGCTAAAGATGTTGGCCGGGGCAGGCGCCGATTGCTGCGCCTCCAATCTCGCTGCCCGTCGATTCCGGAGAGTCTTCGAGCTGAATCGGGCACAGGCCATACATTTCGACTCATCGTGATCCGGTGAGAGATTTGTTGCATACCGGGTGGACGTCGATGTGTGGGTATTTCGCGAGGCATAAAGGACACCTTTTGAATGGAGTCCTCGATTCCATCGTCGATCGAAGTTCGAACCAAGCGGATCCGAAATGCTGGAAGAAGGTGCTAAAGCACTAAAGGAACTAGTCGATACTGAGCGGAAACAGTACCGACCATGACTAAAGGCCTTTTGGCCTTAAACTGAATTTTCCTAACTTGAGCTAAGATGAGCACATCCGAACCCAATGGCGGAAAAAAACAATCTAAGGATGGAGAGGATGCCCATGCGCACTGTGGTCCAGGGGAGGAGTCACCTATCTCGTGATACTTCGAAGACTCTTCCAGGACAACAATGTGCAATCATCCGGACCCAACACTAGGCGGCGATCTATGCACAGATATGAATTCAGAAGCCCACATGCCTGGAACCTCTTCTTGCACCACGTGCGTTACAACCACTAGATCCTCCCAACTTCCGCTTGCTTGTGACCATTGCTGTTGCAGCCATTCCTGCAAAGGCCTCATGTGAAGGCGTACATTGGGAACTAGGTGAATGCATGACGCCATCATCCACATGATCTTGCTCGCTGTTCTCACCGTCAGAGCTTGCCCCTTCTGGCAGAGACACGTCTCCTTCAGCAGGGTCAGTGTTCTCCTGTCGCTGGGCATCTGTTTTCTGTAAGGTGTTGATCTGTGCCCCCAGGACGATCTTCACCTGTTCTGCTTCCATAGAGGATTTACCCCAGTGTATTGAGAATCCCAGCTTCGTTAGTGTGTTTATGACCCGCTGTGCGTGTTCTTCGCACTTTCGCGTGAACTTGCCTTTATTAGCCAATCGTCGAGATAAGGGTATACATGAACCCCTTCCCTCCGCGGGTACGCTGTGTGAGAAAGTGGCTCTGTATATACTGTTCCTTAATCGGTACAGGGTGTACAGAGTCCACAGACCCCAAGGGTTTAACAGAGGTTAAAGTTAGATATAACCTTACTATCTAAAGTGGTAGCTTGGTCGAGCAGTAAGGCAGTATCAGAGGACAATGTAAAGCATTTGTTGTACACACTCAGTCAGCAAATGGTTTCACAGACTCGATAACTGAACTCTAGGCCAATGTTTTATATATAAGAAATATATGCTTGTTTTAGTTTAGAACCAACACTTGGAATTAAAATATACTTTCTCGACAGGAGAAGTTTCATATAAATACTTTTCTATATGCAATAGACTTTAGTAAACAGTTACAAGTAGTTGCAGTAGGCAACTCTATTTTTAAACACAATACATTGAGCTCAATGATAAATTCAAGTTATTTGCAACAGATTACTTTTTAGATTACTTTTGGAATTCCAGGACTGGATCCTAGATTCAGTCCTGGGTCAGTTTTCAGAATCAAGTGATGAAAGTCGACTTAAGTACTGTAATGATTTTTAACTAATATTTAGCTATTTTAAAAGTTGACACTTAGAAAATATTTCAGAGAAAACAATCCATGATTTCCTATGGAAGAAAATGCAGGTTACAGGTACAGTATGTTCTCGTTACTTTTGTAATCCATTACTGGGTGCCTAGACTCAGTACTGGGACCTTTATCCAAAACAGGTAAGTAATTACGTTTTCAGATGTTACACGATTTTTGAGGAATATTTAAAGATTGCAGAAATCGACACTTAGAAGAAATTTCACAGAAAAACAGTCAATGATTTCCTATGGAATAAAATTGAGTTAAGGGTAAGTACAGTTGTAAGTATTTTTCAGAGTCAGTGCTGGGCACCAAGATCCAGCACTAGGAGCTCACCTAAGAGCAGGTGAGTAATTTCGTTTGTTACTCGGCTGATTTTTGGTGAATATTTTAAGATTTGAAAAGTCCACACTTAGAAGAAATTTCAGGAAAAAGCCAGTCAATGTTACCCTATGAGGAAAATAGAGTTTGTGGTTTAAGGGTAAGTACTCGACTGGCAGAGTTGATGTTCTGGGTATAGACTCAAGGGTCCCCCAGGGTCAGGTAGCTACAGTTGGTTCACCCTCAGCGGCTCTAGGGCGGCCAGGTGCAGAGAGAGTTAGGCCCAATGTTATCCTATGAGGGATAGGGGGGCCTTGGTTGGTGGCTGCTGACTGGCAAGCCATGCGGCTGTGGGAGCTGGGCTCCTGGTCACTTACTCAGGGCAAGTGGGGAAGTAGGTAGGTGTAGAGTTTTCACTGCCAGGGCCACTCGGGCGGCTGGGTGCAGAGTGCTTTTGAGCCTTCGGGCGCTCAATTGATTTCAATGGGAAATCTCCGGTTTAGAAAAAGACTGCAAGCTCGGGGACAAGGACTCTTCAGGTGCCGCCACCACCACTTCGAGAGGTAAGGTGGGTAGTTGGAGGATAGGTAGGTACCCCAGGATTGGGCACAGGGGGCCGTGGGGCGCCGCGTGCAGGGGTGCCTTTTGGTGTCGGGAAATCTTACCCTCTGTTGATAGCGGTTGGGGGGGCACCTTGTTCTGAGGCTCCAGGCTTCTTCAGGAGTGTCGAGGGAGGTCCTTGGGTGCCGGACTCTGGGTCACAGTCGCCGTGGGGTCGTCCTCAGGGTCTTTGTTCACTCCGGCACTGGCCAGGCTTGGCTGGTGCAGAGTGTGCTGGGTTCGCGGTTCCGGGCTGCCGCCAGGGATTAGAGATAGGTTTTGAGTAGAGCCTCTACTCATGGGAGTCCCAGGTGGTTAGAGCCAAAAGGTAGCCAGGTCCTCCAGGGTTTGTGAGGTTGCTGGCCACAAGAGATGCCGGGTTGGAGCAGGTTCGAGGGTCGACAGGCCGGTAGGGCTGGGGCCAAAGCAGTTGGTGTCTTCCTCTTTTCAGCAGCTGCAGGGCAGGTCTTTCTTCTTGCTCTTCGTTGCTCTTCGTAGTTTTGAATCTGGGGAAGGAAGTTTCAGGGTGCCCCTAATTACTAGATTTAGGGGCGTTACAGGTAGGTGAAGGTCCTGGGGTGGGTACACCCCCTATCCTGGGGTGGGTACACCCCCTTTCCTGCCTCTCTCCTGTGGGAGGGGGGCAGTAGCATAGTCCTGATAGGGTAGGGCTCGCCATCTTCAGGATGGCGAGAGCCCGGAGATGTGCTTCACCTCGCCTCCCCCACCTGAGGGGTGGGGTTGGCAGGATGGCACATCCCCTGTCCTTATTTGGGGTTTCCAGCCAAAGCTTCCCGCCAGAGTGGGGGGTTGCAGGGGCCTGTGGAAGCTCAGAGGCAGCATGCCTTTGAAGCTTCCCCCTGCTCATCCTGGGGGAGGAGATTTAGCACCTCGCCCAGGATGTGCATTGTTGCAGGCCCAGGAGAGCAGGGGCTCTCCTACCCAGGGGTCCAGCAACATGTCTGCTGGGTGGCAGCCTAGGCAGCCTCAGAGCAGACGTGGATTGTAGGTTAGGTTTAAGGGGGCACCTCTAAGATGCCCCCTGGGGTGATGGGTACATTAAATCCCACACTGGCATCAGTGTGGGTTTAATGTGCTGAGAAGTTGGATACCAAACTTCAGTCTTTAGTGTTGCCATTATGGTGCTGTGGAGCTCGTGTTTGACGAGCTCTCAGCACCATGTACTCTTAAATGGCAGCACTGCACTTACAGTGCTCAGGAATAGACCTGGGTACTGTAGGGGCACAGGGCTCCTGCGCCCACACCATTGGCATAAGGCACCCAGCTAGAGGGGTGACTGATGTATGCCATGGCAGTGTAGGTGATGGGCATTGCACACAGGGATGTGTGCCATGTCGACTTTGTTTTTGGCTTTAACCCAAACACTCAGCCTGCAAAGGCAGTGTGTGTGTGTAAGGGTACAGGGCCTCTAAGGGTGGCACAAGGAGTGCTGCAGCCCTTAGAGGCCAGCCCTGGGTACCTAGGGTACCATTAACCAGGGGCTGACATGTGGCCAGGGTTTGCCAATTTGGGTTTGGTTTGTTTTAGGGAAGGAACATAGGCCCTGGGCACCTGATTGGCAGGAGTCCAGGGCTCAGTCAAAGTATGGGGGCAAATCACTTGAAACTGAATCCCGACAAGACCGAACTGGTTCTTGTCCGAGGCCCTTCAAATCCCTGGAACGAATAGTTTCTTACCCGTCGGTGTAGTTTTGCAGCTTGAAGATCTTTCTGGATTCACTATGCTGTGCATTATTCCGCGATCTTGTGGTTGGGTCCGGATTCGTAGTCTTTTCTCTGTTTTTTTTTTTTTTTGTAGCCCAGGTGGGCGGCGACGACCCATTATTTGGTGCACCTCCCGTGACGTCGTCGTGCTTCCTGCGAAAGTCCCACCTTTGGAGCGCCATCTTCGGGTTCTTTTTTCCTCTTTTTTATTTTTTTTTTAACCCTAGGCGAATGATTAATCCTTCTCCATTTTTCTGTACGTTTTCATTCCTTATGATCTTTTCCATTTTACCCCTTCTTCCTCCAGCCTCATCTTCCTGGCGGAGGTGGGTGGGCTCGCTAGTGAATCCAGAAAGATCTTCAAGCTGCAAAACTACACCGACAGGTAAGAAACTATTCGTTTTGCAGCGTGAATCTTTCTGGATTCACTATGCTGTGCATAGACTTTGTAGCGGTTTTCCTAATTTTGTGGCGGCTGGGTGGTAGATGAGCGTTGGTCGTTGAAAATGTGTTGAAGCACCTTCTGTCCAACCTGTGCTTCCTTGTTCATCTGAATGTCCACGCAGTAGTGTTTCGTGAACGTGTGCACAGATGCCTAAGTTGCCGCTAGACCTATGTCCTGAATGGGCGTGTTCGCCAGGAAGGCAACGGTGGCCCCCTTCTTCCTTGTGGAGTGAGCCTGAGGTCCCTCTGCTAGCTCCTGTCCAGCCTGTTTGTGGCAGAATTGAATAGTGAGGGCAATCCATCTAGCGATGGTGCCCTTAGTCACTGGTCTACCCATGAAGCTAGTAGCAGAGGACACAAACAGCTGCTTTGATTTCCTGAGTTCCTTCGTTCTCTCAATGTAGTGCATCACCGCTCTTCTAGCGTCGAGGGTGTGCAGAGCCCTTTCTGCGTTTGAAGTCGGGTTTTGGAAGAAACTCTGTATCTGGATACTCTGGTTCATGTGGAACGCAGACACCACCTTGGGCATGAAGTGTGGGTCTGTTCTCAGGACTATCCTGTCCTTGTGAATCTGAATGTAGGGTTCCTGTAGCGTTAGCGCTTGAAGCTCGCTTACCCTGAGTAGTGAGGTTATGGCTACCAGAAAGGCCGTTTTCATAGTCAACATCTGCACTGTGGCTCGTGAATGGGTTCAAACGGTGCCTTCATGAGCTCCGTCAGTACCACGTTGAGATTCCATGCTGGCGGCGGCAACCGCTTAGGAGGGGCAATTCTTTTGGCTCCTTCCATGAATCTCCTCACAACCTGCGAAGTGAAGAAATTTCTACCCTTCTCACCTCTGGTGTAGGCTACGATCGCCGCTAGGTGTACCCTTAGGGAGCTCGAGCAGAGGTTACTCTTTAGAAGGTGTGTGAGGTACCTCAGTACTGTTGAGTCTCTAGTCATTCTGTTTTGCAGGCCCTTCTTCCTGCACCACACAGTAAATCTCTGCCATTTGGCGCTGTAGCATTTTTGTGTAGTTGGTTTCCTTGCCTCCCGCAGCACCCGCATAGTGCTAGGAGGCAATTTAAGGTGAGCGAACTCTAGGTCTTCAGGAGCCATGCCGCCAGGTTGAGGCTCTCTGGCTCCGGATGCAGGACCTCTCAGTTTTGCATGGAGAGCAGGTCCCTTCTTCTCTCGAACCTGTGGGGATTGCCCTGTGCCATTTCTTGAATTTGTGAGAACCATGTCTGCCTTGCCCACTGCGGAGCCACTAGGATCAGAGTCATGTTGCTAGTTCTGCACTTGTCGAGCACTCTGTGCAACAGGGGTATCGGTGGAAAGGCGTAGGCAAATGTCCTCGACCAGCTTATCCATAGGGCATTTCCTTGGGATTGCTGATCTTGTTGTCTGGACGCGAAGCTTTGGCATTTTGCATTTTGGCGTGTTGCAAACAGGTCTATTGTGGGAGTTCCCCATCTCTGGAAAAGCTTCTCCGTTTCCTGGCCATTGAGCTCCCACTCGTGTGATGGCGAGGTCTGCCTGCTTAGCCAGTCTGCCTCCACAATGTCCTTCCCTGGAAGGTGAACTGCCAGTAGATCTATCCTGAGAGGTATGGCCCATCTCCAAATCTCCTGTGCCAGAGAGGAGAGAGGGAACGACTGTGTCCCCCCCTGCTTGTTGATGTAGAACATTGCCGTGGTGTTGTCTGTTTGAACCAACACCCTCTGGTTGTACAGGTGCCTCTGGAATGCCTTCAGGGCTAGCAGGATGGTTTTCAATTCGAGGTAATTGATATGGCGTACCGCATCTGCTGGAGCCCACAGACCCCTCACTCTGAGGTTGTCCATGTGCGCTCCCCATCCCTTTTGCGATGCGTCCGTGGTAATGGTCATTGTTGGGTTTGGTGGTGTCAGGCTTCTCCCTGCTGTCATGTGGTCTCTGTTCCACCAAGTCATCTCCTCCTGCACTGCGTGCGTAACAACCACTAGATCTTCCCAACTGCCGCTTGCTTGTGACCATTGCTGTTGTAGCCATTCTTGGAATGGTCTCATGTGCAGGCGTACATTCGGCACCAGCTGGATACATGACGCCATCATCTTGCTCACTGACCTCAATGTCAGAGCTCGCCCCTTCTGGTAGAGACGCGTCTCCTTCAGTAGGGCCTCTGTTCTCCTGTCGCTGGGCACCACTTCCCCCAGTGTATCGAGAACCCCAGGTTCGTCAGAGTGTCTGTCACGCGTGTTGAGTGTCTCTCGCACTTCTCGCGTGTGTTTGCCTTGATCAGCCAGTCGTTTAGGTAGGGGTAGACATGGATCCCCTGCCTTCGTAGGTGGGCCGCGACCGCCGACAGGCATTTTGTAAAAACCCTTGGCGCCGATTTTAGCCCGAAGGCCAGGGTTGTGAACTGGTAGTGTTCCTGGTCGATGTTGAACCTTAGAAGGCCCTTGTGCCTTCTGTTTATTGGAATGTGTAGGTAGGCATCCTTGAGGTCCACGGTGACCATGAAGTCCCCGTCTCTTATTTGGGGAAGCACCTCCTGCAGCGAAGTCATTTTGAACTTCTGCGTTCTGATGAACTTGTTTAGGTATCTCAGGTCCAGGATGGGTCTGACGTTTCCGTCTACTTTCGGGACTACGAAACAGTTTGAGTAGACCCCCTTGTTGCGTTCTCTGAACGGCACTGCCTCTGTGGCTCTTTTTTCTAGTAGTTTCAGGGTTTCTTCTCTGAGTCGGGCCAGTTCTTGAGCCGATCTCGGTCTTCCCCTTGGTCTTCTGTTTGGAGGTCTTCTCTCCAAATCCACGCAGTATCTGTATTGCATGACGCTCAGTATCCACTTGTCTGTGGTTATACGCCGCCACTCCTGAAGGTAGAACCTCAGCCTTCCGCCTACTGGTGTTGGATGCTCGTAGGCTTTTGTTTCTTCTCTCCCCCTTGATGTTACTGTATTGCGCCTCACCCTTGTGGGCATGACGAGGGTAGGCGCCCTCCTGCGTGCTGAGTCACTTTGATGAGGGTTGGTCACTCCCTCTCCTCCTCTGGCCACGTCCGTTCCCTCTCCCGCGAAAGGACTGGCCCCGAGGCTGGAACTGCCAGTTTTGCTTCTGTTGACCTTGTTGTCCGTGACTTTCACCCTGCTGACCCTGCTGGAACGCCTGGTGCGACGCTCCCTGCTGGCTTCCTCCCCGACCGTAGGGTCTCCTAGAGGGATTGCCTCTCCTCATCCCCCTTAGCTGTAGGGCCCCCATGGACCTCGCTGTTTCGTTTTCTTTTTTCAGCTGGGTGAGCTTCTAGTCTACTGTTACTCCGAACAGTGTCTCTCCGTTGAAGGGGGTGCTAAGGATGTTGTTCTGCACCTCCGGTTTGAATCCCGAGATTCTTAGCCATGCATGTCTTCTCTCGGTGACCCCTACGGCCATTAGTCTTGCCGAAGTCTCTGCCCCGTCCAGCGCAGTCTTTATACAAGAGTTGGCGAAGTTTTTACCTTCTTCCACCAAGTGGGAGGCTCTTTGGCGGTATTCTTCGGGGAGGTGTTTTACTAGCTCCCCCATCTCGTCCCAGTGCTGGTACTGGTGCCTATTGAGAAGTGCGTTGGAATTCGCCATGCGCCAGTGCATTGCGGCGTTCCTCTCGACCTTTCTTCCCGTGAGGTCTATCCTCCTGCTTTCTTTATCTGGTGGTGGCCCCGACGTTGCTGGCACGTTGGCCCTTCTCCTGGCCGTGGAAGCAATGATTGAGTCAGCCGTGATACTACCCTTGATGTAAGGGGGGTCCAGAGAAGTGTTTTTATACTTCTTCTCCGTCCTGGGCGTGATCGAACGGCAGGTTGCTGGTTCTTTAAAGGCCTCTCTCCCCGAATTCATCACACTTTGTAGCATGGGAAGGAATTGGCTCCTCGTCTGGATGGGGAGCAGGGTCTCGAGGAGGAAATCGGCTTTCGGCCTCTCCTCGTCCAGCTTCACGCCGAAGGCTGTCGCTGCGCTCCTGACCACCATATTGTACACCCCGATGTCGTCGGGTGGAGAAGGCCTCGAAGGGTACGTGTCCACGGGCTCCTCGGGGTTCTCGGTGTCGAGATCCTGCCATTCGACGTCGTGGCTGGTTGATGGCGCCGAGCTGTAGAACGACTGCTGGTCTTCTTCCTCGGGTTCGCCTTCATAATAGGTCTCGTCTTCCTCTTCGAGATCTCTCGCCAGCCCCTCGGTGTCGAATTCGTCCTCGATTTCGACGACGTTCGTCAGTGGAGCCGTTGGAATTTTGTATTCCTTCATCTTGGCGTCGAACTCCTTCTTCCTCTGAAGGATGTTCTCCATTTCGGCCTCGAGCCGCCTCTTATTCTCCATCTCGGAGATGCTTTCGGCATCGACCGCGGGCCTCTTCGACGGAACTTGCGTCGACGTCGACCTGTCCTTCTGCGTCGAGCGCCCCGTTTCATGGGTTGTCTTCGACGAACCTTGCCTTTCGGCGTCTTTCGGCACCAGGGAGTCCTTCTCGAAGGATCCGCTCGGCCTCTTTTCCATGGTCCCGCCCTTGGTCGTCGAAGTTTTCGGCGCCGGGGCTCCCTTCGTGGACTTTGATTTCTTCGAGTCACCCTCTGGTTTGAGGCACCTTCGTGTGTTTTGAGCTCGACGATTCTCTTACCTCGTCTTCGTTTTTCTTGTCGGTCTCTACGACCGTGAAGTTTTCTGGTCCCTCGGCGACCTTGTCCTAGTCTGTGGAGAGGCCCAGATCGTAGAGCGACGGGGCCTTACCCTTGCCATCCATGCTGGCGTTGGCTCTTCGCTGACGTTCTCTCACCCGGAGCGTCTTCAGCGCGAAGGCTGAGCAGGCGTTGCAGTTCTTGCTCTGGTAGTCGACCGGTAGGCAGAGGTTGCAGACCGGATGCTGGTCCTTTTGCGCGAACTTGTGGTGGCAGTTAGGGCAGAACTTGAATGGAGTCTTGTCCATTGCGCTCAGGGCCTCCGAGTGCGTATTCTCCAAGGGCGTCGAAGAAAAAGGGTGGAAAACTTCCTTCTTCGCGCTCCTGATGTGAAATATTCCTTTGTGATATCTCGTAGTTTTTTTTTTTATCGACAAAACTCGCTTTTCCTTCTTCCTTCGATTGTATCTCTGGAGCTTCCCGATGACGATCCAGACCCAACGGCGGAAAAAAGAATCTGAAGATGGCGCCCCAAAGGTGGGACTTCCGCAGGAAGCACGACGACGTCACGGGAGGTGCACCAAATGGTGGGTCGTCGCCGCCCAACTGGGCTACAAAAAAAAAAAAAAAAAAAAAAAAAAAAAAGAGAAAAGACTACGAATCCGGACCCAACCACAAGATCACGGAATAATGCACAGCATAGTGAATCCAGAAAGATTCACGCTGCAAAACTCCAACTTCTGGCCCTCGAGCCTGGGTCGTCCCCCCAGCCCTACTGACTCGACTAAAAGTCTGAGAGTTATCAGCAAAGATCTGTCGATGAAACCCCAGATAAACGCCACTGTCTCTGCCCGTTTCTTTCAACTACGTAAAATCCGGAAAATTGCACGCTTCCTCACTACCGAAGCCCTCACCTTAGCTCTTTTGGCATTAGTCATTTCCAGAATGGACTACGCCAACTCCCTGTACGTAGGCATTCCTGACTACCAGCTCAATCGCTTGCAGCTTGTTCAGAACCAGGCAGCTCGCCTCATCTTCCATCAACCGAGGCACCACCACACCTGCCCTCTGTTAAAATCCTTGCACTGGCTCCCTGTCTCTGAACGCTGTAAATTCAAGTTAGGCTGCCTTATCTTTAAATCCCTGGCCGGTATCAGCCCCTCGTTCATTTCTTCTCTCATCCACCCGTATGTCCCCTCCCATAATTTGCGCTCGGCCCACTTGGCTCTTCTTAAAGTCCCTAAATTCAAGCGCAAGAAATGGGGCGGTCTTAGATTCTCGTTCCTAGCTCCATCCCTTTGGAATACCCTCCCCCTTGATGCAAGACTAGCTTCACCTTACACCCATTTCAGATCCCTCCTCAAGACTTATTTGTTCCGCTCAGCGTACCACTAATCTCATTCTCTCTCCTCCCAGTTCCCCTCCTCTCCTCCTTTCCCCCCTCCTTCCCCCAGGCAGTTGCTTATTTCAGCGCCAAGAAACTTTACAGTGTACGCTGCATAAGGAATATGCTACTTACCAGTATGCATCTGTTCTTGGCATGTAGAGCTGCAGAGTTGTACACTTAGCATAGATCGCCATCTGGTGTTGGGCCCGGATGTTTGCAGTTTGTTTTTCTTCTTGGACAGTCTTTGGAAGTCACGAGTTTGGTGACTCCTCCTTCGGTCCGTACTGCGCATGGGCTTCGGCTCCATCCTCAGATTGTTTTTCGCCAACAGGGAAATGATGGAGCGTAGTAATAACAGTGAGAAACCCATGTGTTGTATCTAAATAAGATGTACTGGAACGGATACAGGTAGCCGGGGAGGCGGGTGGGCGTGTACAACTCTGCAGCTCTACATGCCAAGAACAGATGCATACTGGTAAGTAGCATATTCCGTTCGAGGCATATGAGCTGCAGATTGTACACTTAGCATAGATTATATAGCAGTACCCAACCTTAGCGGCGACCACCGGTATCCGTTGCAGCTGTTTGAAAAAGTGTCTTTAGTACAGCCTGGCCCACCCTAGCTTGCTGCTTGGAATGCACATCTACACAATAGTGTTTTGTGAAGGTGTGCGGTGTAGACCATGTGGCTGCTTTGCAGATGTCATCTAAGGGTATATTCCCTAGAAAAGCCATAGAAGCCCCTAACTTTCTTGTAGAGTGGGCTTTCGGAGGAACAGATAATGTTCTCTTTACCTTTTGATAGCAAATTTGTATGCATTTTACAATCCACCTAGCTATCCCTGATTTAGAAATGGGGTTGCCTTTATGTGGTGGAGAGAAGGAAACGAACAATTGTTTAGTCTTCCTGAAGGGTTGCGTTCTTTGTATGTAGTATAGCAACGCCCTTTTCACATCAAGTGTGTGTAGGGCCCTTTCTGCAACAGATTGGGGTTGCGAAAAGAAGACAGGTAATTCCACTGATTGATTGAGGTGGAAGGGGGAAATGACTTTGGGCAGAAACTTCGGATTTGTGCGAAGTATGACCTTGCTGTGATGCATTTGTATGTAGGGTTCCTGTATGGTGAACGCTTGTATTTCACCAACCCTTCTAAGGGAAGTGATAGCTACAAGGAAAGCTGTTTTCCAGGTGAGAAACTGTAGCTCACATTTGTGCATTGGTTCGAAGGGCGGACCCATTAGTCGTGTAAGAACTAAATTTAGATTCCATACAGGGGAAGGTGGTGCCCTGGGAGGAATTACTCGTTTAAGGCCTTCCATGAAGGCTTTAATAGCGGGCACTCTGAAGAGTGATAAATGCTGTCTGTTTTGTAGATAAGCAGCGATCGCTGCTAGGTGTAGGCGTATGGATGAATATGCCAGGTTACACCTGTGAAGATGGAGCAGATAGCATATGATATGCTGTATGGATGCATCTAGAGGGTTGATTGTATTGTTACGGCAGTAAATTACAAATCTTTTCCACTTTGCGGCATAGCATGCTCTAGTGGTAGGACGTCTGGCTTCCATGATGATGTTCATGCAATCAGGGGGAAGGTGAAGGTATCCGAATTCTAGGATTTCAGGAGCCAGATCGCCAGGTTGAGCTGAGCTGGGTCCGGGAGCCTGATTTCTCCATGGTTCTGGGTTAGGAGGCATGGGGATAGATGCAGTTTTTGATGTGGTACCACTGACAGTTGTAGTAGCGTGGTGTACCACGGCTGCCTGGCCCACGTCGGAGCTACCAGAATGAGTGTGAGGGAGTGCTGTTGTAGCTTCCTGACCACTAATGGAATTAGTGGGAGAGGTGGAAAGGCGTATGCAAATCTGCCTGACCAGTTCATCCATATCGCATTGCCCTTGGACAATGGGTGTGGGTATCTGGCGGCGAAGCTTGGGCATTTTTTGTTTTCGTGGGTGGCGAAGAGGTCTATCTGAGGATGCCCCCACTGTTGGAAGAATGGGTGAAGAACTTGTGGATGCAGTTCCCATTCGTGTAGTTGTTGTGTTTGTCTGCTGAGCAGATCTGCCATGGTGTTTTGTACGCCTGGAACGTGCTGTGCCAGGAGAAAGATGTTTTGGGGAATTGCCCATCTCCATATGCTCTGGGCTAAGCGGGAGAGCTGGGGAGAGTGTGTCCCCCCCTGTTTTTGTATATAATACATCGCAGTCATATTGTCTGTGCGAATGAGGACTGCTTTGCCCGAAATCTGTTTTTGGAAAGATTTTAGGGCTAGAAAGATCGCCAAGAGCTCCAGATGGTTGATGTGGAGCGATTTTTGCTGTGGCGTCCATAGACCTTGCATGGTGAGGTGTAGGAGGTGCGCTCCCCAGCCGGAGAGCGATGCGTCCGCTGTTAGAATCACCTGAGGAACCGGGTCCAGGAACGGCCGCCCTTTGGAAAGGTTTGTGGTGTTCCACCACTGCAGAGAGTGATGTGTGCGGCCGTCCACCAACACCAGATCCGTCAGCTGACCCTGGGCCTGGTTCCACTGTTGTGCTAGGCACTCTTGAAGTGGACGCATGTGGAGTCTTGCATGGGGCACTATGAAGATGCAAGACGCCATCATTCCTATGAGCTTCATAAACACTCTTGCTGGAAGAGAGTGTTGAGGAAGGAATGTTTTGCGTAAGGCTTGAATGCTTGTGATTCTGGCTGAGTTTGGATAGGCAATACCCTTGGAGGTGTCTATAGTGGCCCCGAGATATTGCTTTGTGTGAGATGGTATGAGGTGGGACTTTTGGTAGTTCACCGTGAAGCCTAGCTGGTGGAGCAGTTGGATGGTGCTGTTTGTATGTTGCACACATTGGTCGTAGGACGCGGCTTTTATCAGCCAGTCGTCTAGGTAAGGGAAGACGTGAATGTGTGGACGTCTGAGGTGTGCTGCTACTACTGCTAGGCATTTGGTAAACACCCGTGGTGCGGTGGTGACCCCGAAGGGGAGAACCGTGAATTGGTAATGTTGCCCGTCCACCACGAACCTGAGGTATTTCCTGTGAGAGGGGTGTATTGGAATGTGAAAGTATGCGTCTTTCAGATCCAAGGTTGTGAGGAAGTCTCCCTGGCAGAGGAGTGGGAGGACTTGCTGTAGGGTGACCATGTGAAAATGGTCTGAATGTATGTAGGCATTTAGAGGCCGGAGGTCGAGAATGGGTCTGAGGGTCCCGTCTTTCTTTGGTATTAAGAAATATAGGGAGTAGACCCCTAGATTTTGTTGATTGACGGGGACCTGCTCTATAGCGTGTTTTTGGAGGAGTGAGAGTACCTCTTGTTTGAGCAGTGTGGAATGTTCTTGAGACATTGGACGGTGCCTTGGTGGGATATTGGGTGGGGTAGATGTTAGTTCGAGACAGTACCCTGACCGAATGATTTGGGTCACCCATTTGTCCGATGTTATGGACTCCCATGTGTGGATAAAGTCTTGTAGTCTGCCCCCGACCGGAGTGGGATGGTCTGGGGGGAGCGGAGGGGAGTCATTGTGTGGGTGGGGTGGCAGAACGGGTGTTGTTGGTTTTGCCCCTGCCCTTATTGTTGTTGCCTCTGTAACCGCCCCTTTGATTGCCCTTTGAAAAGGTATTTTGAGGAGGGGACTTGTAGGAGGTAGAGGCGTTATCGGTGGAGGAGCCTCTGCCTGTGCCACGAAAGGACGAGCGTCGAAAGGAACGTTTAGAGGCTTGTGTTTGGAGTGCCCCCATAGACTTTGCTGTGTCTGTGTCCTTTTTCATCTTTTCCAACGCTTCGTCTACCTTTGGCCCAAAGAGAGTTTGCTGGTCAAAGGGGTGATTGAGTATGGACGCCTGGACTTCAGGCTTGAACCCTGAGATCCTGAGCCAGGCATGGCGACGAAGCAGGACACTTGTATTTATGGCTCTAGAAGCAGTGTCGGCTGCATCGAGGGCACACTTAATGGAGGTGTTTGTAATTAGTTTACCCTCCTGTATCAGGTCATGAGCCTTGCGCTTGTGTTTTTCTGGAAGGTGCTGCATAAGAGCCTCTAGTTCGTCATAGTGTGCTCGGTCATATCGCGCAAGCAGTGCTTGTGTGTTTGCAATGCGCCACATGTTTGCAGCTTGGGAGGCGGTGCGTTTACCAGACGCGTCCAGAAGTTTAGATTCCTTGTCTGGCGGTGGGGCTTCTCCTGAGGATTGGGAGTTAGCCCGCTTTCTAGCTGTGGAGACAACTAGGGAATCTAGGGGAGCAGGGCCCTTAATGTATGCAGGGTCTGTGGGTGCCGCTTTGTACTTCTTCTCTATTCTAGGGTTCAGTACTCTGGCCCTGACAGGGTCTTTGAACACCTCTGTAGCGTGCTTGGTGACGCCCTTAAGCATGGGTAAGATAGAAGTAGATTTGTCTTGTATGTCAAATGTATCCAGTAGGAAGTCTTCTTCCACTGGTTCACTGTGCATGTCCACCCCATGATAGTGTGCTGCTCTCTGCACTAAATGATGAAACCCTAAGGAGTCCTCTGGAGGAGACGGCCTGGATGGGTATAGGTCGTCCTGAGGTATATCTGGTATATCAGGGTTATTGTAATCCTCCCATGGGTCTGGGGTCCCTGGTGGAGTGGGATCCACTGGGCTGTCCGCCGGGTAATTGTCCGGGTCCCCGTCATCCGGATCTGGGGATGGGGCCGGATCGTAGTGAGGTGGAGGTGGCGGAGACCTGGGAGGGGGAGGGGGTGGAGGTGGTGGAGGAGGTAGGGGAGGCGGTAGTGGGAAGGGCACTCTGAGGGGTGAAGTAGCAGAGTCCTTCCTTTTGGGTGGTGGAAGAGGAGCCGGAGTATCAAGGCGTCTTTTCTTGATAATTAAAGTCAATAGTCCAGTCTTTGGATCTTTGGACAGAGTCTTTTGTAGAGGGTCTGGTGTAAACAGAGCCAGTGGCGTCGAATCGTCCGTCGGCACCGGTGATTTCGGAGCCGAGGGCTTCGATGGTTTGTGTGCGCCATGCTTTTTTGGGGCCTCCTGTTTTTTCGGCGTCGAAGGAGTTTTCGGCGTCGGAGCGTCGGTGCCGACAGATTTATGTTTGTGTTTGGTCGGCACCGAGAGTCCAGGCTTCGGCACCGGTGGCTTCGGAGTCGAGCTGGATATTGCTTTCTTCGGTGCCGGATGCTGTTTTTCGGCACCGGGCGTCGGCTGGCTCGATCCCGAGCTTCCGTGAGACTTTGGATGCTTCGACACAGAGCCCGAAGGTGGGGTGATCGAAGCTTTGGTCTTGGTTTTGCCCAGGCCGGCAGGCGAGGGAGTAACCTGAGTCTCTTTGGTTTTGGGCGCGGGGGTGGGAGGGGGCACAGTACTCACGGCCCGCTGCGCCGGTGTGATGTCCTCCACGTCGGAGTCGTCTGCTTCGGAAGCGCTGACGACGTCTTCTTCCTGCTCGGTGTGTGTTTGCCCCAAAGCTTCGGCGCCGTCTCCGAAGATGTCCGGTGGAGCTGCAGACGATGAGTGCGCCATGGTGCGTCGAGCTTTTCGATCCCGGATAGTTTTCTTCGATCGAAAATACTTACAGGCGGGGCAGTCTCTGGCCTCGTGTTCTGGAGAGAGGCAAAGATTACACACCTGATGGAGGTCGGTGTGGGGAAATTTAGACCCACATTTTGGGCACTTTTTGAACGGAGTCCTTTCCTTTGGCCGGGACCGGAGTCGAGGAGGGCCCGAAGGCCGGTGCCGATGTACGGGATGGAGAAAAGTGCCGCTTCGAGAGATGAAGATGATGATGAAGAAACTCGAAGATACGAGGATTTTCCGTCGAGGCTGGAACCGTAGAAGTTCGAAGCCGGAGCACGAAGTATCACATCCGAGCCCGATGGCGGAAAAAAACAATCTGAGGATGGAGCCGAAGCCCATGCGCAGTACGGACCGAAGGAGGAGTCACCAAACTCGTGACTTCCAAAGACTGTCCAAGAAGAAAAACAAACTGCAAACATCCGGGCCCAACACCAGATGGCGATCTATGCTAAGTGTACAATCTGCAGCTCATATGCCTCGAACATGCTTTTCACATCACATCACAAAGTACATTCAGCAATTCAACAAAAAGTGGGGGCATACCATGCAAGAAAGATGGCACTTTCTCACATTCTGCGTGGAACTCCTCCTGTTCCTCGACCTAGACGATCGACTGTGGTTTCGTTGGGATAGTGAATTTTCTCATCGAACTCCCTTTTCCTTTGAAGGATGCTCCATCTCTGCTTCGAGCCTCCTCTTTTTCTTCGCTATTTCGGAGGCGTGTTCGGCGTCGAGAGACGGTCTTTGACGGAGCTTGTGTCGACGCGACCTTATCTTTCGAAGTCGAACGCCCACTTTTGTGGCCTTGCTTCGACTACCTTTGTCTTTTCGTTCTTGGATCTACTCGAGGTAGTCGAAATTTTCGGTGCTGGTGTTCCTTTCGAGAGTGACTGTTTTTCGGGGCCCTGTCGTGGATTTAGCGCTCGACGTCTCTCCTACCTTGTCAGACGTTTTCTTATCGGTCTCTGCGACCGTGAAGTCATCGGGTCCCTCGGCGACGGTGTCTTAGTCGTTGGTGGAGAGGCCCAGTTCGTACAGTGTCGGGGCCTTTCCCCTTGCCCTCCATGTTGTAGTTGGCTCTCCCCTGTCTCTCTCACCTGGAGCGTCTTCGGTGTGAAGGCCGAACGGGCGTTGCAGTCCTTGCTCTCGTGGTCAACTGGCATGCAAAGGTTGCAGACCGGATGTTGGTCCTTCTGCGCGTATTTGTGGTGGCAGTTACAGCAGAATTTAAAAGGTGTTCTGTCCATTCCTGCGCTCAGTATCCCCGAGTTCGCATTCTCTGTTGGACGTCGAAGTTCGAGGTTCTCCTTCCTTTCTGTAGTCTTCCTCAACTTCTCTTCGATGAAACTCGTGCTTTTTCTTCTTTCTTCGGCAAAAAACTCTGGAGCTTCACGGTGACGATCCAGACCCAACGGCGGAAAAAAAGAATCTGAAGATGGCGCCCCGAGGTAGGACTTCCGCAGGAAGCAGGACGTCGCCACGAGAGGTGCACCAAATGGTGGGACGTCTACACCCACCTGGGCTACAAAAAAAAAAAAACGGACTACGAACCTGGACCCAACCACCAGAACGCGGAATAATGCACAGCATAGTGAATCCGGAAGCCGCCCTAGAAAGACAACAGTTCTGCCACAAGTCAGGGGAAAAAAAAAAGGAATGTAAATGCTCTCGAGTGTCGGACAAGCAGCAGAGGAATACACAGTTATGGCTTCACGTCACAGCCTATTACCAACCCAAATCGCTCGTGGATTGCCGGAGAACAATGTGTACACTCGGTCCCGTTTAAGTAGTCCTGTTGTGCGGCTGGCGGAAAAGGTGCTGGACGTTGGAGCAGAAGTGCTCCGTTCCAGGGCCTCCGCCTTACATGATGGGATTGTACACAGCCGGTGGATTGCGGCCGTGTAAATGACGTGGCCATTTTTGAAAGGTTATTATTCGATACCGAAGGGTAATGTAATCTGTGTCAGGTTACTCACAGGGTCGAAACAGTTTAACCAGCACAGTAGCCCGTGGCTCATTCAATATTAGTAAGTTACATAAATGGGGTGACTGCTGTTAATCATGGACATATAGCTTCCCCGGGAGCACTAGATAATAGTGGGCTATACAGAACTGAAGTACGGTCAGTGACACTGGGGCAATTGTGTCAGAATCATGGTGATAATACCTTTGGTGTCACTAGAGGGCCCAATTCAGGTAGATATAATGAATAACATTGTCCAGTGATTAATATTGAATATGCTACTTACCAGTATGCATCTGTTCTTGGCATGTAGGGCTGCTGACATTCATATCTGTGCATAGATCGCCGCCTAGTGTTGGGTCCGGATGTTTGCACGTTGTTGTCCTGGAAGAGTCTTCAAGGTATCCTGGGATAGGTGACTCCTCCCCTGGACTACAGTGCGCATGGGCATCCTCTCCATCCTCAGATTGTTTTTCGCCATTGTGGCAGTGATGGAGTACATACAGTAAGTGATGACCATGCTTACAGTAATTCTGAGAGCTGCAGCTGCTACAGGCGCCGGGGAGGAGGGAGGGCGATATGAATGTCAGCAGCCCTACATGCCAAGAACAGATGCATACTGGTAAGTAGCATATTCAGTTCGAGGCATGTGGGCTGCTGAATTCATATCTGTGCATAGAATACATAGCAGTACCTCCTATTAGCGGCGGCCACCAGTGCCAGCTGCAGCGGTCTGAAAAAGGGTTTTGAGAACAGCCTGTCCTACAGCTGCCTGCTGTTTTGATTGCACATCTACACAATAGTGTTTGGTAAATGTGTGTGTGGTGGACCAGGTGGCTGCTCTACATATATCATGCAGGGGAATATTTCCTAGAAAAGCCATGGAGGCCCCTAACTTACGTGTTGAGTGGGCTCGTGGGGGAATAGTTAATGTGCGTTTTGCCTTTTGATAACAGATTTGAATACACTTAACTATCCATCTGGCTATCCCTGCTTTGGAGATGGCGTTACCCTTGTGGTGTGGGGCAAAGGCAACGAACAGTTGTTTTGTCTTCCTAAAGGGTTTAGTCCTGTCGATGTAGTACATGAGGGCCCTCCTTACGTCTAGTGTATGGAGTGCTCGTTCCGCGACAGTTTGTGGGTTTTGGAAGAAAACGGGCAGTTCAATAGTTTGATTCATGTGGAACTGCTAGATTACCTTGGGCATGAATTTGGGGTTGGTACGTAGTACGACCCTGTTGGCGTGAACCTGTATAAATGGCTCTTGAACTGTTAGTGCCTGGAGTTCACTAACCCTTCTTAAAGAAGTGATTGCTACCAGGAAAGCTACTTTCCAGGTGAGGAATTGAATCTCGCATGAGTGTAGAGGTTCAAAGGGTGGACCCATCAGGCGTGTGAGGACCAGGTTGAGGTTCCACATTGGAGCCGGTGGGTGGCTTGGTGGAATGACTCGTTTGAGTCCTTCCAAGAATGCTTTGATGGCAGGCACTCTGAATAGTGAGAGGTGCTGCCTGGTTTGCAGATAGGCTGATATTGCGGTCAAATGGACACGTATAGAGGTGTACGCCAGATTGCATCGGTATAGGTGTAAGAGGTAACAGATGATGTTTTGGATGGATGCGTCCAGCGGGTTAATGTCATTATTACTGCAATAAATGACGAACCTTTTCCATTTGGCTGCATAGCAAGCTCTTGTAGTGGGTCTCCTGGCCTCCTTGATGATGTCCATACAGTCAGGTGGCAGGTTGAGGTAGCCAAACTCTAGGACTTCAGGAGCCAGATTGCCAGGTTCAGCTGTTGCGGATCTGGGTGCTGAATCTCTCCATGGTTCTGCGTCAAATGCGCGGGTTTGATCCGCAGCCTTTGATGCGGCACCACGGAAAGTTCGAGGAAGGTGGTGTACCATGGCTGGCGTGCCCACGTAGGAGCAACTAGGACGAGTGTCAGGGAGTGTTGTCTGAGTTTGCGAGCCACCAGCGGTATCAACGGCGCTGGGGGAAAAGCGTACGCAAATCTGCCAGACCAGTTCATCCATATCGCATTGCCCTGCGACTGCGGATGTGGGAACCTGGCGGCAAAGCTTTGGCATTTTGCGTTTTCGCTTGTGGCGAATAGGTCTATCTCTGGATGACCCCATTGCTGGAAGTACGGTTGGAGTACTGATGGGTGTAACTCCCACTCGTGCATCTGGTGGCTGTGTCTGCTGAGCAGATCCGCCATCTGGTTGTCCTTGCCGGGGAGGTGTTCTGCCATGAGGAACATGTTCCTCTGAATGGCCCACTTCCACATGCTCTGAGCCAGATGAGACAACTGTGGAGAGTGTGTTCCTCCCTGCTTCTGTATGTAGTACATGGCAGTCATGTTGTCCGTCCGGATCAACACGACTTTGTTGCACAGATGTACTTTGAATGCCTTCATGGCCAGGAAGATTGCCATCAGTTCCAGAAGGTTGATGTGCATCTTCTTCTGTTGTGTCGTCCATAGTCCCTGCACTGTGTAGTGGAGTACATGAGCTCCCCATCCCTGGAGAGACGCGTCCGCTGTCAGTACTATTTGTGGAACAGGCTCTTGGAACGGTCAGCCCTTGCAAAGGTTTAGAGGATTCCACCAATGCAGAGAGTTGTATGCCCGACCGCTCACCAACACTAGGTCTTTCAACTGTCCTTGAGCCTGATTCCACTGACGTGCTAAGCACTCCTGAAGCGGGCGCAGATGTAATCTCGCGTGTGGGACTATGAAAATGCAGGAGGCCATCATGCCTATCAACTGCATGAACACTCGCACAGGAAGGGAGTGTTGGGGTTTGAACCTGGAGATCAGCATTTGTATGCTGTTGATCCTCACTAAATTTGGCTGAGCTGTGGCCGCCAGAGTGTCTATAGTCGCACCTAGGTACTGTTGTACGTGTGCGGGCTGGAGATGGGATTTTGGGTAATTTAGTGAGAACCCCAGACTGTGAAGGAGGTGAATGGTGCGGGACATGTGGCTGGCACATTGCTGGGCTGACTTCGCTTGAACGAGCCAGTCGTCCAGGTAAGGGTAGACGTGTATGTGCTGCCTCCGTAGATGTGCCGCCACAGTAGCTAGGCACTTTGTAAACACCCTTGGTGCCGTTGTCACGCCGAAGGGAAGGACTCTGAATTGGTAGTGCTGTCCTTGAACAGTGAACCGGAGGTATTTTTTGTGTGATTGGTGAATGGGTATGTGGAAATACGCATCCTTGAGGTCCAGTGTGGCTAGAAAGTCTCCCTGCTTGAGCAGCGGGAGGACTTGCTGGAGTGAGCATGTGAAAATGCTCGGAAAGAATGTATCTGTTTAGGGGTCTCAGGTCTAATATAGGTCTGAGTGACCCGTCCTTCTTCGGTACTAAAAAGTACAGGGAGTACACCCCCGTACCTTGCTCGTGGACGGGTACGACCACTATTGCGCCTTTTAGAAGCATGCTTTGCACCTCCTGCTGTAAGAGCGTTAAGTGCTCTGAGGACATAGGACGGTTTCTTGGAGGAATTGTGGGTGGAGTGGAGGTTAGCTCTAGACAGTAACCGTATTTGACAATATCTTTGACCCACCTGTCCGTGGTGATGGAGTTCCACGTGGACAGGAACCTTTGTAGCCTTCCCCCGACAGGTGTTATGTGGTCGGGAGGAAGGGAGAGGGCGTCACTGCTTGTTCTTGGGGGAGGACCTGGTGTTGCCGTAGCCGCGTCCTCTTCCCTTTGTACTGGAGCCACGATATCCACCCCGGGTGTTTTTATCGTAGGTGGTTTGTGTATTGCCCTTGTTGTAGGTCTGCTGTGACCCCTGTCCTCTACTTGCTCCTCTATTTCCGGGGCGACGAAAGGAGCTGCTCCGAAAGGACTGAGTCTGGAGAGCCCCCATGGACTTTGCGGTGTCCGTGTCCTTTTTTATTTTCTCAAGGGTGGTGTCAACCTCCGGTCCGAATAAATAGTCGGGGTTGACAGGCTGGTTGAGTATATTATTTTGCACCTCCGGTTTGTAACCAGGCATGTCGTCGCAGCATGACGCTTGTGTTTATGGCCCTGGCCGCCGTGTCTGCGGCATCTAGTGCACACTTGATGGAAGCATTTGTGAGTAGCTGTCCCTCTGATAAGAATTTCTGCACCTTCTTTGTACTGGTCAGGGAGATGTTGGAGTAGTTGTTCCAATGTGTCATAGTGCGCTCTATCGTAGCGAGCGAGGAGCGCTTGAGTGTTGGCTATGCGCCATATGTTGGCAGCCTGGGCGGCAACTCGCTTGCCGGAGGTCTCTAGCACCTTGGACTCTTTGTCCGGGGGAGGAGCGTCACCTGTCGTCTGCGAGTGTGCCCTCTTGCGAGCATTCGCTACGACAATGGAGTCTAGTGGTAATTGGCCTCTGATGTAAGTAGGGTCCCCAGGCGCCGATCTGTATTTCTTATCGATCCTGGGGTTTATCACTCGTGCCCTGGTGGGTTCTTTGAAGATGTCCTTGGCTGGTTTGAGGACCCCTTTCAACATGGGCAGAGTTTTTACATGTCTTTCTGAGGATGCGAAGGAGTCCATAAGAAAGTCGTCCTCGATGGTGTCAGAGTGAAGCTGCACTCCATGATTATTTGCGGCACGTTCGATAAGAGCGTTGAATGCTGCAGTGTCCTCTGTGGGAGATGTTTTCGCCCCATAGAGTTGTGGGTCCTGTGCATCTAGAGGTGCACCTGGATCTACAGGGTCGCCCCAAGTTTGATCAGGGTCCTGTTGGTAATCAGGGTCTATGTCTCTGTGGTAGGGGAGTCGGTCATCCATGTAGTCCTCCAACACATCCGTGTCGGAGTGTGTGGGAGAGAATGATTGTGGATCCTGGTAGGGCGAGTGGTAAGATTCGCTTAGGGGAGGTTCTGAGTCCACAGGCAGCTTCCTTTTTAGTGGGATCCGGAAAGGGTCCAAAGGTGGCTCCGAAGTTATCCTCCGTTCGTGGATAACCATCCTGCCGGTGTTGGCGTCGATGACATGTGACGGAGACGCCTCAGCAAGTGTAGTTGTGGAGTGGGTGACCCGTGTCCTGAGTTGGAATATTTTTGGGATCGTGGACGGAGGCAGGCCAAAAGTAATGTTGGCTGGCGCCGAGGAGGCTGCTGGAGCTTTTATTGGGCCGGAGCCCGACGTGTCCTGGGGGACCGTTTTGGTTTTGCTGCTTTGTGCTGCACCAGGTCGCACTTGGAGCGCCTTTGAGGCTTTTGCGCCGACCAGGTCTGTAGAGGGGGTCGTCGACTTTTTCGGCGCCGGCGGGTCATCGAGTCGAGGGGCGGGAATGGCCGTCGACGTCTTCGATGCATGAGGCTTCGGTGTTGCCGTGGAAGCGATGTGAGACGCAGCCGGCAGTGTGCCCTTTGGTGTCGGAGTCGATGGCGTCGACGCCGGGAACCGATCAGGTTTGTTGGCACCGAAGGCCTTTTTCCGTATGCCGACTCCGACGTCGGCCGCTTCAAGTTCAGCACCGAAGTCTGGCTTGGTGCGCTCGGTGCCGACGCGCTTCGCTGGCGTCGAAGGTGTGGAAGGCCTCGATCCGACCAGCGCCACTTTTGGTTTCGGTTTCGATTGAACCAGTGCAGCTTTCGGTTTCGGTTTTGAAGAAGGGAAACCAGCCGGTTTAGGTAATAATGGCTGCCGCTGAACGTCCGAGGCCGGGCCCGAGGGCGGGGCCGAAGAACTGCAGGATAGGTCTCGGGTAAGGCCCGAAGGCGATCCCTCGACCGGAGCCATAGACTGTGGCACTGGGCTCTCTTCAGTCTGAACGGGTAGGCCTTGCTCGTCATTGGAGCTACTCTCTTCGGCCCCTAAGGCCTCATCGTAGTCTCCTACCTCGGTGTCGTCTTCAACTCTGCGAAAGAGTGATTCGTCGACGTCGTTCGATCCGGAGTCATGTTCGGAAACGGGACTGGAGGGTAGGATCTCCAATTCTTCGACATCTTCGGTCTCGGCGTTGAAGAGGTCTGCCGGGGCCGGTGCCGCGTGCTGCGCTTCGAGTCTTGCCGCTCGTCGATTCCGTAGAGTCTTCTTTGAACGGAACCGGGCACAGGCCATGCATGTCGATTCGTCGTGATCCGGCGAAAGGCATTTGTTGCACACCGGATGGACGTCGATGTGGGGATATTTCGCATTGCATACCGGACATCTTTTGAACGGTGTCCTCGATTCCATCGTCGATGTCGTCGATGGGCAGGTAAGAAGCGAAAAGTCGGTGCTGAAAGTTGTTAAACTAACAAAGTAGTATCAAAACCGATCGAGAAAACAGTACCGACGCGAACTAAAGGCCTTTTGGCCTCGATAAAGTTTTTCCTAACTTGAGCTAAGATAGCACATCCGAACCCAATGGCGGAAAAAAACAATCTGAGGATGGAGAGGATGCCCATGCGCACTGTAGTCCAGGGGAGGAGTCACCTATCCCAGGATACCTCGAAGTCTCTTCCAGGACAACAACGTGCAAACATCCAGACCCAACACTAGGCGGCGATCTATGCACAGATATGAATTCAGCAGCCCACATGCCTCGAACATAATATTAGTGACAAGAATGAAATAGCGGCTCGTAAGGAGCCACTATTTCATGAACTAACCTCACCCGGTACATTATGCTGTATACAGCAGTCCAATTAGTGTGGCCAGATAGACTGCCATGACGCTATACATGGGCTCTCTAGTGACACCAAAGGTACATTATCACCATGATTCTCTGACACAATTGCCTCAGTATAACTCACCGTGACTGTACTTCAGTTCTGTATAGCCCCACTATTATCTAGTACTCCAGGGGAAGCTATAGGTCAATGTTTACCAGCCGTCGCCCCATTTAGGTAACTTACTAATATTGAATGAGCCACGGGCTGCTATGCTGCTTAAACTTTTTCAACCCTGTGAGTGACGCGACACCGATTACATTACCCTTCGGTATTGAACTTTTCCAAAATGGCCGCGTCATTTACATGGCCTCAACCATATAAATCTTTAACTTTTGAACTAGCTGAATAGAAGACTAAATGACAGGAGGCAAAGTTCAACTTACATAGTATTCACATTCAAGCTGAAATACAAATAGTATTGTTAAATTAACAAAAATGTTCAAACCTACCTTGGGGGAGGATTGAAGAATCCAGGTGGTGGACCAGTTATCCTCAATGAATCTGCATCTCCATAAGGTGGAGGTGGTGGTGGTATTGAGGTGGAGGGTAGAGCTGATGGAACTGGAGAGGATGACATCTCAGTAAGACCAATAGCTGACAATGTCGGTGGTAGAGGTGGGGGAGGAAAAGGAACAGAGCCTGGCAGAAGAGGCAAGCCAGGAGTGGGAAGTAATGGTACTCTGCCAGCATCCATCGACTGAGAACTCACAGGTGGAGTCACTGAAGCCAGACTGCTTGCTTGGGTAGAAGCTACAGCAGTCGAAGGTGGTGGTGCAGGTGTAGGCTCAGGCGGCGGTAAAGAAGTGATAGCAACTGGAGGAACAGGGGGTGGAGGCGCAGGTGCTACTGGAGGCAATGGTGGAGGCATTGGTGGAAAAGTTGGAGGCATTATAGGTGCAGGAGGCATGTAGGCAGGAAAAGGAGGCATAACAGCCATGTATGGATTACTCATGTATGGGTGCTGCATAGTCCGCAGTGAGGTTGCTTTCTCCTGTAGATGGGACTGAGTAACTTTCATCTGCTCATGCCAGGTTTTCCACTGCTTCTCATACTCTTGGAGTTGGTCCTTGTGTGGATAGGTCCGAAGGAGCTCCTGCCATTGAGAAAACTGGGTTTCCCACTCCCGAAAGAGAGTCAGGAACTGCCCCTGCTGCATTTCCAGATGTCGCAGTTGTATGTCGATAGACATGGTCTATAAAAAACAAAAAAGCATAATTTCACATGAAAGACAGAAACCACCACACTGTAAAAAGAGGAAAAAGTCATTATTACAAAATGCTATGGATTGTAGCACCAGAAAAAATGTATGTAAAGGATGGATTTTTGAAAGGTTCATTCAACAATTGTAACTACAAGAAAGCAATCAAACCTAATTTGATTTACAGATTTAGACAATGGCATATTCCAATCACATGCTTTGAATATCCCCACGGCTAGGATTTCGCACAAGATGTTAAATTTAATAGTTTACAGCCTATCCACTATCACGGTAATAGATGAGCTATGTGCCCAGAATTCAAGTGCAACGTTTTGGAAACAGACTGTTGTTGAAACAGCTAAACCAGATGGTGGTCCTTTGTCCATCTCTTACACACAGTAAGGAAAATGTTACTTACCCTGTAAGCATCCATTTGTGGCATGTAGCGATGTAGGTTAACATGCTTGCATACTCTTGCCATCTAGTGTTCAGCTTGGACGCTCGCAACTTGTTTTTCTTCAAAGAAATCTTCGAGCCTTGATGTAATGACTCCACTTACTACTGGTAATGCACATAAGCATCGGATCAGATATTGGATTCCTTTTCCCACTTGCATGTAAACATGAAAATGGAGCGTAGCGACAAACGCTTCTGCAACAACCTGGGGCTTCAGTAATTAGATCTACAGCACTACATGACACAAACTGATACTTACATGGTAACATTTTACAAATGTTGGCGTCTCAGGGATATCTCCACAACAACTATCCATCTCCCCAAACACCATCCCACATCTCCGCTGACTGGATGGGACATCGACCCAATGGTCCAGGCTACCCAACAGTTCATTATGAGATTTTGTTATCTACAGTCTCTGTACAATCCTCCAGTTCTCGAATCTCCTCCCATGGGCCCCATATTTTCTAAAATTATTTCAGTCAGCTGCATGCCTAGTATACAGTTCTCTCCGCTTGCAACCACCAAGCCACATTGCAAAACAGGAGGGGAATGTAAGGGTATTGTTTGCTCCCTCACATACCTACTCATACCACTTGTGCAGACAAGTCAATGGATTGTCCAATCCCCTGTTCTATGAAGCTTTGCATTCTTGACCAGAAGGTCCTCAGTTCCAGGCATTCCCCATCTAGTATGCACCAGTGTCCCTCTGTGGTAACAGCAGAGGCACCCAACACGGCTAGTATGCTCTCTGTAGTATCTTCAGCTGTAGGAGTAGGAATCCTCCTGTAACTGCTGCCTCCGTTGGAAACCTAAATGCGTCTTCCCAGTCAGGATACCCAATGATCTCCATTTCTGGTTCCCATCTTTCCTTCAACTTATCCAAGGGTTACATGTAGGCTGGTCTCAACTAGAGCTGCAGAAATCTGCACAACTGCATGTTTATGCAGTGGAGCCACCAGAATCTTGTATTATAATGGGGCCTATTTAGGTTTTTCATCCAAGTGGGCCGACTATGGTGTTGCATGCCGTTCTGCAAACAGACATCCCTCCCCCCCCACCTTAGAAATACCTGTTGGATCCTATTGTCGGAAGCCAGCCAGGAATTTCAAATCCAGGAGGACATCAGTCTCCCCTAAGGAGTCTCAAGGGTGACCTTCGACTCCATTCAATATAGCCTTAGCAGCGTCTCTTCAGATCTGAACCACCTGTTCTTTCCATCCAGCGTTGTATAGTGCCCTGAGGAACCCTCTTTTGGGCTTCACCCCTCGGCCAGTCATAAAGGCAGCGTCAATCAGCTCTGCGAAGGCCCAATCATTTATCACTGTCAGCTGGGCTGCACAATAGTACAATTTAAGGTTTTGTAATTCTTGGTGGACCAACATCCCACAGCAGTATGCTGATGGTATCTGTGAGAAAGTGCCATCTTTCTTGCATGGTATGCCCCCACTTTTTCCTGAATTGCTGAATGTACTTTGAGTGTGCCCTGGTCTCCTGCCAATCAGGTGCCCAGGGCCTATGTTCCTTCTCTAAAAACTGTGCTGCAATCTAAAATCCAAACTGGCAAACCCTGGCCACATGTCAGCCCCTGGTAAATGGTACACTAGATACCCAGGGCCTTGTGACCACGGATGGCCCCCAAGGGCTGCAGCACTTATTGTGCCACCCTTAGAGGCCTTGTATCCTGACACAAACACACTGCCCTTGCAGGCTGAGTGTCTGGGTATAGGACAAACCAGTCAACATGGCACACATTCCTGTGTGCCATGCCCACAACCTACACTACCCTGGCATACATCAGCCACCCCCCTAGCTGGGTGTCTATGCCAGTGGTGTGGGTACAGGAGCATGAGCCCTGTGCCCCTACAGTACCCAGGTCCATTCCTGGGCCCTGTAAGTGCAGTGCTGCCATCTAAGTGTATATGGTGCTAGGAGATAGTCAAACACGAACTCCACAGCACCATGATGCCTTCACTGAAGACTGAGGAGTTTGGTATCAAACTTCTCAGCACATTAAACCCCCAAATGATGCCAGTGCAGGATTAAATGTACAATGCACGACCGAGGGCATCTCAGAGATGCCTCCTGAACCTAACCTACAATCCACATCTGGTCTGAGGTGCTGCCAAACAGCAGACATGTTGCTGGACGCCTGGGTAGAGAGCCGTCCGCTCTCCTGGGCTTGCAACAATGCACATCCTGGGTGAGGGGCTAGGTCTCTTCCCCCAGGATGGGCAGAGGAAGATTCAAAGGCATCTCCAGGCCACTTGCTGTACCCAGCAACTGGCCCCTACTGGTTGTAAGCCCCCCTCTCTGGCGGGAAGACTGGCCGGAAAACCCCAAGGAAGGACAGCGGGTGTGTGCCAGCCTCTGCCAACCCCACCCCTCAGGTGGGGGAAGGGGGTGGGGGGCAAGCACATACCCGGGCTTTCGCCATCTTGAAGATGGGGAGTCCTGCACAATCAGGACTAGGTCACTGCCCCCCTCCCACAGGAGAGTGGCAGGATAGGCGGTGTACCCACCCCTTAGATCCAGATTCTGAAACAGCAAAAATCAATAAGAAAGAAGACCTGTCATGCAGCTGCTAACAAGGAAGACACCAACTGCTTTGGCCCCAGCCCTACCGGCCTGTCAACCCTCGAACCTACTACTGCTAAATCCAAGCATCTCCCGTGGCCTGCAACTTCGTCACACTGAGCATCTGGGACTCCCACGAGCAGTGGCAGTGCTCAAAGCGAGTAACCGACCCCTGGCATCAGCCAGGAACCGCAAACCCTGCACACTCCGCACCAGCCGAGCCTGGCCTGTGCTGGAGTGGACAAAGACCACGAGGACGTCCCCCCGGCGACTGACCCTGAATCTGGCATCCAAGGACCCACCTTGAAGCTCCTGCCGACAGCAACCGCGATCAACAGAGGGTAAGATTTCCCGACACCAAAAGGCACCCCTGCACCTGCCGCCCTGCGACCCCTGAGCCCAACTCATGAGTACCTACCTATCCTCCAACTACCCAACTTACCTCTCGAAGTGGTGGTCGCATTTGAAGAATCTTCGTCCCCGAGCTTGCAGCCTTTGTTCGTTCTTCTCCATTGCAATCCATTGAGCGCCCAATTGCTCAAAAGCACCCTGCACCCAGCCGCCCAAGTGCCCCAGGCAGTGCAACCTCTACTCCAATCTACTTCCCCACTTGCCCTAAGTGACCAGGAGCCCAGCTCCCACAGCCGCGTGGCCTGCTAGTCAGCAGCCACCAACCAAAGACCCCCAGCCTCCCATAGGATAACATTGGGCCTAACTCACTCTGCACCCGGCTGCCCCTGTGCTGCTGAGGCTTTAACAACGAATAGTTTACCTGTCGGTGTAGTTTTGCAGCTTGAAGATCTTTCTGGATTCACTATGCTGTGCATTATTCCGCGATCTTGTGGTTGGGTCAGGATTCGTAGTCTTTTCTTTTTTTTTTTGTAGCCCAGGTGGGCGGCGACGACCCACCATTTGGTGCACCTCCCGTGACGTCGTCGTGCTTCCTGCTGAAGTCCCACCTTTGGGGCGCCATCTTCGGGTTCTTTTATCCCTTTTTCTTTTTTTTTAACCCTAGGCGATTGATTAATCCTTCAGGTCCATTTTTCTGTACGTTTTCATTCCTTCTGATCTTTTCCATTTTACCCCCTCTTCCTCCAGCCTCATCTTCCTGGCGGAGGTGGGTGGGTTCGCTAGTGAATCCAGAAAGATCTTCAAGCTGCAAAACTACACCGACAGGTAAGAAACTATTCGTTTTGCAGCGTGAATCTTTCTGGATTCACTATGCTGTGCATAGACTTTGTAGCGGTTTTCCTAATTTTGTAGCGGCTCTTGTGAGAAAGTGCCATCTTTCTTGCATGGTATGCCCCCACTTTTTGCTAAATTGCTGAATGTACTTCGATTGAGTGTACCCTGGGTTCCTGCCAATCAGGTGCCCAGGGCCTATGTTCCTTCCTTAAACCACACAAACTCCAAATTGGCAAACCCTAGCCACATGTCAGCCCCTAGTAAATGGTACCCTAGGTACCCAGGGTCTTGTGGCCAGGGAAGGCCTCTAAGGGCTGCAGCACTCATTGTGCCACCCTCAGAGGCCCTGTACCCTTACACACACACACACACTGCCCTTGCAGGCTGAGTGTCTGGGTGCAGGACAAAACAGAGTCGACATGGCACACATCACTGTGTACCATGCCCATCACCTACACTGCCAAGGCATATGTCAGCCATCCCTATAGCTGGGTGCATTACGCCTATGGTGTGGGCACAGGAGCAGGAGCCCTGTGCCCCTACAGTACCCGGGTCCATTCCTGGGCACTGTAAGTGCAGTGCTGTCATTTAAGAGTACATGGTGCTGAGAGCTCGTCAAACACGAGCTCCACAGCACCATAATGGCAACACTGAAGCCTGGGAAGTTTGGTATCAAACTTCTCAGCACATTGAACCCACACTGATGCCAGTATGGGATTTAATGTACTAAGCACCCCAGAGGGCATCTTAGAGATGCCCCCTTACAGCTAACTTACAATCCACGTCTGCTCTGAGGCTGCCCAGGCTGCCACACAGCAGACACGTTGCTGGACCCCTGGGTGGGAGAGCTCCTGCTCTCCCGGGCCTGCAACAATGCACATCCTGGGTGAGGTGAGAAATCTCCTCACCCAGGACGAGCAAAGAGAAGCTTCAAAGGCATGCCGCCATTTGGAGTTTCCCCAGGCCACTGCAACCCCCCACTCTGGCGGGAAGCTTGGCCGGAAACCCCATACAAGGACAGGGGATGTGCCAGCCTGCCCACCCCACCCCTCAGGTGGGGGAGGCGAGGTGAAGCACATCTCCGAGCTCTCGCCATCTTGAAGATGGGAGGCCCTACCCTATCAGGATTAGGCTACTGCCCCCCTCCCACAGGAGAGAGGCAGGATAGGGGGTGTACCCACCCCAGGACAAGGACCCATTGGTCCCTGGCCTTCACCTACCTGTAACGCCCCTAAATCTAGTATTTAGGGGCACCCTGAACCTTCCTTCCTCAGATTCCAGATAGAAAACTACAAGAAGAGCAAGAAGAACAAGGACCTGCCCTGCAGCTGCTAAAAAGAGAAGACACCAACTGCTTTGGCCCCAGCCCTACCGGCCTGTCGACTCTCGAACCTGCACCAGCGCGGCATCTCTCGTGGCCAGCAACCTCACCAACCCCGGAGGACCTGGCTACCTTTTGGCTCTAAGCCCCTGGGACTCCCATGAGTAGAGGCTCTGCTCAAGAAACCTATTCTCAACCCCTGGCAGCAGCCCGGAACCGCGGACCCAACACACTCTGCACCAGCCAAGCCTGGCCAGTGCCGGAGTGGACAAAGACCCTGAACAAGACCCCACGGCGACTGTGACCCCGAGTCCGGCACCCAAGGACCCCCCTCAACATTCCGGAAGAAGATGGGAGGAGCCTAGCGCGCAACCAAGATGGCCGCGTAGGTGCGAGGCTCCCGAGGACCTCCGAGACCTCCTACATAAATCCTGAAAATATCCTGTCCTAGATGAGGGGACTGTGTTGGTGAGCCCGAGCTGAGGTGTCACCCGTTTTCCGTTTCCAAATTGGACCTCGGACACCGGCGGGAGCACCGATTGAGGTTTGCGGCCTTCTCCACGCCGGCCCCCCGGATTGGAGTTGCGGGGCGATCCGGAGACAAAGTGATCAACAGCGGCGGGCAGGGCTGGGCGACTCGCGTACCCCGCACTTTCACTTTCGCTTTTGCACCCTCCTTGCTGCTTTGGCGAGGTTGGGTTGCGGGGCGGTGTGCGGTGGTGTGGCCTCGTTGGGGTGCCCTGCTGGCCCGCCGGCTGTGATCCGTCCTGCGGACCTGTGGTGGCCCCCCCCCGGAGCCCGTGAACTGGTTTGTCGGCCTTTCCAGAGGTGATTGGCACGATTTGGGGACTGAAACCATGTCCACAAAGCAAGATGGCGACCGGGCAAAGGTGAAATCGACCCGCCGTGGCGCGGCCCACCAGTCCAACAGCATGGACCGCTACACCCTCCAGAAGGGATCTCCCGAGGTGCCGCATCGGTCCCCTGAGGGCCCGACTGATGCTCCTACGCTGCCCGCGGATCTGACCCTGCGAGATGTTATGGGCGCTATCGCCGAAATGAAGGCCTCGGTGGACCAGCGCTTTGACACACTGGCGCAAAAGATTGACTCGGTCCACGTGGATGTTGGCCTGGTGAGGGCCGATTTATCCAAGACCAATGACCGGGTCGATTCTTTGGCCCACACCACTTCGGGCCTTACGGCGGACGTGGCGGCCCTCCAAAAGGAGGTGCGCCGGCTCGGCCAGGCGAGCGCCCTGATGGATCGTAGACTGGAGGATTCCGAGGGTCGGGCCCGGAGGAACAATGTCCGCATTGTCGGGGTGCCGGAGGGACGTGAGGAGGCGGCGGCGGACCTGTTTGTGGAGGATCTGATTCTCACCCATCTCCAGCCCCGGGGGCTGAGTAAACTCTTTGCGGTGGAACGTGCCCACAGGGTTCCCGGAGGAAGACCTAAGGCCGGAGCCCCTCCGCGGCCTCTCATTGCCCGGATTTTCAACTTTCGGGACAGAGACGCTATCCTTCAGACTTCTAGGCAACAAGGACCGGTCAGACTTGACAATATGGATGTGAACTTCTATCCTGATTTCACCCCAGCGGTCCAGAAGCAGAGACTGAGCTTTCTCGGAGTCAAACGTCGTCTACGGGACCTGAACCTCAAGTATGCGATGCTTTTTCCAGCTAAGTTGCGGGTGGAGGTGGATGGCCGCACGCACTTTTTTGATCGTCCCGAGGCAGCCGGGGACTGGTTGGACTCCTTGCCCGGGGATCGGGGCCGGGGGGGTGGGGGGGCGCGGTTGGAGGGGAGGGCTCGCCGGATCACGACTGAGGGACTAATAGTAGGCCTTGCTCTGGACAACATTGTCGTCATTTTTGACTGTTCGTTAAGTCTCCCTCCTGTGGAGGTGGTACGGGGTCTCTTGGGGGCTCTCCCTCCTCCTCTGGGGGACTAGTTAGTTTTAATCATTCATGGGGCGACAGGCACACTGCACTTTGGGGGGGCTATTTGGGCTCATGCAGGGGTGCAGGGAGGGGGGAGTTCTGTTGGGATGGGTGGGTTGGGGTGGGGTGTTTGTTTTTACCGCAAGGCAAACCCTTTATTGTATTTGTGTTTTTAAGGTGCTCTCCGGGGGACGAATGATGGCTTCTGTATGTGATGGGGGGTAGGGACCTGACTTTATTGTCCTGGAACGTTAACGGACTGGGGGATAGGATTAAGCGAGGTGTGGTCCTGCAGTATTTGAAACGACTTTCGCCAGATGTGGTCTTTCTGCAGGAGACACACCTTATTGGTAATTCCTTTTGTGCCATGAATCGGCGTGGCTAATGTTTGGTGGCCCATTCGGGCTTCACGTCGGGCTCGCGGGGGGTGGGCATCATGGTGAAGAACTCGCTCCCGTTGGAAATAGACGAGGTGCGCCATGATGAGAGGGGACGCTACACTGTCTTAGTGGGGAGAATGGAGGGTAAAGTAGTTGTCTTTGTATCAGTGTACGTCCCACCGGGGTTACAGTCCACGACTTTTGCAGACCTAGGGCGCCTCCTCCTTGACCTTCCGGGGGGGCTTCTGGTGATTGGGGGGGGGGACTTCAATGCGGTGGTTTCTGGGACCGTGGATCGTCACCCCCCCTAGGGACCTCCCCCGGGCGCAGGCGTGGCTGTCCGGCTTCTTAGACACTGGGATTGGTGGACTGCTGGCGCTTAAAACATCCCACGCAGCTGCAGTACACTTTCCACTCGGGTGCCCATGGTAGCCTCTCACGGCTTGATTATGTCCTTGTCCCTGCGGCCTATGTTGGGAGGGTAGGAGAGGTGCGCCATTTGGCGCGGGGTATTTCAGATCACTCCCCGCTCCTGTTGCACGTTGATGTCTTCCCGAGGGGGGAGGGCAGAGTAGCTCCAATCAATGCCTGGTACCTGCGCGACCCCACCATTCGCGCTGATTTGATTAAATCCTTGCAGCGGTATTTCGATGAGAATGTGGGGTCCGTCCCTTCGGCTATCTCCCTGTGGGAAGCTTTCAAAACAGTTCTTAGAGGCGAGGCCCTCTCCTTTATTTCCCCAACCCGGAGGCGCGAGCAGGAGGAGGTGACCCGGGTGGAGGCCGAAATTGCTGAATTGGAGGGTGATCTAGAGGGTGGGGTGACGGATGCTGCACTACATGTCCTACAACTTAAGCAGGCGGCCTACAGGGCCCTCGTCACGGAGGCGGCCAGGGGCCTCTATAGAGAGCAACAGGGGCGACTGTATGATGTGGGTGATAAGGCTGGTAAACTGCTTGCATGGTTGGATAAAAAGGAGAGAGCGAGTCGTGTGGTTCCGCTGATCGAGGGGATGGATGGTGTGCGTGTCACCGAGCCAGAAGACATCGTCTCTTGTTTCGCGGAATATTTTCGCGAGGTGTATTCCCCGGTTTCTCCCTGCTCGGAGGATGATTCCCATGCCCTGCTTAGGGATATCGCGCTGCCTTCCCTTTCGGTGGAGGACAGGGTGTCGTTAGATGCCGCTCCTACCGCCGACGAAATTGCCCTCGCCATACGCTCGGTCGCATCCGGCAAGGCCATGGGCCCGAACGGCATCCCTATCGAGTTGTATAAGCTGCGACCGGATGTACTGGCACCCCACCTCCGTGCGATGTTCCTGGCGGCCCACTCGCTGGGCTCCCTCCCGCCGGACCAACGTCTCGCTACAATCGTGGTGATCCACAAGGAGGGGAGACCTCGAGACCGGGTTACATCCTACCGGCCTATCTCGCTCTTGAATGCGGAGCCCAAAATCCTCGCCAAGGTGCTAGCCAACCAACTGGTCGGCGTGGTGGGCGACCTGGTCCACCAAGACCAGTCCGGCTTTATTCCCCATCGCAACACGGCCCTTAATCTGCGGCGCTTGCACGGGGTGCTCGCGCGTGTCCCGTTTGTGCGGGAGCCGGCCATATTGGCGTCCTTAGACGCCACCATGGCGTATGACACGCTCGAGTGGCCATACATCTGGGCCATGCTGGCGAAGTTTGGATTTGGCCCGGGGTTCATCAGCTGGGTCAAATTGTTGTATTCGGGCCCATTGGCGCAGGTGGTGGTGAATGGAAGAGTATCGGTCCCATTCGAGCTGGGACGGGGCACACGACAGGGCTGTCCCTTGTCGCCGCTCCTGTTCGCGCTGGCCTTGGAACCCCTGGCGGAGTGGCTGCGGTGGCACCCTTCCATCCGTGGTCTCCGTTGGACCCCCGAATATGAGGACCGCGTGTCCCTATACGCTGACGATATCCTTTTGTACCTAGCCTCCCCGCGTAAATCACTGATTGTCCTGGTTGATGTTTTGCGCTCATTCGGCCGCAATTCAGGCCTTGTCATCAACTGGGCTAAATCATGTGTGTATGTGCTTTCCGGGGAGGCTCCCGTCCTCCCGCGGGGCTCCCGTCCTCCCGCGGGGCTGTCCGATCCAGATTGCCTCACAGGGGTTTCGGTACTTGGGGGTTTACATTACTCTGGACCCGGAGGCCCGCTACGAGCGGAATTTGCTTCCCCCCCCTCCAGCGCTTGAAGGAGGACGTCGCGCGCTGGCGGCGCCTGCCGCTTTTCCCTGCTCGGCCGGGCGGCATTGTTTAAGATGATGTCGTTGCCACGCTTCCTGTACGCTCTCCAGAATACTATGGATTTAGTCCCGGCGCGCTACTTCCGTGAGGTGGAGAGTCTACAGCGCCGCCTGTTCTGGGACGGGCGGCCGCGTATTGCCCTGGCGAAGTTGACGCTCCCATGGTACGACGGGGGGGATTGCCCTCCCGGATATTAAACGGTATTACTGGGCCTCCCAGCTGGCTGCAATTAATCATGGCCTTTACGGGCCCGCCTTAAACCCGGCATTTGAAATGGACAAGATGCTCCTGCCTGGTGGCGATTATAATCGAGCGCTCTACTCTGGCGCGCCCGGCCCCCGCCTGACGGGACCTACACGTGTCATGGTACGAGTATGGCACGCGGCTAACGCAGCTATGGGGTGGAAGGACCGTTTGACCCGGGCATCACCGTTGTACGCGTCTGAGAGATTGGGCTCCCTGTGGACCTCGAAGGGCTTCGAGAAGTGGGACATTATCGGCATCAGTAAAGTGGGGGACCTCTGGACGAGAGGGGGATTTAAAACATTTGAGACGTTGCAGACGGAGTTTCAGCTGCAGGGCAGTGAATACTTTCGGTACTTGCAGGTCCGTCACGCGCTGGGCTCAGTCTTCCCAGACGTCGCCTCCATCCCAGAGTCTTCCCCCCTGGAGGATAGAGTGCTGGATGGCCACGTTCCGGACAGCACGATCTCCCTTATTTACAAAAAATTGATTAATGACCGCTCGGGCCTGCTGACTGGCCTCCGCGAGGCTTGGGTTGCCGACGGGCTGGAGTTGGACGACGAAGACTGGATTTCCGCGGTGGCCTCTCCGAAGGAGGTGGCCATACCGGCTCGCCTTCGCTTCGTCCAGCTTAAGATACTCCACCGGGTTTACATGACGGGGCCAAGGCTTCTGTGTATGGGCTATGCTGAGAATGGGTTGTGTAAGCGTGGGTGTGGTGCTTTGGCAACTTTTTTGCATATTTTGTGGGAATGCCCGAAGGTGGAGCGATTCTGGCGTGGTGTGCATGAGGTCCTGCGAGTGGTTACGCATGTTGCGCTGCTGCCTGAAGCGAGGAGATGCCTGCTGAATGTGTGGGAACCAACTGACTACTCGGTTCCGCAGACGCGATGGGTGACTCTGGGATATATGATAGCTAAGCGTGACATTGCTCAACTGTGGGGATCCCAGAGGCCCCCGGCGGTGTCTGCCTGGAAAGAACACATGGATTGGTGCATGTTCCGAGAAAAGGTGGTGTATGTGGCGAGGGGTAAGCCTGGGGCATGGGTGAAGGTATGGGGCCCCTGGAACGCCTACCGCGGGGGTATCTGCGCGCCACCATTGCTGCCTGCGGCCTCACCAGCCCCGTCCCCTTAGTTGACTCCTTTCTTAGCCCCGAGCACGGAATTCCCCCAGTCCTCGATCTGTTCCCCTTCCCCTCTTTAGACTCCTGTGGATGGCTGGGGTCCCCCATTCGGAGAGCACGTGCTGTTACTGTCGATTGCAGGTTGCCTTGCGGGTGTGGTTTTTTGTGTTGTTTGTGTAAAATGAAACCGTATTGTGGGGTCAGAGTGATGTGGCCCACGACGCTGATACCTCCTGATTTTGCTCCTCTGCAACGCCAAGTGTTTTTGTATGTATGTCATATGTTCCTGTCATTCTAGCGGCCGGCCGGAAGGTTGTAGGCCCATACCTGTATATTTTTGAGATTGCAATAAACGGTTTCAAAAAAAAAAAAAAAAACATTCCGGAAGAAGCCTGCAGCCTCAGAACAGAGTGCCACCCCAACCGCGATCAACTAGAGGGTAAGATTTCCGACATCAAAAGGCACCCCTGCACCCGGCGCCCTGCGGCCCCCTGTGCCCAATCCCGGGGTACCCACCTAACCTACAACTACCCAACTGACCTCTCGAAGTGGTGGTGGCACCTGAAGCATCCTCGTCCCCGAGCTTGCAGCCTTTTTCCAAACCGGAACATTCCCATTGATTTCCATTGAGCGCCCGAGGGCTCAAAAGCACCCTGCACCCAGCCGCCCGAGTGGCCCTGGCAGTGCACTCTACACTAACCTACTTCCCCACTTGCCCTGAGTAAGTGACCAGGAGCCCAGCTCCCACAGCCGCGTGGCTTGCCAGACAGCAGCCACCAACCAAGGCCCCCCCTATCCCTCATAGGGTAACATTGGGCCTAACTCTCTGCACCCGGCCGTCCTGAAACCGCTGAGGGTGAACCAACTGTACCTACCTGACACTGGGGGACCCCTGAGTCTATGCCCGGAATTTCAACTCTGCCAGTCGAGTACTTACCCTTAAACCGCTAACTTCATTTTCCTCATAGGGTAACATTGACTGGCTTTTTCTTCAAAAATCTTCTAAGTGTGAACTTTTCAAAACTGCAAATATTCACCAAAAATCAGCCAAGTGACAAAAACGAATTTACTCACCTGCTCCTAGGTGAGCTCCCAGTGCTGGATCTTGGTGCCCAGCCCTGACTCTGAAAAGTGTCCACAACTATACTTACCTCTAACTCATTTTTCTCCCATAGGAAACCATTGTCTGCTTTTCTGTGAAATTTCTTCTAAGTGTCTATTTTTGCAAATTTGAAATATTCTTTTAAAATCGTACCATTTCTGCAAACGAAATTACTTACCTGCTTTTGATAAAGACCCCAGTCCTGGGTCTAGGTACCCAGTCCTGGATTACTAAATTAACGATAAAGTACTCTACCTGCAATTTGATTTTCTTGCCATAGAGATCCATTTAATGTTTTCCTTGAAATATTTTCTAAGTGCTAACTTTTGAAATAGCTAAATATTATTTAAAAATTACAGTTACTAAGTCGACTTTCATCACTTGATTCTGAATACTGACCCAGGGCTGGATCTAGGAGCCGGACCTGGAATTCCAAAAGTAATCTGAAAAGTAATTTATGACAAATAACCTGAATTTACCATGGAGCTCAATGCATTGTTATGTTTAGGAAATAGGATTGTTTATTGCAACAAACTGACTGTTTACAAAAATGTATTGCTCAAGGCAAAAGTATTTATATTCAACCTCTCATTCTGAGAAAGTATATTTTTATCCCCTTTGTGGTTCTAAAAATAAAACAAGCATATATTTTATATATATAAACCATTGGCCTAGAGTTCAGTTATTGAGTGTGTGAAACCATTTGCTGACTGAGTGTGTACAATAAATGCTTTGCACTGTCCTCTGGTACTGCCTTACTGCTCGACCAAGCTACCACTTTTGAGAGTAAGGTCATACCTAACTTTGACCTCTATCAGCCTCTGGGGGACTGTGGACTCTATACACCCTGTACCTATTTGGGAACAGTATATACAGAGCCACTTTCTCACAGCTGGGTGGTAGATGAGCGTTGGTCGTTGAAAATGTGTTGAAGCACCCTCTGTCCAACCTGTGCTTCCTTGTTCATCTGAATGTCCACGCAGTAGTGTTTCGTGAACGTGTGCACAGATGCCCAAGTTGCCGCTAGACATATGTCCTGAATGGGCGTGTTCGCCAGGAAGGCAACGGTGGCCCCCTTCTTCCTTGTGGAGTGAGCCTGAGGTCCCTCTGCTAGCTCCTGTCCAGCCTGTTTGTGGCAGAATTGAATAGTGAGGGCAATCCATCTAGCGATGGTGCCCTTAGTCACTGGTCTCCCCATGAAGCTAGTAGTAAAGGACACAAACAGCTGCTTCGATTTCCTGAGTTTCTTCGTTCTCTCAATGTAGTGCATCACTGCTCTTCTAGCGTCGAGGGTGTGCAGAGCCCTTTCTGCGTTTGAAGTCGGGTTTTTGGAAGAAACTCAGTATCTGGATACTCTGGTTCATGTGGAACGCCGCCACCACCTTGGGCATGAAGTGTGGGTCTGTTCTCAGGACTATCCTGTCCTTGTGAATCTGAATGTAGGGTTCCTGTAGCGTTAGCGCTTGAAGCTCGCTCACCCTACGTAGTGAGGTTATGGCTACCAGAAAAAGCCGTTTTCATCGTCAACATTTGCAGTGTGGCCTTGTGAATGGGTTCAAACGGTGCCTTCATGAGCTCCGTCAGTACCACGTTGAGATTCCATGCTGGCGGCGGCAACCGTTTAGGAGGGGCAATTCTTTTGGCTCCTTCCATGAATCTCCTCACAACCTGCGAAGTGAAGAAACTTCTACCCTTCTCACCTCAGGTGTAGGCGACGATCGCCGCTAGGTCTACCCTTAGGGAGCTCGAGCAGAGGTTACACTTCAGAAGGTGTGTGTGAGGTACCTCAGTACTGTTGAGTCTCTAGTCATTCTGTTTTGCAGGCCCTTCTTCCTGCACCACACAGTAAATCTCTGCCATTTGGCGCTGTAGCATTTTCGAGTAGTTGGTTTCCTTGCCTCTCGCAGCACCCGCATAGTGCTAGGAGGCAATTTAAGGTGAGCGAACTCTAGGTCTTCAGGAGCCATGCCGCCAGGTTGAGGCTCTCTGGCTCCGGATGCAGGACCTCTCCGTTTTGCATGGAGAGCAGGTCCCTTCTTCTCTCGAACCTGTGGAGATTGCCCTGTGCCATTTCTTGAATTTGTGAGAACCATGTCTGCATTGCCCACTGCGGAGCCACTAGGATCAGAGTCATGTTGCTGGTTCTGCACTTGTCGAGCACTCTGTGCAACAGGGGTATCGGTGGAAAGGCGTAGGCAAATGTCCTTGACCAGCTTATCCATAGGGCATTTCCTTGGGATTGCTGATCTGGTTGCCTGGACGCGAAGCTTTGGCATTTTGGCGTGTTGCAAATAGGTCTATTGTGGGAGTTCCCCATTTCTGGAAAAGCTTCAGTTTCCTGGCCATTGAGCTCCCACTCGTGTGATGGCGAGGTCTGCCTGCTTAGCCAGTCTGCCTCCACATTGTCCTTCCCTGGAAGGTGAATTGCCAGTAGATCTATCCTGAGAGGTATGGCCCATCTCCAAATCTCCTGTGCCAGAGAGGAGAGAGGGAACGACTGTGTCCCCCCCTGCTTGTTGATGTAGAACATTGCCGTGGTGTTGTCTGTTTGAACCAACACCCTCTGGTTGTACAGGTGCCTCTGGAATGCCTTCAGGGCTAGCAGGATGGTTTTCAATTGGAGGTAATTGATATGGCGTACCGCATCTGCTGGAGCCCACAGACCCCTCACTCTGAGGTTGTCCATGTGCGCTCCCCATCCCTTTTGCGATGCGTCCGTGGTAATGGTCATTGTTGGGTTTGGTGGTGTCAGGCTTCTCCCTGCTGTCATGTTGTCTCTGTTCCACCAAGTCATCTCCTCCTGCACTGCGTGCGTAACAACCACTAGATCTTCCCAACTGCCGCTTGCTTGTGACCATTGCTGCTGTAGCCATTCTTGGAATGGTCTCATGTGCAGGCGTACATTCGGCACCAGCTGGATACATGACGCCATCATCCCCATCATCTTGCTCACTGACCTCACTGTCAGAGCTCGCCCCTTCTGGTAGAGACGTGTCTCCTTCAGTAGGGCCTCTGGTTCTCCTGTCGCTGGGCACCATTGTGCTGTCCAGCGTGTTGATTTTTGCTCCCAGGAAAATCTTCACCTGCTCCGGTTCCATCGATGACTTCCCCCAGTGTATCGAGAACCCCAGGTTCGTCAGAGTGTCTGTCACGCGTGTTGCGTGTCTCTCGCACTTCTCGCGTGTGCTTGCCTTGACCAGCCAGTCGTCCAGGTAGGGGTATACATGGATCCCCTGCCTTCGTAGGTGGGCCGCGACCGCAGACAGGCATTTTGTAAAAACCCTTGGCGCCGATTTAAGCCCGAAGGCCAGGGTTGTGAACTGGTAGTGCTCCTGGTCGATGTTGAACCTTAGAAGGCCCTTGTGCCTTCTGTTTATTGGAATGTGTAGGTAGGCATCCTTGAGGTCCACGGTGACCATGAAGTCCCCGTCTCTTATTTGGGGAAGCACCTCCTGCAGCGAAGTCATTTTGAACTTCTGCGTTCTGATGAACTTGTTTAGGTATCTCAGGTCCAGGATCGGTCTGACATTTCCGTCTACTTTCGGGACCACGAAATAGTTTGAGTAGACCCCCTTGTTGCATTCTCTGAACGGCACTGCCTCTATGGCTCTTTTTTCTAGTAGTTTCAGGGTTTCTTCTCTGAGTAGGGCCAGTTCTTGAGCCGATCTCGGTCTTCCCCTTGGTCTTCTGTTTGGAGGTCTTCTCTCCAAATCCACGCAGTATCCGTATTGCATGACGTTCAGTATCCACTTGTCTGTGGTTATACGCCGCCACTCCTGAAGGTAGAACCTCAGCCTTCCGCCTACTGGTGTTGGATGCTCGTAGGCTTTTGATTCTTCTCTCCCCCTTGATGTTACTGTATTGCGCCTCACCCTTGGGGGCATGTCGAGGGTAGGCGTCCTCCTGCGTGCTGAGTCACTTTGATGAGGGTTGGTCACTCCCTCTCCTCCTCTGGCCACGTCCGTTCCCTCTCCCGCGAAAGGACTGGCCCGAGGCTGGTACTGCCAGTTTTGCTTCTGTTGACCTTGTTGTCCGTGACCATCACCCTGCTGGAACGCCTGGTGCGACGCTCCCTGCTGGCTTCCTCCCCGACCGTAGGGTCTCCTAGAGGGATTGCCTCTCCTCATCCCCCTTAGCTGTAGGGCCCCCATGGACCTCGCCGTTTCGTTTTCTTTTTTCAGCTGGGTGAGCTTCTCGTCTACTCTTGCTCCGAACAGTGTCTCTCCGTTGAAGGGGGTGCTAAGGATGTTCTGCACCTCCGGTTTGAACCCCGAGATTCTTAGCCATGCATGTCTTCTCTCGGTGACCCCTATGGCCATTAGTCTTGCCGAAGTCTCTGCCCCGTCCAGCGCCGTCTTCATGCAAGAGTTGGCAATGTTTTTTCCTTCTTCCACCAGGTGGGAGGCTCTTTGGCGGTATTCTTCGGGGAGGTGTTTTACTAGCTCCCCCATCTTGTCCCAGTGCTGGTACTGGTGCCTATTGAGAAGTGCATTGGAATTCGCCATGCGCAAGTGCATTGCGGCGTTCCTTTCGACCTTTCTTCCCGTGAGGTCTATCCTCCTGCTTTCTTTATCTGGTGGTGGCCCCGACGTTGCAGGCACGTTGGCCCTTCTCCTGGCCATGGAAGCTATGATGGAGTCGGCCGTGATACTACCCTTGATGTAAGGGGGGTCCAGAGAAGAGTGTTTATACTTCTTCTCCGTCCTGGGCGTGATCGAACGGCAGGTCGCTGGTTCTTTAAAGGCCTCTCTCCCCTGATTCATCACACTTTGTAGCATGGGAAGGAATTGGCTCCTCGTCTGGATGGGGAGCAGGGTCTCGAGGAGGTAATCTGCTTTCGGCCTCTCCTCGTCCAGCTTCACGCCGAAGGCTGTCGCTGCGCTCCTGACCACCATATTGTACACCCCGATGTCGTCGGGTGGAGAAGGCCTCGAAGGGTACGTGTCCACGGGCTCCTCGGGGTTCTCGGTGTCGAGATCCTGCCATTCGCTGTCGTGGCTGGTTGATGGCGCCGAGCTGTAGAACGACTGCTGGTCTTCTTCCTCGGGTTCGCCTTCGTAATAGGTCTTGTCTTCCTCTTCGAGATCTCTCGCCAGCCCCTCGGTGTCGAATTCGTCCTAGATTTCGACGTTGTTCGTCAGTGGAGCCGTTGGAATTTTGTATTCCTTCATCTTGGCGTCAAACTCCTTCTTCCTCTGAAGGATGTTCTCCATTTCGGCCTCGAGCCGCCTCTTCTTCTCCATCTCGGAGATGCTTTCGGCATCGACCCCGGGCCTCTTCGACGGAACTTGAGTCGACGTCGACCTGTCCTTCTGCGTCGAGCGCCCCGTTTCATGGGTTGTCTTCGACGAACCTTGCCTTTCGGCGTCTTTCGGCACCAGGGAGTCCTTCTCGAAGGATCCGCTCGGCCTCTTTTCCATGGTCCCGTCCTTGGTCGAAGTTTTCGGCGCCGGGGCTCCCTTCGTGGACTTTGACTCAGATTTCTTCTAGTCACCCTCGGGTTTTCGAGGCACCTTCGTGTGTTTTGAGCTCGACGATTCTCTTACCTAGTCTTCGTTTTTCTTATCGGTCTCTACGACCGTGAAGCTTTCTGGTCCCTCGGCGACGTTGTCCTAGTCGTCTGTGGAGAGGCCCAGATCGTAGAGCGACAGGGCCTTACCCTTGCCATCCATGCTGGCGTTGGCTCTTCGCTGACGTTCTCACCCAGAGCGTCTTCGGCGCGAAGGCTGAGCAGGCGTTGCAGTCCTTGCTCTGGTGGTCGACCGGTAGGCAGAGGTTGCAGACCAGATGCTGGTCCTTCTGCGCGAACTTGTGGTGGCAGTTAGGGCAGAACTTGAATGGCGTCTTGTCCATTGCGCTCAGGGCCTCCGAGTGCGCATTCTCCAAGGGCGTCGAAGAAAAAGGGTGGAAAACTTCCTTCTTCGCGCTCCTGATGTGAAATATTCCTTTCCTGTGATATCTCGTAGTTTTTTTATCGACAAAACTCGCTTTTCCTTCTTCCTTCGATTGTATCTCTGGAGCTTCCCGATGACGATCCAGACCCAACGGCGGAAAAAAGAATCTGAGGATGGCGCCCCAAAGGTGGGACTTCCGCAGGAAGCACGACGACGTCACGGGAGGTGCACCAAATGGATCGTCGCCACCCACCTGGGCTACAAAACAAAAAAACCAAGAAAAGACTACGAATCCGGACCCAACCACAAGATCGCGGAATAATGCACAGCATAGTGAATCCAGAAAGATTCACGCTGCAAAACTGTACTTACCTGACCCCGGGAGACCAGAGTGTGCCCAGGACCTTAATTCTGCCAGTCGAGTACTTACCCAAAAGCCAATAACTCACTTTTCTTCTATAGGGTAACACTGACTGGTTTCACTTGAAATTTCTTCTAAATGTGGAGTTTCTAAACTTTAAAATATTCACCTAAAATCAACCGAGTAACGAAAATGGAAATACTCACCTGCTATTAGGAGAGATCCCAGTGCTGGATCTTGGTGCCCAGCACGGACTCTGAAAACTACTTACAACTGTACTTACCAGTAACCCAATTTTCTTCCATAGGAAACCATTGACACTTTTTCTGTGAAATTTCTTTCAAGTGTCGATTTTTGCAAACTACAAATATTGTTTAAAAAGCGTACCAACAGTGAAACCAATGACTTAGCGGTTTTAGATCGATGTCCCAGTACTGAGTCTAGGAGCCCAGCACTGGATTAAAAAAGTAACGAGAACATACTTTACTGGTAACTTGAACTTTCTTCCATAAGAATCCATTGACTGTTTCTGTGAAATTTCTTCTGTCGATTTTGCAAACTTACAAATCTTCATTAAAAATCGCCTGTATAGCCTAAACGCATTCTATCAACTGCTTACAGGTGGCATACTAGTGCTGGATCCAGGATCCAACACTGAACCCGAAAAAGTTACCATAACCCCACTTATCTGCCAATTAAAATTCCTCCCATAGGATAAAATTGGTAATTTGATTAGATAAAGTTTGTGTCAACTTTAAAATAGCAAAATATTGCTTAAAAATCACAATAACAAACATATTTACTCACTCGTTTCCAAGAACTGTCCCAGGACTGAATCTAGGATCCAGTCCTGGAGTAAGAAAAGTAATCCTGAAAGTAATCAATTGCATATAACTTAAAATTCCAATTGAGCTCAATGTATTCTTGCGTTTGAAATTGTGTTGCCAATTGCAACAACCTGTAACTATTACCTACAAAAGTCAATTGCATATTGCAAAGTATTTAAAGCATCTCATTCTGAAAAAGTATATTTTAATACCTATTGTTGGTTCTAAAATAAAACAACCATATCGAATATGCTACTTACCAGTATGCATCTGTTCGGCATGTAGGGCTGCTGACATTCATATCTGTGCATAGATCGCCGCCTAGTGTTGGGTCTGGATGATTGCATATTGTTGTCCTGGAAGAGTCTTCGAAGTATCACGAGATAGGTGGCTCCTCCCCTGGACTACAGTGCGCATGGGCATCCTCAGATTGTTTTTCGCCATTGTGGCAGTGATTGAGTAGATACAGTAAGTGATGACCATGCTGTACAGGAATTCTGAGTGCTGCAGCCGCTACAGGCGCCGGGGAGGAGGGTGGGCGATATGAAGGTCAGCAGCCCTACATGCCAAGAACAGATGCATACTGGTAAGTAGCATATTCGGTTCGAGGCATGTGGGCTGCTGAATTCATATCTGTGCATAGATTATATAGCAGTCCCTCCATTAGCGGCGGCTGCCCGTGTCAGCTGCAGCAGTCTGAAAAAGGGTCTTTAGAACAGCCTGTCCTACAGCTGCCTGCTGTTTTGAATGTACATCTACACAGTAGTGTTTAGTAAATGTATGTATAGTGGACCATGTGGCTGCTCTACATATTTCCTCTAAAGGAATGTTCCCTAGGAAAGCCATGGACACCCATAACTTTCGTGTTGAGTGGGCTCTTGGAGGAATCGTTAATGTGCGTTTAGCTTTTTCATAGCAAATTTGAATACATTTAACGATCCATCTGGCTATCCCTGCTTTGGAAATGGCGTTGCCCTTGTGTTGTGGAGAAAAGGCAACGAACAGTTGTTTTGTTTTCCTAAAATCCTTTGTTCTGTCTATATAGTACATGAGGGCCCTCTTTACATCTAGTGTATGGAGCATTCTCTCGGCGACATTTTCTGGATTGGGAAAGAAAACAGGCAGTTCAATAGTCTGATTCATGTGGGACTGCGATATCACTTTAGGCATGAATGTGGGGTTGGTACGTAGGACAATTCTGTTTGCGTGAACCTGTATGAATGGCTCTGGAATGGTTAGTGCCTGGAGTTCACTAACTCTTCTCAACGAAGTGATTGCCACTAAGAAAGCTACTTTCCAGGTGAGGAATTGAATCTCACATGAATGTAGAGGTTCAAAAGGTGGACCCATCAATCTGGTGAGGACCACATTCAGGTTCCACACCGGTGCCGGTAGGTGTGTTGGAGGATTCACTCTTTAGAGTCCCTCTAAGAAGGCTTTGATGGCAGGCACTCTGAATAAAGAGAGGTGCTGCCTGTTCTGAAGATAGGCTGGTATTGCGGTTAGAAGTATACGGATGGAGCTGTATGCCAGATTGCATCGGTATAAGTGTAACAGGTAACAGATGATGTTCTGAATGGATGCATCCAGCGGATTACTGTCATTGCTTTTACAGTAAATGACAAATCTTTTCCATTTAGCCGCATAGCAAGCTCTGGTCGTGGGTCTCCTGGCCTCCTTGATGATATTCATACATTCTGGAGGCAGGTTCAGGTAGCCAAACTAATACTTCAGGAGCCAGATCGCCAGGTTCAACTGTTGCAGATCTGGGTGCTAAATTTCGCCATGGTTCTGTGTTAAAAGTTTGGGCGTTAGCCGCAGTCTTTGATGCGGCACCACGGAAAGTTCTAGAAACGTGGTGTACCATGGCTGGCGTGCCCACGTTGGAGCAACCAGGATGAGTGTTAGAGTGTTGCCTTAGTTTGCTTGCCACTAGCGGTATTAATGGCGCTGGGGAAAAAGCGTACGCAAACTTGCCTGACCAGTTCATCCATATCGCATTGCCCTGCGACTGTGGATGGGGGAACCTGGCGGCAAAGCTTTGGCATTTTGCGTTTTCCCTTGTGGCGAATAGGTCTATCTCTGGATGACCCCACTGCTGGAAGTACGGTTGGAGTACCGACGGATGTATCTCCCACTCGTGCATTTGCTGGCTGTGTCTGCTGAGCAGATCCGCCATCTGGTTTTCCTTGCCCGGGAGGTGTTCCGCCATGAGGAACATGTTCCTCTGAATGGCCCACTTCCACATGCTCTGAGCCAGATGAGACAACTGTGGAGAGTGTGTTCGTCCCTGCTTCTGTATGTAGTACATGGCAGTCATGTTGTCCGTCCGGATCAACACGACTTTGTTGCACAAGTGTACTTTGAATGCCTTCATTGCCATGAAGATTGCCATCAGTTCCAGAAGGTTGATGTGCATCTTCTTTTGCTGCGTTGTCCATAGTCCCTGCACTGTGTAATAGTACATGAGCTCCCCAACCCTGGAGAGACGCGTCAGCTGTCAGTATTATTTGTGGAACAGGCTCTTGGAACGGTCGGCCCTTGCAAAAGTTTTGTGGATTCCACCAATGCAGAGAGTTGTATGCCCGACCGCTCACCAACACTAGGTCTTTCAACTGTCCTGGAGTCTGATTCCATTGACGTGCCAAGCACTCCTGAAGCGGGCGCATATGTAGTCTCGCGTGCGGGACTATGAAGATGCAGAAGGCCATCATGCCTATCAACTGCATGAACACTCGCGCTGGAAGGGAGTGTTGAGGTCTGAACTTCTTTATCAGCAGTTGCATGCTGTTGATCCTCACTAAATTTGGCTGAGCTTTGGCTGCCAGAGTGTCTATGGTCGCGCCCAGGTACTGCCGTACGTGGGCGGGTTGAAGATGTGATTTTGGATAATTCAGTGAGAATCCCAGACTGTGAAGAAGGTGAATGGTGTGGGATATGTGGCTGGCACACTGCCGGGCTGACTTTGCCTGAATAAGCCAGTCGTCCAGGTAAGGGAAGACGTGAATGTGCTGTCTACGTAAGTGTGCAGCCACTGTCGCTAGGCACTTGGTAAAGACCCTGGGCGCTGTTGTTACTCCGAAAGGGAGGACTTTGAACTGATAATGTTGATGCTGAATAGTGAACCTGAGATATTTTCTGTGTTATGGGTGCATGGGTATGTGGAAATACGCATCCTTCAAATCTAGTGTTGCTAGGAAGTCTCCCTGACTGAGTAACGGCAGAACCTGCTGGAGGGTGAGCATATGAAAATGCTCTGACAGAATGTATTGGTTGAGAGGTCTCAGGTCTAGTATGGGTCTGAGACCCGTCCTTTTTTGGGATCAAGAAGTACCGAGAGTACACCCCTGACTCTCGTTCTACAGGCACAAGCTCTATGGCTCCTTTCTGCAGCATACTTAGTACTTCCTGTTGCAATAATGCCAAGTGCTCTGCGGACATAGGACGGTGTCTTGGTGGTATGTTGGGTGGATTGGATGTTAATTCCAGACAATAACCATACTGGACAATTTCTCTGACCCACCTGTCTGTGGTGATGGATCTCCAGACTGGCAGGAACTGTTGGAGTCTCCCCACGACCGGTGTTACGTGGGCGAGGGGGCAGCGACAGGACGTCACTGTTTGTTATTGGCAGAGGACCTGGTGTTGTGTCCTCATCCTCTGCCTTTGGTGCTGGATCCACGATATCCACCCCTATTGTTCATATTATAGGTACTCTGGGTACCTTCTTTATTGTACTGCTGCTGGGACCCCTGACCACTAGCTGCTCCTCTATTCCCGGGGCGACGAAAGGAGCCACTCCGAAACTGCTGCGACTGTAGAGCCCCCATAGATTTCGCAGTTTGTGTCCTTTTTAATCTTTTCTAGTGTAGTGTCAACCCCGGGGCCAAATAAAAAGTCTGGGTTGACTGGTTGATTCAAGATATTAGTTTGAATTTCAGGTTTGAAACCTGATATTCTCAGCCATGCGTGCCTCCTCAACATCACACTAGTGTTGATTGCCCTTGCTGCAGTGTCAGCTGCATCTAGTGCGCATTTGATGGACGCATTTGTAATGAGTTGTCCATCTCTGATGAGGCGCTCCGCTCCATCTTTGTAGTCATCTGGTAGGTGTTCTAGCAGTGTTTCTAGGGTATCTTAGTGTGACCGGTCGTATCTGGCCAGGAGTGCCTGTGTTGGCAATGCGCCAGATGTTTGCTGCTTGTGCTGCTATCCTTTTTCCCGATGTTTCTAGCACTTTGGACTCCTTGTCCGGAGGAGGAGCATCACCGGTAGTTTGCGAGTTAGCTCTCTTGCGAGCATTAGAAACTACCATTGAGTCCAACGGCAATTGACCCTTAATGTACATTGGGTCTCCTGGGGCTGGTTTGTATTTCTCTATTCTCGGGTTCAATACCCGTGCTCTGGTTGGCTCCTTAAAGATGTCCTTAGCATGTTTAATAACCCCTTTCAACATTGGTAGAGTCTTGACCGTTCTTTCTGATGTGGAGAACGTGTCCACCAAGAAATCCTCTTCCACAGAGTCAGAATGAAGTTCCACTCCGTGATTGGCAGCCGCTCTTTCAATGAGGGTGTTAAAAGCAGCAGTATCTTCAGTGGGAGATGGTTTTACATTATAAAGATGAGTGTCAGGAGCATTATGTGGGTCTCCTGGGTCATTAGGGTCTCCCCATGCTTGATCCTGGTCTTGCTGTTCATCAGGGTCATTATCCACAGGATAAGTGGTATCCTCAGTATAGCCCTCTCCTGCATCCGCCTCCGAGTGTGCGGGAGAAAAGGATTGTGGTTCCTTATCATATGTGTGGTAAGGTTCCACAAGCACTGGTGTCAAACCTGACGCCATTTTCCTTTTTAGTAGAATTTTGAATGATTCCAAAGCCTTTTCTGGAACAATTTTCCGCTTGCGGAACAACAGTCTACCAGTGTCGACGTCGATAAACTGGTCCTGTGAGTCTTCGACATCTGTTCTGTCTGTGGACACTGTTCTTGGTTGTTCGGTACTCTTCTTAAGTTCGAACATTCTAGGTGCCCCCGGAGGTGGCAATCCAAACTTGATCGGTGCCGGCGCCGAGTGAGCATTGGCGACCTTGTTCGGTTCGGGACCCTTTTTTGGTTCGAGAGTGTCCCGTTCTCTGATGCGCTTTAGGGACTCAGACACCTGTTGCAACGTGAATGCCGACGGTGCTTTTGATCCGACAGGCTCTTTGGAGACTGGCCTCGACGCGGTCTCCAGCTCCTGTCCTGTCTTCGGGGCTTCGATCCGAAGTTTGGGATAGACACCTTGTTGATCCGGTAGTTTGGCAGTCTCAGCACTCCTCGGTGTTGATGTAGTCGGATCGACCACCTTGACCTTGGTTGTTGGTGCGTCAACCTTTGGTGCTATAGGCCTCTGCGTCTTCTCGGGACCGAGGGCCTTCTGTTTCTCGGTGCCGAAGTCCTTTTTCGGTTTCTCGGTACAGAAGTCCTTCTTCGTTTGTTCGACTCCGATGTCCTTTTGTGTCGACGGATTGGAAGGTTTCGATACCTTCGATCCGCCTTGAAGGAGTTGCACTTTCGGTTTCAATTTGACCGGTGCAGGTTTTGGTTTCGATTTCACAGAATCGACTCCAGTCTTTCGATATTTCTGGCTCTTTTGAAATGTTCGAAGCCAGGCCTTCAGGCGGGGCTGTAGAACGATCCGACCGATCTTGGGTAAGGCCCGCGGGCGATCCCTCGACCCGAGCCTTATCAAGACTATCTCCCTCGGCCTCCGCATCGACGGATTGGCCTAGCTCCTCGCCTGAGCTATCTTCCTCGGCCCCAAGGGCCTCATCGTCGTCTCCTACCTCGTTGACTACGTCTTCGTCCTCTAAGAGCTCCTCATCGTCGTCGTCATATTGGGATTCATGCTCCGAAGCCAGGCCCGAATCTACCTCTTCGACGCTCTCGACTTCCTCATCCTCTGTGCCGAATATGTTAACCGGGTTAGGCGACGATTTTTTGGCCTCCAATCTAGCCGCTCGTCTATTCCGAAGTGTCTTTCGACCGGAACCGGGCGCAGGCCATACACCTGGTCTCATCATGATCCGGTGATAAACATTTGTTACACACCGGCTGGACATCAACGTGTGGATATTTTGCGTGACATTGAGGACATCTCTTGAAGGGAGTCCTCGATTCCATCTTCGAACGTCGATCGATGTTCGGACCGAAACTCGGTCCGAGAAGGGTGAATAAGTTTCAAGAACAAGTATAATAATTTATCGATACCAAACGCAAACGATACCGACGATATCTAAAGGCTTTTGGCCTTAACCCCTTCAGTGCCCATGACGAGCTGGACTCGTCATGGGCCGCGGTGGCGCTGTGCCCATGACGAGTCCAGCTCGTCATAGACCCCGCCCGCTAATGCAACGGCCGGCACTGGGCGGGGAAAGGGGCGGGCACTGAAGGGGTTAAATAAAGTTTTCCTAACTTGAGCTGAGATAAGCACATCTGAACCCAATGGCAGAAAAAAACAATCTGAGGATGCCCATGCGCACTGTAGTCCAGGGGAGGAGCCACCTATCTTGTGATACTTCGAAGACTCATCCAGGACAACAATATGCAATCATCCGGACCCAACACTAGGCGGCGATCTATGCAGATATGAATTCAGCAGCCCACATGCCTCGAACATTTTTATACACAGACCATTGGCCTAGAGTTCAGTTCTTGAGTGTGTGAGACCATTTGCTGACCGAGTGTGTACAACAAATGTTTTACACTGTCCTCTGATACTGCCTTACTGCTCGACCAAGCTACCACTTTAGAGAGTAAGGTTATATCGAACTTTAACCGCTGGGGACTGTGGACTCTGTACACACTACTTATTTGGGATCAGTATATACAGAGCCACTTTCCTACAGTATCTAGTACCGCTTGAAAGAACATCTCGGGGACTATGCATGGTGCGTTTTGCACGCATACAGAAATTTCTAAAGGTGTACCATTTTATACAATGCATCCCTTCCTATGAGGGATAGTTGCAGCTTCCTGTTGCCGGCTAAATCTGTCTTGTATTGGTGGTGGAGTGGTTAGAGACTCCTTGGCATTAAGTCAGGCGGAAGCACAGAAATAAAATGAAAGGCTATTGCTACCCAGTAAGCATCTGTTCTTGGCATGTATAGCTGTAGATTCACATGCTTTGAATACTCCTGCCATCCAGTGTTGGGTCCGGATGTTTGCCAGTTTTTCTTCGAAGAAGTCTTCCCTATTCCTTTCGGTGATCGTGCACATTGTCTTCGACTCCATTGTTAGATTGTCTTCCTGCAAGAGGGTGCAAATGAACTAACTAGTATATAGATGTCCACGAGTATAAATGTATAATGAAGAACTGCAACTACACGCACTTTGGGAGGCGGGTGGACTCATGTGAATCTACAGCTCTAAATGCCAAGAACAGATGCTTACTGAGTAAGTAACATCCGTTCGAGGCACGTGTGCTATAGATACACATGCCTTGCATAGACTATAAAGCTGATATGCTACTTACCAGTATGCATCTGTTCGTGGCATGTAGGGCTGCTGACATTCATATCTGTGCATAGATCGCCGCCTAGTGTTGGGTCTGGATGATTGCACACTGTTGTCCTGGAAGAGTCTTCGAAGTATCACGAGATAGGTGGCTCCTCCCCTGTACTACAATGCGCATGGGCATCCCCTCCATCCTTAGATTGTTTTTCGCCATTGTGGCATAGATGGAGTGTAATACAGTGAAAGATGACCATGCTAACTAGTAATTACAGAATGCTACAGCTGCTACAGGCGCCGGGGAGGAGGGTGGGCGATATGAATGTCAGCAGCCCTACATGCCAAGAACAGATGCATACTGGTAAGTAGCATATTCGGTTCGAGGCATGTGGGCTGCTGAATTCATATCTGTGCATAGATTATATAGCAGTCCCTCCATTTAGCGGCGGCTTCCCGTGCCAGCTGCAGCAGTCTGAAAAAGAGTTTTGAGAACAGCCTGTCCTACAGCTGCCTGCTGTCTTGAGTGTACATCTACACAGTAGTGCTTGGTAAATGTATGTATAGTGGACCATTTGGCTTCTCTACATATCTCCTCTAAAGGAATATTTCCCAGGAAAGCCATGGAGGCCCGTAACTTTCGGGTAGAGTGGGCTCTTGGAGGAATTGTTAGTGTGCGCTTAGCTTTTTCATAGCAAATCTGTATACACTTAACGATCCACCTAGCTATTCCTGCTTTGGAAATGGGGTTGCCTTTGTGCTGTGGAGAACAGAAAACAAACTATTGTTTTGTTTTCCTGAAAGTCTGTGTTCTGTCAATATAGTACAGGAGAGCCCTTTTGATATCAAGTGTGTGGAGCATTCTCTCTGCTACATTCTCAGGATTAGGATAAAACACGGGCAGTTCTATGGATTGGTTCATATGGAACTGCGAGATTACCTTGGGCATGGAAGTAGGGTTGGTGCGTAGTACCACCCTGTTTGCATGAACCTGTATAAATGGCTCTTGAATGGTTAGCGCCTGAAGTTCACTAACTCGTCTTAGGGAAGTAATGGCAACTAGGAAAGCTAATTTCCATGTTAGAAATAGAATCTCACAGGAGTGTAGAGGTTCAAAAGGTGGTCCTATCAGTCTGGTGAGGACCACATTTAAGTTCCAGACTGGTGAAGGAGGGTGTCGTGGGGGAATCACACGTCTGAGTCCCTCCAAGAAAGCTCCGATGGCAGGCACTTTAAACAGAGAGCGGCGCTGCCTATTCTGAAGGTAAGCTGCCAGGGCGGTCAAATGTATACGGATGGAATTGTATGCTAGATTGCATCGGTATAAGTGCAATAGGTAACAGATAATGTTTTGCGTGGATGCATCCAGCGGATTGATGTCATTATTTTTACAATAAATGACAAATCTTTTCCACTTAGCCGCGTAGCAGGCTCTGGTAGTGGGTCTCCGTGCCTCCTTGATGATATTCATACATTCTGGAGGCAAGTTTAGGTAGCCAAATTCTAAGATCTCAGGAGCCAGATCGCCAGGTTCAGCTGTTGCGGATCTGGGTGCTGAATCTCGCCATGGCTCTGCGTTAAAAGTGTGGGTGTGAGCTGTAGCCTTTGATGCAGTACCACGGAGAGTTCCAGAAACGTGGTGTACCATGGCTGACGTGCCCACATTGGAGCAACCAGGATGAGCGTCATCGAGTGTTGCTTGAGTTTGCGTGCAACCAGCGGTATTAAGCGGCGCTGGGGGAAAAGCGTACGCAAATCTGCCGGACCAGTTCATCCATATTGCATTGCCCTGCGACTGTGGATGTGGGAACCTGGCGGCAAAGTTTTGGCATTTTGCGTTTTCCCGTGTGGCGAAAAGGTCTATCTCTGGATGACCCCACTGCTGGAAGTACGGTTGGAGTACTGATGGATGTATTAACCACTCGTGCATCTGGTGGCTGGGTCTGCTGAGCGGGTCTGCTGAGCAGGTCTGCCATCTGGTAGTCTTTGCCTGGGAGGTGTTCCGCCATGAGGAAGATGTTCCTCTGAATGGCCCACTTCCACATGCTCTGAGCCAGATGAGACAACTGTGGCGAGTGTGTTCCTCCCTGCTTCTGTATGTAGTACATGGCAGTCATGTTGTCTGTTCGGATCAACACGACTTTGTTGCACAGGTGCATTTTGAATGCTTTCATGGCTAGGAAGATTGCCATCAGTTCCAGAAGGTTGATATGCATCTTCTTTTGCTGTGTCGTCCATAGTCCCTGCACTGTGTGATTGAGTACATGAGCTCCCCATCCCTGGAGAGACGCGTCCGCCGTCAGTATGATTTGTGGTACAGGCTCCTGGAACGGTCGGCCCTTGCAAAGGTTTTTTGGATTCCACCAATGCAGAGAGTTGTATGCCCGACCGCTCACCAACACTAGGTCTTTTAATTGTCCGTGGGCCTGATTCCACTGACGTGCCAAGCACTCCTGAAGCGGGCGCATATGTAATCTTGCGTGCGGGACTATGAAGATGCAGGAGGCCATCATGCCTATCAACTGCATAAACACTCTTGCTGGGAGTGAGTGTTGCGGTCTTAATTTCTTTATGAGCAACTGAATGCTGTTGATCCTGACTGAATTTGGTTGTGCCGTGGCTGCCAGAGTGTCTATGGTGGCGCCTAGGTACTGCTGTACGTGGTTGGGTTGAAGGTGGGACTTTGGATAATTCAGTGAGAAGCCCAGGCTGTGAAGAAGGTGAATGGTGTGGGACATGTGGCTGGCACAGTGCTGGGCCGACTTTCCCTGGACAAGCCAGTCTTCCAGATAAGGATAGACATGTATGTGTTGTCTCCGTAAGTGTGCCGCCACTGTAGCCAGGCACTTGGTGAAAACTCTGGGTGCCGTAGTTACCCCGAAAGGGAGGACTTTGAACTGGTAATGCTGATTGAGAACAGTGAACCTGAGATACTTTGTGTGAGGGGTGTATGGGTATATGGAAATACGCATCTTTGAGGTCTAATGTTGCGAGAAAGTCTCCCTGACTGAGCAACGGTAGTACTTGTTGCAGAGTGAGCATGTGAAAATGCTCTGACAGAATGTAACGGTTTAGAGGTCTTAGATCTAGTATGGGTCTGAGAGATCCATCCTTTTTGGGGATCAGAAAATACAGTGAGTACACCCCTGATCCTCGTTCCTTTGCAGGCACGAGTTCTATGGCTCCTTTTTGGGAGCATACTGAGAACTTCTTGTTGGAATAAGTGCAAGTGCTCTGCGGACATATGATGGTGTCTTGGTGGTATGTTGGGTGGAGTGGACGTGAACTCTAGACAACCGTACTGGATAATTTCTCTCACCCACCTGTCGGTAGTAATGGATTCCCAGACTAGCAGGAACTGTTGGAGTCTCCCCCCCGACAGGTGTTACGTGGTCGGGGGGCAGTGACAAGGCGTCACTGTTTGTTGGTGGCGGAGGACCTGGAGCTGTTTCCACGGCCTCTGCCTTTGACGTTTCCACGGTATCCACCTCTATTATTTTTATTATAGGTGGTCTGTGTACCTCCTTTAGTATACTGCGACTGTTGGGAGTTTTGGCTTTTTGATGGTCCTCTATTGCTGGAGCGACGAAAGGACCCACTCCGAAACTGCTGTGATTGCAGAGCCCCCATAGACTTTGCAGTCTCCGTATCATTTTTGAGTTTTTCTAGGGTGGTGTCAACTTCGGGGCCAAAGAGGGAGTTGGGGTTGACGGGTTGATTAAGTATAGTTGTTTGTATTTCTGGTTTGAATCCAGAGATTCTTAACCAAGCATGCAGTCTTAACAGGACGCTGGTGTTAATAGCCCTAGCTGCAGTGTCAGCTGCGTCAAGAGCGCACTTAATGGAAGCGTTGCTGATAAGCTTCCCTTCTGTAATAAGGGATTCTGCTCCTTCTTTATACTGATCTGGGAGGTGCTGTAGCAGTGTCTCTAGGGTATCATAATATGCCCTGTCGTATCTAGCCAGAAGTGCCCGAGTGTTGGCAATTCTCCAGATGTTAGCTGCCTGTGCAGCAACCCTCTTTCCTGATGTTTCCAAGACCTTAGACTCTTTGCCTGGGGGAGGAGCATCACCCGTTGTCTGTGAGTTGGCTCTCTTCCGAGCATTGGAAACCACCAATGAGTCTAAAGGCAACTGTCCTCTTATGTAGGCAGGGTCCACAGGAGCTGGCCTATATTTTTTTTCAATTCTAGGGTTAAGGACTCTCGCCCTTGTGGTCTCCTTAAAAAGGTCAGTAGCCTGTTTGAGGACCCCCTTCAGCATGGGCAGAGTTTTAACAGATCTTGGAGGTTGAGAAGGTATCCATTAGAAAGTCGTCCTCAATAGGATCAGTGTGGAGCTGCACGTCATGATTGTTGGCGGCTCTTTCAATTAAGGCATTGAAAGCAGCCATATCCTCTGTAGGAGACGTTTTCACCACATATGCTTGTGTGTCTGGAGCAGTATGTGGGTCCCCTGCATCAGTATTGTCCACCCAAGGCTGGTTTTGGTCTTCAGGGTCAGTGTCCATAGGATAAGTGCCCTCTATATCATCAACATCTCCAGCATCCACATTAGAATGTGTGGGTGAGAATGACTGAGGTTCTGTGGCACAATATTGAAGTTGTTCCACTAGAACTGGTGATGTGGGTCTTTTTTTCTTCAATGGAATTTTGTAGGGCTCCATTGGTGTCTGTTACTATTTTCCTTTTGTATATGGAAAGTCTACCAGTATTGGCGTCGATAAATTGCCTGGGATCCTCGTCGTCACGAGGTATTGCAACAGCTCTTTTCTGTTTGAATTCCTGTCGGCGCCTCGACATTATTCTTCGGGTCGATAGGTTCTTTGGGGTCGAGACCCTTCTTGGCGTCGAACATCTTCGGTCGCACCGCTGGTGGGAGGCCAAACTATGTGCGTCGACGCGACGTGAACCCCGCTGACCGCCTTTGTCTGCGGGTCCGTGTTTGCGCCAATCACGGAAGCCTTGGTTTGGATGCGTAATAACGACTCCGACACCTTCTGTTTTACAAAGGGAGACGGTGCCGCGGATTGGACATTGTCCTTCGACGCCTTTTTGGTTGTGGCATCAAGCCCTGTACCAGATGTCGTTTTCGGGACACGAAGACTGGAATGGGGTGGCTCTCGAGGGCCGCTCTCCATATGTGTGTCGACGCTCCTTGGCGTCGATATCTTCGGGTCGGCAACCTTGACCTTGATTGTAGGTGCCGCCTTCGGCTCGACGTTCGTAGAACTCCTTTCGGCGTCGACAGCCTTCTTTTGTGTCTTCGGCTCCGAGGGCTTCGAGGCCTTGTTGCCGTGTAGAGACTTACTTTCGATTTCGGTGCCGCCGCCTTCAGTTTCGATTCTCGTTGATCGAGTGATGGCGTTTGATACCGACGGCTCTTTAGGATAGTTCGACGCCGGGCATTTATGCGGGGCGGAAGAACGAGAGGAATGATCTTGGGTAAGGCCTTGTGGCGATCCCGCGACCTGAGCCTTATCGAGTGTCTCTTTGGGCCCGGAGTGGACCTGTGGGCGTAGCTCATCTTGCGAGCTATCCTCCTCGGCCCCAAGGGCCTCTCCGTCGTCTACCTGTTCGACGACTTCATCTTCCTCTTCATCTAGAATATGTTCGTCCTCGGCATCATAGTCTGATTCACGCTCCGACGCCGGATCCGATAGCTCTCCTTGAACTTCAAGGTCCACGACCTCCTCATCTTCGGTCCCGAAGATGTTGTCCGGGTTTGGCGCTACCTTCTGCGCCTCGAGCCGAGCTGCTCGACGAATGTTAAGTGTTTTCTTCGATCGAAACCTGGAGCACGCCATACAGGTGGCTTCATCGTGGTTTGGAGAGAGGCACTTGTTGCACACCGGGTGCACGTCGAAGCGAGCATATTTAGCGTTGCAAAGAGGGCAACGCTTGAAGGGGCCATTCGATGTCTTTGGTTCCATCGTCGATCTTGATCGGCGCTGACGAAGGGCAAATGGCTAACTTCGATGAAGATACTCGGCGCCGAACGAAAACGATACCGACGAGTAATAGGCCTAAATACTCTAAGAGCTAAGATTAGGACATCCGAACCCAATGGCGGAAAAAAACAATCTAAGGATAGAGGGATGCCCATGCGCACTGTAGTCCAGGGGAGGAGCCACCTATCTCGTGACAACAGTGTGCAATCATCCGGACCCAACACTAGGCGGCGATCTATGCACAGATATGAATTCAGCAGCCCACATGCCTCGAACCAGTATACTCCCAAAGCAGTGGCTAACCAATAGATATTGCAGTTGGTTGGAATAGTGTTAACACATCTGCACAACAGCGTTTGGTTAATGTGTGTGGTTTAGACCATGTAGCTGCTTTACATATGTCAGCTAGAGGGAGGTTACGTAAAAAGCCTACAGAAGCCTCCATTTTGCAAGTGGAAAGCGCTCTAGGGGGGTATAGTCAAAGTCCTTTAGCATAGCGTGTTTGAATTCATTTAACAATCCATCTTGCAATACCAGATTTAGAGATAGGGTTGCCTTTATGAGGTGGAGCAAATGCTACGAATAGTAGTTTTGCGAAAGTCCTTTGTTCTATCTATGTAGTATAATAAACGTCTTAACGTCAAGCGTGTGAAGAGCGTTTTCTGCTACAGAATCGGGTTGAGGAAAGAAAACTGGTAACTCAACCTATTGATTTATATGATAAGCTTTGGTCCGGAGAACTATACTGTCTGAGTATCTGAAAGAAAGGTTCTTCTACTGTTAGTGCCAGTAGCTTAGCAACTCTCCTCAGTGATGTGATAGCAATGAGGAAAGTAACTTTCAATTGAATGAACAGTAAAGGGCATTTGTGTAAGGATTCAAAAAGTGGGCCCATGAGTATGTGAGGAGAATGTGGAGATTCCAGATTGGGGCAAGAGGAATCCTTGGTGGCATTAACCTTTTTAAGCCTTCCATAAATGCCTGGTTTACTCGAACTCTGAATAACGACAGTGGTTGCCTATTTTGTAAGTACATATAGACGAGTAAGCCAGTCCTGTTCGTTGAAAATGAAACAAATAAAACTGGATGTTTTGTATAGAAGCGTCTAAAGGATTGATTTTGTTTCACTATACCGCAAATCTTTTCCATTTTGCAGCATAGCAACCACTGGTGGGAGGCTCTTGCTTCTTGTAGAATATTCATACGGTCTGATGGTAAATTTAAATACCCAAACTCTGGCTTCAGGAGTCATATCACTAAATTCAGTTCTTTGAGATTTGGATGTCTGATTTCTCCGTGGTTCTGGGAGAAGACTGGAGTTCAGGCATAGTTTTTGATGTGGAACTAGTGACCGCTCTATGAGAAAGTGCCCTCTTTCGGCATGGTTGCCCCTACTTTTAGATGAATTGCTGATGTGCTTTGACTGAGTGTGCCCTGGGCTCCTGCTAATCAGGTACCCAGGGCCTATGTTCTTTCCCTGAAACTGCACTGAAGCCTAAACCAAATTGGTATCTCTTGGGACAGGTCAGCCTCTGTTAAATGGTACCACAGGTACCCAGGGCACTGTGAACAGAGAAGGCCTCTAAGGGCTGCAGCACTTATTGTGCCACCCCTAGAGGTCCTGAACCCCGATACACTGCCTTTGCAGGTTGCATGTTTTGGTGCAGAACAAAGTGAAGTCGACATGGCACACATCCCTGTCTGCCATGCCTACAACCGACTGCTCTGGCATAGATCAATCACCCCTCTAGCTGGGTGCACTATACCAGTGGTGAGGGTACAGGTGCATGAGCCCTGTACCCCTACAGTGTCCAAACCAATTCTTAGACATTGTAAGTGCAGTGCTGCCATTAAGAGTATATGGTGCTGGGAGTCTGTCATTACAAACTCCACAGCCCCATAATGGCTACACTGAAGACTAAGAAGTTTGGTATCAAACTTCTCAGCACATTAAACCCACACAGATCCCAGTGTGGGACTTCATGAAAAATTCACACAGAGGGCATCTTAGAGAAGCCCCCTGAAAACTAACCTACCATTAGTGTCCAGGCCGAGTGGCTGCTTCCAGCTGCCCCCACCAAATTTGTCTGGACGCCTGGGTCGAGAGACTGCTGCTCTTTGGGGCCTCAAACAATGCACATCCTGGGATGAGGTGCCACGCCTCCTCCCCAAGGATGGGCAGGGTACACGAAGGGGACGCTTCAAAGGCTTGCTGCCTTTGTGAGAAAACAAGTGAGCAGGTGTGCCCACCTCTGCCAACTCCACCCCACAGGTGGGGGAGGTGAAGAAGCACAACTAAGTCCCACCATCTTGCAGATGGGGGGACTCAGCCAACCAGGAAAAAGCTTATGCCCCCTCCCACTGGAGGGTGGCATAAATGGGGCATACCCACCCCAGGGAAGGGGCCCATTGGTCCCAACCTTTTTTACCTACCTGTAACACCCCTAAATGTTGTATTTAGGAGCACCCCTGAACCTTGCTTCCTCAACCCAGAAGAAACTAAAAATTAAAATAAGGACCAAACAGCCATGCCGAAGCGAACATGAGGAAGACGCCCACTGACTTGCCCCGTGCCCTACCGGTCTGCCTCGACCTCGAACCTGCTCCTGCGAATTCCTGATGTGTCCGGCAGCCAGCAACCTCGAAAACCCTGGAGGACTGGTCTGCCTTCAACCACAAAGACTGTCTCCCATGAACACCAGATTTGTTCATCTGCAACCTCTGGCTCAGGCCGGACAACACAAATCCACACCACTCTGTACCCGCCGTCCACGGCCTGACCAGGCAAACACCACAAGGATGTTCCCCCCCCCCCCCCCCCCCCCCGGCGATACTGACCACAGAGTTGCGGCGACCCCTTACCTGCCTAAAGCCTCCAGCCAACGCCTGCAGCTTAAATCCGGAAAGTCCCCCCCCCCCCCCCCCCCCCCCGACAAGGAGCTGGTAAGAAGATCTGACCCTTAAAGGCACCCCTGCACCAGACGCCCCGCAGCCTTGAGTAGCCCAACAGACTGTGCCTAACTAACCACCAACTCCCCAACTTACTTCTCGAAGTAGTGGTCGTACACAAAAGACCTTCATCCCCAAGCCTGTAGTGCATTTGAAAACCACAGGTTACCCATTGCAAACAGGGCGCCAGACGTTGAAACAGCACCCTGCACCCAGCTGCCCTACTGCCGCTGAGGGTGCACCTTTGGTGCTACTTTGTTTCCCCATTTGTCCTGAGCTAAAGTCCAGGAGCTTTGCTCCCACAACCAAGTGGCAGCAGCCACCAACCGGAAACCCCTATCTCTCATTGGATAACATTGGGCCTCCCTCTGCCCCCGGCCGCCCTAGTGCTGCCAATGGTGTAACAAGAGTGAATCCCTGACCCTGGGTAACCCCCAAGTCTACCCCAGAACCTCAACTCCCACTACCAAATACTTACCTTAAAACCGGTAGCACTTTTCCTCTATAGGTGAACACGGACTGCTGTTTTTCTTGGAAAAGTTTCTAAGGGCGGAGTTTGAAAACTTGAGAAATTCTTTAAAATTGTACTAGCAAAAACGCTTTTACTTACCTGTTTACAAGAAATGTCTCAGTGTAGTATCCAGGTATACTACACTGAGTAAGAAAACGAATCTAAAAAGTAACTTACCTGGAATTATACTGAAAAACCTATTCAAGTCTATGTACTTATTTACAAAGCATTGCATTTCCCTGCAACCATACTGCAAGTCAAAACAAAGTGCATATACAATTACAATCCAAACTGTTTATAAACTGCATTACTACTGTCAAGTATTTATTGCTTACCTGTGCCAACGCCACCCCCCAATCCTCACTGGAAGGAATATGCATCTGTTCTTGGCATGTAGAGCTGCAGATCTACACACTTGTGCATAGATCGCCATCTGGTGTTGGGCCCGGATGTTTGCAGTTTTTCCTTTTGGAAAGTCTTTGGAAGTCACAAGGTCGGTGACTCCTCCTTTGGATCGTATTGCTCATGGGCTTCAGCACCATCCTCAGATTGTTTTTCGCCAGCAGGGAAAGATGGAGCGTAGTAGTAACAGGAAAGATGCCCATGAGTGTTGTACCTAAATAAGATCAACTGGAACAGATAAAGGTAGCCGGGGAGGCAGGTGGGTGTGTGTAGATCTGCAGCTCTACATGCCAAGCACAGATGCATACTGGTAAGTAGCATATTCCGTTCGAGGCATGTGAGCTGCAGATTACACTTGTGCATAGATTATATAGCAGTACCCATCCTTAGCAGCGACCACCCGTATCTGTTGCAGTGGTTTGAAATAATGTTTTGAGTACAGCCTGGCCCACACTAGCCTGTTGCTTAGTTTGCACATCTACACAACAGTGTTTAGTGAAAGTGTGCGGTGTTGACCATGTAGCTGCTTTGCAGATATCTAATGGGAAGTTTCCTAGAAAAGCCATTGAAGCCCCTATTTTACGTGTAGAATGGGCTTTAGGGGGAACGGATAGCGTTTGTTTTGCTTTGTGGTAGCAAATCTGAAAGCATTTGACAATCCACCTAGCTATCCCTGACTTGGAGATGGGGTTGCCCTTGTGTGGTGGAGAGAAAGAGAAACATTTGTTTGGTCTTGCGGAAAGGTTGTGTTCTCTTGATGTAGAGTAAGGCTCGTTTGACATCTAGTGTGGAGAGCTCTTTCTGCAACGGTCTGTGGTTGCGAGAAGAATACTGGTAGTTCTACATATTGGTTTAGGTGAAAGGGAGAAATGACTTTAGGGAGGAATTTTGGGTTGGTACGTTGAACAACTTTATGGTGCATTTGTAGAAAAGGTTCTTGAATGGTAAGTGCTTGTATCTCACTGACCCTTCTCAGGGAAGTGATGGCTACAAGAAAAGCGGTTTTCCATGTTAAGAATTGGAGTTTAAATTTGTGTAGTGGTTCGAAGGGAGGCCCCATTAGTCTGGTGAAGGCTTTAATGGCAGGTACTCTAAAGAGTGATAGATGTTGCCTTTTTTGTAGGTAAGCTGCTATGGCTGCGAGGTGCAGTCGAATGGACGGATAGGCTAGGTTGCACCTTTGTAGGTGAAGTAAGTAGCCTATGATGTGTTGAATGGACACATCTCGTGGATTGATGGTGTTATGACAATAGATAACAAAACGTTTCCACTTGGCGGCGTAGCACGCTCTAGTGGTAGGGCGCCCAGCTTCTTTGAGGACGTTCATACAGTCAGGGGGAAGATTTAGGTACCCGACTTCTAGGATTTCAGGAGCCAGATCGCAAGGTTGAGCTGAGCTGGGTCCGGGTGTCTGCTCTCTCCATGGTTCTGGGTTAAGAGGTGTGGAGAGAGGTGTAGTTTTTGATGTGGTACTACAGATAGTTCCAGCAGTGTGGTGTACCACGGTTGTCTGGCCCAAGTTGGCGCTACTAATATTAGTATGAGGGAATGCTGTTGGAGTTTGCGCACTACTAGTGGAATGAGTGGGAGAGGCGGAAAAGCATACGCAAATCTGCCTGACCAGTTCATCCATATTGCATTGCCTTTGGACAATGGGTGTGGGTATCTGGCGGCGAAGCTTGGGCATTTGGTGTTTGTGGGTGGCGAAGAGGTCTATCTGTGGATGCCCCCACATTTGAAAGTACGGGTGAAGAACTTGCGGGTGGAGTTCCCACTTGTGGATTTGTTGTGTTTGTCTGCTGAGCAGATCTGCCATAGTGTTTTGTACTCCTGGGACATGCTGAGCTAGGAGAAAGATTTTCTGGGGTATGGCCCATGTCCATATGCTCTGTGCTAGCTGAGAGAGCTGTGGAGTGTGTGCCGCCTGGTTTTTGAATATAGTACATGGCTGTCATGTTGTCTGTGCGAATTAGGACTGCCTTGCCTGAAATCTGTGTTTGAAAAGATTTTAGGGCTAAGAAGATTGCTAAAAAAATTCAGATGGTTGATATGGAGTAACTTCTGTTGAGGTTTGAACACAAGTTGGTCGCACACTGCTCGTCACACCAGCAAGTTGCCCCAAAGGACTGTGGTGAATGTAGTGGCGACGGCGGGTACGCCTATGCCACGAGTGTAAAAAGAAAAAAGTATGTGTTGCATTTAGCCATCCCTGGACACGTGTTTCGAGGTAGTTGCCTCTCGTCAGCAGGGAGCAGGACAATGTAAAGGGGTGCCGAGTGGACTGCCAAAATGTAATTAAAACAGGTCAAATACCTCTCATGGCGCGCAGGTGCAGAACCAGGGCTCGTCAGCCCGATAGCTCACGGGAGCCGTAATATTTTGAACACAAGTTGGTCGCACACTGCTCGTCACACCAGCAAGTTGCCCCAAAGGACTGTGGTGAATGTAGTGGCGACGGCGGGTACGCCTATGCCACGAGTGTAAAAAGAAAAAAGTATGTGTTGCATTTAGCCATCCCTGGACACGTGTTTCGAGGTAGTTGCCTCTCGTCAGCAGGGAGCAGGACAATGTAAAGGGGTGCCGAGTGGACTGCCAAAATGTAATTAAAACAGGTCAAATACCTCTCATGGCGCGCAGGTATACATCGTGGCACAGGCGTACCCGCCGTCGCCACTACATCTACCACAGTCCCTTGGGGCAACTTGCTGGTGTGACGAGCAGTGTGCGACCAACTTTTGCATAATTTATTACGGCTCCCTTGAGCCAACGGGCTGACGAGCCTTGGATCTGCACCTGCGCGCCATGAGAGGTACTTGACCTGTTTTAATTACATTTTGGCAGTCCACGCGGCACCCCTTTACACTGACCTGCTCCCTGCTGACGAGAGGCAACTACCTCGAAACACGTGTCCAGGGATGGCTAACGCAAACACATACTGTTCTCTATACATCGTGGCACAGGCGTACCCGCCGTCGCCACTACATCTACCACAGTCCCTTGGGGCAACTTGCTGGTGTGACGAGCAGTGTGCGACCAACTTTTGCATAATTTATTACGGCTCCCTTGAGCCAACGGGCTGACGAGCCTTGGATCTGCACCTGCGCGCCATGAGAGGTACTTGACCTGTTTTAATTACATTTTGGCAGTCCACGCGGCACCCCTTTACACTGACCTGCTCCCTGCTGACGAGAGGCAACTACCTCGAAACACGTGTCCAGGGATGGCTAACGCAAACACATACTGTTCTCTATACATCGTGGCACAGGCGTACCCGCCGTCGCCACTACATCTACCACAGTCCCTTGGGGCAACTTGCTGGTGTGACGAGCAGTGTGCGACCAACTTTTGCATAATTTATTACGGCTCCCTTGAGCCAACGGGCTGACGAGCCTTGGATCTGCACCTGCGCGCCATGAGAGGTACTTGACCTGTTTTAATTACATTTTGGCAGTCCACGCGGCACCCCTTTACACTGACCTGCTCCCTGCTGACGAGAGGCAACTACCTCGAAACACGTGTCCAGGGATGGCTAACGCAAACACATACTGTTCTCTATACATCGTGGCACAGGCGTACCCGCCGTCGCCACTACATCTACCACAGTCCCTTGGGGCAACTTGCTGGTGTGACGAGCAGTGTGCGACCAACTTTTGCATAATTTATTACGGCTCCCTTGAGCCAACGGGCTGACGAGCCTTGGATCTGCACCTGCGCGCCATGAGAGGTACTTGACCTGTTTTAATTACATTTTGGCAGTCCACGCGGCACCCCTTTACACTGACCTGCTCCCTGCTGACGAGAGGCAACTACCTCGAAACACGTGTCCAGGGATGGCTAACGCAAACACATACTGTTCTCTATACATCGTGGCACAGGCGTACCCGCCGTCGCCACTACATCTACCACAGTCCCTTGGGGCAACTTGCTGGTGTGACGAGCAGTGTGCGACCAACTTTTGCATAACTTCTGTTGAGGTGTCCATGTGCCCTGCATGGTGAGTTGTAATAGATGAGCTCCCCAGCCGGAGAGCGATGCGTCTGTTAGTACTATCTGGGGAACCGGGTCCAGGAACGGTCGACCTTTGGAAAAGTTTGTGGTGGTCCACCACTGCAGAGAGCGATGGGTACGACCGTCTACCAACACCAGATCTGTTAATTGGCCCTGGGCCTGGTTCCATTGGTGCGCTAAGCACTCTTGGAGAGGACGCATCTGGAGTCTTGCGTGAGGTACTATGAAGATGCAAGAGGCCATCATCCCTATTAGTTGCATAAACACTCTAGGTGGAAGGGAGTGCTGTGCCATGAATTTTGCGCGTAGAGCCTGAATGCTTGTAAGCCTGGCAGGATTGGGGTAGGCTAGCGCTTTTGAGGTGTCTATGGTGGCACTGAGGTATTGTTTTATGTGGGATGGTTGTAGATGCGACTTTGCGTGGTTTACTGTGAAGCCCAGTTGGTGAAGTAGCTGGATAGTGGCATGCGTGTGTTGTACACACTGGCTGTATGAACTGGCTTTTATTAGCCAGTCGTCTAGATATGGGAAGACATGGATGTGTTGTCTCCTGAGGTGTGCTGCCACTACTGCTAGGCACTTGGTGAATACTCGTGGTGCTGTTGTGACTCCGAACGGGAGTTCTTTGAATTGGTAGTGTTGGCCGTCCACTACAAATCTGAGGAACTTCCTGTGAGCGTTGTGCACTGGAATGTGGAAGTAAGCGTCTTTTAGCTCTAAAGTGGTCAGGAAGTCATTTCGGGAAAGCAGTGGAAGTACCTGCTGAAGCCTTACCATGTGAAAATGGTCTGAGTGTATGCATCTGTTTAGGGGCCAGAGGTCTAGGATGGGCCGCAGAGTCTCGTCCCTTTTTGGTATGAGAAAATATAGGGAATAGGCCCCCATATTTTGTTGGTTAGTAGGAACGTGTTCTATCGCCCTTCTCTGTAGGAGGGAGATTACCTCCTGCTTTAGTAGTGTTAGATGTTCTTGTGACATTGGGCGTTGTCTGGGTGGAATGTTTATGGGGTAGATATTAGTTCTAGGCAGTAGCCTGACCAAATTATTTGTGTTACCTATTTGTCTGAGGTGATGGTAGTCCAGACAGGAGGAAATTGGAGTCTGCCCCCGACCGGAGTGGGATGGTCTGGGGGGGATAGGGGAGGGAAGTCATTGGGTAGGGGCGGTGGCAGAGCGGGCGGTGTTGTTTTGCCTCTGCCTTTGTTATTGCTGCCCCTGTAGCCGCCTCTTTGGTAACCCCTTGTAAAGGTGGACTGGGTAGGGGCCTTATATGAAGTGGAAGCGGTGTCGGAGGAATAGCCTCTGGATGTGCTCCGAAAGGAAGAGCGGCGAAAGGAGCGCCTGGGAGGGTGTGATTGTAAGGCTCCCACGGATTTTGCCATGTCTGTGTCCTTTTTAGGTCTCGGCTAGCGAAGGCTGCGCTTGCGCAGTCTCGCTCACGAGAATTAATGACTTTGAGAAGAGGGGCTTGCACCCGCCCCTCTTCTCCCCTGTTCTCCATTGGCTGGCCTCTTGAATGCTGGCCAGCCACTGGAGAAGGTCAGTCACTCCATTTAGGCCCCGTCCTTTTCGGATCGGGGGGCGTGTTTTTTGCAAAAAGTCTCAAGGAGGAGACAACAGCAAAACACGCCCCCGAATCCGAAAACGACGCTGCCTTTCTCCGAGGCATTTCTGTTTTGCCTCGGAGAAAGGCGGTGGTGTCTTCCGGTGCCCTCGCTTGTAAACAGACTCCGTGTCACTGAAAGCCTGTAGTGTTCTGTCCTTTTTTTAAAGATTCTACATTATACATATCCCCCATTTGAGCATATAAAGCATTTGGACCTTTGGCCATTACATACTTCAAGGGGATTGAGGGATTCAGATGTAGCCGTCCCTCCTGCGGCATTCGATACACTGTTGCTAACAATGTTGCTAGCCATATCTGTAACTCTCTCCCCCGTTGAAGATTTACTTGGAATCTTGTCTTAACAGGCTAAACCCCTGTCTTCCGCTTACCCTTTTCACCGAAAACATCCCGGGCACCGTCTGTGTCCTAGACTTTGTAGCACCATCCGCAAGACGCCATTTGCCGCTGGTAGTTCCATTTTTACTCTCCGCCCTCTCCTGGGTAGGTGTGCGAGCAGCTTCTGATTCCTTAGGGGTAGCCTGCTTCTTAGGCGCTGTTAAGGTCTTAGAGCCGGTCGCTCCTTCCTTCAGAGCGAGTCTCCGTGGAGCCATCCCACCTAGCCGTGAACTCCACCGCCGGCTCCCAGCAAGCAGCGCCGGCAACAGGTATGACCGGTTTCTCAGGTGCAGAGCGCCGATAACAAACACCTCCGATGCGCGTTGTAATAGTTTGTATAAATATTGCTGAAAAATCATCCGGGCTCAGGTTCAGCTTTTTTTCACCACCGTGCCTCAGCTGGGCATTGGATTTCACAAAAAATTACCATAAAGCAGAGCAGCGGTCAGGGAGTGACTCTCGCACGGGTCACGCAGCCGCCGTCTTGCCGCCAGATTTCAGTTTTCAATGTTGTTTGTTCTGACTTCAGGGAGGCAGGGGAGAGGACTCCTTGATTAATTTACATAATTGGTTCATTTTAGCAAGTACGAGCATTTCTCCCCTTCATATTGACCGTTTGCATTTCGGAGAAACGTAGGATACGTTTAAGGGAAGGGAGATCGTGGATACAATATTACTACTTCTAGAAGAACAACTCGTGAGTTTGATGTCCAATCGAGAAACGTCCTACTTTTTCAGGGAGCTACCTGTTGCGTTTGTTTTTAAAATGTTTATTCCTCAACGCACAGCTCCTTTTGGGCGTTCATAAATTCTTCAATACCTATATTCGTTTGGGGGAGACACCATCTTTTATAACCAAAATAATGTAAATTATTTTTGTGCATGAGGTGCTTTGCGAAATACTCCCGTTCTGGAATTTTACAATCTGAGAGCAAACTGAAATGGCGACCAGTCGACATATAGGAGCGCCAGTACGGACAAGAGGAGTGCGGTGAATCACGCGGAGTAGACGATATCGGTTTTATCAAACACATGTGCAAGTGTTCAATACTACCTCACATTTTATTCCACGGGTTGTTTGAGATATTGAAAGCTGACAAGAAAGCATGTTACAAACTTCGAAGGGCACAAAACAGAGCCAACCTCCCTCCGCAAGGATTTAAACACGTTATGCTGGAGCAAGCGCATTATCCCACCGAACTACCTTTGGCTAGAGTTAGGTCGGCAAGTCTCGCAGCCGGATACGACCAACTCCGAATTCCACGCGCTGTGTCCTCTTCCAGCTTTTCCTCTCAGCCCAGCCTCTTGACTGCTGGCTTAGATCACCTGTGGAACAGCCCCCTCGCCCCCCTCCCCTGATCTACACAACTAAAGAGGAACCTCATTTTATCAGCTAATTGGCCACTTGGCTGGTGTTAAGAGGTCAGCTGCTCCCCCGGGACTCTCCGCTGTGCTGAATGCACATTTCGGCCTTGCACGCTGTGTGAGAGAAAAGGAATGCAGATTTCAACGGCCACCTTCCCACAGACTGGATGTGCGGGCATTGTGGGCTGATTGGCAGCCTGCAGGGGGAGGAAATGAGAGCTCGAAGCCCCCCTCCTCGGGCATACTCATAGCTCGAGCCAGGGAACACGGGGCCTGCCCTGGGGCATGTATCCTGGTTGCTTAGGGGTAGCGCGTGTTTGTTACCAATATTCTTTTAAAATAAAATGAAGCGAGTTACTAACTCGGAGGCATCGGAGCGCAGTGCTTCTTTCATTGGGAGACAAGAGACCAGCTAAAATAGTTTTTATCTACAGGGGAATTCACCCCATTCAGTTGCATTTCACACATTAACAATTGCATTGCCGCAAAGGGAGAATACATGATCTGCCTACGATCACACGTTTTCAGGCATGTCCTCTGACCTGGCACGCGTGTTCTCTAAATACAGCTGACTGGCTCTCACGCATGCCTTTATATAGCACCTAAGCCTTTCAGAATAAAAGCGATGTAAATGCAGGTTTATTATTCATGCAATATAATTAGTGCTAATTCTGCCCATTTCGGAGGATTACATACTTTGAACTCATAAAAATTCAGAGCCGCAGCTTGTAAATTACACACGGATCCGAACAGCAGATGGTGCTCAACCCCAAGAGCTATCCTACTCATCTTCCATATTCCCGCGCGGAGTGATCTTTGATGGTTTGGTGTGGGTTGCATCTTTGAATACTTCTACGCTGTAAAACTAACTCGGAAGCATCGGAGCGCTGTGCTTCTTTCATTGGGAGACAAGAGACCAGCTAAAATCGTTTAAATCTACAGGGGAATTCACCCCATTCAGTTGCATTTCACACATTAACAATTGCATTGACAAACAGGGAGAATACATGATCTGCCTACGATCACACGTTTTTAGGCAGTGGAGGAGCCAGGGTGCGAATCCTGGTCCTCGGGTTGTATAAGTCCGCATGTGAGCCCCTAGACCACATGTCCTCTGACAGCCGACGCTGCACCCTGTCTTTTCATCAAAGAAAACTTACATGGAGAAGAGCGGGTTTACTCTCCGAATATCTCAATTTTAATGTCCTGTTGCCTAATCACGGCCACAGCATTGCTTCCATAATCCTGTGCAGGTTCGTACATGGAGGTGCGTATAGCTTTACCAGTCTTCACTCCACAGAGAAGTACCCTGACCATGTGTCGAAAGAGCCTGTGCTCCTTCGTTCAGATCATCCTTTCAAGCCCTGAGCCTCAAAGGGCTGATTGCTTGCAACGTCTGCAAATGCTATAGGCCATGTTCCACTGTATAAGACTTGTGTATATACCAAAGATTTTCCATTCCTGTTGCGTCACTAAGGGGCCATTTCTGTTTTACATTTACAAAAAAGCCCAAACTTCAACACACGGTTGATTACACATGTACAAGGAGCAGAGTCTCCTGGTGAGAGGAGGCCACAGCGAAGGCACGGCAGACTGAAGCAAGGATCCCAGGCATGGCCGTCTCTACGACGTTCCTACCAATGCTGCTGCTGCTGAGTGAGGTGACTGCCGGTGAGTTAAACCATACAGTGCCGATCGCACCCTACCCGCCTGCTCTGTGTTCATATGTCACCATCCCTGCTCTGTATGCCGTTCATATATATCGATGTACCTGTTCCTCGCTTGTCTTCTGTGTTATCTACGTTAAATCCTGCCGGACCTCCTTGTCTCCTTTATTTTCCCGTATCTTACTTGCTAGAAGCCCTCCCTGCCTGTTCTGTGTCTGCTCCGTCTTACTCTTTTAAGTGTGCTTCTGGCCATATCACTCGGTTTCCTTATATCTTGTTCATTTTATGTAATTATGCCCTTTCCTGCTTGCTTTATGTGCCTGCCCCCCGCCTGCTCTCTGGTCAGCTGCCATCACTGTCTAGTCACTCGATAACTCCATGCCCACCGGGATACCTGTTTTCTACCCCCGAACTTTAATTTAACACACTATAAATAAAGACCTAGGTCCGTTCCTTTAAATCAATGGGCTTAACACAATGGAAACAATGTTTTGTTAAAGTCGATCCCAGGCTGGAGAAGTTTCGTCCAAGTGAGTTGAAGCTATGACCCTAGTCCTTGTGGACTCATGCCATACCTTCCCCTCAGTGTCTGTGTCCACTGCACGCTTGAACCCTGGCTGTCTGATGTCCCTCTACCCAACTTGTCCCCTGCCAGCCATTTTAACCTTTGACCTGCCCGTCTTATATTCCAATGCACCGCCTACTGTGTTTTGTGTTATGCCTACTCTGCCCTGGCTTTCCATTGTGCATGTGTGCAACCTGCCCTGTTGGCTTCGCCCTTGTCTTGTTAGGTTCACTTGTTTTGAAGGATCCACTGGGCCCCGAGCAGGGCATGTTGGGGGCTCCAGTTGCAGCTCAGATTCAGGGTGGTCCGGATTGACTTGTCCTTCAGATAAAGCTAAGAATGCTGCATGTCCACGGCGAGATAACAGCCAATAAAAGCATCGAGACCGATTTAGGAGGGAAACCCGGCTTCTGTAGCTAAACACTGAAACCGACAAGCACTTAGCAACAAGCATTTACAATGCAATGGTCTCGGCATTGGTAAAGTTAGAGCTATTGGCATTGCTCATGACAATGCTGTTTCTTTAAATGTTTTAAAAACAAAAACAAACAAAAATAATGTCATGAGCAATGCCAATAGCTCCAACTTTACCAATGCCGAGACCATTGCATTGTAAATGCTTGTTCATCTTTTCTAGGGCCTCACCCACTTTTGGGCCAAACAGATGTTCCTGGTCAAAGGGATAGTTGCATCTAGGGCACAACGTATGGAGGTATTAGTAATGGTTTTGCCCTCCTGAATTAGCTCGTTGGCCCTAGGTTTGTATTTATCAGGGAGATGTTGCATTATGCATTCTAATTCGTCACAATGGGCCCCGTCATACCTGGCTAGTAGCGCTTGTGTATTAGCAATACGCCATATGTTGGCAGCTTTGGATGCAGTACGCTTGCCTGATGCGTCCAAGAGTTTAGACTCATTCTCAGGTGGTGGTGCTTCGCCTGACGCTTGGGAGTTGGCCCTTTTACGTGCTGTGGACACTACCAGAGAATCTAGTGGTGCTGGCCCTCTGATGGAGGGATCTGTAGGGGCGGATTTATATTTCTTTTCAATGCGCAGGTTAATAACCCTGGCTCTGACTGGGTCTTTAAAGACCTCTGGCGCATGTTTAATAACTCCCTTGAGCATAGGCAATATGGAGGTGGTCCTGTGTGTGGTGTCAAACGTATCGAGGAGGAAATCTTCCTCCACAGGGTCGGTATGGAGATCTACCCCATGATAGTGTGCCACCCTTTGTAGTAGATGGTTGAACCCCAATGAATCTTCTGGTGGGGAAGGTCTGGAAGGGTAGAGATCATCCTGTGGGATGTTAGGGATGTCAGGGATATAATCGTCCCATGGGTCTGGGGAGCCTGTGGGAGTGGGATCCCCTGTAGGTAAGTCTTGGGGCACGTCTCCTATGTCATCATATGGATCCCCCCGATCATCATCATCATCCGGAGAGGGTGTTGGGGAATGATGAGGTGGGGGTGGGGAAGGTGGAGTAGGGGAAGGAGTAGGGGAAGGTGGAGGGGGCGGTGGAGGTGGGGGAAGGTATTCTGAAAGGGGAGGTAGAGTCCTTCCTCTTTGGAGGTGGAGGCGAAGCATGTTTTTCCAGCTGTCTTTTTGATGCAGAGCATCAAATGTCCGGTCTTGGGATCCTTGGTTAGTGTTTTTTGTAATGGATCCGGTGTGAAGAGTTCTGGTGAGGTTGGCTGGTCCGTCGGCGCGTTGGTTTTTTGGCTTTATCTGTGCTGGTTAGTTGTTTGGAACTATGCTTGGAAAGGTCTGATTGTTTGGTAGGCGCAGAGATGGATTTTGGCTTCGGAGTGTCCGTGCCGGTGGCCTTGTGTGCTTTTGTTGGTCCCGAAGATGGTGTCTGTACCGAGGAGCTGGAGCTGGGTTTCGACACCGAGTGTTTCGGTGCGGGGCTCGGTGTCGAAGCGGAGGCCATTTTCTTTTTCAGTTCCGAAGAGTGTTTATCGGCACCGACTGTGGGCTGGCTCGAGCCCGTGCCGCCGGAAGGCTTAATCTGCTTCTTTACCGGGCCCGAAGGTGCAGTGTGGGAAGCAGTGTCTTTGGTCTTGCTTAGGCCCGGAGGCGAAGGCGTGACCGAAGCCTTTTTCGGTGCCGGGGGGGGGGGTAGATTAGTACTCACGACCGTCTGTGTCGGAGTGATGTCCTCCACATCTGAATCGTCGGCTTCGGAGGTGCTGACTAGTCCCTCTTCGGTGTGGTGGTGTTATGGAGCGTCGACGCCTTCCCCGAAGATGTCCAGAATCGCCGTCGACGAGTGTGCCATGGTTCTTCTGGCCCTTCGGTCTCGAATAGTTTTCTTGGACCGGAAGGACTTGCACGCCGGACAGTCTCGAGCCTCGTGTTCAGGGGAGAGGCAGAGATTACATACTTTGTGGAGATCGGTGTGGGGGAAATTGGACCCACATCGAGGGCGCTTCTTGAAGGGAGTCCTTTTCATTAGCCAGGATCGGAGCTTGGGGAGGCCCGAAGGCCGTCGTCGACGGCTGGAATTAAAGGTTCTTGCCGATGAGAGCCGCGTCGAGTGGGGAGATCGCGATCGAAAACAATACCGCGAATTGGGGTGAGGATTGTGCGTGGATAGTCGAACTGGAAGCTGTTCGGAACCGGAGCGCCAAGATTACATCTGAGCCCAATGGCAGAAATAAACTGAGTATGGAGCCGAAGCCCATGCGCAATACGATCCAATGGAGGAGTCACCGATTTCGTGACTTCCAAAGACTTTCCAAGAGGAAAAAAAACTGCAAACATCCGGGCCCAACATCAGATGGCGATCTATGCACAAGTGTGTAATCTGCAGCTCATATGCCTCGAACATAGGTTTTCCTTCATTTACCAAATCTTGAGCATTTACCTTGTGCTCATCTGGGAGATATTGGATCTGTTGGGGAGGCTATAAATGTTTTGTCAACTCTAGGAGTTGACATGCGTGCATACACAGATCTTTAAAACTTTCGTCAGCGTTCATCATACCTTTAAGCATGGGTAGTGTTTGACATGAGGGCCCACACACAGGTCGACACAAACAAAAAAATCCGGTTCTAAGGATTCTTTGTGTAACACTGTTCCCCCCCCCCCCCCCACCCCCCCCATGATATTCTGCAGCCCTGTCAGTGAGTTCCTGATCAGAGAAGTTGTCATCAGGTGGAGATGACTTGGCATGATAAAGGTCTGGATCATTGTCCAATGGAGGGTCAATTTTGTAATCTGTCTATGGATCTACTGGCAAATGCAGGCCCCCTCTTATGAATATCATCCCCACCATGACCAGATTTTGGAGAATCCAGAAGTGTGATGTGTAAAGGATTTAAAGTTGGAGAAGCAGGTGGTGGAGGGGATGGTGGTGGGTGAAAAGGACTGGTACCAACAGTCTCCTTTTTGAAAGGGATCTTGTAATGGCTGTCCTCATCAGGGAGCTTGTGTTTGAGGCAGGTTGTAATGAATAAGACCAGTTTCTGGGTTGATATAAAGTCTATTCTGATTGGGATCCATTTTCTGTGGAACAATGTCTATATTTGAATCTGAAGGGGCATTCTTCAGTTTCGGCACTGGCATTTTCGGTGCAGATATGGACTGGCCTTTGGGTGTGAAAGATTTTGGTTCCGAAGGCAGTTTACTTTTCGGCACAGAGGATTTTGGCTCCGAGACGGATTTCGTCACGGAACTGGAGGTCTTCGGTTCCAAAGAGGATTTGTATCAACTCTGTTCCGAGCCGGAAGGCTTGGCTGGGTGTTGGAGTCGAGCCGAAAGGCGGGGCGTTGTAAATCTCGTCACCGACCTTGGCCAGAAGGCAGAGATGGTGCCGAAGCCATAGACTTCTTGTGAGTGCGTGGATGGGGCAAGGGGTCTTCTTTACTCACGCCGCCTTGTCCCTGCTGAAGTTCTTCAGCATTGAGGTCTATCTCGTGCTCTGAATCTGACTCAGATGTGGAGAAGGCCTCTTCCTCCTCCACCGCCGATACTCCAATATCTTCTTGACAGGACTGTTACCCGAAGGTGTGTGTGCAATGCTTTGAACGCTGCATCTCTCATTGTCGAGCCTGACATTCGCAAACAGATTCCTTTGACCGAAACGATCTGCAAGCGTTGCAGTCTTCCTTATGCTCCGGAGAGCTAGCCCGGCACGGTTAGGCCCGAAGGCCATCTGCAAAGCTTTCAGATCGAAAAGTAAATTTCATTGCCGAAAGAGTATGCAAAGATGTGAAAAAAGCATACAAAACAATACCATCGAGGGTAGAGTGAATTGCGCAGAGAGAACCTGAAGAATGATTTTGAGCCTAAGCACCCAACTGTGTCTTCCCAGTCATAGCAATGTAATTGAACTCCCCCGACCTAACTAAAATCAGAACTGAAACGTGGCACTGAACTTGAGGGGCTCAGCTCCGGGACTCAACACGCAGCAGCTAAGCAAAGCAAGGGAGGGTCTAGAGCAGTCACTTTGAACAGGCTAGTTAATCACTGATGGCCACAACATGCTTAAGTACACTAAACAGGTAAACCACATGTCAAGCAAAGAAAAAAAATGAGCGAGACAAAAGTCACAAGTTCAGGTTAATGTACGGAAACACCAAGTGCAGTGGTCACAGCAGTTGAGTGGGGAGGCTTGCAGCTCACCAACGCTGGACCCCACTCATCACCCGCATCACTGGTCTCAGGAGCAGTGGAATCCGTGGCAGCCCACTGAGGCAAACTCCCTTACCGCAAGGGCCCAGCCAGGATCTGTTCTCCAGCAAGCAAAGGACCCAACTGTTGGCCTGTCAATCCTCAGCACTTGTGCCGCCTATCAGCCATCATGCAGTCCTGATGGACATACTCAGCAGTCCTCTACCCAGCGGGTGTCCAAGTCCTCAATCGCTCCTGCTGTTACAGTCATAACTAGGGCTCTGACCGCCTCACTCTCAATGTTCCAACTGTCGACGTCTAGTACATCATCTTGCCGCACAACAATTCGATCCGCTGCGTGTGTCCTCTTGATTACCCCTGGTACTCAGCCTACAGGATCTGGACCAGCTCATCACCCGCCATCAAACCTCGAAGGCGTTACCGACCTTTACCCAGACTACATTTCCCAGGGTCGCCTCCATCCACCTAATGGTCACTGCCATCAATTCCCACTAGAAACTAGACTGAAGAATCATTAATTCAAACTGATGGGAATTTGCAATACCCCCAGCCAACATAAATGGACACTACTTAAGGGAGGTTTTCAAGATGCACTTCTGCCACATCCCATCACATTGTGGCATACACCAAGGGCAGGTGTTGTACTTAAGACACAGGCTGATGGTTGCAGTCTATCCACTGCGTCTCACTTTCCACTCATCCTTACCAACAAAACCACCCTTTAGCAAGGACTAACAAGATTGGCAGTAGGGCCAATATTTGCACCAGCTTCAGGATGTAACCCATCATGTTCCAATTGCCTTATCTGCTTTTCTGTTGCTTATTTATGATACTGAAACAGGAGCACATTGCAGGAAGATGAATTGAAGTCCTTGCATCTTGGAAATAAAGAGCAGAATCTCAGGATTTTTTTTTAGGATAGTCCATTTCCAAACCTTGTGTGGGTAAGCAGCAGAGAGACAAAGGAATGTTTAAAATGAACATGAATAGTTTAAAAAGAACAGGCACATGAGGGACAGCAGGAAAATAAGTGCCACAAAACAAGACTGGTGGCATTGCAATATTCGCACAAACCAGTAACGTAACTCCCTCAAAAGCAATAGTCATTGACAGCAGCAATTTGTGTTATCAAAGGTAGAACTAAAGTTATAGAAGCTCCTAATGCGCATACTGCTCAACAGCTCCATCAACTGGGGAAAAAAAGCACAAAAATATATTTTGTTAGAGTCCAAGTTCAGAAAAGACTTAAGGGTATTGAAGGACCTCACCTGCATGTGCGGAGGCTGCTGAATAATTTGCTGGTATTGCTGCAGCAGCTGTTGCAGTTGACCATGTTTAAGCATTATTCCTTGGTACTGGTAGCCAATGCGATGCTCTTGGTGCTGCTGCCAGTGGGCTGCTGCTGCTTGCAACTGTTGCAGCCTGTGCTGCTCCATGGGGTCATCAAGCTAGGAAATAATAAGTTATCAGTTACAGCTAAAGGTAAAGAAAGGAAAAAACAATTTTTCAATTACTAAGCAGGAACATACTTTTATTGGATGGGCGAGGGGAGGTTCCAAAATCAACTAAGTACTGTAAGTTGAAGCACTAGAGCAGGGGTACACAAACTTTCTCTTGGGGGCCAAATTTACAGTGTGGTTTGTGGCAGAGGGCCGCAACTTGGGGGCGGGAGCGGGGCTAGAGCAACAAAAAAAACTGACCATGAGGTGGAACACAGGTCCCAGCAGCAGACTCCTTCGTCCACTGAGCCACCGGACCCGGCATACACATCTCCCTCCCTCCCTCGTCTCCCTCCCTCCTCCCTCGTCTCCCTCCCTCCCCCCTCCCTCGTCTCCCTCCCTCCCTCCCCCCTCGTCTCCCTCCCTCCCCCCTCCCTCGTCTCCCTCCCTCCCCCCTCCCTCGTCTCCCTCCCTCCCCCCTCCCTCGTCTCCCTCCCTCCCCCCTCCCTCGTCTCCCTCCCCCTCCCTCCCCCCGTCTCCTCCCCCTCCCTCCCCCCCTTGTCTCACTCCATCCCCCCCTCCCCCCCGTCTCCCTCCCCCCCGTCTCCCTCCCCCCCGTCTCCCTCCCCCCCTCCCCCCTCCCCCCTCCCTCCTCCCTCCTCCCTCCTCCCTCCTCCCTCCTCCCCTCCCCCATCCCTCCTCCGTCTCCCTCCCTCCTCCGTCTCCCTCCCATGTTGAGGAATTTTGTGGCATGGGGAGTAGATAGGGGTGAGAGGTGCAGAGACTAGACAGACAGGAAGACAGAGGGCTAGATAGTTTGTCCACAAAGTGGTGAATGAACACCAGACAGAGGAGCAGAAAGTGTGTGTGAGAAAGAGGAAGGGGAGAACAGGCCGTAGACATATAAAGCGGGAGCGCGTTTATACGCAGAAGGCACCCCAAGAAGAGGAGAAGAGCGTGGGATTGGGGGAATGAAAACCTTGAAAAGGCACGGGAAAGATATTGTGCTCCAAGACTAAGTGAACCACATGAGCGGGGTGTAAAGAGTGCTTGAGTGAGTGAAGAGTGGTGAGAGATGGCATGAGAGAAAGAGTGAGAGGGACATGTGGAAGGGGCACCGGATGAGGCGAAAGTTGAGCTAGTGCACAGCCCAAGGAGGTACAGGAAGGCAGCATGTATGAGCAGGCTGTATACAAAGGAGATAGAGAGTGAGGGATGAGAGGGGGCAGTGGGACTGCGGGATGAGAGGGGGTTGTGTGAGGGAGAGATGAGAAGGGCAGTGGGTGTGTTGTGGAGAGAGGATAGGTTTGGTGAAAGTGCGAGAGAGATGGGTTGCAGTGGAATTGTTTGTAGTGGATTTTGTGTGGTATGGAACTGTGTGGTGTGGAAATGTGGCATAGTGCGCTGTAGAATTATGTGGATAGTAATTAAATAGCATTAAGTGTAATTGAAGGATGTAAAGTTAGATTGTGAGTTAATTATGTGGGATGGCATTGTGTGTTGAGTTTTGACATGGTGGAGTTGAATTATGTGGTGCGCTGTGAAATTCTGTGGCAAGATGTGGAAAACTGTTGTGGATTGGAGGAATACGGTGTGTATATTGCCTGAAATCCCTTTTGTAACGTGGGCTATACCCTAAATTAGGCATCTTCCATGTCTGACGTCTGCTGTTGTCTACACATAGGAATTTGTGCTGGAGGATGTATAGCAAGTACAAATGCTAAGTTAGGCACTGTTGGCTTACTTTTGTGCCATTGTGCACAGCTAAATACCATGCAGAACATCAATAATTATTGAGAGGACAAAGAAGCCTTCAAATGGGATTACTCCACTTCCCAAAAATGTATACTGAAATCATGAAATGCGTTTCTAAAGAGTGGCATAGGTGTTCACCTTATACGCTCTACAAATGTAGGTGTAAGCAGTGCTCACCCTTTGTCCCGGTGGCACACAATGTGTGTAGAGGCAGGATAGTGCAAAATTAGACACATCCGGTGTAATGCAAGTAAGGGTCTAGGGACGCTTGCTGACACACCCAGTGCATGTAAGTATATCAGCAGTGAGCACCCACCTACACGATGAAAGCTATCCGTAAGAGACCTAAAAATGTCAAATAAGAGCGAGGTCACAAATCAAGCTCAAAGCGGAGCTCTGAAATCAATGGGAACTTGTTACCGTTTCCTACTATCAAAGTGGCCTTGCAGTCAAGTAAAATCGCAGCACTTCTACTCCAGCCATTGAGTTATTCCCCCACCCAGTATGTCCAAGTATTATCGAACACAGATCATTAGGACCCTGTCTCACGGCATTGTAGAAAAGTGCCAAAGAAAACCAGATTGCCCAAAAATTAAAATTAAAAACAATTGACCACATCCTAGATCTGCCAAAGTGACATTACAGGCCTTCAAACTTCCTTACTTAGGACCATGTGAAGAGAGTTTTTAATGCATGAAAAGCATTTCTTCAAATGCACTAATTACAACTGACGTGGTAAAACTGTTTCCCATTTGTTTCTCTATTGTCTGGACTCCAGGTACATTCAACAACACTAAGGTGCTTTGCTTTTTTTTTTTCGGTTCGCAGCTCCAAAAGGAGCTTTCTGAAGTTGCGCATAGCATTCAAGCAACGCAGACTAGGTGCAGTCTCAGTGTTACATGCCACATCTGATTCTTTTATTGTCTGCATTGCTGCATCTGCCTCAACCCGGAAATAAGTTCAGTTGCATCTCTAAATTTACCCCAATTTGACAACATGATCCCCTGCAGCAATCAGTTAACGCAAAAGCCAAGTAGCTCCATTTGCTAGGACCAATGGCAAGTGCAGCCTTAAAACAAGCATTGGCAAAGCCAATAGGTCATACTATGCAAGAGCTATTGGCTTTGGAAATGTTCTTTAGCCATGCTGTACACCAGTTAAGCTTCTGTTCTGCATCGTTAATAAGGGAGTGGTGCGGAAGGATGAGTGGTGCGGAAGGGCATAGAGTGGAGCAGTGTTGTGAGGTGGTGTAAAGTGAAGAGGCGTAGTGTGAAGTATGTATGGTGTGTTAGCACACTGCCATTCCAGACAACATATTCAATTAAAATAACCATTACATTTGCACAGACATAGTTTTACAGCACACAAATGATAATGTGTAGAAATCTCATAACCTAGTGTACTGTTGTGTGCCGATAGTACTCAAATATTTGCCGCTCCCACATTTCAGAATTACAGACAATTGGTGAGTACTTTTCTAATTCTTCTGAAATTCCAGCACAGTTTATTTTTGTTGTGTGCTAGAAAAACATCCTACAGCCTCGCCTCACATAGGTACCCAGCAGGATTGTCACAAAATCTCACTGTGAAGTCAGAGTATGTTTTGGGGTATTGCTGGGGACCATGGCATACTCTGGTGGTTCAGGTGTCGTTATATGCGGATGACTTATTGGTCTACGTGACAGACATAGAAAACATACCGACCCAACTGGCACACATACTGCATGACTTTGCCGCCATCTCAGGACCCCGAGTGAACGCTAGTAAGTCCTGTATTTATGCGTTCGGGGAGGGAAGTTAAGAACCGGGATATACCCTGAATGGTACAAGGGTGCAGTGGAGGGAGGACACCTTCTGGTATCTAGGAAGCCAACCGACATATCTGACGGAAACCTGGGAAGGGCCTGAACAGCGATCAGGTAGCAGGTACGCTTCTGGAGCACGCTTCCGCAAACAGTAACCAGAAGGGTAGCACTAGCCAAGATGGTAATCCTTCCCCGTCTACTATACCACTTTGCTAATTAACCTGCATATGTTCCTGTGGCCGTTTTTGCTACACTCACAAAACTACTCCGGGACTTCCTTTGGGGTAAACCCTGACAGAATGGCGCTAGCAAAACTATCTGCCTACCGACGCAGGAGGGCTTGCTGCGCCTTGTTTCGAACACTACTATTTGGCTGCACAACTGCAGTGGATATCCCGTTGGCTCGCGGATAGGGGATGGGAGGACACTGCGTGCGCCTTGCCTCCGTACTACCTGGAGCAAATACTCAGACTTTTTCACCCAGCCACCAAGGCAGCTACACCGACGCCGCTCCTTCTGGCAGTGGCATACAAATGCTATCGCAGGAGTCTATATCTAACCAGAGATCTTATCCCATATGTGCCGGCAATACCCTTAGAGGGATCCCCTAGTGGGCCCGGGGTACTCATCTCCCGCACTCGTGGAATGGCGAGAAGCCGACATACAGACCCTGGAGACCTACTTATATCATATGAGTTCAAGGTAGAGGATGTAGGACTGCCGCCAGGGCAATTCCTGATGCACAGTTTGCTGGTTGCGACGTTGACAGCTAGTTTGGGGGGGGGGGACATGGCCACAGAACGAGCCAGCACCTTACCATACAGTATCTCCACGTCATGGGGCGAGGCAGACATTTGGTACGCTGGTTTGCGGCATCATTCCGAACACATGCAACGATAAGCCTAGATCCCCTTCGCCGCAAATGGGAACAAGATCTGGGGCGGCAACTAGTAGACAAGGAGTGGGAAAGATAATAAAGAGCCCAGTACACATACCCAGAAACATGCGGTTCAGACAAATACAGTAGATCATTGTTCACAGAGCATATCTTACACCCGAGATGATCAACAGGTATTTCCACTGTACGGATGCAACATGTCAGATGCGCCAAACTAGGGGCTGGGCTGATAAACATGCTGTGGAGTTGTCACTTGTTAAGCGCATACTGGCACACAATCAGCAGGCTGTTACATACATGCATAGGCCGAGACATTCCCTTTGAATGGACTGCATACCTGCTACACCACTATCGTAGAACCCCGGCCACAAAAGTAACATCCAGGTTTCTGGACTTGGGACTAGTAGTCGCTAAGAGACTTCTGACCAAGAGATGGAAGGCAAAGGATCCACCGCACATACGAGCATGGAAGTATTTGCATTTAGCATGGGCCAAAGCAGAGGGAATTGCCATCTGACAGGAGGAAACACTAGGGCTGCGGAAGGAGCCTATAGCAGAACAGTGGGAGGAACTGCTCCATGCCTTACAGCAAACGGAGGAAGTGGCCCCTGGGGGACAGCCAGAGGGAGAGGAATGTGGACTCAAAGTGGGTGACAGGCCCCGTCAACGGGCAACCGTAACGTCCCATGTATACATATATATCACTTGCCACCAGTGTGGACACAGCCGCGGCCAGGGAGTGGGACACACGACAAGTTGATGACACGCGGTGAGACAGGGGGAGTGCGGGGGGCAATGAGAGGGATAATCACGTAAAACCGGTCAATACTGTTGTTGTTGGGTTCTACTGTTCTTAATCATAGCATCTGTCCAGAAGCTCAGGCTGAATGATCTGGAACCATGCTGTTATGGAATTGTAATATCTACCCTTTGTGATAAGACCAGACAAGCTCCTGAACAAACAATGTCATAAGTATACATGGAATGCTTAATATACAATATACAGCAATGTTTTTAAAGTCATTCAGAATGCAAAACTTGATTGTTCTTACATTGGTAAACAAACTAGGCCCAAATCCGCCTGCTTTTCTTTACGAGGATGAGACATGACCTAGCCCTATTCGATCCTTGGCAGGCTGAGCACCCGTCAACATACTTATATTAGTTTCTCTAAATGTTTTAGGTCTACTTCCTGTATTTGATATCGCACTATGCAAAGGTGCAGCGGAGATCTTAGCCTCAGCCTTTTCCGATCTTTAAGTGCCTACAGTTATTATTAGAAGAGGTTAGCCATGTAAAATCCAATGTAGTCTTTAGATAAAATGCTACTAACAAACCTTACTTGGGTTGCCTATACGCGCAATGCATTAGGGGACTTCTTAAGTGTGGGGCACCTTTGAAGCACTTATTTGTGGGGAAACCATTTCGTACAAAGCGCAGCTCGTGAAGATAAATAAAGCCAAAGCGGTTTAGTTCCAACATGCTTTATATGTTCTAGCTAACTGCAGCTATTCTCATCAAATTTGCCAGAAGCAAATAAGGTCTTATTAAATCCAAAAGATCACGTTATAGTGGCGGAGCTAGTGAACCAAAATATCTTTCAAAAAAGGGCCTTGGGATCAGAGAGCCTCTGAGGATGGCATAATACATGCTGCAGCCTTCACAGACCCCTCACCTGAACACTCACAGTGCCATTGCAGGCTGCGTTTTGGTGCAGACTAACTGAGGAGTCGACATGGCACCAATGCCTGTGTGCCATGCCTACCAACACAGGCTTCTAACCTTCCCAACCAGGGACTGTAAACAGCAAGCGAAACTGACCCAAACTAGAGTGCTTGTGTCTCAAAACTCTGCAGCATCAAGCTGGGGCCAAATGTTGAATCTGGGGGCTTGTATGCATCACTGAAATTGTTCCCTAGACTGGTGGTTTTGGGGGAAGTTTCCTTCCCCATATATGCAATTCTGACAGAGGGCCCTCAAGCACACTCATGTACTTTGTTGTACCACCGGCTAATCTGCAAGAAAAGCTAAAATCAACACAGCAATACCTCAAACAACCTCTAAAAAACATACCAACATGAAGAAATGAGATTGCAGCAAAACAGGCTTCCATGCAGGGTGCTTGAGACAGTCTTCCCAGAACTATGCAGGGTGCTGATCCATCTAGTAGAAGGAGTAAGAAACTGCATGACTGCCCCCTAAAACCAGACACTCCTTTCTCTGTGCAAGTCATGCTGTTAAACACGGTAAGACATTCCAAGTATGAGGTGGTTGGCGCCAGTCAAGGTTCACCATATTCCTAGTGACTTTGCAAATACACAAAGATGTTATTTATTTTTCACGTCGGATCACAGGGATCTTGTGGCTCATGAGTGACCTCAGACCATCAAAACACTCTCCACACCCTACTTGTCTTCACCTGGTTTTTGTGCAGATCTTTCTGTAAATGTTTGCAGGCAAGTATATACTCTGACGCTTCTTGCAAGACTTCCCAGCAAGCAGGTTTGTTCTAAAAGAACAGACCAGCAGTGGTTTCACTCCTCACAAGAAGCCTCGTCATGCATCGTTCTGTGGGTGTCCTTGGTGTTCAGATTCTCAGGCAATTAAGGTAAAAGGGACAAGAGCCAAAAACCAAGGATCTGTTATACACAAACATTCTAAAAATCCAGGAATGGTGCATCCATCGGATTGCCAGGGAAATTACGATCAAGCCTAGAGAAAAGAATAGCAGTGCTCTTGTCCTTACCATTGTGTTGGATACTGTGGATCATACCATACTCGAAGGAATTGATATCTAATGATCTGAGCAAGCAGGGTTTAAACATCAGTGATAGTTGACAAGATCCATTGACTGCTCTGCATTCAACTATGCTGATTCCACTTAACTACGAAAGTAATATTCAAGGAAATATACCTTTTTCCCCTAAGTAACCACACTAATGAGATCTCCGTTTGTGTACTGTAGGATACATTTTTGTAACATTCAATCGGGAAGAATTTAGAAGGCTCTTATAATGCTTGACAATTTAAGAATATACACGGCAAACTCTTCAGGTCTTCCAATTGAGCCAGTGGCCTCTTCAGTGCACATTCCCTGTAGATCTCTACGGATTATTTTTAGGGCTCCATATTTATTTTTTGCTAATAATGTCTGTATTTATCCTTATTTATTTTGGGTTTTGTGAAAAAATGAAGTTAAAACTAGTATATTTCCACATTTATGTACCCGATAAATGTACATTCATGCTTGAATGCCTGATAGTTGTCAATGATATGAACACTCACTGATGATAAATCAATGCACATACATGAAAATATGAACAATTTAGTATCAAGGTTGTGCATATCTACTGTTTAAGCCTCTTTACTAGAAATCCCTTCTTTTTTTAAACCCTTTAGCTGTCAATCTGCAAGGCTATTGGCCAAACCGTCATGACAGCCTTTAGAATCACTCTAAAAAGAATCCAATTTACATTTTTATCCACATTTAAAAATAAGCACAGACAAAAAAAATAAATGGTCTTCTGCCTGTGTTCATCTGTAAAAATCAGTAAAAACGGAAAACAGGGATCCTTAATTATTTTTAATGGTTACAAATTATAGTAAAATGTCCCCTCAGGTGAGTGCCATGCTTCATAGGAAATAAATATCAAATCAAGTGTTAAGAGGTCAAACAGATTTAGACTGGCGCCCATGTGCAAATTGCAGCCATGACAGCACTCTGCATCAGTTACCATTACCATAGGAGCCAGCTACACAGGTAAAGGGTGTGAGCAGCTTCACTCAGCAGGGAATTGAGGAGCAGGAATAACGACTGAGCAAAGTGGGCTATTAAACACCACACACCAGGTTTCTACAGGTATGGTGATCTTGGAAGGAGTATGTGCAAGCTGGTATCCAACACGGAAAAGAGACCGTTCCACCAAGAAAAACATCTCGTGCAGCACGCACATTTACCAAGCGCATGCAAAATGTCCACATCACATTCTATGTACATGTACCATGCATGAAGGCAAGGGAGCCACTTCAGTGGAAATCGGTAAATCATTAGCCACTCTAAAGAGGTAGAGCTACAACAGCATGGGCTTTCAGCACAACAAATCCACTACAGCCACCCATGGCAGTCACTCTTTGGGTCATCCTTCTGCCCGTTCAGATCACTACTACAATGAAGGAAAAAAGTAAAGAAAGCACCTCAAGAGACTTGATCGTTTGTTCATTTAACTTGAAACAAAAAAGTTCTTGGGAAAAACTTCCTATCAGGGCGGCACAGCTTTTCAAAGCTGTGCAGATCTCATCCCAACACAGTTAGGATTGTTTGTTACTCTGGAGCCCATACCTGGGCCTAAGACAATGTAACTGCAGGAAAGTGGAAAAATGTGTGTTCTTCCAAATTAGCCTAGTGCTGAAGGAAAAGACTAGAAACTTTTAGAAAGTGTTACTCCAATAAAAAGGATATTGCTCCATGTTTGGTTGATGGCAAGGATGTAAATAAGATCAGCCCAGGGAAGGGGCCCACATGCCTCCCTTCCAATATAATTTTAAAAAGCTACCTGGGGCGTGGCTAGGGCGCCGTAGAAGATGGCCGCCTAGGGAGTTAGCTCCGGCGCTTCGGGACATCTTTTGGAATCGCGGACATGTTTTCCCTGTTGCGCTGCGCTGGAAAATACCTGCATTGTACATCGGAATGAGTGCAGCCTCCGGTGAGACCTTTTTTAAATGTCGGCGCGTCGCGCTTAATGACTTCTCCAGCCTCGCATCGTCTCCTTCATGACGGCCGCCGTTTTGGATGTGCGCGTTCCAACTTCAGGAACTCAGCGCTTCCACAAAAATGCCCTATAGGCGCTGTGTATCCTGTTACTGCCTGGATTATTTCCTGGTTTTTCAACGTCTACCATATAATTAAGGAGTTTTTTTTTTTTTTATGTATCATGCCTTTTTTCATTTACCAAGCTTTATCTGCCTCCTCAAGAGAACTGTCATTTCAAGTGCACGTCTCCTCAGAATTTGGTATGTAGTCTTGCTTGTTGCCTATGCTTGTATGTTGACAGGCTTGCAGCTTATACTTTTGCTCCTCTCATAACTCCATGGACTTTAATACCACTATTGCTGTCTGCTTACCTCTCCAGGGTTGTGTATATTTCGACCATCTGCTGCGCAGCACTTAATTGCATTTTTGTCATTTATATGCCTTCTATTGGATTTTTGTCACTTGTGAGGGGTGCGTTCCTTTGTTTCTTTTTCATTGATTTCTTCATAAAGACAATCAGTTCCCTATCAAACAACCTAACTTGATTTCTTTGGTTCACCTTTGCACCACCACACCTCACCACAAAAGTGCATCAATCACTCTACGTGCTGACGGAAGACTATCTATGGGCAAACTGCGCAACCCGAAGTTTCTTTGTTCCTTCAAAAAGTGCCTCTGCGGCAGCATCTTCATTCTCCTTAACATCAGCCTCCTCTTCGAAAACAGGCCAAATGGCAGGTGTTGCCTCTAATCGATCAACGCAGCCCACTCCAAATAAATCCTCTCCACCTACCACATCAACTAAATGTCTGAAACATGATCCTCCATCTCCTAACAAAACACCATCTCCTATTTCTATGGAACTACTTTTGGAGGAGATACGCGCCTTGCGCCCGTTTGAAGAGGAAACAAATCGCAAAATGCAGTTTGAGAAGAAATGGTAGACTATGGATAACGAATAGTTTACCTGTCGGTGTAGTTTTGCAGCTTGAAGATCTTTCTGGATTCACTATGCTGTGCATTATTCCGCGATCTGGTGGTTGGGTCCGGATTTGTAGTTTTTTTTTTGTAGCCCAGGTGGGCGTCGACGTCCCACCATTTGGTGCACCTCTCGTGACGCCGTCGTGCTTCCTGCGAAAGTCCCACCTTTGGGGCGCCATCTTCGGGTTCTTTTTCCCCCTCTTTTTTAAACATTTTTTTTTAACCCTAGGCGAATGATTAAATTATATGTCCACTTTTCTGTAGTATTTCATTCCTTCTGTACTTCGGTTTCCCCCCCCCCCCCCCCCCCCTCTTCCTCCAGCCTCATCTTCCTGGCGGAGGTGGGTGGGTTCGCTAGTGAATCCAGAAAGATCTTCAAGCTGCAAAACTACACGGACCGGTAAGAAACTATTCGTTTTGCAGCGTGAATCTTTCTGGATTCACTATGCTGTGCATAGACTTTGTAGCGGTTTGTTATCTTTGTGGCGGCTGGGTGGTAGATGAGCGTTGGTCGTTGAATATGTGTTGAAGCACCTTCTGTCCTACTTGTGCTTCCTTGTTCATCTGTATGTCCACGCAGTAGTGCTTGGTGAACGTGTGCACCGAAGCCCATGTTGCCGCCAGGCATATGTCCTGAATGGGCGTGTTTGCCAGAAAGGCAATGGTTGCCCCTTTCTTCCTTGTGGAGTGAGCTTGAGGCCCCTCCGTTAGCTCCTGTCCTGCCTGTTTGTGGCAAAACTGTATAGTTAGTGCAATCCATCTAGCAATGGTGCCCTTTTGTCACTGGTCTCCCCATGAAGCTTGATGCAAAGGACACAAAGAGCTGCTGAGTTTTTCTGTGCTTCTTGGTCCTCTCAATGTAGTGCATCACCGCTCTCCTAGCGTCTAGAGTGTGTAGAGCCTTTTCTGCGTTCGAAGTTGGGTTTTGAAAGAAACTCGGTATCTGAATACTCTGGTTCAAATGGAATGCCGACACGACTTTAGGCATGAAGTGCGGGTCCATTCTCAGGACAACCCTGTCCTTGTGTATCTGTATGTAGGGCTCTTGTAGCGTTAGTGCTTGCAGCTCGCTCACCCTGCGTAGCGAGGTTATGGCTACCAGAAAAGCCGTTTTCATAGTCAACATTTGCATTGATGCCTTGTGTATGGGTTCAAATGGTGCTTTCATAAGCTCCGTCAGGACCACGTTGAGGTTCCATGCCGGCGGCGGCAACCTTTTAGGTGGCGCGATTAGTTTCGCTCCTTCCATGAATCTCTTTACTACCTGCGACGTAAAGAAACTTCCACCCTTCTCCCCTCTTGTGTAAGCTACTATCGCCACTAGGTGTACCCTTAGGGAGGTGGAGCATAGGTTGCTTTTCAGAAGGTGCGTGAGGTATCTCAGCACTGTTGAGTCCTTTGTCATTTTATTCTGCAGGCCTTTTTTGCCACACCATATTGTAAATCTTTTCCATTTTGCACTATAGCATTTGCGTGTAGTTGGTCTCCTTGCCTCTCGCAGCACTCGCATAGTGCTTGGAGGCAATCTAAGGTCCGCAAACTAACTCTTCAGGAGCCATGCCGCCAGGCTGAGGCTTTCTGGCTCTGGATGCAGAACCTCTCCGTTCTGCATGGAGAGCAGGTCCTTTCTTCTTGTGAATCTGTGGGGATTCCCTAGAGCCATTTCTAGAATTTGGGAGAACCAAGTCTGCCTTGCCCACTGTGGTGCCACCAGGATCAGTGTCATGTTGCTGGTTCTGCATTTCTCGAGCACCCTGTGTAACAGTGGTATCGGTGGAAAAGCGTAGGCAAATGTCCTTGACCAGCTTATCCATAGGGCATTCCCTTGGGATATCTGATCTGGTTGCCTGGACGCGAAGCTTTGGCATTTTGCATTCTGGCGTGTTGCCAACAGGTCTATTGTGGGAGTTCCCCATTTCTGGAAAAGCTTCTGCATTTCGTGCCCATTGAGCTCCCACTCGTGTGAAGCTGAGGTCTGCCAGCTTAGCCAGTCTGCCTCCACATTGTCCTTCCCTGGTAGGTGAATCGCTAGCAGGTCTATCTTGAGAGGTATGGCCCATCTCCAAATCTCCTGTGCCAGAGTGGAAAGGGGGAACGACTGTGTCCCACCCAGTTTGTTGATATAAAACATGGTTGTGGTGTTGTCCGTTTGAATCAACACTCTCTGGTTGTACAGGTGCTTCTGGAATGCCTTCAGGGCTAGCAGGACAGTCTTCAATTCCAGGTAATTGATATGTCTGACCGCATCTGCTGGAGCCCACAGACCCCTCACTCTGAGTTGGTCCATGTGTGCTCCCCATCCCCTTTGAGATGCGTCCGTGGTGATGGTCACACTTGGGCTTGGTGGTGCCCGGCTTTTCCCTGTAGTTATGTTGTTTCTGTTCCACCAAGTTATCTCTTCCTGCACTGCGTGCGTAACCACTAGATCTTCCTAACTTCCGCTTGCCTGTGACCATTGCTGTTGTAGCCATTCTTGGAATGGTCTCATGTGAAGTCGAACATTTGGGACCAGGTGGATACATGACGCCATCATCCCCATGATCTTCTTCACTGTTCTCACGGTCAGAACTCACCCCTTCTGGTAGAGGCTCGTCACCCTCAGTAGGGCTTCTGCTCTCCTGTCGCTGGGCACGACCGTCCTGTTTATGGTGTTGATTTTTGCTCCCAGGAAAATCTTCACCTGTTCTGGCTTCATTGATTACTTCCCCCAGTGTATGGAGAACCCCAGATTCGTCAGTGTCTTTGTCACCTGTGCTGCGTGTTTCTCGCACTTTGTGGGTGTTTGCTTTGATCAGCCAGTCGTCTAGGTAAGGGTACACATGAATCCCCTTCCTTCGTAGGTATGCTGCGACTGCCGACAGGCATTTCGTGAATACCCTTGGTGCTGATTTCAGCCCGAAGGCCAGGGTCGTGAATTGGTAATGGTCCTGGTTGATGCTGAATCTTAAAAGTCTTTTGTGCCTTCTGTTTATTGGGATGTGCAGGTAGGCATCCTTGAGGTCCACGGTGGACATGAAGTCTCCGTCCCTTATTTGGGGCAGCAACTCCTGTAGTGATGTCATTTTGAACTTTTGTGTTCTGATGTATTTGTTTAGGTATCGCAGATCTAGGATGGGTCTGAGATTTCTGTCTACTTTTGGTACCACGAAGTAGTTAGAGTAGACCCCTTTGTTCCTTTCCTTGTACGGCACTGGCTCGATGGCTCTCTTTTCGAGCAGCTTCAGTGTTTCTTCTCTGAGTTGAGCAAGCTCCTGACCGGAGCGTTGCCTTAGTTTTGGTTTTCTGTTTGGAGGCGTCCCCTCCAAGTCCACGCAGTAACCGTGTTGTACGACGTTCAGTATCCACTTGTCCGTGGTTATACGTTGCCATTCCTGTAGGAAGAGGCCCAGCCTTCCGCCTACGGGTGTTGGATGTTCGTAGGTGATTAAGTCTCTTCCCCCCCTCGTTTTTGCATTGCGCCTCACCCCTGGGGGAATTTTGGGGGTGAGCGTCCCCATGTGTGCAGAGTCACTTCGATGAGGGTTGGTCACTCCCTCGTCTCCTTTGGCCACGTTAGTTTCCCCTCCCGCGAAAGGACTGGCCCCTTGGCAGGTACTGCCAGTTTTGTTTTTGCTGACCTTGTTGGCCGTGACTTTCACCCTGCTGTCCTTGCTGGAACGTCTGGTGCGATGCTCCCTGCTGGTTACCCCCTCTACCGTAGGGTCTTCTAGTTGGAGTGCCTCTTCTCATCCCCCTGAACTGTAGGGCCCCCATGGACCTTGCCGTCTCGTTCTCTTTCTTCAGCTGGGTGAGCTTTTCGTCTGTCGCCCCGAACAGTGTTTCCCCGTTGAAAGGGGTGTTTAATATGTTGCTCTGCACCTCCTGTTTGAATCCAGAGATTCTCAGCCAGGCCTGTCTTCGTTCGGTGACCCCTATGGCCATTAGTCTGCTGGAAGTTTCCGCCCCGTCCAATGCAGTTTTAATGCACGAGTTGGCTATGTTTTTACCTTCTTCCACAAGGTGGGATGCTCTTTGGCGGTACTCTTCAGAGAGGTGTTTGACCAATTCCCCCATCTCGTCCCAGTGCTGGTACTGGTGTCGATTGAGAAGCGCATTGGAGTTCGCCATGCGCCAGTGCATTGCAGCGTTCCTTTTGACCTTCCTTCCAGTGAGGTCCATTCTCCTGCTTTCCTTATCGGGGGGTGGCCCCGAGGTCGCTGGCACGTTGGCCCTTCTCCTGGCCGTGGAAGCGATGGTGAGTCAGCAGTGACCGCTCCCTTGATGTAAGGCGGGTCCAGGGAGGAGTGCTTGTATTTCTTCTCCGTCCTGGGCGTGATGGACCGGCATGTTGCTGGCTCCTTAAAGGCCTCCTTCCCCTGGTTCATTACGCTTTGGAGCATGGGAAGGAACTGGCTCCTCGTCTGAATGGGGAGCAGGGTCTCAAGAAGAAGTCAGCTTTCGGCTTCTCCTCGTCCAGTTTTACCCCAAAGGCTGCTGCAGCACTCCTGACGACCATATTGTACACCCCGATGTCGTCTGGCGGCGAAGGCCTCGAAGGATACGTGTCCACGGGCTCCTCTGGATTTTCGGCGTCGATATCTTGCCAATCCAGTTTGTGAGTGGTTGATGGCGCCGAGTCGTAGAACGACTGCTGGTCGGCCTCCTCGTCTTCGCCTTCATAGTAGGTGCCTTCTTCCTCCTCCTCAGGATCTCTCGGCAGCCCTTCGGCGTAGAATTCGTCCTGTTCCTCGATCTCGACGACGTCCGTCGACAGTCGTTGGAATTCTGAATTGAAACAATTTGGCGTCGAACTCCTTCCTCTGAAGGATGCTCTCCATCTCCGCCTCGAGCCTTTTCTTCTTCTCCATTTCGGAGATGCTTTCGACGTCGACCGCGGCTCTTTGACAGAGCTTGCGTCGTCACTGGCTTGTCTTTCTGCGTCGAACGCCCCGCTTCGTGGGCTTTTGTCGACGAACTCAGCCTTTCGGCTTCCTTCGGCACCAGGGAGTCCTTCTCGCAGGATCCGCTCGGCCTTTTGTCCATGGATCCACCCTTGGTCGTCGAAATTTTCTGCGCCGGTGCTCCTTTTGAGGACTTAGACTCAGATTTTCGAGAGTGTCTCGGGTTTGAGGCCCTTTCGGGGGTTTTGAACTCGACGATTCTCTTACCTCATCAGGAGTTTTCGTATCGGATTCTGCGACCGTGAAGACGTCGGGTCCTTCGACGGTGTTGGCCTCATCGTCGGTGGAGAGGCCCAGATCGTAAAAGCGACAGGGCCTTACCCTTGCCTTCCATGCTGAAGTTAGCTCTTCTCTGGCGTTCTCTCACCCGGAGCGTCTTCGGCGCGAAAGCTGAACAGGCGTTGCAGTCCTTGCTCGGGTGGTCGATCGGTAGGCAAAGGTTGCAGACCGGATGCTGGTCCTTCTGCGCGAACTTGTGGTGGCAGTTAGGGCAGAATTTGAATGGTGTCTTGTCCATTGCGCTCAGAGCCTCTGAGTGAGCATCTTCGAAGGGCGAAGAAAATTCTTTCTTCTTCGCGTCCCGGATGTCATTTATTCCGCTCTTTTATCTCAGCTGTTCTTTCTCGACGAAAGTCACGATTTCTCCTTTTTCCTTCGATTGAAATCCTGGAGCTTCTCGATGACGACCCAGACCCAACGGCAGAAAAAAGAATCTGAAGATGGCGCCCCAAAGGTGTGACTTCTGCAGGAAGCACAACGACGTCACGGGAGGGGCACCAAATGGTGGGTCGTCGCCGCCCACCTGGGCTACAAAAAAAAAAAAAAAAAAAAAGAGAGAAAGGACTACGAATCCGGACCCAACCACCAGATCACGGAATAATGCACAGCATAGTGAATCCAGAAATATTCACGCTGCAAAACAGCGTGGCGTCTGTTGAACAGCAAGTTTGAGATACAAGTTAACTCTCAGCACATCTCTTTAGAAAAGTCGGTTCTCGCTCTTCAACATACAGAGGATTTGGAAAACAGAAATAGAAGGAATAACCTACGCATATACGGACCACCGGAATCTATGGAAGGTGATTATCCTGTGACATTCACCTCCTTCCTTCCGAAACTTCAGGATATGCCAGCTACCACTTCCAACGAGCTCACAGACTTGGTCCTGGCACATCTGCTTCAGCTAAACCACGAGGTGTCATCATTCTCTTCTTGAAATTTACGGCTTTCCTTGCAGTCCTCTCTGCAGCCAGATCTAAACGTCAAGTTTCCTGGTTGGGTCAGAAGGTGTTTCTCTCTCTCTCAAGACGTTTCCAATGCTACGGCGTCTAGAAGAAAATTTCTGAACCTTCGTGTTCCTTTGCGAACTCTTGGTGCTAGATATAGTCTATTTCATCCATGTATCTTCAAAGTCACGTATCAAAACCAAACATTGTCCTTTCAAGACCCTGCTGACCTTAAAAACTTTATTCATATTCAAACTAACAGTGGCATGGATACTTCCTCTTCTCCTAATGGTTGATCGTCTAACTTTGTTCCTTACAGGTTTTTGTTCTGCACGTATCCTCCTCTTATATTGCAGTATTGCAGTTTGATGTTCTTTAAACTGTTTTAGTATGGTTCTTTCAATTTTCTCTTCCTCTTTGTATGACAGTTTTTCTTAATCATAAGCTCTCAAAATCTTTATTTCTTTATGTTTGTTGGCTTGTTGTATATATACTTTTGTACTTTCCTGCTGTTAACAGTTTCTTTTGTTTACACATATAGATTGGTTGGTGTTTATACCCTTTCCTCCCATACGATTCTCCTCCTACATTTCTTCGTCCTGATGCGGTCCCGACTCCCAATTTCGGGAGGCTCATCTTGTTGAGTGTCGCCATTGCCTCATTGTCCTTTTTTTTTTATGTCCCCCTCAGGTATGTTACTCTCAGTCATCCTCTTCGGATATGTACTGCGTTCTCTTGTACTTCTCTTTTGTCTTTTCTCATTACCCTTTCTTCCTTTCCTTTCACCTATTGATCAAATTCCCTTTTCCTCTGTTTCCGACTATTCCCTCCTTTTCGTGCTCCTTCTGCCCCTTCTCTATGCTTCCCCTTTTTTCTAAACTTCTCTTTGACATTTCCTTTTCCCTTTATATCACTGTAGCTTTTGTTTCTATGAAATTTTTACTGTTTTTAAATTCAAAGTTATCTCCTGGAATGTAAAAGGTTTTATCAACCCTATTAAACAACAGAATCCTTTCCCACCTAGCTTCATATAATCCTGACAGTCCTTTTACAGGAGACCCATCTTACAGAAGCTGAATCACTGAAGTTAAAAAGAAGCTGGGTGGGTACGGTTTTATTCTCACCTTCTATCAATAAAAAAAATAGTGTTGCCATTTTTTGTCACAAGAAATTAAAATGTAAAGTTATGTTTCAAGAAAATGTTACTGAAGGAAGATGGATATTAAGTAAGTAATTAACTAATTCTGTACCTTTAACTGCTTGTAATATCTATGGTCCTACACAACCGGATTCTTTTTGGCCTTAAATTACGAAAAAATGTATCCAATATTGAGATGACCTATTTATTCTAGGTGGGGAATTGTAACCAGATTGTAGATCCGTTTCTTGGTCACAAGTCCACTGTCCGTTTCATACCTCATAAGACTCTCAAACATGTCTTTGACACTCTCAATCACACCTCATTGATTCTTGGAGACTTTCATCCTGATACTCTGGATTACTCTTTTCTCTCTCCTCGTGCATCTCTTTCTCGTCTTGATTACATCTTTCTCTCTCAATCATTATCTCAAAATTTACTTTCTTCTTTGCTCCTTTGCTAATGAATTCTTCCTCCTTAATAGTGATCCCAGTACTTCCACCCACCCCCACCTTCTTTGGGACTCTTAAACCAACTGCAAGAGGGTTCATCATCGATTAGGTCTCTAAGAAAAAGAAACTTCAGAAACTGAAAACTATACTGGCTCACATTAAACTTTGAGCATGAATTTTACATTTCCTCTGCCAATTCCATTTCACCGGACTTCATACGAGCTAACCTCAAATTCAATAAATCTACTACTGATAATGCATAGTCAATACTCCTTCGCAGTAGTGCTAGTTATTATGGTGGTCGCAATAAAGCGGGGAAGCTGTTGGCTAATTACCTCAAATCTCAAAGAATGTACCTTTGTAGACTATCTACTCTTCTGATAATACTCTTCTACATAAAGATCAGGAATTACTTGATCAATTTCAGCTTCTTTATCAAAATCTTTATACGCCAGAATCTCCTCCCACTTCGCTCATTTAGTTCTATCTTGAGAAACTTCCCAGCCCCTATACTTCTTTCCTTAACTTTCCCGCTCTTGGAGCAGACCTCTCACTTGATGAACTCTCCAAAGCTTTGACCACCCTCACTAAAGGAAAATCACTCAGTCCAGATGGTTTTCCAGTTAAATTCGATTTACATTTTTCTGATCTCTTACTTCCCAAACTATTAATGTTCTTCCAGTCATTGTATTCATCTGGTAAGGCAGAGAGCACTTTTCAGGAGGCTACCATTTGCCTCATTCCTAAAGATGGCTGTGATCCCCAATTTTGTAAAAATTATCGACCGATTTCTTTAGTCAATGTAGGCTAAATTGCTTGCTTTACGCTTAGATCCACTTATGCCCCATCTTATTGGAAAAGAGCAGTGTGGTTTTGTTAAAGATAGACTTGGCTCCGATAACTCTCGTCTTTTCCTCAATGTTTTAAATAAAATTTAATCTCTTTCTATTCCTCTAGCTGCCATCTCTGTTGATGCAGAGAAAGCTTTTGTCAGAGTTGATTGGTCTTAGTTTGTTTCACTACGTTGGCATGGTTTTGGTCCTAATTTCATATCCCTCATCTCCCTGCTGTATTCTGCTCTTAAAGCTTTGGTCCTAGTCAATGAACATGTTTCTTCTTACTTTCCTCTTCAACGAGGCGTTCGTCAAGGTTGTCCCTTATCCCCACTTTTTTGTTCTAGCCTTTGAACCCTTTTTGACCTCTATCCGTAGCAATTGCTCCATTTCCGGTTTCCCTTATGGTGACAACCAGTTGAAACTTTGTGTATGCAGCTGATATTCTTCTATTCATCTCCGCTCCAGAAACATCTATTCTCCCTTTATCTGAATTTAATTATTTTTCACAGATTTCCGGGTACAAAATTAACTCAGATAAGACTGAAATTCTTCCTCTCACAAAAATTCTGTCTCCCCCATTTCATTTCCTCTACTGGGTTCGCTTGGAATAGTTCGAAAATTAAATATCTAGGTATATGGTTCTCCAACTCCATTGCCTCCTCAATCAAACTAAACGTGTCCGCAGTCCTATCTCGAATTGAAAAATCATTCTCCTCTTGGAACCCTCTTTCTGTCTTGGTGGGGGCAGTTGGACTCGATCAAGATGATGATAGCCCCTATTCTAATATATATTTTCTCCATGCTTCCTGTTCACATTCGCGCGATTCACTTCAAACTTAATGATTCATGCCTTTCTAGGTTTCTTTGGAATAACAAAAAATCCAGAATAGCTTTATCATCTCTTCGAGATCCCAAATCTATCGGTGGTGTTAATTTCCCAGATTTTCATCTATACCATAAATCCTTCTCATTAAGTCAGGCTTCCAGATGGCTCATCACAACCATCTCCCTTTACGCCTTTGGCTCTCCCTCGAACAAACATGGTTTCCCTTCTCCTTCAATGAGTTTATTCGCTTCTCTGCCAAAGCTCTCCACACGCCCCTTCCCTTATTCAGATATACTTCTTCCCTTGATACCCCCATCTGGCATAACTCGCGTATTCTCCTAAACAGACCCATTTTTTGGAATACTTGGAGGTTAAAGGGTATTATGTGGGTTAATCAGCTCTTTGATTGAGTGTCACCTTGCTCCTTTCCTCAATTCCAACTCTTATTCCATTGCCCTCGCTCCTTTTTACATAAATTCACCACTCTTATGGCAGTTCTTGACATGTATTATTCCCTTACTTCCTTATCTTCTTGTTACCCAGAATCCTCTTCCCAAGATACTTCTTACCCTTCCTAAAGCTGCTCTCATTTATAAAAAAATTTCATCTCCTAATCCAGATCGTGTTAAGTCTAAACTGGAACTCTTGGGAGGCGGATTTGGGATGTGATTGGTCTGTCGCTCTATGGGATAAACTTTGGTCCAGATACTTAAAAACAATTCTCGTTCTGCTGCTCTTACCCTATCTTTATTCTTCCTATATCACAGACTATGTTTCTCCGCTTTCTCTGTCCCGTTTCTCTGTTTCTCCTGATTCTAATTGCTGGACATGTGGCACTCCCAAAGCTGATCTTCATCTTTTCTTCCTCTGTCCTACAGTTTCTAAATTCTGGGATAAGGTCTGTTTTTAAATCTCTCGTCTTTTTACAATTTCCGTTCCTTACTCTATACCTCTTCTCTTTATGGGTAGCCTTTCTGATTCTTTAGACCTTCCTCCACATTCCCATGGCCTATTTGACCTCATGCTTGCTCTTGCATTTCAACACATCTCTTCTAACTGGAAATCTCACAAATATCTCCGTACAATGTTGGTGGAACTCACTTTATCACTTTCATAGACTTGATGTTGCCTTTGCCTCCACCTGCAACCCAGCTCATAACAGGGATCTCTTCTGGTTGCCTCTCACCACATACTTGGATCAAATGGCTCGAAAGAAACTTCCGCATATCAATTCGGAAAATTTTAAACCTCCTTGAGGGATATAGACTGTCCTTTTCTCCCTTTTCATGGTTCTTATGTTATATAATTTTCAAGGGCCGAATATTGTGTATTGCTTTATTTACAGTATTTTGCTTGTATATTATATTCCTTACCTCTTTATATTGCAGTGACAATCGGCCCTCTCCTCCCCACTATTCCTTCTTTTGTCTTCCCTCCCTTCCCCCCTACTCTATAAAATTCACAAATTGATTTTTATCTTTCACTATCTGATATCAGCCTGGGTGTTTTAATATCATTTGAATTTCCTTCCTTTGTCTGCTGATTTCTCTCTATATTAACATTTTGACCAATAAAGCTTTTCAAACTAAAAAAAAAAAAAGGAAAGCTACCCAACTTCACTGGAAGTCACCTGGTACCACTCTGCAATCACACCTCCTGCCACACTACTGGTTGGGGGATTAAGTCCCCTTGACTCCTGAGCGCCACAGGGCTTTAGTGGTCTTCTTACCCCAGACAGTAGTGGGACAGAAGGAAGGTTTGCAGAGCAGTGAGGGGGGGGGGGGGGGGGGGGGGGGGGGGGGGGTGTTGCAAACAACAACCACTTAGTAATCCAGATGCCTGGGCCTTACTGCAGATTAACAGGAGAGGTAGTTGCACCCCCCCACCCCCCCCCCCCCGGACCATAGGGAGTGAAGTGGAATTCATATACCAACCAGTAGTGCACCGGCATGGGGAGATTAGAGCAGTGGAGTAAGGGGACGTGGCCACCAAAGAACCCTCAGCAGTGTGGGACTTACTGGAGGTAACAGGAGGGATAGTTGCACAACGTCCTTTGGGGCCAACTATCCATCCTCACAGTGGGATTGCTAAGAGTTGTTCAGAGGCCACGCCCCCTTTCTCCACCACTCTGCCAACACCTCCAGGCGCACTACTGGTTGGGGAAGGGACCTTAAGTGCCAAGAAGCCCTCCTGGTACCTCCCGTAAGTCCTACACAGCTGGATTCCTGAGAGTTGGGTGGGGCCACCTCCCTTTCTTAACCACTGCAAACTAAACCGCTTCTTAAAAATTCACAAGAAAAAAATACAAAGGCTACAAGAACGTTATAGTTCGGCTCAGGCTTCATACGTACAAAACCAGGGAAATTCAGCCACTATAGTTAGTGAGCCAACTATAACTTGCGCCCCCTCAATGCACGGCTGACATTGCCCACAGAAACCGTCGCACCCTCTCACACACCATATAACCATTCATACATTCACTAACACTTCCATACTCAAACCCATACCACTACTGACACACCCACCCACTCACTGATTCTTAGGACTACACATGCACCCACTCACCAACACAGCGTCTCATACGCTCACTCACTCACCAATACAGCCACTGACATATCCGCCTGTACAGCCACACACACTGAGTCACCCATAGAGCTACTCACACTTACTCACTCACCCAATCACACAGCCTCTTACTCACTCATACACTTAAACACCCATTCACTTAGTCATACAGAGCCTAACAGACTGCTCGCTCTAAGTGGGGGCAAATAAGACTGATTATGAGACTGCAGATGATCCAAAATGCAGCTGCCAGAACTCTACTTGGGCTTCCTAGAATCTGCTCCACCACCAGTTCTATTAGACAGCTACACTGGCTGCCGGTGGCCAGACGAGTGGAGTTCAAGTCCCTCTGTATTGCTTTCAGGATCTTGAATTTTTCCTTTCCTGGCATCTTGGCCAACCTGCTTTCATCATGCACCCTCACCCGCCAACTCCATTCGATAGGCCATCATGTGCCGGCTGTTCCCCGTGTAAGGAGGGTACGTGCTGGTGGGCGCTTCGGTCGCACACTGGCAGCTAAACTCTAGAACTCACATTTGGAGCATCGATAATTACTTGGCTTTGCATAAGGCTATCAAGACTCACCTCTTCCCTTCACAATATGCCTCTTTCTGCTGTTCACTATCCTCTTGTCTGCCATTTGTGCTTTTGTTAAGGCTATTAGCCTCCCCTTTTCCTTTACTACAGGCCCCCTTCTGCTGTCTGTTGCCCTTCTGTTGCTATTAGCGCTGGGACGCCCCTTTGCTGGGGCAGCCGTGCGCTCTATAAAATACCTATAACTAAGCACTAGCCGAGTATAGGAAGCTATTATATGTTCTAACACAAACTACTTAACAAATAAAATTGAAGCTACCAAAAACTTCTCAAGAGAGCTTTTCAAGACTCTCAGCCTAGTCCAAAATGCAGCAGGTTTATCAATTTGCACCCGACCAAGCCCTGTGAGATAAAATGGCTAACCTATCAGGAGATGGTCAAAACTGTCTATGATGAGGAATGGCTCTATGCTTTAGCTTCCCCCAGAGAGGTTGCGATATCAGCCCGACTGCGACTGATCCAACTCAAGCTTTTACATAGAATCTATATCTCCTGCACTAGGCTACACAAAATGGGTAGGGCGGACACAGTACTCTGTAGAAGGGGATGTGGGGGTACGGGTAACTTCTTCCACGTGTTGTGGGAATGCCCCAAGATTCAACGGTATTGGCGAAGGGTGGTACAGTGTATGGAGGAGGAAATTCGCCCAGAGGCCAAGAGGTGTCTCCTTAACATATGGGAGCCAACGGACTTGCCACCGAAGGGGAGGCTCTGGGTGACGCTCGGTCAAATGGTGGCGAAAAGGAACATTGCCAGACTCTGGGGAAGCCCTACTCCACCAAAACTGGCAGACTGGCACGGCGACATGGACTGGTGTATGCTGCGAGAAAAGACTGTATATATAGCCAGAGGGTGCCCCCGGAAGTGGGGGGGGGGGGGGGGGGGAGTGTGGTCCAAATGGAATGATTTCAGGGGGGGCATTTGTGAGCCGCCTGCCGTCGAGCAGGACGGCGCAGGGGCTGTATAGGACTCCCAACGCTCTTTTTGCTACTGGGGCTCGAAAGCGGGTGCCGTGGCCGCCCACTGGTACGGAGGTATATATTCTGTTCCAGTGGTGACTGGTTTTAGGGGAAGTTGGGGGGGGGGGGGGGGGGGGGGGATTGATCGTTAGGCGCTCTGGCGCCATTGTGGTATTCTCCGTTTGTTTATGGCTGTAACACAGAGAAAATGAGTCCTGCATTATCCTTCTCTAACCTGTGAGACGCTGGCACCTTCTATCGCCGCCGTACCCCCGGGTTGGGCTGTGTTAGATACGACAAAGTGCATCTGTGCAAGCTACGCGGCCGGCCCGAGGGGTTGTAGGCTTAAGCTGTGTATTCTGAAACATAACAATAAAGGTCTTTCAAAAAAAAAAAAACCTGTCTATGATGAACTTACTGGTAACGGACCGGCAGTACTCAGACGCCCTCTTACCATCCGCGGAGTCCATTTTGAACACTATGATGTGTCAGTTGGTCAGTTCCTATTCATGAACGGTGGTCAAACTTAATGAGCAATTACTAGCGTCAAAATCTGGGTCCCCAACTGATCCGTGTCCCCCGCAATAATAAACCTGGCCTCTGAAAGGATCAGTACCAAAGTAACTCTGCTGCTAAATAACGTCATGAGTTCTGGAACCTATCCAGTCTCTATGAAGAAAGCACGAATTAGACCAATTTTAGAAACCCTCATGACCCATTAGATGTGAAGAGTTACAAAAATTATGGGGATGATGCATCAGTCACCGCAAACTGAATACCACCAAAACTGAGGTCATGGAGTTTGGGATAGGGCCTCCACTTAGAGATCAATCCTAGTGGCCAGCAGAAGCAGATAGCTGCCTAAACTCATTGACAAAGCTCTGGAACCTAGGTTTTCTGTTTGATGTCCATCTTAACTTTGCCGGACAGATTAACCAGGTGACATCCTGCTTTTTCCTGTTGAAAATCTTGCTTTAAGTCCTACCGCTCATCCCTTTAGATCCCAGGAAAGTGGTTATAGTAGCCATAGTCCTCTCCTGCATCGATTATTGTAACGCACTCTTCCCGGGAGTTGAAAAGCGCCAACTGCAAAAAATAAAACCACTGCAAAATACAGCAGCTTGAGTGCTACTCAACATCCCTAAATACCAACATAACTCAAATAGTATTAGGGAACTTCACTGGCTACCAATCAAGCATCGCTTTGAGTTTAAGACTTTATGCCTGGTGCATAAAGCACTGTACTGTGGAGGGTCCGGGGACCTACATAATCTTTCAGTGGCATGTAACAAATCAGAAACTTATATCGGCCAACAAAGTAAGATTAGTTCAGTTCCCCAGGATAGATAAGGCTAGATGGGGTGGTCGAAGTCTCTCATACAGAGCATTGAAGCTCTGGAATGAACTGCTGGCTATCTTAAGGTTTCAGAATTCCAGACCATGGTTCAGAAAAATGGTTGGCTCTTCCCTGCTAGGGAATGAAGTAGTTGTATTTGTCCCCTACTCACTCCCTTGCTACACATAGCGCCAAGACGCCTCGGCATTCGTGCGCTCTACAAGTCACTTACTTACTATGTAATATGTGAGGTCATTAGCAGTGCATTGCAGGGGCGTGAGTTATAATTAGCTCACTAACAAACGGCTGAATTTCACTGGCTTAGTGCAAGTGAATCCTGAGCCTAACCAACATCCCTGTAACCTTTGTTTTTTTCAATATATAATTAATACGAACAATTATTTGTAAGACGGCATGAAACTCAATATTGCATAGTAACATCCACTGAGCATATAATATAGCCAACTTATGAGAGCACGCAGGATATGTTCTACTAATGAATTATTCATGGCGAAAGCCCAGTTGAAGGTGTAAGCTGAAACATGTATGCGTCCTGTGTTGGGTGTTGCAGCATATGAATTAATTACATGCAACAAAAAAACAAGCATTGGCATAGCCAATAAGTCTCGCCTTTGGGACCTTATAAGTTTTGAGCGATGCAACAGTTAATGTTGTTGCAGTAAGGATATTGTGCTGTATAACTAAATACTTATAAGGTCCCAAAGGCGAGACCTATTGGCTATGCCAATGCTTGTTACATTCGTTGTCCAGGAATCAAAAAGTGGTTTTTTCATGTTGAGCTAGGGATATAACATACGACGATAGGGATCCGTTTCAAAGCCAGGTTTTAATTACTGTCAGTTCTGAGTCACAGAGGGACCCGCCCCACTTAAAGCCCTGCAGTGCTCACTGTAACTAGCCTATAAGAGAGAGATAGCTCCGTGTTTCTTGTGCGCAAGTATTTACATGAGTTCCAGCTTAGGTCTAAATCTCTCTGTGGCGAGATTTAAAAATCGGATCTGCCATTTTTGCCTTAGGTCACAAGGGCATGAAATAGAAACAACTCCAGAGGCAAAATTGCTTCATGTAAGAAAATGACAGCTTCATAGGTACCCGTACTGTGAGGTTAGATTTAGTCCGGAAGTCACAGCTTATTAATCCACCATAGCTGCTCAACAGAAACAGAACTGTTTGATGTCGTTATTTACGTACGTTCAGTAGGGTGTAAGCAACCTACATTAGACATACGACACAGGAGCTTTAATGGAAATATATATATATATATATATATATATATATCAACTGTAGGCTGCTTTCATATGCCTTTTCCTTTACTCTCGGGAAGTGGCGTGCTGGGGATAATGTATAAAAACGTATTGGTAAGTATGAACAAGTTCCGAGAAAGTGTGATGAACAATCACGGCTCAAACTCATTTCGATAGATGTAGATAGGTAAGAGTGAAAATATTGCCATATGACAGCTGTATCACAAATTTTGTAATAACTTTATAAATAGTGAACCACTAAGTACAAAGAAACCTGGGCCCCGATGACAAAGTAAAGTAAAACAAGCATTGGCCGCTTTCACAGCGATCGCCCGGGACTGGTGCGTATAAGGGAGGTGGGTAGGGCAAGTCGCGCGCACTAAGGCGAGAGAGGCACGCGGGCTGGCAAATGGTGTGCACTTTCGCGGCCGCTTTGATGTTCTCAGTGGCCGCACGGCTCACTGAGAACATCAAAGCGGCCGCGAAAGTGATCAAGCAGGCTGACAAATGGTGCGCGTGCGCGGCGCACATGCACTGTAGCTGGAGGCCTGAAAAAAGCCACTAGTTTGCACTTCCAAAACCCGCTTACTAAAACTCTCGCCAGAGCAGCGCTAAAGCGCTTGCTCAGGCGAGACCTAAAAATGGACTAAAGAAAGCTGACTCACCAGTGTTTCTGGCTCTTATGCGGGATTAGTGTGGCTGAAAAAACTGACGAGCGGTCATTGTGGAGCGATTATTATATATATATATATATATACATATATACATATACACACATATATACATATACACACACATACACACACACATATACACACACACATACACACACACATATACACACACACATACACACACACATACACACACATAGCTTTCAGGTAGCAATAAAAATGTCAAGATAATCGCAAGCATTATGTTCCTGCTGGAGAGATCAGACGTTTGTCCGGAGGCAGTTTTGACGCCAAAGTAGCGCAGAAGGCCTTCTGCAAAGAACAGATCTGTGTTTGTGTGTGTAAAGCTAAGTGAATTAGTAACGCTGGGCGTTAAACGCTTAAAAACAAATTAAATGCATGTGAGAGGGGCTACGGGGAGAGGAGGGGCATGTTTGCTGGGTGGTAGTGAGGGAATCCAAGGAGGTGGTCATATCATGTATTTGTAAAGCACATGTTCACCTGTGGGAATCTTGGCGCTGAACAACATGTTTATTGGAGGTCATGTGCGGGGCGCCAACATTATTTAGCACTGTGCGCCACCAGTCCTAAAGGCCCGTGATGATGGCTATGTGGCAAAGTGAAGTAATACTGTATAGTTCCCTTTTTATGGTCTTCCATAAAACCTGCAGATTTTGGAAAGGCAAAGTAAGGTGACTTAGTCATTGACTGTTGCATACATCACTCATGCACACACCCACCTACTGTTTCAAAACAACATATCTGCCTTCTACCTAGGATATTTTTAAAGCATGGTTTTACGCACTAGCAAAGATGGCGTCTCGTTGGATGAATGGTGCCCAGGCCCTAAATTAGGTTTTTGAGCCCAGCTTTGAGGCAGGATCAGAGACAAGATACAGACTGTATCTGAGGGAGAGGACAATGGAGCAGAATCTGGGAGTGATTTTTCAGTAGGCGCAATTCCATCCAACAACTCATCTACCAGCAATTGAGGTAGATGACTATGACAGTCACGCTGTCCCTCCGCAAGCACAGTCTGTGCAACAGCACAACAGTAGCATGATAGACCAAACTAGAGAGCAGGAATGTGCCGCAGAGAGCACATCTTGGTAGCCTCTCAAATCGAGTTCAGCCCCAAATTCCACCTGTCACTGGTGGCGCTGGATGTAAAGTCGGTATGGCTAATTTTTTGCCAGCTGACTACATCCATCTCTTTTTGTATGTCTTGTTCCTTGAGGAAATTGTACCGCAAACAAATCTGCATGCCGAACAATTGAGTGAGCTTGGAGGCACATTTGGGCCTCATTCTAGGGCACCCAAGTGGACTTCCACTTCTTTAGGGGAGTCGAGACAATTTGTCCCTTTGCTCAAAATTAGGTTAGTGCTTAAACCAACCTTGCTGTCATACTCGCATGTTTTGGATAGCCTATCTTTGCACAATACACGAGCGGAGATTGTTTTTGGCTATTGCAGCGCATGCTGCATGTGAACGACCATTCTGCTGCATTCCCTGGGACTATCCAGACCATGACGGGTTGTTCAAAATATGGCCTGTCATAGCACATCTGTCAGGTTTCCAGAGATTTATACTCCTGGAAAGAATATAGTAATTGATGAGTCCTTGATCCAGTACAAAGGGCAGCTGCTGTTCATGCAGTACACTGCGAGCAAACTAGCTCGCTATGGCATCAAACTATATGTTGCGAGAGCTCGGCTGGCTATGTGTAAAGCTTAAGTATATACAGGGATGAACTTCACTCTAAACCCTATAGGTTACCCTCCCCGCTAGAGGCCGCAGGAAAGATATGGGAGCTCGTCCAGCCACTCCTTAAAGGTGACAACCTTTATGTGGACAATTCCTATATGGGAGAAGAGCTCTTCAGTGAGCTCTACAAATATGCGTGCCAAACAATTTCTGCAGGAGCAAGGAGACACTCTTGTGCCTCATTCTAGGGCATGCAAGTGGACTCCCACTACTTTAGGGGAGTTGAAGATTTTTTTGGGCCTCACATTTAAAATGGGGTAGTGCATAAACCAACCCTGCTATCCTACTGGTCTACTTGACCGGTTTGGTTAACCCCCATCTTCGCACCATACATGAGCAGAGATGATTTTTGCTATTGCAGCGCATGCTGCATTTCAATGACCATTCTGCTGCATTGCCCCGGGACCATCCACACCATGACAGGTTGTTCAAAATTCAGCCTGTTGTGGAACATTTGTCTGCCAGGTTTCCAGAGGTTTATACTCCTGGAAAGAATATAGACATTGATGAGTCCTTGATCTTGTATAAAGGGAGGCTGCTGTTTAGGCAGTACATTCCGAGCAAACGCGCTCGCTATGGCATCAAGCAGTACATGTTGTGTGAGAACTCAACTGGCTATGTGTACAGCCTGAGTGTCAGCGGAAATTCTAGAGGGACCTTTTCTTGGGCTGAAACGCAGTTTGGATCGGTGTCTACACATCCTCATTCAGCCCACTGACTGTTACTGAAGACATTCCACTCCAAGATGGACGGAGGCGTGGGACTTTCACAGCTTCTCCACCCGCTTTAGAAATATATTATCACACTAATGACCTGTGGCATAAATGTATGTAAAGTTAAAACTGAACAGCACTGAGTACATGAACGCAACTTAGCGAATAGTTAACAGTGATCTGTTTGTGAGGAATTATGTTTCTAAATGTCAGTTTGTCAGCCTTCAGTGATTTTGGCTGCTAGATGCTGTGCACTTCAGCAGATGTGCTGTTTTCTGGTTACTGCATATTCGTCGGTAGGCGTGTCAATGTACATTGCAGTGCCGATGAAGCGAGGCATTTGTCAGTCGGTGCTGAAGCCCCGAAGAAGGGTTCATAGGGGCCTTGCCTTAAGATTTCTGTATATGTGTCTATTTACCTGCACCGCTTTACAAGTATTACAGTATATATCGATTGCGGCCACATTGTATAGAGAAATTGTACTAATAAACATGAATTTGCGCTATATATCGCACAACAGCCTACACAGCTTAACAAATTTACATCAAGCTTGGCATTAAAGTAAAACTTAACTGAGAAAGCACTTCTGTTTGATGCAAATCCGTGTATCAGTTTTGGAGACTGAAGTTTTTTTTTTTTTAAAAGGTTGCAGAGCGAGCATTAAAGGGTTAACACATTTAAAAAAAATATAAACCAGCAATTGCAATCCAATAGGTCTTGCAGTTGTTCGAGTTTGAGCTATTGGCATTGTAAATGGTAATGCCTTTTGTCAGAAGTTTGTAGGGAGGGCGCTCCCGGTACTTCTAGAGATTTACTTTCTTTGTCGCATAAGCAGACTACATTACCCAGTACGCACCTCCACAAATCTGACTGGATGATCTCTTCACACCTGCAAGGGTACAACTTGGGATCACTAATGCATTATGAATGTTATGAAAGTTCTCGGGTACAAACAGGTATGAATCAGATCTGTAATTTGTCCCCCAAGCTCCCCAGCCCTCTCCCATCCCTCAACCCTCACACAAAAACTCACCAGCATCCCCATCACATCGGTTCAGAGCCTGGAAATGCCAACGGACTTGTCCGTCTCCTCCTGGGGCTCTGGAGAGGCCGCTTGGTCCTCCTCCATGGCTGGTCCCCCGCCTCAGCAGTGCTCCAGCCCTGCTGGGTCAACAACCATTTGCCCCGGGCAGTACCCTGGGGTGCTGCGCTCTTTAAATACTTCTCCGCAGTCCCGGGGCAGCTTCACCATGCTCTTAAATCTGTGCTTAATCTACTTCAAGGCGGAGCCCCTGAATTGTCCCTTGGGACAGTGGGTATTAGTCGGGTCCCGTTCCCTCATTGCGAATCCCCCCGGGGTCTCCAGGTTTCTGCCAGCTGCCGAGCGCTGGACGGTGGAGTGGACATTCCTTCAAAAACTTTTCATAGCTAGACGAGGCTGCTACGGGCACACTCCAGCTGAAGCCTGGACTGCACCACAGAGAGGCGCACCAGGGGAGTCTTTAATGTTGCACACATGACTCATTCTCCTGCAAGGCTGTGCAGAACGCAACACGCCCAAAACAAAATATATTTCACAACAGTCAATCAAGTAACTTGTAAAGCGCACTATATACTCGGGCGGGTTTCAAGCGTCGTGGAGGCACGTGCGTAGTGTGCGGTGGCAGACTGTGTCGAAGGCGGCGGAGAGGTCTAGGAGGATGAGGGCCGCCGTCTCGCCTTTGTCAAGCAGGATCCTGATGTCTGTGGCGGCGATTAGGGAGGTCTCGGTGCTGTGGTTGCTGCGGAATCCTGATTGTGATGGGTCTAGGATTTTGTTGTCTTCGAGGAGTCGCGTGAGCTGGGTGTTTACTATCTTCGATGACTTTAGCTGGGAACGGGAGCAAGGAGATGGGCCGGAAGTTCTTGAGGTCGCTCAGGTCTGCATTGGGTTTCTTCAGTAGGGCATTGATCTCTGCGTGCTTCCAGTTCTCAGGAAAGGTGGCGTCTCGAAGGAGAGGTTGATGATTTTGTGCAGGTGGGGTGCGATGGACTTGCTGGCTTTGTTGAAGATGTGGTGTGGTAGGGGGTCGGATGGGGAACCGGAGTTGATTGATCCCATGGTCTTGATTGTGTCCTCAATGCTCACGTTAGCCCAGGTTGTCAGGGTGTCGTGGGCGGTGGGTTTGGTGCGGTGTGGTCGGCAGGGGTCTGAAGCTGTCATGGATGTCGGTGAAAGAAGGTGGCGAGTGAGTCGCACAGGGCTTGTGATGGTGGGATGTCGTTGGGGTTGGAGAGTTCCTTCACGATGGTGAAGAGCTCCTTGCTGTTGTGTGCGTTGTCGTCAAGGCGATCTGTGAAGGCTGTCTTTTTGGTGGTCCTGAGGAGGTGGTGGTTGCGGATGGCGTCTTTGTAGGCAGTGTGGCTTTCTGGGGTCTTGTTGCTGTTCCGTGTGTTTTCCAGTTTCCGGCAGGTGCGTTTGGAGTCGAGGAGTTCCGGGGTGAACCAGCTGACTCTTCTGCTGGTGGGGTTTTTTTAGCGGCGCGATGGTGTCAGTCAGTTTTGCACAAGGAGTGCTAGCGAGATGAAAGCTAAGAGGTAGCAAGAAGCACAGATCACTTAGAGATTCCCCTGTCTCCTGAAATTGACTCTCCCGACTTCACATGACTGCTCACACTGTCTGTCCACCAGCTAAGGCTTTCAGCAACTAAAGGTGCTGTGATGTCAGTCAGGCTCTGCGCATGGAAATGCGCTGCAGACAAGGGGAGTGATATGCCTGTTGGAAGGGGGATCCCTAGCCACTTTACCAGCACAATTTACCAGCACAAGGATCCCCCGGCAGACACATGGTTTCAATCGTAGAGAACTGTTTACTGCAGAAATGGAGCTGAGTGAACAGAACAGGATGAAAGGGATCTCGTGAGGACATGTAATAGTTGCCCCATGTCAGGTGCTAGTTGTTCGTTCACCCTCATGCTTTATTGCATTTTGCATCTTTCTCTTAATGGTCGTTTAATTCAAAATGCACGAATACAAGTGCGGAACCCAAAAGTTAAAAAAAAAAAAAAAAGTAAATATGAGTTACTCAAGCCTCTTCCACCAGAAAGCAGCTCCACATCCGGGCCGGGGAGGAGACCTGGGAGGGTGAGGGCTGCCCGCGCATGCGCTGGAACTTTCGTGTGTTCTGCGACTGCGGTGGCGCGTGCGGACTTCAAAAGCCACCATACTTTGTGCTGCGTCGTGCGGCCCAGGGAGGGGGCACCGAAGCGACCAAGGCAAAAAAAGAAAAGCAGAAGTCCGGCGGGAGCCCACCCCGCCTTCGTGAATGCCGCATGGTGCAGCCAAAGCAGGATTTCAGGCGGGGCTCCTGTGAGCAAGACTGAGCCCCGCGTGGTGCTGCAGTGAGCCGCTGAAGACACGAGAACAGCCGGAGTCCCCACAAGAGCTGGTAAGTGGGGCATGCTGTACGTTTAAAGTGCGCAGTGCTTGGAGCACGCATGTGCATTAAAAAAATTTTTTTTGCATGCTTTACATTTAAAGCAATCTTGTAGTGTAATAGTGATAACATGGATACAGCAGAGGGGCCCGAGGTCATATTGTGATAGCAGTGATGGCGGGAATACAGCAGAGGGACACGGTGTTGTAGTGTAATAGTAGTAATGACGGGGTGAGAGAGGAGGGGCACGGTGATAGTGATGGCGAGAATACAGCTGAGAGGCACGGTGTTGTAGTGTAATAGCAGTGATGGCGGGTGTAAAGCGAAAAGGCACAATGTTTTAGTGCAATAGCAGTGATAACGGGGATACAGCAGGGGGCAGGAGGTCGTATTGTGGTAGCAGTGATGGCGGTAATACAGCGGAGGGACAGTGTTATAGTGTAATAGTAGTAAGGACGTGAGCAAAGAGGAGGGGCACGGTGTAGGTGTGCGATGGCAAGGATACACCAAAGAGGCACAATGTGGTACTGTGATAGCAGTAATGGTGGGAGTAGAGCGAAGGGGCACGGTGTTGTAGTGTAATACTAGTGAATAGCAGTGATGGCGGGGGTACAGCAAAGAGGCACAATGGTGTAGTGTAATAGCAGTGATAACAGGGATACAGCAGAGGGGCACGAGGTCCTAGTGTAATAGCAGTGATGGCGGGAATACAGTGGAGGAACACGGTGTTGTAGTGTAATAATAGTAATGGCGGGAGTAGAGAGGAGGGGCAAGATATAGTTGTGTGATAGCAGTAATGGCGGGAATACAGCGGAGGGACACGGTGTTGTAGTGTAATAATAGTGATGGCGGGAGTAGAGCGGAGGGGCACGGCGTAGTAGTGTGATAGTGATGGCAAGGATACAGCGGAGGGGCAGTGTGATAGCAGTATGGTGAGGATACAGCTTAATGTTCTCGTTTTTTAATAGTAAAGCATAAAACATGTACGTACTAATTATATGTATTTAGCACATTGTTTAAAAAATATTTTAACATTTTCCTGGTGTAAGCTATACAGTGCAATATTATTAAAATGATGTACTGTAAAAGCTAGTAATTATGTGCCAACTACCATGTTTTGCGCAGCAACTAAATGAAATGTAATGAATAAGCAACTTAAAATTGTGCGTGCGAGGTAAACAAAGTACGTCCCCAAAAAGTTTATGAAACTGCTAAATACTTACAAAGCAAGTCAATTTTTCGAAGTTAAGAAAACAGTAATTAAACTAGTTTCTATTGCCCCAAAAAACTTTGAGACGTATTTTAAGGACAAAAAAGCATTGCGTGCGAGTGGCAAAGGAACAATAATAAAGCAATGCACATATAGTGTGTCCCTCAGGTTAGTTTGTGTAAATTAGTATAAAGTATACCTAATAAGATTAAATAGAGCAGATTCGCACGGGGTACTACTTTGAGAGCAGTAATGGTGGGGATAGATAAGAAGGGCGGAGGGGCGCGGTGTTTTGTTATGTGAAAGTAGTAATGGCAAGGATTCAGCGGAGGAGCACGGTGTGGCAGTGTGATAGCGGGAATAGATCGGAGGGGCACGGTGTTGTTTTGTGATAGTAATAACGAGGATACAGCGGAGGGGCACGGTGTGTTAGTGTGATAGCAGTGATGTCGGAGATACAGCAGATAGCACGGTGTTTTATTTTGTGATAGTGATGGAGGATACAGCGGAGGGGCACGGTGTGCTAGTGTGATAGCTGTAATGGCAGAGATAGAGCGGAGGGGCACGGTGTAGTAGTGTGATAAGTGATGGCAAGGATACAGCATAGGGCACGGTGTGGTAGTGTGATAGTGATGGCGGGGATAGAGCAATATCTCCAAACATAATACAGAACTAATGTATAAAAATGTACACAACTTCAGTATAAGCCTGTGCAGTTTATATATTGGTACACGCTATTGCCAAGAGGGTTTGTTTGGTACACGCTATTACCACGAGGGTTTGTTAGCAGTGGCTTATACGCCACTCCTTGCAACATCAGCCGAGTATCGGGGGCAGAAGGGGGATTTGGAAGATGGGGGAGCCGCTGGTATCCTTTGCTTGTGCAACACAGTGGGGGTTAGGTATGGCGGTAGTGGAGGGTTGGTTCCGGGCGGACGAGGTGCAGGAGGGGGGGTGGATACTGTAGGAGCAGCTGCAGATCTTGTTGCTGGTCTTGGTGCACAGGGAGGGCACGTCTTGAATCATGGTGCAGCCTGAAGGACACCACAAGCACCAGCAATACGGACAACACTATAAATTTGCTAAATGTATTAATAAAGAAAACAAAATGAAGCTTTAACATATCACACTATTGGGAGGTGTAAATACCACAATTGTTAAACAACCAAGCTGGAAGCCAATTAATGCGGCATGGGATAGGCACGCGCTGTGACACTGGATGCTAGCGCGTCTTTAGGAGTGCGTTCACAAGTTAACCACTACGGCAGGCAGAAGGGGGCCTTGTAAGATGGGGAAAGCAATAAAGAAATACCAAAAGCAAGACTGTAAGCCCGCTAAATTTATTAATTAATATAAAAAGCAAGACTATAAGTCCACTAAATTCATTCAGAAAGTAGCCAGCATAGTACCTATAAGACAGATTTTAAAAACTCAACACTAAAGCGACATACATTTGTTTTCATTAGTGTTTGTTAATAAAATACACATGGCGCCAGGGAGATGGCCGCTCATGTCCTCTCTTGGAAAGTTGATTAAAGCTCAATTAGTGAACAGGAAAGCAGGAAGCTAATCAACAGGGCATGGTGCCAGCTAAACACGTGCTGGATGCTAGCGCGTCTTCCTGAGCGCGTTCACAAAGTAAATACTACCGCCTGCCATGAGCCTAATTAACGCGCCACCAAACACCAGCTGTACACTTTAGCTGCAAGCGAGTCTCCACAAGCGCGTCCACAGACTACAATAGCCAAAAGCCTTGCGCGTGCCCATCTCCTGTCCCACTTCCGAGGCAAGTCAGCAACAACAGATCCCGCTGGCGACCGTGCTTTTGTGCTGCGTTCACCAGGCGAGACCTAAAAAAAAGTGTACAGCTTGAGTGTGTATACAGGGAAGGACAACTCTTAACCCTGTAGGTTAACCCCCCCCCCACCCCCACCGCTAGAGGCCGCAGGAAAGATTGAATGGATGCTTGTCCAGCCACTCCTTCACAAAAGAGAAACCTTTATGTGGACAATTTCTATATGGGAGAAGAGCTCTTCAGTGAGCTCTACAAAGCTGGAACTGTGGCCTGCGGTAGTTAGTGGTCACCACAAAGGATTCCTGCAGGAGCTTGTTTGTAAGAAGCCTCGGAAATCCCACAGCACTGTGTTGCATTCCGTTGAACTGCTCGAAGTCAAGTTCTCAGAAAGGTACGATGTGTACGTGCTCACTACAATTAATGAGAGCAATTACCCAGTCACGGTTTGAGGTCAGATGGCCGAAGTACACAAGCCCACCTGTGTACTTGATTAAAACAAGTACATGGGCAGAGTGGACAGGAACAACCAGGTTCTTCTGCCATACAATGAGAGCCACAAAACTTGCACATGGTATAAGAAACCAAGATGGCAACATACAATGTTAATGGTCTTTATCATCAGACAATCACAGTTAGACTCATGTCTTTACTTTCAGTTGCCTGATTCAAAGTCTCACTACTACAAAAGTAGCAGCATCCATTTCATATGTTCTGGCGGACGAGGCACGGCTGCAGGAGCAACAATTTGCTGATGGCATTCCTGCAAAAGGGAGCGGCCATTTCCTCATAGTAAAGTGTGCTTGATGCAGAGAAAGGGGCAGGAGAGTCGTGTTTACTGTCCCTAGTGCCCGTCTAAGCCAGCCTTGTGTTTTCCCACTTGCTTTATGTTGTATCATACTAAGTCAAAGTACTGGAGAATTGACTGAGGTGGAGCGGTCGTTGGGTAAAGCTTTTAATGGTTGTGAATGGATACCTACTGTATTGGCCACTACTTCACTAGGAAAGCAGCTGCAGAATTTGAGTTCCTCTACTTCAAGAAGTCATGGACAGATCATCAAGTTATTATTATTATTTTTTTTTTAAAGGTGGGATATTGTTGATCCTTACTGTGTCTGTGCAGAGTAGGTGGTGGTGAGTCTAGCTGCTTCTGGCAAGGGAGTGGTATCGTATTGGAGTATATAGGTCTTTCTGATAAATACAAAGTGTGTGTTTGTTGACTTGTTACCTTTATTCAGACCCTCCAGGATTTCGCGAGTTCGCGATTTGCCGCGAAATCGGCACTTTTGTAAAAATGCCGCAATTTTTACAGAAGTGCCTGCGGAATCGGCAATGTCCAGAATAATTTTCCTGGAGAGACATGAGCATTTTTTATAGTTGAGATTTTGACTTCCCTGGAGTTAGTGCAGAGGGTTAATAGGCCTGCTGCAAAGAACGTGTACCAAGTAGATTACAGAGTGCGTATGATGTAATCAGATCAGCCCCGGATGTTAACGTATCGCAAAGTCAGGGAAAGTTCATCCTTTGACCGAGGTCTCCGGACTAGATCCAAGAATATGCCATTTGCAGGGGTGGTGTTAAGTGTTGTAAGCCCTGTTGTGCGACCTGGACTGCTGCCCTCGTATCCATCCGCGCACAATGTCATTAACACGCACATTGATTCTGAACAGTGACTGGTGCTGGGGCTAAGCGCAGCCGCCTGTTGTCACAAATCACAGGGCAGAGGCATCGAAGAGAGAAAGGGGGACGTCGCGCGTTGGTCGAAGGCCTGCAACAAGAATATTAGACACACGTTGGTGCTAATCTAGGCCGGGTGCAGGGACTTTATTATATAAACTCCTCTCCACTAGCAAGTTCCGGTTTGCTCTGTGCAACTATGTATGTGTTACCTACAGCTGCACCTTACATTGAGTTTCAATACAGCATCTCAGAGCAATAACAGCATATTGGTTACGAATGAGCTACATTCTAGCACAATTGTCGACTAAGTACCTTCTTGCCATCTAATCATGTTCAAAGGTTGGCACCTGTGGAGATGGACATATATGCACCAGTGATAGGGATGGGATAGGGCAAGGGCACTGTCAAGACTGACTTACCAATCCTAGGAGAGCAAGCGAAAAGTAGCAAGTCAAGGTGTGAGACGTATACGTTGCCAATGACCTTCCTTCAACCACATTTGTCTGGTCTGAGTTTTGTACCCACACCTACTTTGCATTCTCACTTTTCCTTCATGGGTGTGAACTACTAGCCCTGCAAGGCAATCTAAAACTGTCAGATTCACGACGTATTTTATTTGCCGCTTTCTTTCTATTCATATTAGTTTCATTTGAAAATGAACTCCAAAATACTTCAGTGACATATCTATGTGCCACAAGCAAGAAAAAAAATATTCTTAGTACTGCAGCCTCTGTCACTGGTTACTATGTAAAAGACACACAATTGATGGACGGAATCCATCATTCTTTTGCTCACCATGCCACCCCAGTTTAGTTTGTTCTGCATTCTGTCCATTAACTGTTGTTTTTGCATTTGTCACCCTGAGTGGGAAGGGTATGCCCAGATGTGAGACCTGTGCTCTCCATGCCACTGGAATCAAGCTATCCTGGCAGTAGAGGGGTGAAACTCCGAAACCGGTCCAAGGATGCTTGTTTCCAGTCCAGGGAGGACCTGGCTTGGCAGTTCGGGCTGGACTGTGGAATACTCTGCTAAAAGAGTTTCCATTGATTTAAGGCTGAAAATGAATGATGAGTAAAATAAAGTGCCGCAAAAATGCCGCTAAATTTCCATATTTGTGCCGCTAAATTTGCGAATCCATGCCGCTATATCCTGGGGAGTCTGTTTATTAGTAAGGATTATGGCTAGCCGTAGAATGACTACTCCGCAGTTTGTTGGTATGCTGCTTGAATCGTCTTCCGAGCAGGATCATGTCTCAGTGACACTTTTGCTAGTGGCAGAATCCACTCTAACCGTAAAGGTTATCCAAAAGAGCTTGTTTCCAAAAAAAACTTCAAAGGGGACAGTGTAGTTCCTTGCATAGTGATGAACTACTAGCTGTGAAATTTGTGGACAGGGGGGATGTGTACATGCTGACTACCATCCATGATGAGAGTACTTCACCTGTGGCAGTTTGGGGTTAGTTTGCTGAAGTACGCAAACCTCTGTGCATTTTAGACTACAATAAGCACATGGGTAGTGGTGATTGTTTTTGTAGTTATAGTTTGTTATCTAGTTGCAATTGGTTTGTGTTTTCTTTCTTGTTTAAAAAAAATTATGACTGCGTGGACAGGCGGTCGGCTGGCAGTGTGCGTGGACGGGCGCTTGGCTGGGGGTGTGCGTGGACGGGCTCTGGGCTGGCGGTGAGTGGGCTGGCGGTGAGTAGGCGGGCGGTATGCGTGGATTGGCGCTTGGCTGGCGGTGTGTTTGGACTGGCGCTTGGCTGGCGGTGTGTTTGGACTGTCACTTGGCTGGCGGGGACTGGCGCTTGGCTGGCGGTGTACGAGTAGTGACTAACTGCTGGCCACTACACACACTGCTAGCCAAACGCCACTCCACGGAATCTGTGAGCTGGTGTGGTTGCTGTGTCAGTAAAGTGATGGCGCTGTCGGCTGGTGTGTGTTGTAATGTGCTGGGCCCGCGGCTGGCAGTGTGAATAGTTTTGTATGTGTCACACGTATGAAAGGTGTATGAATAGCATGTAAAGAGGTCGGTGGCTTTAAAGCTCACGAGCTGCGAGTCAATGGTTCAGTTTCCCGTCCTGTCAATTGACAGTGCATTTCTTTTTTGTGAAATCTCTGCATAATACAACTATATATACACTGAACCACCGCGCACCCTCGTGCCAAATCCAACCAGTATGTATGTGTGCTTGAGGAATAGGTGGTTGTGTAGAAATTTTTCTTCTTTTCCGATTGTCAAGCAGGGTGTACCTTGTCCCTTTTTGTGAATCTTGTAAAGTGTTGGTTTTGTGCCTGGTGGTGTGAACGGTCTTGTGTGTATATGTATGAAAGGTGTGTGAAAGGCCTGTAAAGCGGTTGGTGCCTTGACGTGGCGTTACAGCTCACGAGCTGCGAGTCATTGGTTCAGTTTTTTGTCCTTTCAATTATTGACAGTGCATTTTATTTTTGTGAAATGTCTTGTTAATAAAAGTATATACTGAACCATCACTCGCCCTCGCGCCAAATCCAATATGTGTGTGTGCTTGAGGAATAGATGGTTGAGCATTAATCTTTGTCTTTTTAGTCTCTCTGCCAAGGTGTACATTTCATCCAAGAATAACCTGCCAACTGTACATTTTGTTGTGAACTAAACACCCATGGGAGTACATGGTGATCTCTCTCTTGTGGATCCCAACAAGTTATCTTACCCACAATGTGCTGCAAACCTTAAAATGTGACTGACATTGGGTGGGCCAAGTACCCGCGGCAGGGAAGGGCCCTAAACGTATTGAGGCGACATCAAAATTACCCATCACAGACCAACCTGGTTTAGCAAGGGGGGGGGGGGGGGGTCCCATGAGTTTTTGGCCCTGGGCTCGGCGGCCATTTAGGGAAACCTACCAAACCCACACATTTCTGAAAACTAGACACCCGGGGGAGTCCAGCGAGGTATGGCTTGCGTGGGTCCCCCAAAATTCTCCTACCCAGAATCGCCTGAAAACCTCAAATTTAGCTGAAAAAAGAACAACTTTTCCACATATTTGTGTGGGGAATCACATTGCCGGCACAAATGTCCCACCCCACAGTGTTCCCCTGAGTAAAATGGTATCTCACTTGTGTTGCTGTCCAATGCAGAATTGGCTAAAAAAACTTATTTTTTTTAAATTTATCGCTTAGAATTCTCGGTCCTATACCCCTATTCCCTATGTTTTGGGCTCTTCCCAGTCACAGGCCATTGCCCCACCCACACAAGTGAGGTTTCATTTTACTCGGGAGACTCAGCGGAACGCTGTGGGGTAGGACATTTGTGCCGGCACGGTGATTCCACACAAAAATGTGGAAAAATTGTTTTTTTCAGCTAAATTTGAGGTTTGCATGGCATTCTGGATAGTAAAACGTAGGGGGATCCACGCAAGCCATACCTCTACAGACTCCCCCGGGTTTCTAGCAAATGTTTGGGTTTGGTACCTGTTGTAATTGCATTTGTATAGCGGCTAAAACCTTGAGGTGTCGAGGAGCATCAGCCGAAGACCGCACTGTACACCACGGGGGAGTGGTTGGATGAATGTGTGGCATTGCTTTCATGTCTATTTTAGGTTATTCATACCTAGAATTGTGCTTGTCTGTGTGATGTATATATTTTTTTTCAAGTCTTTAAGTATCCTAATGTTGATGGAGTTAGTTTGGGTAGAAATACATTAAGCCATTCCTTTTATTACATTTTAAATCCGGAGTGTGTGTGCGCTTCTCCAGACCAAGCAGTTTCGAAGTATCCTGCCTACCAGTATGGCTGACGTGACTCCTACACCTTGTAGTCTACATCGTTATGTAACAATTCCTATAAACAGTTTTACACACTTAAGATAGTCTTTGTTATGTGTGTGGTAAGTGTTTAGACACCCTGCACTTGTAGTGCTATGAAATAAATGGAATACATGTGAGAGGGAAGATGAAGGGCTCTGTTTGAGGGTGGTAGTTATGAAATCTATGGGGTAGGGGATACAGGGGAGGCAACAAAGATAGTCTCACAAGGCAGAGCGCCAAAGCAGTCCCTGCCTGACCATGTAAAATGGCTGGTTTGCTTGCCCCTAATCTGAGAAATTAGATCAACACACAGGGATCTAGCTATTTCTTCTGCTCCTCTCCCACCATCTGTAAAGTTAAGGAGAATAGTTGGCCTAACGGCTAGAGCGTTCGACCTTGAATCTGAGGAACTGGGTTCGAGTATCAGCAACGACACTGAACATCATGTGATTCTGGACAAATCACCTAATCTCTCGGTGCCTAACAAAACAAGCATTAGCATAGCCAATAGGTCTCGCTTTTGGGACCTTATAAGTATTTAGTTATGCAGCACAATATCCTTGGAGCAACAACAACTGTTGCATGGCTAAACACTTATAAGGTCCCAAGGCGAAACCTATTGGCTATTCCAATGCTTGTTATCGTTAGACTTAGGGTAATTCAGATTTGTAAAGCAAGTTATTACCTATTGACTTTCGATGCATTTCTGCCTTCCAAATGAGACATTGTGTAAAAATTAAGTCATTTTGAAAAATGGCCCATAATTCTCATGCTAGTATGAGTATTCCCGATTTTGGAAATGTGCAAATATCTACTGTTTCTAAACTCTATATTTTGTTCCCGTTTCAGAAATACATAGGGGTCTTTCATACCGATTTTTCCATGTACACATTTTCCCACAATAATTGCTATATACCCGGCACGTAATAAAAAGCCATTGCAGAGTGCTGCCCAGTTTTTGCCTCTGGGTTCGTAGAGTTCGTGGTGAACCTACAAGTCATATCTCGACAACCAGTAAGGTCCAGCGGATGTAACGGTTTATTGTTTTCAAACAGTTGTCAATTATTAGAAGTTAGTTTTTTTCAACTTATTTTCAATCTTTCCTATATTTAACTGTTAGTTGCTATAAAGAAAGCTTGATGGATCTACACAAATGACCCCTTGCTGAATTCAGAATTTCATCTACTTTTCTAAAAAATGATCCATTATTGCTTTCATACCCATTTCTACCATTAACTGGAAAGAGGTTGAAAGCACAAAAAATAGTAAAAATGGGCCATGTCCCAGAAAAATGCCAAAACCGTAAAAAAAAAAAAAAGTTGGTTTTGTAACAAAAGTGTGTCATTCCCTAAAAGCTGGGAAATTTGTGATTTGAGCCCCACAAACCCTTTTTTGATCCCATTTTCAGGGGAAAACATACGCTTTCATTTGCAGCACTTCCCCCCCCCCCCCCCCCAAAAACCAAATTTAGCTGTATTTTGGCATATTTCTGGGCCCCCTCCTGGGGAATCCATAAACCCTGGGTACCTTTAGAATCCCCATGATGTTGGAAGAAAAGGACGCAAATTTGGCGTGAAAAAGTTACAGGGGCCTAAGCACGCACTACCCCAAATAGCCCAAAAAATGATTTGCAAGGGTTTGGGGGGTAGCCTAGGCCTAGCAGCGAAGGGGTCAAAGAACTTATGCAAACTACACAAGGACCACCATAATTGCCATTGAGAACCAGAGTAAGTGCAATAAGTCAAACAATGTCCAGTGGGACTTATTCACCAACATTTCTACTTCCTTTGAAAGTGTGCAAACTCATTTAGTAACTTGTATCATAACCAAGTTATTGAAAAGGGGTACAGGACACTAACTTGTATGATGTGTTTTCACATCTTTAGCATAAAACGTGAAAACAATCATACAAAATAGTGAATGAATGTGTCAATTAATAAAAATTGTTACAAAAGACATCATGCAAAGCGTCTCCACCACTCACTTTCTTCAATCTGGTTGATGCCTAATTAACAGATCTAATATGCATGACTAAAACAGAGCTCTAAAAGCGCAGCACTTACAGGTTGTAAAACGGGTAAAATCTGTGTAAAACATGTTGAATGCGTAAGCTGGTTCTCGTCCATGACTGAGGTTTTGCCGAAGTTCTTTCACCTTGTGTGCAAATTTTGCTAATCTGGCCAGTTCCATTGGGATCTCGAAGTTAAAAAGAAGTTTCATGGCATCTGTGCAAATGTGTGTTCCATATTTTAAAAACAGAGGTTTCAGTAAAGTGCGAAGTGCATGGATCAAACAATGGCATGTGCAAACCAGGTGAACAATAGATTCCTCATACTGATGACAATCTGCAAGTAGTGACTGCCTCTAACGTTTTCCAGCGCGTGTTGATATCTTTTATCGGCAATGCCATAAGTCTTACTGATAGGATTCGCTTTAAGATTGTCTTGTTTAGAGCGGCGTCAAGGTATGGCTGCCTTAGTCAATCTTGATAGGATCTTGCTAGTATCCTAATATTACTGCTGGAGAACTCCAGTTCCTTCCACAAGATAGTGTCTTGTATCCTTTAATAACATTGGGTATGATACAAGTTAGTTATTGAGCTTTCACGCTGTAAAAGCAAAGTAAAAATGTTGGCGAATGAGTCCCAGAGGACAATTGTTTGGCTTATTACTTTAGGGAACTTAGGCAATAGTAATCAGCACCTTTGCCTTAGTTTCAACGGTAGATAAGCTTGCTCGGTTCGAGGAACACAACAGGCCTCGCAGGTCATCATCGGACACCCCCAACTTGCATCCACAAACTGGAATGAGTTGTACTTCGCACAATACCTGTTGATAGCACACGACGGGCATGTTTTCTCAAGCTTCGTCAGAACTTAGATGTTCAGTTTGCTGTATAAGTGCATAACAGTCACAGGGCTGCACATAACGGTAGATGGGTCATAGGCTACATTATCACAGACTTCCCTGTGTTTCAAAACTACTGTTTTGAAAAGTTTGTTTTATTTAGGAAACTCTGGAAAATTCCCCAGCACGTTTCCTTTATGTTCAAAAGGTAGCTATGCACACTCCGTTCAAGAAATTGACCATGGGCATACTCTGACACCCCTCCCAACTTACATCCACAAACTGGAAGGAGTTTGATTTATCAACAGCGAGAGCGCGAAAGGCTTATGAAGGATACGCCTTTCTGAGCCATATGTGGCTGTCATATGAGCCATTAGTAAAGGTTCAAAAGACATACGTTCTGTCTGTCATGTTCAGCAAAGGAGGTAGTTACTAGACAGGTGGTAAAATGTAGTCAAACGCCTGCAAATCTCAAATGTATCTAATAAAATCAAAGTGAGACCAAGACCACAACAGACACATGTCAGTTTCCAGAGGGCTGCCAATGCTGGTACAGAAGTCTAGGTCAGGAAGCATTCACTGCAGTTGTCCCTAGGGGACCAATTTCGAGTATTTCAGAAAATTCAACAATTGTTGAATAGTGTGCAGTACGAAGCATTACATAAGTGGTTTGAAAAAGATAACAAACCAGTCCATGCTCTTTATCTGCAGACCGCTCCAAAAGCAAAATTTCCAGCAGCAAAAACATTAGAGGTAGGTTACCATCAAATAGCCGACGCTACAGGAGTCCCAGCAAATTTAGAACCACTGGCAAAGTCAAAAAGACGCACCTATACAAGAGGTATTGGTGTTGCCAATATTTTTAGCCATGTTGTTCACCAGCGTCACTGCTGTTCAGCATGGCAAAATGTTAGTGGCATAAAGGATAGTAGCGGTGCGGAGGGCTAGAGTGACAACAGTCATAGGATGGAGTGGCATATCGGTATAGGGTGGAGTAGAGGGGAAGGAGCGCCATAGACTGAAGTGGGGTAAAGTACAAGGTAGATAGGTGTAGAGTGCATTGGCCTCGAGTGCAGTGACGTAGGGTGCTGCAGAAGAGTGGAGTGGCGCATGGCTAGAGTAGAGTTACAGTGGAGTGGAGTAGATTGTTGTGGAGTGGCGCAGAGTAGTGTGCAGTGGTGCGGCGTAGATTAGAATGAGTGGAGTAACACAGGGCAGAGTAGTGTGGCATAAAATGCAGTAGAGTGGAATAAAATTGAGCAGTGTAGAGTGCAGTACTGTAGAGTTCAGCGACAGGTCAGTCTTTTAGAGTAGTGTTCAGTGATTTGGTGGAAAGTGCATTGGCTCACAGTGCAGTGTTGTAGAGTGGTGCATAGAGCAATAGCATACAGTAGAATGGTGCAACAGTGAGCAGCACAGCCTGCAGTGGCAGAGTGGCACAGTAGATTGTTTCAGACTAGAGTAAAGTGGTTTGGAGTGGTGCAGGGTAGAGTCCACTGGTGTCAGAGTAGACTGGCGTGGGGTGCACTGGTGTAGAGTAGGGTGCATTGGTGTCCAGTAGACTGGCGTAGGGTGCATTGGTGTCGAGTAGGGTGCATTGGTTTCCGAGTAGACCGGCGTAGGGCGCATTGGTTTCCGAGTAGACCGGCGTCGGGTGCATTGGTTTCAGAGTAGACCGGCGTAGGGCGCATTGGTTTCAGAGTAGACCGGCGTAGGGCGCATTCGTTTCAGAGTAGACCGGCGTAGGGCGCATTCGTTTCAGAGTAGACCGGCGTAGGGCGCATTGGTTTCAGAGTAGACCAGCGTAGGGCGCATTGGTTTCAGAGTAGACCAGCGTAGGGCGCATTGGTTTCAGAGTAGACCGGCGTAGGGCGCATTGGTTTCAGAGTAGACCGGCGTAGGGCGCATTGGTTTCAGAGTAGACCGGCGTAGGGCGCATTGGTTTCAGAGTAGACCGGCGTAGGGCGCATTGGTTTCAGAGTAGACCGGCGTAGGGCGCATTGGTTTCAGAGTAGACCGGCGTAGGGCGCATTGGTTTCAGAGTAGACCAGCATAGGGTGCATTTATTTGACGCTTTATTGAAGTTATTTTTAAATCCTAATCAAACACCACGGAGCATCCACGGATTAAGGCTTCCAAAGGATACATACAACAAAGCGGCAAGTGTCCAGCATCTGACAGCAAAAAAAAAAAACGAAGATTAACGGGAGGGAGAGACATCTGCAGCATCCATCCTCATTAAAACCTCATCACTGAACACCCAATAGCAGGGCGGACCCAGAAGCACAGAGCATTCAGATAGAGTACCAGCCTATCTCAAAACCCTGGACAACATCAGCAATTCCCACTTCCAGGGCACTACCCTCATGTCTCAAACCCCAAGTATTAATAGTACTGCAACCAGGGCCTCCGCACCTTGCTGAACTTTGCAGAGTGAATTGATTTTGAGTTGCGTGGCGCAGAGTATATTCAAGCGGTGCAGGGTAGAGTGCAGTGTAGATTTGAGTGGCAGACTGGATTGGCACGGAGTGCAGAGTAAAGTGGTATGGAGTGGCCTGGACTAGAGTGGCGAAGAGTGCAGTGGTGCATTGTCGAGTGGGATACAGTGTATTAGCTTAGAGTGGTTCAGTGTAAAGGCATAGAGTAATGCAGCATAGTGGAGTGGTGCAGAGTAGAGGGCAGTGACGTAGTGTAGGGTAGAGTGGTGCAGAATAGAGTGCTGTGAGGTAAAAGTGGAGTATGCATGGTGTGCTACCGCACTGTCATTACAGAAAATACACCCACCATTGAAATGTCCATTACACTTGCACAGGCACACAGTTTTATGATATAAGTGTACAACTGACAAACGATAATGTGCGGAAATGTTATCACTTAGTGTATCGATTTGTTTTGGTTGCATTAAAATAAGTTGCCACCACACTTCAGAGTGACAAAAAAAAATGCTTCCCCAATTCTGATATTTTGAAATATGCACAGCTTAGACACATTTACATTTTGTTGTGTGCTAGAAAAAAACATGGTACAGACTTCCTTCCATCAAATACAGCCCTAGTAGCCAGCACATTTGTCATAAATCCTCTCACTTCTAAGCCAGAGAAAGAAAAGTAAAGTAAACACCATGCTCTCTGGGAAGACAGCCTGACATTTCACCTCTATCTGAATGCACACCAACTATAACGAGATAAGAAAAAGATTTAAAAGGCATGTTAACAGAATTAGAGCATGGGTTGAAGGACACCATAAGCTAGGTATGGGACACAAGAGACGAATTCAACCTGGACAGCCTAAATCAAATAAAGCCAACAAATCGAAGCCAAGCAAATGTGAGTTACATAGTACCACAAAGTCAATGGTAGGTAAAGGGTGGAAAGCACTCCCATTAAAGCTTTCTGAATGTCCCCAAGATGTCGTTAGCAAACAGACAGACGTGGTCTGGTACGCTTCAACCTAAAAACTACTGGTCATCATACCCCCACCGTCTAGTACACCGAGGAGAAACTAACTAAGCAACCACCCCAGTTATGGCATAACAGAGGCGCTAAATATGGGCCTGAAAAAGCATTTCACAAGACTCCTTCAACATAACAATGATATACATTGCTACTTAATAGTGGAGAAGAAAGGCCCAAACCTATATATAGCACGGTGCCACCCTGGATCTAAAAGCAAACATGTTCAAAGAGTTCAGAATGTTTATCACATTAAATCGTTCTACCAATTCTAAGGAGATAAAGACATGACCCAATCGGTGCTAAAGACAACATTCCTAGTAACTATGAGTGATAGCAAAAACTACCAATGAAATAATTAGGTTTAATCTTGATTCAGCCACCGGGACCTGCAATAATGCACGGCAGTGGTACTGATTTTTTTCCCACCACAAAGTGATAACTGACATTTGACTGTTTGCTTCTCAAAACTCAGCGAAAGGCCATTCTGGACTTACAAATGCAATAACAGCTTTTACGTGATCTAGGACTGCAAGTCAAAGAAGAGAACTTTGTCAATACAATCGAAACGTAAAAGCTGGTTAGACACACTATAGTGTGTCTCCTTCGCAGGATAGCACAAGAATAACCTCCTACAGCCAAAATCATTCAACTGTCAGACAAGACCCATCTCTTCTGGCTTCCAACAGTGTGCATTTATTGGAATCAGACACTAAATTACTCGTGAGAGGGGGCGAAAGTCAAGGTTATCAGTGGGATGGGATTTTAAGGAGTCAATTACCCATGCAGTCCCTCGAATGGCAGTGTTAAACGACATGATTAAATGCGTCATTCCAGCAACCATCAAAGGAAGAAGCCACTGTAACTATGGTTTTGGAGGCCCAAACGAAAGGTCTTCCATAAGAGCAACAGTATCACATGAACAAGGGAGAATTGACAGCAGTATCTCACACTAAAAAGGTTCCTCCATGCTCTGCACCAAAGAGCATTAAAAGTAAGGCCATTCTATGAACTCTACCGTCAGAGGTAATATGAAATAGCTGATTTAGTGAGAAGGCCGGGACTTCATAAGCTACTCAAATAGAAGGTTAAATTCTTTATTCCATTTTAGGCCCTCAGGTCACATCAAAGGAAGGTCCAGTCGGATGGATCCTCCCTAAAACTTTAACGCTCTACTACCTTCCAGGCCAGACCACACAACATTCTGTTACAACCCTTCACTCAGCATTCCAGACACCAGCTAAAACAAAGGAAAAGGAGACACTGGATATTATGCCAGACTCATGTAATAAAACAAGCACTGCCAAAACCAATATGCCTGTTGGCCACAATTCTTTCGACTTTTTTCGCAAACCTCTTCGTTGAATAAGCTAATGTCCGCACCAACAAAAAAAACATACGTTGCCACAATAGTACCTGGAACTTAAAGTTCTCCTTGTGTAAAGGGCATATACCCGATGCTGTAGTGGGTAAAAGAAACAATGTACCTTCGGGCCAGCATTTTGCCCATTAGACGGTTGAACTGACATGTTTCCTCGCTCCACATCATGGGGCAATAGGTCAACTCGTTTCACCAACTGGCTCTCTAGCACAGCGAATGTCAGCATTTTTCCTGACCACCTGTACACATCGACGGGAATACTTAAATTTGGCATTTTGTATTGGTAGAGAGTAATTAAATGCAGCATCACATTTCTATGCGCCAATAATTTTCCCGCGGTGTGCATTCGAAATTAAATTGGTGCCTAAAAGTCTTCAAAGTCCACCTGCTTTTTGGGAGCAGTGGTACTGTTCAATTAGAATACGCAATAGTTAATTTAAGCATGTTGCCGGCAAGCCCAGATGTAAACTTAAAATGTTGTGGCACAACCAGACACCTGCAAAGCCAAGCTCCTATTAAACAATTAAAGAGTCGTTTCCTACAAAATAATTAGATACCAAAAAGCCAACAACCTTACCAGACAAACCCAGTGAGCAATATACACATCGCATGTTATTTAGCGCGTCCTATGTGACTTGTCTGGGCTCCACCAGTCCATATCTCAGCTATATTCACCAACTAGACTCAGAGGGATATCCATATGGGTCGGGTATCAACGCCCAGCACGCATGCTTTGCGCTTCTAAACCAGGAATAAGCTTGTTACACTATTCCATCTTTACATATTGGAGAGAACCCCCACAGCGGATAAGGGGCAAATGTATTTGCATCCCTAGTACACCAACAATGACCCTGTCTCAAATTCTAAAAGTACAGTTTTGTACTCGCATGCATACGGGCGTGTAAGATCGACCCTACAACTCGAAACCATTTATTGGGAGAAACCGATTAAATGATTACTTACCGATATTAAAAAAGAAAACATAACATTCGTAAAAAGCACGTCAGAGTAACAGAATGCAATCTGGATTTTCATGTAGAAAACATTTATTTAATAAAATGTGCAATTCAACTACAGTTTACGGACATGACCATATAAAGAGATTAACTGGCCAAGTAATCGTATATTCGAATAACATCGAAATGTAACTTGAAGAGCCTAAATCCTCTGATCGGAAGCATTCCAGATAAAAAAAAAAATTAATAAACAGAACAGCCTTACCTGCGGAGCTTCTGAAGCATCAGTCTTCAGGGCTGCTTCCTGCTCTGCACTGGTAGACAAGCCACTTTGCTGCGACTCTTTAGGATCTGAAGAACCTGATGCGGCTGTGGACTGAACTGTTTCAGGCTGGGATGTTACCACTGCCGCCTGGGACGTCGCTGAGGTCACTTCAGGTGACGTATAAGTACCTTGGGATGACGTAGAGACTGGCTGCGATGAAGCCGAAGTCGTTTGGCTTGCAGTGTTGTCAGACTGGGATAACGTCGAGGTTGGTTGGGACAATGTAGTCTCAGACTGAGATGATGCACCTGTTGGCTGAGATGTATATGGAGACGGCGAAACTGTATACGTTGACTGAGAGGAGGTGTAGGCCGTTTGAGGTGAAGTATATGTTTGAGCAGAAGTGTAAATAGGTTGGGACGAAGTAAGATCTGATTTCGAAGATGTGTAACTTGATTGGGAAGATGTGCAGGTAGGTTGAGAAGAAGCATAAATTGACTGTGCTGATGTACTGTCAGATTGGGACGAAGTATAGGTAGGTTGGGTTTGAGAATAAGATGACGAAGCTTGCGATGTAGTATATTCTTGCTCTGATGGAGGCTGTGAAGATTGAGATTGACCAGTTGAGTATGTGGGCGCAGCGGGCTCAGGTGGTGTTTGACCGTAAACCGATGAGACTGGTGTGGTAACTTGTGGCGTAATAACCTCCGATACTGCCTGAGTGCGATCCTTCAAGGAAGCAGCGCCATCAGTTTCAGGCTGGGTTGCGGGGGATGCACCGTACCCGGACTGAGATTCTGCACGGGTCGTGACCGTAGGAGTTTCTGGTTGTGGTGGTGGGTAACCGGGCTGCGGTGGTGGGTAGGTAGGTTGAGGTGGCGCACTGGTGTCAGGTGGCGGGACCACAGTAGAGGGTGGGGGATACTCGGATGGGTACACCGGCTGCGCTGGGGTGAACTCTGTCTTAGCCTGAGAATAATCAGTGACTGCATACTGAGAAGGGGCGTAAGCAGAGGGTGGGTAATCTGTAGGGGGTGGATATTCAGTGGGTGGGGGGTATTCAGGCGGCGGGTACTCCGCAGGAGGAGGGGGGTACTCGGTGGGGGGCGGAGGGTACTCGGTGGGGGGAGGCGGGTAATCTGGAGGGGGATAAGAAGCCTGTGAGTAGTCGGTCTGAGTGTAGTCAGCCACTGGTGGAGGGTAAGCTGCTTGCGAGTAATCTGCTACGGGTGGTGGGTACACGGGCGGGTAGACAGGAGGGTAGGAAGCCTGAGAATAGTCGGTCATGGGCGAGTGTGTATAATCGGGTGGTGGCTGGTCGTAGGACGGGTAGGCCCCATATTCTTTACGCACATACTGCTGCTGAACCGGATAAGACACTGTCGGTGGCGCTGTGGCCCAGTCTGTATAGGATGGAGCTGCGGGAGGGGGCGCTGTAGCAGCAACGGGAGGTTCGGGTGGTGGCGGCAGCGGCGGGGGTGGTGGTTGAGCCGGAGGCGGCGGGGGTGGTGGTCCACCGGGGGCTCCTACCGGCAGCACAGTCTGCAGTTGCTTCTGGTGCATTTGCTGAAGCTGCGCGAGTTGCGCTAAATGCTGCTCGCGGATATTATCAAACGTGTTGGTAAACGTGGGGGAGGCAGTCGTTGATGGAGTGGCGGCAGATACCGTTGCGGCAGATGCGGATTCGGTTGCTTCTATTGAAGACGGCGGTGGAAAAGTAGTGGCCGCAGTCGTGGCCTGATAGGTGGAAGTTGCTGGGTAGGTTGAGGCCGTCGTCGTCGCTGGGTATGTGGTAGCACCGGGATAGGTAGTGGCCGTGGTGGACGCCGGATAGCCAGTAGCGGCCGGATAGGTTGAAGCGGTGGGGTAGGTGGTGGCCGCTGTGGTTACCGGGTAGTTGGAAGCCGCAGTAGTGGCAGGGTAGGTGGAAACCGCTGGGTAAGTAGAGGCAGCTGTAACCGCGGGATAAGTGGTAGCAGCCGGATAGGTGGAGGCTACTGTAGTTGCTGGGTAGGCAGCGGCAGCTGGGTAAGTGGAAGTCGCCGGGTAGCCGGCCGCCGGGTAAGTTGAGGTCGCAGTGGCTGGCGGGTAAGTAGCTGCCGGGTACGTGGAGACGGATGCAGGAGGATAGGTGGGAGCGCCGGCGGGAGGCGCCCCGTACCTACCCCAGGCTGGATACATGACGGAGGAAGAGTTTGTTGCCTGGCCCCCAGCGGGAGCACTAGGCCAAAGTAAGATGGGGTCTGCGGTTGCTCTTAGGCCTCTGGAAGGTTCCAGGCACCACTTCTGCTGCTCCACACGCGCGCGGCTCCGTCTGGCTTCCTTGCTCGTTGCGCGGCCACACTGCGACGGAACGCAGCGTGCGGGACGTTTGTGACGTCACTACGTCAAATGGCGAGGAGGGTAGACAGAGGCATAGGCAGAAGTGTGCGCTCAATGCCAAACTAGACGCGGGGCAGGAGTAGCGAGTGTCTGTTGGTATTTAGAAGGTGGCATTATCAAAGCGAGCATGCTGTTGCCTTCAATCTGTTAGCAACTATTATGCAAACAATACAAATGAGTAGATGTAGATATTTGAAGTGAGTAGTGTTTCAGTGGTGCCTGGAACCTATTTCCAAATATTTAAGTAACCTCTCTATTGAAGGGTGCTGTAACCTCTACTTGCGGCGCTGTTTGGTCCACTCATTTTATGCCAATTATTCGGACACGTAATTGTTCACTTCAATATGGCCGATGACTTGTTGCGGCTCACAGAGCGCTTCTGCCCTCGTCTGTCTTTTATATCAATGACGTTTGTTCCTTTTGTGACCGGAAAATGCTAGCCGCCATCGTAGGTGGTGCGCTCGTTTTTCGCTACAGATCACGGAGAAAGGTTGCATGTTGGACAGGAGTTTGCTCTAATAAACAGCAGTTTTTGGGGGGTTTGGGGTGCGTAGGAAGGCCATTTTAAGATCTGGTTATCCCATAATTACTATAATTAGACTTGAGCCGGTCTGGGAGAAATACTTGTTCGTTCGGCAGCCATTTTGAGCTTTGCGCGCGCCCGTTATAGAAAACCCGCCATTTTACACGAGCTGCGTAAGCGGACGCGTGCGTCTGACAGAGGTGGGTTGCGTCTTACCGGACATGCGCTGTGATTATTTTACGTTTCGCGTACTTTGAACTTCTTCATATTTGACTCCTACTACGTATTTAATTTTCTTATTAGGAAGTAATAAGTTAAACAATTTAATAATGTATTCATCACAATAAGTGGTACAAAGCAAACTTTCCTAAACCACAGGTAAGCTAGGATACAGAAAAAAGATAACCATCTTAAAAAGTACTATGTTTCGAAATTCTCGCCCTCCTCAGGTCTTAAATAACAATATGCCCCTTACGTTTTGTATTGTACCATTGTATAGCGTTTACTAGCTGTTTTATTTTAGCTTCTCCCACTTCATAGTAACTTTAAAGAGTTAACCCCCCCACGCCATGTCTAAGATATGTTATTTTCTTTGATATGTTGACAGGTGCGCATCTTTATGACTTCTTTCACAATCCTTTTTTTTTATCTGTCCTCCATTGTTCACCAGACATTTAGGATAAGGTATTGACAACGTACCACGGTGCTAACATTTTTTTTAGCATGTTGGGCATTTTTATAAAAGGTCTATATAACTAAACTGGTGATTCAATTTAATACTCACCTGTTTTCAGTAAAATAGACACACAATTTTACTGTGGATTTGTGTAGTTGCAAAGTGTTGGTAAATCGTGTTCTTTATTCTCTGCTTTTATAGCGGGTGATGCCTGGCTGCTTGGACTTCACTGTTCTTTTTAGGACAGGACCAAGAATGATTTGCATGTGGTTGATTCCCTTATTGAGTGGTATACATGACGAAATACAATTAACTTGAATCTGACCCATTGAGGGTGAGAATTGTCCTTGCAAGGAAGTAGAAAAGTAAAGTGGCAGCAGGTTCTACAAGTTACTGACACGACCTTAGACATAACACAAAACCAGGATACAAGACATCCTTCAATGAAAATAGACCACAATTATATCTGACCAAACATCCTCATTAACTACATAACACAATAATACAACCATGGAATGTTGCATTCAGTCTCAGAAGCCTGCCAGTGATTGATACACTCCATGACACAAAGAGTGTTTAAAATACACACACATGTACAGCTACAGAGTAAACGTGATGTATGCAGACAGTGTGTTTCTTCTCAGTGAAACAATAGTTGCATTGCAGCGGCTCATTGATAAATTATATAAGTATTACCTGCCAAATAAACTGGAGGCGACTGTAGGGAAAACAAAAATAATGGTAATTAGCAAAATAATTATAAAGCAGTAGTCTTGTTTTTTAAGCAACAAGCGCATTGTAGGGACTCGAGATTATAAATACTTAGGATTAAAGATTGATTACAAAGGATCATTTCTAGCTCATAAGCAGTATGCCCAAGCGAAGGCCCAAGAATTTATATCTGCATTCATAACACTAAGTTAGCTTTTGAAGGATTGCATGCTCTGCATATGGCGGAAGTGTTCTAGCAGTCAGTACCACTGTAGGAAGCTGGCTCTTTATATACTATACCATCATGAGGTATAGTGTGCACGGGGTCCAGTAGACGAAGGTAAAAGTAGATTGCACCTTACTCTCTATTTGTGGTAGTGTGAGCGAGCAGTAAGGCTTTATCAGAGGGTAGTGTTAAGCATTTGGTGTACACACTCAGGAAGCAAATTATGTCACACACTCAGACCATTTGTTTTGTATAGAAATATTATTTAGTTATATTTATTTTCTCGAACCAAGCAAGCCTGGTACAGGTATGTGTAAATGATACTTTTCAAGGCAAGTTGAACAATACAAGCAAGCTTAATGAAAATTACTTTGTTACAGGTTTGTAAATACAGTTGATTGAATGACCGGTAAGTCAATGTTTCAAAATTACTTTTCAGTTACTTTACAGATTACTTTGTACATTATGCCTCAATATCACACTGGGACATTTCCTGGGGGAAAGGTAAGTGACTCAGTTTTTGTACATTTGCAGTTTTTCAGTGTTTCATACAAACCAACTCCACACTTCTTTCCACACAGGGGAGAGGAGTTGGCCTAACGGCTAGGGCGTTCGACCTTGAATCTGGGGAACTGGGTTCGAGTCTCTGCAATGACGCTGAACATCCTGTGATTCTGGGCAAATCAATTAATCTCCCCGTGCCTAACAGTAATGAATGTGTCCTCATGTAATGCAACTGGTGCTATGTAAAGCACTCTGATACTCGATTCGGGTCAAGTTTGCGCTATATAATACTCTGTAAAAAAAAAAAAGAAACTTAAAAGAATTTTCAAGGAAAACAGTCAATGCAGTCCTATGGGAGGAAATGAAGTTATCGGTTTGCAGGTAAGTACATGTTTTTGGGATTCTGGGGTTAGAACCAGGTTTGTGTCCCCCAGGGTCAAGGATGCAGTCTCAAAGCACCCTCAGCAGCACTGTTGGCGGGCGCAGAGGCTACATGTTATCCAATGGGGAATAGGGGCCTCCGGTTGGTGGCTGCTCACGAGCAGGCCACAAGGTTGTGGAATCAAAGCTCTTGGTGTTAGGCTAAGGGCAAAGGGGGAATCTGAGTTAGCACATAAAGTACACTTGCAGCGGTACAGGGGCGGCTGGGTGCAGTGTGCAGTTTTGGCGTTGGGTACCCTTTTGATTTCAATGAGAGTTGCCGGTTTTAGATTTTGGTTGCATGCTCGGTCCAGGAAGAAGTCCAGGAGGAACCAACAGCCGGGCAGGTAAGTTGGAGGGCTCGGGGACGTAGGTGCTTCTCGGGTACTCTTCTTCAGGACGCAGGGCGGCTGGATGCAGGGGTGTCTTTTGAGGTCGTATTTCACCATACTGGGCCACTCACGGTTGGCGGGGTCTCCGTGCAGAGGCTGCAGGCGCCGTCAGGGAGTGCTGGAGGACTGAGGGACCTCTCTGGGACCGGTGGGCCACCCGGATCGGGCCGTAGGCGTCTGGTGCAGTGGTGGTTCCAGGCAACATGTTTTTTTGTCCTCAGCAGGCTCACAGTCTGTCTTTGGAGTGTCTTTTGAACACAGCTGCTGTTCATAGGAAAGCTAGTCTTTGTTGAAGGCAGTCAGGACAAGGTGACTTTTGACGCAGGATCTCTGGAGACTGCAGACGGGCTGGGGCCAAGTAACTTTTTCTCTGCAGTGTTCTCTGCAGGGAGTTTTCTTGCGTCTTTCTTTTTCGGAGGTTGCAGGAATCTGCATTCTCGGTTCAGGGCTGCCCCCTAAATACTGTATTTAGGGGGCTTTTTAGGGGTCTCGAGGTTAGTGCCAAATGGCTACTGACCTTAGGGTGACTACACCCTTTGTGTGCTCAGCCCAGGTGGAGGAGTGGGCACAATCCCTAGTCCTGATTAGAGAGTGCCTGCCATCTGCAAGATGGCGGGCACTGAAGAGAGGGCTTCACCTCGCCTCCCCCACCTGAGGGGTGGGGTTGGCTGAGGTGGGCACACCTATGGGGCTGTGCTAATTTTTATTTGCCAAAAAGTAGGGGAGACAGGAAGGGGGCCTGCTCCTGAGAGCAGGAGAGGCTGGGGGTTGCATTACAAAGGCGGCAAGGCCTTTGAAGCTCCCCTGCCACAGATGGCTCTTCCAGGCCTGGGAGAGGTGTGACCACCTCTGCCCAGGAAAGGCTTTGTTTCTGGGCTCGGGAGAGAAGGCTCCCAAACCAGGGGTACAGAAACATGTCTTGTGGTGGCAAGCTGGTGTATACCAGTCATGGAACCCAACAGAGGATGGTTGTTTTTCAGGGGGCATCTCTAAGATGCCCTATGAGTGCATTTTTCATTAAATCCCACACTGGCATCAGTGTGGGTTTAATGTGCTGAGAAGGTTGATCCCAAACTTACCAGTTTTCAGTAAAGCCATTCTGGTGCTGTGGAGTTCGTAATGACAAACTCCCTGCACCATACATTCTTAATGGCATTACTGCACTTACAGTGTCTAATAATTGGTCTAGACACTGTAGGGGTACAGGGTTGATGTACCAGTACCCTCACCACTGGTATTCTGCACTCAGCTAGAGGGTTGGCTGACCTATGCCAGGGCAGCATGTTGATTCTTTACTTTGTTCTGCACCAAAACACACAGCCTGCAATGGCAGTGCGTGTGTGTAAAGATACAGGGCCTCTAAGGGTGGTACACTGAGTGCTACAGCCCTTAGAAGCCTTCCCTGGCTATAGTGCTTTTACAAGGGACTGACATGGCCAGAGATGTGCCAACTGAGGGTACAAGGCACAGTTTTGGGAAAGAATACAGACCCTGGGAACCTGATTGGCAGAGACCCAGGGTACATCAAATCAAAGTGCATCAGTAGTCTGGCAAAAAGTGTGGGGGGGGTTACTGCAACAGAAACCCAGCTTCCTACAACCGCTCATAAAAATCTCGGTGTCCCCATTCCTACACCTGTAATTGAAAGGTAGGACCCATGTCTCGTGTACAAATCTCTCCGCTAACGCTTTGTATCTGCCTACCTGGTTGTGTTTTAAACAGGTCGTAAAGTGAGATATTGAAACTGGCAGAGCTATAAACCCATGAATTATCCAATTAGCTGATGGTGTTTCCACCACAATTAATGGTAATTTCTCTAGATGTTCTATGTATAACATTGTATATAATGCTTCCATTTTTGCCATAATTTTCTGCTCTCTGGTCAAATTATAGGGCAGAAATAAATCGGTAATATTCAAGGCCTTCCAGGGCACGCGACTATTCCACAGAGTTTGTAAAGTCCAGCTTAACAGCATGGTGGATCTAAGCTGGTTTTGTCCATGTCTGTAAAAGGGACATGTTGCTCTATATAATATCAACAGCTGATGACACAATTTTACTCAGAGAATACATTCTAGTGGACAAGGTAGACCTACCATTGCCAACTACTGCTAGACTTTTTTTGCGAAATTCAGTCTTTCAACCACACATATCCCCTCAGCAGCTTCCTGCTGTGACACTTTCCACAACTTGTACATGAAAAAACAATCTCGGGTCTTGGCTGTAACGGCAGCAAGGCCTAGCCTAATAATAACAAAAACCTAAGAAGCTGCCAATGCTGTCCATTATTTAACACATGTTTTCATTCAGAGTGTAATCATTAAAACATTAACACTGATGACTTTTTTGTGTCAGATTTAATCACAAATGAATTGAGATCATGGAAAACACATAGTACTACATTATACCACGAACCTAAAAACTCATCTTGAAGTGCTATACAAAAAATTTTTTTGTGTGCATATTTGACTTTTTTGGAAAAGACACAAAAAGACACTTTCTTTTTACAACAAACATTAAAAAAACATCACTCATACCCATTCATACAAGTCATATCTGGACGGACAATATTGATTCATAATACATTAAGAGGGCCATCAGAAAAATTGATACACAATTCAGTCAGTCAGTCATAAAGTCTTTATTCGGTTTTAGTGCAAAACCATAAAAGCATGCTACAATAAATACATATTAAAACAGAAATTTCATTAAAAATACATTATCAACATTAAAAAGGGAACAGTTCATTTCTTCAGGGTACGAATTACCACAGTTAAAAAACTTGCAATGTTGAAGGTTTCCCAGACATTATTTAAAAGCTGCAGATACAAAAACGCAGGTCTCACTTGGACAAAGCCTTTGTCTTTTAAGATTGGGATTAAGAAACGTTTCCTGATGTCAATAAAGTGCTCACAAAAGAAAAAAAGGTGTATAATGTCCTGGGGGGAGAAATTGTCACAGGAACAAGGGCCAGGGTCTAACACCCTTTTCCAATCTGTCTTAGCACCGATCAGTAAGTGTAGTTGATTTAACCTAAATCTGGTTAAAAGAAAACGATGATTTGGGTTTGTTACATATTCCAAATAAGGTTCCATAAGAGGTGTTGTCTTACAGAGCTGGTGGCTCCTAACGGAACCCATAACCAGCTCCTTCTCTTCCCTTGCCAAAGAGGATATGCAACTATAACTTTCTTTGCACCAGTTGATGTCGCCTTTTACCAAAGTCTCGGGAGAAAGATACAACTCGGGTCTCCCGAGATTTTTGGCCAGGGTCCTAATGTATTTCAACCAAGGTATATACGAGCCATGATCGAGCGAGAGACAATCTCTCAGGATGGTGTGGTTCAAATGTAAATCCGGGTTAAGCCAGATACTAATCCATTTCAGGATCGGGGCCAGGGCAATGCTGTCTTCGAGATAACCAATTCCTAGTTCCTGGTGGACGATATAATTAGCCGTACAAATTGGTACTGAGAGGAGATTTTTTAGGAATCTATCCTCAACAGTCTGAATGCTTTTAGTATTTTTAATGCCCCAGACCTCAGCTCCGTACAAGGCTATGGAAAGACACTTAGCCTTGTAGACTTGGATAAGAGCCTTCAGTGGTCTGGCTCCCAATTTTCTTGCAAAACCCAGGACTCCTACTGTGGCTCTAGAAAACACAATCTTTTTTGCCTGTATCTGGGTTACCCCGGAATCTCGATCATCAAAGAGGACGCCCAGATAAGGAAAAGAAGAGACTCTCGATAATTGATGGCCCCCACAAGAAAAAGTTTTGGATTTGGCAGATTTAGGGCCAATAACCATGACATGAGATTTAACAAAATTAACAGATAAGTCCAAATCCTTCATGAAATTAGCAAAAGAATTTAACAGTAGCTGAAGGCCCACTCCCGTTCTGGCGATTAAGGCAGCATCGTCAGCATATAAGAGGGCAGGGACTGAATATTTCCCCGCATGGGGGATATCTTTACATGAGGCGACAAGGGTAGTGTCCAGATCGTTTATATATAAGGTAAAAAGGAGAGGTGCCAAGATGCACCCCTGCCTAACCCCATAAGATATGGGTATATCTTTGGTACAATTTCCCTTTTGGTCATAACGAACTGTGGCTATTAACTCTCTATGTAAGTCCGCTAAAAAATAGACAATCTCTTTATCAACACCAAGATCTAGGAGCATGGGCCATAGTTTTGATCTATTAACACGGTCAAAGGCCGATGACAGGTCCATAAAGGCAACCAATAAGGTTCCTTTTTTGGCCACCGTGTATTTACCAATTAAGAGTTGTAAGTTTAAACATTGGTCTATGGTACCCATCCCTTTCCTAAATCCATACTGGACTATAGAGAGTTTTCCAGATTCCTCTAGCCAACCATTTAGTTGGGCAAGAACAACTCTCCCCAGGACTTTCACTGAGGAGTCTATAAGAGAAATTGGTCGATAGCAGCTCGGGTCGCCTCTATCCCCCTTTTTAAAAATAGGGACGATGACCGATTTCGCCCATGTTGATGGGAGGCCCTTTTGACATGCATTTATGAAAACATTAAAAAGAATTTTAGACCACAGTTTAATATCTGATTTGAAGAGGTCAGCCGGGACTCCATCGGGTCCCGGCGCCTTATTACTTGTCATTTGTAAAATCGCATTTGTCACCTCTATTTCTGTGAAGGTCAACGTATAATTATCAAAATTAAATAAAGGCCCCGCCTTTAAACCATCTCCATCATAAACCTGTTTAAAATGAGCATACCAGGCAACCTCTTGGATGCCGCATTCAAGCTCAGTGTTACTTTTACCGTTAAAAAAAGGTTTATTTATGATGGACCAAAATTTCGCACTATTATTAATGACATCAGTGGACAATAAGTCATTCCATGCATTTTCCCTAATTTCGGTTTTACGTTTCTTCTGAGCCAGTTTGTAGGCCTTCCTACACATGGCAATTTCCGCTCTGTCCGGTGGAACCGCTTTAAGGGCTGACAAAAGTTTCCGTTGGGAGAATGAGCAGCTGTGATCAAACCATTTCTCCCCAACTTTGGGATTATCCTTACATACTTTTTTAAAATCACTGTTCACCTGACAGCAGATTTTTTGATAAGCTATCAACACTGCATCACTGCAGATCCCATCCTGTGAACACAGAAGTATTTCGTCCCCAACCATCTCCCACAGGTTTTTGGTAAAATCCTCTGGGACCAACTGACACCATTTCAGGCGTCGCATTTGGTCTGTCGGCCTTATGTCCAGTATACTGACAGCGGGTTTTTCCGCTATTCCTTTTTTAAGATCATCAGTAAGAGTTAACTGGACAGGATTATGGTCACTAAAAGTAGACCAATTAACCTTATAATGACTTACATTACCAACTAAGTTAGATGTAACAAAAATGTAGTCAATAGTGGATCCTATTCCACTTCCTTTAAAAGTCGGGGTGTCATTTATGTCATTTACGGGATAAACCAAATGATTCCCAACTAGAAGCTCATCTAAAAGAATCCCCTGTGGTGTATGTTCAAAATGGGAGTTACCTTGATCTTGTGGACCTAAACTGTCCCATATAAAACAATCTTTAAAACATAGATGAACATTAAAATCGCCAAGCACAATAACCGAATACGGATTTTTACAAAGTTCATTATACATTTGTAAAAATTCAGATAGACTGCTTAAGTGTTCATTAGGCATATTCTGAATAAAAGAATTATAAAAATTTACTATAAGCCAGATCCCATTTAAGTTGGAATTAATTTCGACTGCTAAACAGTAGGGTGAGCCCGTTTCCACTTTGCTATATTTGCCATCAATAGTTAGTGCAATAAGGGTCAAAAGACCGCCTTTAGCCCTTCCCCTATTTGAGGCCACCGCTGGTGACCAGAAGGCACAAAATCCGTCAAGTAGAAAGGTGTTTTCAGTGTCCCAAGTTTCTTGCAAGCCAATGATTTCATGACCTAATAGAGTGTCCCTCCAAATAGGGTCATGAAGTTTATTGTTTAATCCAGCTATATTCCAACTGAGGACGCTAGTGCCAAGGGGCATTTGAGGGATACTATCAGTTGCATCCACTCTTTCATCATTAACAATCCCCGATGCAGGCATGACATTTTGTGTGTCCTCTCCACGTGTGGTTGATGCAAGACCACCTGGTGCCATGACCTCACCCTCCACAACGGACAAGTTCTCCATACTAAGTCTTATGGTGCCCCCATGATGCAGTCAATCATTAGAGTCTAGGTTACTCAGGGCCTGAAAGCGATTTGAAACGGCAAGACCCTGAGGAAACTGGCTTTCAGGATGACTTACTCTGGACTCCCATGGAACACTGTGGGATAATATTTTCTGTTCTTTATAGAAATGACCCAGTGAATGCAGGGTAATACCCTCACCAGTGTAAGGAAGCAGGGTGGCTTTTGATAGGATGTTGTGCACTATATGGGGATTACTAAAGTTTATTATTACACAATCCCCCTTTATAGTCTTGCGTGATCGCCCAACCCAGGAAACTCTTCTCGCGGTTAAAATCACATGAGATAAATGTACTGGGAAGCCATAATTCCTGTTCAGCCACGAGACTGATTTGTTTTTAAGAGAATCATGGGTTTCAAAGGAGGAATTCTGGGCAACATCCTTCAAAGGAGGAACATTTTTTAGCACAATAACAAAGGGGGCGCAGTCAGGGGGGAGATCTGGTTTTGCACCTCCCAGGGATGTACTTAATGTTGCGTCATTATTGCTTAGGCAACTGCCAGGGGGAAAGGTAATCTTCTCATTTACTGATGGAACAGTCACCGATGGGGCTGTGCTATTTAGAGTGTCCTTTGAGTGCCTCATGATGTCAACAGAGACAGGTAGGCCCTCCGCGGCTTTGGTCGAGTTCTCAGAAGAAATGGTCTTATTTGCCAAAAGATTACGTAGACCTTCAATCTCGATAGATAGTTCGCCAATTTTGGTAACTAGGGGTTCAACAATTTTCAAGATTTTAGACTCTACGAGGCCTAACAAGGATTCAAGTTGATCAGAATCTAGCTTGGCCATAAGATGATTAGTAGTGGCTATATCCTTAGTGGCCTGAATAGTTGGCACAGAGCCCGTCTTCTTATGATTAGTTCGTATGGGACCCTGTTTAAGATGAGTCCGTTTACGGGATCTTAGCATTCTTTGGGATGGCCGTTCCGGAGAGTCTTCTACAGTCTCGTTAACGTCAGTTGTTAAATCTCTATTTACTTCAAGTAGTTCCTGTTCACTAGGGATGTAATCATCCAAAGGCGTTAGATCATTCTTGTCATTTACACAATTAGTGACATGGGATGAAGTAAAGGGTGCAATGTCTGTATCATTCAACAAAGGACCAGCAGGCAATGTGTTTGAACCATGACCTAATGATTTACGTCTATCACTGTTGATTTTGGTGACGACTTTAACTAGGTAGTTATCCAACGTTGAGATGGGCGCCGATTTACCTCCTGCTATCGCTTTAGCCATGTTTTACTATACCACTAAGAGGGCCTAAAACTTCAATTAAACTTCACAAATGCGGCAATGCCAACATGTGTCGATATGCCTAATGTAACTTCTTATCCACTCAATTAAAATCAATCCAAAGTCTTACGGTTTTAGTGGAGGGGCCCGTCCCGGCCTCAATCGGTCCTCTGAGGGCCACAGAGGGCCCGCCCTTTGCCCGGGCTTAGCCCGGCGTCCGCCCGCGCGCGTCCCGCGACGCGGAGGGAGCACCAGAGTTTTAAGCGCCTCCGGGCGCGTTCTTCGGCGTCAGGAGCCGCTGGGGCACCTGGGAGGGGTAGTTTTCCCCGCACTATGGCCGCACGTTGAGGCGGCAGCGAGAGGAGCCCAGGCAGACAACGGCGAAACTCCAGGTGAGATGGAGGGGACACTGACAGCACCTCGCGGTCCCCTCGTTCAGCTTTCCGGCTTCCCCGCTCCACCGAGGGAGCACCAGAGTTTTAAGCGCCTCCGGGCGCGTTCTTCGGCGTCAGGAGCCGCTGGGGCACCTGGGAGGGGTAGTTTTCCCCGCACTATGGCCGCACGTTGAGGCGGCAGCGAGAGGAGCCCAGGCAGACAACGGCGAAACTCCAGGTGAGATGGAGGGGACACTGACAGCACCTCGCGGTCCCCTCGTTCAGCTTTCCGGCTTCCCAATTCAAAAAAGGAACTCTATTTGAATTTGAGTGAGAAGATTGGCCTCAAAAATCAGGTCGACGCGTTTCAGATCTCTTTTCTTGGAGAGATCCTCATCAGGACCAATGATAGACTGAAACAAAACAAAACAAAAAGTGCATTAACTAAACGACCCAAAACCAATGGATGTCAGCCTGTTCTAGCCTCTACGTTTGTCTCTTACCTGCACGAATGCAGAAACAATCAGAAATGAAAGAAATTCCAAAATAGACCTGAAAGGTAACAACATAAATACTTAATGATGCCACACTTATTTTCCAGTCATTGTCAGTTTGAACAACCGTACAAAACTGTCAGTATTCAGTAATAACGTCTTACTTATGATGTCTTGGTGGTTCGTGGACCCGACTGTGGGCAGGGAATTTTAGGATTCTGTGGTGTAAGAAAGGAACTGTTTTAATATCAAAAACACTTAGTCATGCTATTTTTCCAGAGTGTGAAGAGCTGAGCTTGTAGAAAGCATACCTTGAAACCTAGCGTTTGGTCTGTCAAGCTGGGAATGGCCGGTATTTTTATTCTTTTCACTTTAGATTTTCTCTGTGTGAAGAATGAGTGGCCATGTCAAAAAGTAATCTCACAAGTGGGTGCGTATGCATCAGTACTATAACTCTCCTCTTCTAAGCTCACACATCTCTTACCTTTAGATTCAATGGTGTCCGAAGTGTTGTATTGCTCACTGCCCTGGAAGCGTTAGCGTCTTCCTGGTATTCAGCTTGATCGACGCTGTTTAAATCTCGCGATTTTTCTATTGCCTCTGGGAAATGTAGTTTGACGTTGCGCTGGCGCGCGTGTATATGGACAAACTTTATTGAATGCTGATCTTTGTTGTGGACAACGATGTCTCCTAAATAGGGAAATCCAATTTTCGCGGTGAAATAATGCTGGATTTAGAGGATACTAGGCTTATGGTGACAAGAGAGATACAATTTTCTCTTGGAGTTGAGCTCGATCGGACTCGTGTTAAACTCGTGGTTGTTCTTTATAAGGGAACAGGCTCTAGTGCTTTCATGTACAGCGTTGCCTCCTGAATGTGGGAACCTTATTTGTGCATATAAACTTCACCGGAATGAAGGTTGCATCTACAACCTTCGTTAGAAAAACAAAAGTGGCCACTTTTTTTCGTGAATCCTTTTACTGTAAACCTCTGCTTCTCCTGGGATACGGAAGCTTGTGTGAATCAGCCGCTTTTTATACTGACAGGTACTCATTGGGATATATGATCAATTTGGACTGGCTTTGATAGAACAGCAAATCTAAGTGGACAGGTTGGCAGGTTCTTAATGGTGGAAATAAAGGATGCGGATAATAGGTGTTTTTATCATTAAAAAGAACTGGTCCACAGTCTTCAACTGTCCTCCTTTGTGTGTGGCAGGTGTTTACAAGTTATAAATTTCAGATAATTCATTCAGTCCATCAATAGATGTGTTGAATTTAACAATAAGCATTGCTTCACGTCTTAATAGTTTAGAATCTAGGTCGCCTCCCCTCATGTCTTGTTCCACTTTGGAAATTACAGTCCATTTGATGTCCTTTTCCGTGTGGTTATGGGCCAACCAATGGTTGACCAATGGTGCGTTCTGGACATTTTTTCGTACTCTAGACTTGTGCTGTTGAATTCTTAGTCTGATTTCTTGATTGGTTTTACCAATATATAGCTTGTTGCATGGGCAGACTATTCCATACACAACATACTTGGATTTGCAGTTTGTAAATTTATCTTGTTTCCAATAAATTTCTTTATGTGTGAAGAGGACACCTTCCATGGTGGATTCGCAACTGACACATGAGCCACATTTGTGATGTCCTTGTATAGGTGGCAAATTTAGAAAACTTCTCATTGTCATATTTTGAGGTTTAGGAAGGGCGGCTCGGACTATCTGATTGGCAATGCTTTGATCTTTTTTATCAGTTTTGGAAAGCTTACTCCACAAAAGACCCAAACCGGAAAAAGTGCCCACACAATTTATCATGGAGTTAGCCACTTTTGCACTAAAAAATAACTACTTCAGCTTCAACAACAAATTTTTCCTCCAAATAAAGGGCGTGGCAATGGGTTGTCCCTTTGCCCCTGAATTGGCCGTCCTCTTTATGTCAAAATATGAAGAGACCTTTGTCTTTAACAACAATCCATTTGTAGACAGGATCAACACCTGGGTTCGTTACATTGACGACGTGTTTATGATTTGGCATGGAGATGAAGACCAACTACAGGCCTTTGTTGACTGGCTTAACAACAGAACAGCTGATATTAAATTCAGTTCAAATCATTCAAGATCCAAAATGCCATTTTTGGACGTTGAAGTCTATGCCACAGATGGGAAGCTGGCCACAACACTTTTCAAAAAGAAAACAGATAGGAACAAAGCCTTACACTTCACAAGCAGTCATCCAAGAAGTCTCAAAGAGAATTTGCCCTACGGGCAATTCTTGCGTATAAGAAGAAATTGCACTTTCAAAGATGAATATTTTGCCCATGCAGAGACACTTAAGAACAACCTCCTAGTTCGAGGATACCCCAAAAAACTTTTGAAAAAAGCAATTAAGCGAGCATGGTGGACCCCACGTGATTCATTATTTCAAAGAAAAGACAAAACCAAAACAGACAGGATTGTCTGTGTATCAACTTTTTGCCCTTCTTCTAACTGGCTCAAAAAGACTATAAATCAAAACTGGCATTTAGTGAAGAATCTAGATCCAACACTCAAAGAGATTCCTGAACAGACCAGACCAGAACGTGGTTCTGGTCTGTTTATTTTAAAAAACCATTGTGTTTTTCAAGAAACATGGATGACAACTGTCAGTATCTACAGTAGCCAAACCCTACGCTGGAATGTGAAGAATTATATGTACCATTCCTAAGCATACCAGTGAGTGTATTTCGTGAACTGTTGCCAAATTTCAAAAAGTGGGAATTGTAAGAAAGTGCCCTCTTTTTGCATGGTTGCCCTCACCTTTTGCCAAACAGTTGATGTACTTTGACTTAGTGTGCCCTGGGTTCCCACCAACCAGGTACCCAGGGCCTGTGTTCTTTCCTTAAACTGCATTAATACAGAAATGGGCAATTTTTGGCCACATGTCAGTCCCTTGTAAATGGCACCAAGGGCACTGTGGCCAGGGAAGGCCTCTAAGGGCAGCACTTATTGTACCACCCTTAGTGGCCTATACTTTTACACACACACACTGCCACTGACAACGTGAAGAGTCGACATGGCACACATCCCTTTGTGCCATGCCTACAACCCACTGCCCTGGTATAGGTCAGCCACCCATCTAGCTGGGTGACCTATACCAGTGGTGAGGGTACAGGTGCATCAGCCCTGTACCCCTACAGTGTCTAAACCAATACTTAGACATTGTAAGTGCAGTAATGCCATTAAGAGTATGGTGCTGGGAGTTTGTCATTACTCACTCAACAGCACCATAATGGCTTTACTGAAAACTGGAAAGTTTGGTATCGAACTTCTCATCATTATAACCCACAGTGACCCCAGTGTGTGATTTATTATGCAGTGCGCTCAGAGGGCATCTTAGAGGTGCCCCCTGAAAACAACGACCTGCCTCCGGTGGGTTCCCTGACTGGAAAACACCTGCCTGCCACCACAAGACATGTTTTTGGACCCCTGGTGTGGGAGCCCTCGCTCCCTGTGCCCAGAAACAGTTTCCTGGGCGTAGGTGTAGTAGAGATGCCCCCTTAAAAACATGACTCTAGTGTCGTGGCTGCTTGCCAGCTGCCACCACCAGACATGTTTCGGTACTCCTGGGTCGATAGCCTGCTGCTCTCTGGTGTCTGAAACAATGGGACGAGGTGCCAAGCCTCCTCCCCCAGGATGCGCAGGGTCAACGAAGGTGAAGCTGCAAAGGCTTGCTGACTTGGTGAGCTACCTCAGGCTTTTGCTGCTTCTAGCAACTGGCCCCCACCGGTTTTGACCCCCACTTTGGGCAGGAGAATCAGCAGGTAAACCAAGTGCAGAAGGGATGTGTGCCCGCCTTTGCCAACGCCACCTCTCAGATGGGGAAGGTGAGGTGAAGCAGGACTCTTAGGCCCGCCATCTTGCAGATGGGGGGCCCAGCCCTGCCTTCCAAAACTAAGACTTTGTCTCCCGTGAGCACCGGATTTTCTCACCCACAGACTCTGGCTCCAGCCAAATTTGCAAGTCTGCACCCGATGTCCCCGGCCCGAGTTTGAGTGGCCCAACACAACCAGGAGGTTTTCCCGGCTATCCTGACCTGAGACCTGGTGATCTCTGAAATGCCTGGAATCTCCAATCAACGCCTGCATCCCCTTTCTGGAGGATCCCTGCAACCGGAGCTGGTAAGAAACCCCAATGTCCCATGGCCTTGGGTGGTCCAACTGATGGTGTCCCAGCATCCCCATGCATCCCAACTTACCTGTCCAACCGGTGGTCACCTCCAGAAGATCTTCATCCCCAAGCTTGTAGTCCCAGTTGAAACCAACATGGCACCCAACGCCAAAACAGCACCCTGCACCCAGCCGCTCCTGTGCAGCTGAGGGTGTACTTTGGGTGCTAACTCGGATCCTTCCGAGCCTAACACCAGGAGCATTGCTCCCACAACCTTGTTGCCTGCTCGTGAGCAACCACCAACCGTAGGCCCCCTATCCCCCATTTGATAACATTGGGCCTCAACACTCTGCACCCGGCCGCCCTAGTGCTGCTGACTGTGTTCTAACAGGGTATGCTCAACCCGAAGGAAACCCTGGTTCTAACCCCAGACTACAAACTCCCACAAATAGGTGCTTACCTGGAAACCTTTAACTTCATTTTCTTCCATAGGATTGCATTGACTGCTTTTCTTTGAAAATTCTTTGTAAGTGTGAAGTTTGTTTGTATGAAACATTGAAAAACTGCAAATGTACTAAAAGTGAATACTTTGCCTAGAAAAATGTCTCAGTGTGTCATCTAGGCATATCACACTGATTAGCAAAAGTAATCTTAAAAGTAATGTGCAGAGTAATCTGTAAAGTAACTAAGAAGTAATTTCGACCTGGTGACTTACCTGTAATTCAACCAACTGCATTTGAACCTGCATTCAACTGTAAATCACTGCATACGATTTTGCTAAGTATTATTTCACTTGCCTGCACCAGACTTGGCTTGGTTATAGAAATAAAATAACTAAATGATATTTTTGATACAAACAAATTGGTCAGTCTTTGAGTGTGTGACATCATTTCTTGCCTGAGTGTGTACAACAAACACTACCCTCTGATAAAGCCTTACTGCTTGCCCACACTACCACAAATAGAGAGTCAATCGGGGGTTTGTAAAGCGCCCTACTCACCCGTGAAGCATCCTTGTTAATTCGAAGAGCCAAGTCTTGAGTGACTTCCTGAAGGTGTTCAGGGTGGGGACGGGTCTGGAAACTCCAGACCATTCAGAACACCGCAGCCAGGCTCGTCCTCGGCATTCCTCGACACGAACACATCACCGAACACCTGCGGAACGTCCACTGACTTCCTGTTGAAAAGAGAATAACTTTCAAGATACTCACCCACGTCTACAAATGCCTCGACAACACCATAACCCAATACCTCAACGAGAGAACATCCTTCCATGTACCCAAGAGAAACCTCTCATCCGCTGAAACCCTGCACATCCGCAGAGCCTTCTCCTACATCGTGGGCAAGACCTGGAACCAGCTTCTGATCAACATCAGACCCCCCCCCCCCCCCCCCCCCCCCCCACTAAACCCAAAATGACTAGCGCACTACAGGATATACTAGAGGGCATGCACCTAAGGGATGTATGGCCCATGCGTCATCCAAATATTAGACTGTTCTCCTGTCACTCCCCTGCCACAGGGACCTCTAGTAGACTTGATTATTGGTTTCTCCCCATAAACCTCGGTTGGAGTGTGGGTGGGATAACTTACCTGCCTAGATATCTATCGGATCACTCCCCTGTCCTGCTGGAACTCAGGGGGAGAGATGTTAGATCTGAGATTCCCCTGTGCCAGCTTGATACTGAGGCCCTGACAGACCCTCCATTTGTGGCCACGCTTTCCGAAGAATTAAACTGTTACTTCATGGAGAACTGGGAGTCGACTTCCTGTTGCTCAATCGAATGGGAGGCCATGAAGGTGGTTATAAGGGGAACCTGTATCCAAACATTGCAGGAAGCTGGCTCTGTATATACTATCAAAATCAGAGAGTTACCCCAATAGAGCCAAAAGGGACTGGGTAGTATAATTCGAATAAGCACATTTTCCCTTCTATGCTAATATGTTTAAAAATGCCAAAAAGAGTATCCACCGAACCAAAACCATACAAAGAACAATTTATAACAATTATAGTTCATTAAAATTAATAACATTAATTTATTACACGTGATACACATACATTTTTTTTATATACTCTTATTGATGATCATTGTAATACAATACATCTAAATAGAACGTCTAGATATATACTGCCTGATGCCTAGAGGTTGGTGTCAAACCTACATGCACCTATGTGTAAGCAATTTTGTACTGTATTCAATTAATCACACACAACTTTACAATAAAATAAATAAACAATCTCTTCAAAAACTTTGCAATTTCCCTATTACAGAGTCCATTCACTTATTACAAATAATGTCGACGCAGCGTTTCGGCGGATCTTTAATTTTCTCCCTGCCTTCTTCAGGACTTATTCATAATACAGTTCATTTATTTAAAAATTCAGGTACAAAAATCTAGAAGTATAAAAAATAAAATACAACTATTCAAGTCAAGTCAATCAAGCTTTATTGCGGTTAGATTTACCATAAAAGCACATAAAATAGACAACAGTACAATAGGTCGAGCAATTCAATTCATACATGTAATCTCAACTATTTAGATGATTGTTAGACATATCCTTTAAAAAAAATTTTTTTAAAAAGATTAAATACTATCCAGAGTTCTAAAATTATTAAAACAATGATCATTATAAAAGAATAAAATGTATTCTTTTCTCTCGATATCCATTAAACTTAATGCTAATGTATAGCAGCATTGTTTATCAAATTCCTTCAAATTGTCCACATTGAGTGCAAGTGTTTAGCTACTGCAGAAACAATCACTGCGTTGGTATCAGTTTTTAATATCCTAAAAAAGGCCAAATATTGCTTTATACCCAGGTTTTTGCACAGCTGAATTATCCATTTCTTCCTAATGCAAGCATATGCTGGACAGAAGAGGATAACATGTACAGGAGTTTCTTCCTCAATTCGACAACCTAGGCAAGGACGTGCCGGACCCCCTTTCCACCTATCAATATTATGATGGAAAGGCAAAGTGCCATATCTAAATTGCAAATAGAGCTTCTTTGCTAAAGTGGGTTGTATTGCATCAATCTCAGGCTCAAAGCTATAAAAGGACTTAACGTCCAAAAAAATATCAGTTGAGCTTGAAGTTTTTACTGAGCGAAAGAGATTCCTTAAATTAGATTCTTTTACAATGCTTGTCATGGTTTTCTTGGAAATAGATGGGCAAGAAGCCTCGGGATTTAACCAGAGTTCCTCATGCCCGATCGATGTAAGTAACTGTTTTACAAATGTTAACCAAGGGATCCTACCAGATCCTAATGAAGCCATGACTACTTTGAGCTCCTCCTTGTAATTCACCAACTCAGGAATGCTCCACAGGCGCTTCCAGTAAAGTAAGGGTCGGACAGCAATAGCATCTGCAATTGGGCAGATGTTCAAATCTGAGCGGAGCCAAGGGAGTACTTTTTGGCAGATCCAATAATTGCCTTATAAAGTTATTTTCAGTTATTGACAGGTTACTTACTGGTGTGTGTCCCCAAAGTTCCGCCCCATAAAGGGATGATACCCTTGCTTGAACTTTAAAGATTTCAAGGGGGGCACTTATTATTTTGTGGGTACAATTCTTCTGTACTTTTAGGATGCCCCCAGCTGTTTGGGTTAGTCTTAGGTTGGCCTTGGCCACTTGTGGACCCCATCCCATTTTATCATTCAAAGTCAAACCCAGGTATTCGAAGGTTGGGACCCTTTCAAGGGGTCTGCCTTCCATCATTGGATGGGGGCAGTTAACAGTATTGGCATTAAAAAACATACACTTAGTTCATTAAAATTAATAACATTAATTTATTACACGTGATACACATACATTTTTTTTATATACTCTTATTGATGATCATTGTAATACAATACATCTAAATAGAACGTCTAGATATATACTGCCTGATGCCTAGAGGTTGGTGTCAAACCTACATGCACCCATGTGTAAGCAATTTTGTACTGTATTCAATTAATCACACACAACTTTACAATAAAATAAACAATCTCTTCAAAAACTTTGCAATTTCCCTATTACAGAGTCCATTCACTTATTACAAATAATGTCGACGCAGCGTTTCGGCGGATCTTTAATTTTCTCCCTGCCTTCTTCAGGACTTATTCATAATACAGTTCATTTATTTAAAAATTCAGGTACAAAAATCTAGAAGTATAAAAAATAAAATACAACTATTCATTTGCGCTATCCGTGGTTGGTTCAGTGTACACTAGTAAGTTTATACTGCTAAGGTCATTCTTCTCGTATTTATAGCTAGACAGTCGGCTGCCATTAAATTACTCTGACTAAAAAAACCTATTACATAATGAATTAGAAAAGGGTTTCAACAGGGCTTATTACCCAATACTGGCTTTAATAGGCCAATTCCTAAGCGTGCATCATCTTATAATAAAGCACGATTGTACTTATTATCAAATACAATCGCATTGTTCTGCTTAGGCGATGCGTTGCCTTATAAATCTGGGACAGTTTAAATCAAGGCTCCTTACCCAACTTAGACTTGAAAGGATCAGTTCCAGAACGTGTGTGTTTAATTATAAGTCACGCACGTGTCCATCCAGGTATAGTCTTCAAGTTATACCCGCAGATTGACGGTATCCTGTGAGTATTAAATCTCATATTAGTATAATACTAATATGAGATTTAATACTCACAGGATGGGGTGTTATTTGGATGGTTTTCTGGCCTTACCATTAATTGGTCTGAATCAATTGTGGTGCCGATCACTGAATACACTTCTCCTTATGAACTCGAGTTCCCTCTGATATGGTCGGCGGATCCCGTTAAATACCTTGGGGTGTGGGTGCACCGTGATCATGAGATAGTCACTCTCGAAAATTACGGAACAAACTGCACTCATTTAGAACAGCAAGTGGACAAATGGACACGATTACCGCTGTCCCTGGCAGACTGCATGGCACTTATAAAAATGGTCGTGCTACCAAAGTTCCTTCATCTCTTTAGCACTATTCCAATACAGCTGCCCACTGTGTTTTTTAAAACAGTTTGTTCGCTACTAGTCAGGTTGATCTGGGGAGGCAAGCAGGCTCGCGTGAGTTTGACGACTCTCGCACTGGATTATATACGTGCGGGGTTCAACGTACAGGACCTATATTTATATTACCTCTTCGCTCAAGCTCAATATGCTCACTATTGGTACAACACTCACAATCTTATCCCGCACGTGGCCGCTGAGGATGGCGATGCCCATCCCATTCCTCTGCACTACTTATTGACGCGCACACACAGAGGCACACACAGGGGAGAAATTAATTCAATATACTTCACCATCGCAACCTGGCAGGCACTTGGTCGTAGAGCAGCGAAACTGCTTCCATACTCCCCACATTTACCCCTGTCGCACCACGCAGCAGCATCGGTCACACATGAACCGGGTGCCATGAGACTACTGGCACTAGCAGGGATTGATAAAATGCAGGACATCTTCCCTGACAGAACTTTTTTAACAACCGAGGATCTCAGTTACAAACATAACCAAACACCATTATTTATCTTCATCCTACACAGGCTGAAAAAAGCACTGCAAGCATACTACCCTACAGTTCCATCTGAACCCCCCCCCCCCCCAATTATGGTCTTTACATGTACTACTTATTAGCTCCACAAGACACAAAATGATAACTAAGCTGTATAGGGCCGCGAGAGAAGCAACACCGCTACTTCGCAATAGAGCCATGGAACAGTGAAAAGCGAAATTAGATCTGCTACGCACGCAACAAGATTGGGAGTATTGTTGCCAAATCACAAGTGCACTTGCATCCATCGGCAATCTACCCATCTTCCATTTCAATTACCTGTATCAAACTTATCATACACCACATAGGCTATTTAAATATGGCTTAAGAGACAACAATAACTGTAAGCGGTGTGGAAGAGTGGGTGCAGACTTTTGGCATCTGGCGTGGGAATATGGAAAGGTGAGGGCGTACTGGGACGATATCATCAATATTTTGCAGATGACTACTCTAAAACTCCACTGCACTCCTCAGGTGTGCCTGCTACATCTAGTCCCATTTCTGAAGGGAAACCTAGGTAGATTCACAAAAGTAGCGTTACTATAAGCCAAATAGAGGGTGGCAATGACACGGGACAGCAAAATTAGCCCCTCCTCCAAGCTACGGTTAAAAGATATGGTTTACTGCTGTGACACCTTAACACTGAACGTTGAGGAGCTCCCTGCCACCTCCAGGCCCAAAGATATTTGGGAACCCCTGTTGCAACATCTACGTAAGCAAGCACAAAATGCACCGAATGGCTCTGATCCCTCAGATTGATGCACTATGACTGCCTATTATATAAATATGTACCGTACTTTATATCTAAGTTAGCTGAAATTGTATATACTATTGTACAGCATAACCACGGGTTGTCTTTATGTTTTTATATGCAAATTGACATCTTATTGTGTTTTCTTTTACTGATGCTATGTATATAACTTGCGCACTTGCCAATAAAAACGTTAAAAAAATATATATATATCTAAGGAGTGTTCATCTCCTATAGTAATGGCTCCCTTTCTTTCACTTACTTTTAAGGAACAGGGTCGTATTGTGGACTTACCTGGGCCTCAAAATAAAAGTTGTCATTCATTTGTGGGATTAATTATCTGTTGAAGGGTCCAAAGAAAGCAACATTGTTAATGTGTCTCCATAAAGGGGATCATTTATTTCTTTATTCGATCTTTATAGGGGTTTCTTTTAATCCTTGTGTTTTCGATTATGCCACTCGTGATTACTTTATTTTCAATTCTGAATTCTTCACTGTGGCTCGGGTCTGGATTTTAGACTAATTAATCAGTGCCGTTTTCTGTATTTATATAATATTTATATATTTATAAAATACAATGGCATAATTCTATATCCAAAGTCCGATTTTCTAACCAATTTACTGATATGTCTTCTCACTAATGGACAGTGCTTTTAATTATTCCGACTTTCATTTTGGTTGGAAATCTTTCATATTTGTACATGATTCTAGTCTTGGCCATGGTGTTCATCCAATAGACATCTCCCTGCTCATACTAAAGCCACAGGTTATGTCCAAAATAATTTTTTTCTACACCCCACACTAAAAGCTACTTATGCCAATATACTTTTAGTCAGACTCTCCATATATATTACTATTATTTGCTGTTCACTTGTCGGTTAGAGTTAGTTTGCCAGTCATAGCATTTAACATTATAAATCAGTCAGCATGGCTATACGAGTGTTAGTTTTATATAGATATATTTGTGCCTCAATAAGCCGCCCTGTTTTCTAATATGGGGACCCCCACCCGCTCTCAATTACGTAATTCAAGGTCTTGGGGATACTTATTTCTTCAGTTTGAGCAGCTTCTAAGATTCTTACCGAGATTCGGCCGTGACTAGTCTGTTTCTCGTACACCTTCTGTGTTTCCGGGTTATCCGCCAGAACCATAAATAGTGTTGCTGGTTAATTGACACGCCTTACGTTCATGGCGGCCATATTTGAATTCGGCTATCGGATTTTCAAACTTGTATTCTCTGACTATATAAAACCCGTGTATAACACTTTGCACCTTATTGGAACAACTATCTCTTTTATAGCATGTTTTATGTGAAGTCCTGTGACCATCTAGTGTGATCTTCTTAACTATATATTTAATTAGAAAGTCGATCTGTTTAAAATCCGAGGTGTGATAATCTAGTGTGCTGAATGGCACACTTTACGTAATTGGCGGCCATATTTGAGTCAGGCAAGCCGGTGTTCAAATTTCAGATCTAATATTCAACAACTCGTATAAGGACCCATATACGATTATGGCTCTCACTGTTGCACTATTTTAAAATTTACATACAAATGAATCCCCTTTATTTTGAATAAACATTATATTTTCTCATTGTTCTACTCTTTTCTATTATAGCTATCATAAGGGCCACTCTTCCTTAAACATTTATTTTTACATTGTAATATGTCCTATTTTAATAATATATTCACTGATCCGTGTTAGCCTATTAGTCTTTCCCATTCTTTTCTGCTATTCAAGCCTATGCTGTATGTGCTAAATTTGGACATAAAAACCTGTTCTCTTTGTTTTCTTTTCTTATCCACATTGCCTCCTCTGACGGAGACCATCACCTTTTCTAAAACAAACCACTGTAAATCCTGTTCAGTATGTTTCTTATCCAACAAGTGTTCCACCAGTGGGGCATTCCTCTTGCCTGTTCTGATCGCTTACTTGTGTTCATTTAATCTGATTCTCATGTCCCTGCTAGCCTCCCCTATATATCCCTTCTGACAGGGACAAATGATTAAATAAATAAATAAATTCGTCCTACAATTGACCAGTTCATTGATCCAGTGTCTCACACCATTTAGTTCCACTTTTTGTTCCTTTATTATAGATTTACAGTTGGTACATGAGCTAGATGGGAAATTCCCTTTCAATTTTAGAGCCATCCGTGATACTTGTCTGGTATTTGGTGTTTTGCTCTCTGTACTTTTTAACTAAGTGACTGCGTATTGTTTTGTTTCGCCTATACGCAAAGATTGGTTTACTGAGTGGTGGTTTCACTGGATAGTTTAAAAGGAACACATTTTTGTTAATGAGATTTTTTATCTTATTACTCATACCATTAAAATGTGTGACCATCACAATCCACTTTTCTGCATTATTTACGTTTTTGAGGTTGCTGACTACAGGACACACTGGGATTTCGCAGGAGTAGGTTTGAGGTGGAGACAGGCTGGTAGGGCGGGGTCAATCAGTGGGCGTCTTCCTCTTGTTAGCTTTGGCACAGCTGTTCGGTCCTTCTTCAATTTTTCTTGTTGCAGGTTCTTGTATGAGGAAGCAAGGTTCAAGGGTGCCCCTAAAAACTAGATTTCGGGGCGTTACAGGTTGGTAAAAAGATTGGGACCAATGGGTCCCTTCCCATGGGTGGGTACACCCCCTATTATGCCACCCTTCAGTGGGAGGGGGGCATAAGCCTTTCCCTGGTTGGCTGGGTCCCCCCATCTGCAAGATGGCTGGGACTGAGAGTTGTGCTTCACCTCGCTACCCCACATGATGGGTGGAGTTAGCAGAGGTGGGCACAACTCTCTTCCTCACTTGTTATTTCTACTGGTTCTTCCACCCAAACAGGGGGTCAGAACCAGTGAGGACCAGTTGTTGAAATAAGCAAGTGGCCTGGGGAAGCCCACAACGGCGGCACGCCTTTGATGCTTCCCCTTTGTGAACCCTGCCCATCCTGGGGGAGGAGGCTTGGCACCTCGTCCCAGGATGTGCATTGTTGCAGGCCCCAAAGAACAGCAGGCTATTAACTCAGGGGTCCAGAAACATGTCTGGTAGTGGCAGCTGAAAGCAGCCACTCAGCCTGGACACTAGTGGTTGGTCGTTTTTCAGGGGGCATCTCTAAGATGCCCTCTGTATGCATTGTTCATTAAACCCACACTGATGCCAGCGTGGGATTTAATGTGCTGTGAAGTTTGATACCAAACTTCAGTTTTCAATGTAGCCATTATGGGGCTGTGGAGTTTGTAATGACAGACTCCCAGCACCATATACTCTTAATGGTAGCACTGCACTTACAATGTCTAAGAATGGACTAAGACACTAGAGGGGTACAGGGCTCAGGCACCTGTAGCCTCACCACTGGTATAGTGCACCCAGCTAGAGGGGTGATTGATCTATGTCAGGGCAGTGGGTTGTAGGCATGGCACTCAGGGATGTGTGCCATGTCGACTCTTCACTTTGTTCCGCATCAAAACACGCAGCCTGCAAAGGCAGTGTGTGAGTGTAAGGGTACAGGACCTCTAAGGGTGGCACAATAAGTGCTGCATCCCTTAGAGGTTTTCCCTGTTCAGTGCCCTGGGTACCTGTGGTACCATTTACCAGGGGCTGACCTGTCGCAAGAGATACCATTCGGGTTTAGGCTTCAATGCAGTTTTAGGGAAAGAACATAGGCCCTGGGTACCTGATTAGCAGGAGCCAAGGGCACACTCAGTCAAAGCAAATCAGCAGTTCAGCAAAAAGTGGGGGCTACCATGCAGAAAGAGGGCACCCATCTCACAAACATCCTATGGGGTCCGACGGCAACTGGAGAGGGATGTAGCTACTCATGAGGCAATCCTCGGCAGACTAGAGGCGGAGATGCCCACGGCCCCCCAGAAACTGACGGAGTGGTGTGCGACCAAGGAGGCCCTGACAGACCTCCGTAGACTAGAAAAACATGTCCATACGGCCTACCGCCAAAGACTTTACAGAGAAGGGGACAGAACAGGAGCTCTATTGGTGGGACTAGTGAGGCAGGAAACCACTGTGGCCCCAATAATGCAGATCCACACTGACAGAGGGACATTAGTGAACACAAGGAGCGATAGCAGAGGCATTGGTGTGCCACTTACATGCGGTATATAAAGGGCGATACCAAAGGGGATGATGGATGGAACGTTTGAGCCAATCAAACACTCACCTCCAGTCAACTGATCTGGGTTTAATTCATCATCATTCTTCATCTCACTCCGCCACCCCAGTTCAGACATGGCCATATGCAAATCAGTCTGACCCTGTGCCTCATGGGAACAGTCCAGCCCGAACTGCCAAGCCATGTCTTCCCTGGACCGAAACGAGCATCCTGGGACCGGTTTCGGGTTTAAAACCCTCATCAGCCAGCCTATCTTGAATCCAGTGGCAAAGTGAGCAAGGGACCCACGTCTGGATATACCCTGCCAACTTAGGGCGAACAAAGCGATACCAAAGGGGATGATGGATGGAACGTTTGAGCCAATCAAACACTCACCCCCAGTCAACTGATCTGGGTTTAATCCAGCATCATTCTTTAGCTCACTCCGCCACCCCAGTTCAGACATGGCCATATGCAAATCAGTCTGACCCTGTGCCTCATGGGAACAGTCCAGCCCGAACAGCCAAGCCATGTCTTCCCTGGACCGGAAACAAGCATCCTGGGACCGGTTTCGGGTTTAAAACCCTCATCAGCCAGGCTATCATGAATCCTGTGGCAAAGTGAGCAAGGGACCCACGTCCGAGCATACCCTGCCAACTTGGGGCAAACAAAGCGATACCAAAGGGGATGATGGATGGAACGTTTGATCCAATCAAACACTCACCCCCAGTCAACTGATCTGGGTTTAATCCATCATCATTCTTTAGCTCACTTCGCCACCCCAGTTCAGACATGGCCATATGCAAATCACTCTGACCCTGTGCCTCATGGGAACAGTCCAGCCCGAACTGCTGGACTGTTCCCATGAGGCACAGGGTCAGACTGATTTGCATATGGCCATGTCTGAACTGGGGTGGTGGAGTGAGCTAAAGGATCATTGCAATTATTTCACCAAGTTGAATTTATTATCTGTACAAGTGGTAAAAATGATCATGGACAATGCTGAGGGCTTTAATCAAAAAGGGTTGATGTAGTACAGTTCTATCGAGTGTCAAAAAATACCTCTAACCAACAGCTAAACATCCTCTACCACAAACAATTGGGTGTGATACAAAGCTGCTGATGGTCACTTTAAAAGAGGACATGAGGGCAGGTTCCATAGATGGTTTTGCTGCCCCTGCCCCAAGCCACAAATAATATGGTGCGACACAAAACAGTTGCAGGTAACTCACTATAATGCCCCTCCATGCATCAGGTAAGCAGAGTGGGGCTCAGGCAGAGTTTGTGGGAGAAACTGCGGTTCCAAGAATGGAACTGCAGTGCTTTAGACATAGAATTGTCTCATTAGCGGGCCGCCACCTAAACTTGCGGCATGCCCCAAAAGAAAAGAGAGGTGCAATGTGACGTACCTTGGCACCCAGGAAGGAAACAGTGCCCCACCACACTGAGCCGTGGCGCACCAGAGTTTGAAAAACAGGTACTGCAGACTGAGCTGCGTCCTGAGGCGGTGGAGCGGGAACATCGCAGGCTGTGACTCACTGCGCAGCATAACAATCCTTGGCATTTTATCTTGATTTGGGCATTAAACCAATTTCATACATCAATGCCCTTTTCCTAATACTCTACTGTGATCACCTACACAGGAACATGTATGCAGGTGCATATTTGAAATCCACTAGAAAGATAGCTCGTCACCCTGGACCGTCAAGGATGCCCTGTTAGGATCATGTTTGAACCACCTTAAAATTACTCAACCTCGAAATCATGTGTGAGGATCTCGCTGTAATTAATGGTGATACAGTCACTAGGATTAAGGAGGCCAATTTACTAACTTATTCCTACTACCCCTCCTAGGGTATAGTCCATCAACCAGGGCTCTTCAGTCACCTCTGTCCTGGGCTTTTCTTTTAATCTGACTCTAGGTGTAACACATCTCCTTGCTGTCAGCCTTCAGGCCTCGGTGCCAATTATTTCTTGGTCTTCCTCTTTTCCTTTTCCCTTGAGGGTTCCAGGTCAGGGCTTGCCTGGTGGTATTTGAGGCAGGCTTGCGGAGTGTGTGACCTATCCAGCCCCAGTGTCTTTTCATGATTTTTTTCTTGAGCAGGGAGTTGGAAAGTCTGCTGCCATAGGTCATTGTTGCTGATAGTTTTTAGCCAGCGGATTTGAAGGATTTTCATCAGGCAGGTGTTGATGAAGGTCTGGACTTTTTTGGTGGTGGTCACTGTTGTCCTCTACATTTCTGGTCTGTACAGAAGAACCAATTTTACATTGATGTTAAAAAGCCTGATTTTGGTTTGCAGCATTATGTCATTGGAGCTCCAGATGATCTTTAGCTAAATGAAGGCAGCCCTTTCTTGGCCATTTCTTGCCCTGACATTGGCGTCTGTGCCACCCTGCTTGTCTCTGACACTGCCCAGGTAGGTGAAGACCTCAACTTCTTCTAGGGCGTCATCAGCAAGAGTGACTGCAGTTGTGCTGGCCGCATTAGCCTTCAGAATCTTATTTTTTCCCCTGTGAATGTTGAGGCCAAGTTGCGCTGATGTGGCTGCCACCTTGTCGGTCTTCTCTTGCATTTGCAGATGGGTATGGGGGAGAAGGGCCTGGTCGTCTGCAAACTCCAGGCTGTTGAACTGCGTCCAAGGTTTCCACTGGATACCATTTCTTCTCATTGCTGTGGATGTCTTCATGGTCCAGTCTATGGCCAGCAGGAAGAGAAAAGGCGAGAGCAAAGGTGGGAGACTCTGGTCCTCACTTGGAAGGCTTCTGCGAGTTTTCCTTCGTGGACTATCTTGCAGGTCATTCCCTCGTAAGAGTTCCTAATGATTATTTATCTGGAACACCGTAGTGACGGAAGAGTTTTCAAAGGGTCTCTCTGTACACTCTGTTGAATGCCTTCTCCTAGTTGATAAAGTTGACATAGAGGTGGGAGTTCCATTCCTTTGCCTGCTCAATTATGATTAGGCTGTCCGGAATTCGGTTTAAACCGAATCTGACTGACAGTACCATACCGAATGAAAATCAGCTGACCCGGTTTAAACCGAGTGTCACTGATTTTCAGAGTTGACGGGGGACAGGAGCTGTTGTGGACTGCCGTCTCTCTGACTGCGGCCGCACCCGAGTACTTCACAGGTTTTTAAAAAGACCATTTAGATAACGAGGCTTTGTTGTTCTTTCGCCCCTTCTCAGAGCCCCTGTGGGTGGGGCTGAGCGCAGAAAGGCTCTTCATTGCCAGGTTTATGCAGTGTGACCAGATTGAGTCCTGCCCCCAAGTAGCGGTGTGTATATATCCAGAGGCAATACAAATCTGTGACGCATTTTTTTTCCAAGCATATTTTGGCATCTTTCCGCGCAGGTTAGAAATCGCCTAGAGATGTTGTACCCCTCCCAGAAATTCTAAAAGGGCTGTATTTAAGCCGTCGCTGCAGGTGGAGTGCTCCTAAACTCATTTTTGGGGCCGAGACTTTTTCCATCCACAGGCTTTGATCTAGAGCGAGAGAGTGAAATGCAGAAAACTGAGAAATAAGCAATTAGAATCATGCGAAAAGAGTGACCAAGAGAGAAAGCAGTGTTTAAAAGCACCTATTACCGTGAGATCAATAGACAGGAAGTGTATGGAGGTGGCAGAAATACACATGACGTGGAAGCAAAACTAGGCAGGCTTGGTATTCAGCAACCCTGCCTTTCGGAAATAGCTCAAAAGAAACAATTCTGACTCGATGTAGTAACAATAGTTGTTATAATGTTAATTAACAAATGTAAGGAAGAATCCGGTCAGAAAGGAAGGAGGCATAACAGGGGCCAGCGAAGGGGGCTGCTGTAAATATAGACTACCCCTGCTACCGACACTGACTGAGGTGCCATGATGGAGGCTCAGCTGAGGCGCGCTGGGCCGGACACGCAGCACCTCAACATAGAGTGACTCACACTGAATCACCAGGTCACATGATTGTGTCAGTGTCAGTCATGGGTGAGATCCGTGGGGCAACAATGCAATGGGGCACTTAACTGAGGGACGCGAGGGTGCAGAGCCCCTTGTGGCAGGACGCAGAGAGAAAGTGTATGGGGTGGAGAGAGCAGGAGACTAGCACTTAGTTATTAAGACTCACAAAGGGGGCGGCTCAGGAGGGGAATGTGCGTGAGAAAGAGCTACTCATGTCCTAAATATATATCACTTAGGCTGCTCCGTAAACATTCTGGATAATTATACTTAGACATGCCAACACTCCCGATTCAGGCGGGAGACTACCGATTTCATGGCTAGTCTCCCGCCTCCCGATTCCTGCAAGCAAAAACCCGATTCCTCGGGTTTCAGCAGACAGGGCTTGGTATTGTGTAACGTGCTAATTCTTCCAGCAATAGTCAGAATTGCGATGCAGGAGGTCTAGAAGAGGTGAAAACCAACAAAGCCTCATTAACAAGTGAATGGTCTGTGAAGTACTGCAAGGGGGGGGGGGGGGCGGCGGCTGTGTGTGTGCCCGAAGCTGTTTCAGCCCGGGCTGACGGGGGAGGGAGGGGGGGTGTATGCACTGACCGCAACCTGCCAGGCCAGTGCAAACTCTTGCATCCCCCTCTTTCTCTGCCTGCCATTGCGCTCTATGCTTCTGAAAGTTGATAAAAAAAACACGTGAATTTGCTTTCAAATGTCCGATCCTGCAGCAGCCACTTCCAAAGTCCATACATGACAGAAACCCGATTGAAGGCCCCATTCTCCCGATTATTTATTTATTATTTTTTTTTTAAAATCTCCGACTTTGCTTTTCTGAAATGTTGGCATGTATGCTTAAATACAACCAGGCCAGTTTAATTGTGTTCATTAGCTTGGAACTAACTTGATAAACTGTGAAAAACATTTTCTTTTTCACTTCGTAATTGTTACAGGTTAGCCACAACTTTCTAAAAACACGTTTCTGAATATATTCCCATATTTAGAGACCATTCGACTACATCTACATATACTATTGACGCAGAATAGATGGCACCTCTCAAAATAACGTGAGCGTTTCGAATTGCTGTATCTGGTTGTAAAATGGCGAGTCCACATTTTCCTGCCCGGATCTAAAGTAAAAGTGTGTGGTGAATAAAAGACGCCAACAATTCATCTGGTGCACCACAAATTCTTTGGCAGCGGAAAAGCGCTATCTCCCAACCGAAAGGGCCATTTATTTCTGAAACCTTGTCAGGCTACTGCAAATTATGAAATCAACCAGGGTTGTAAACAAACAATTATGAAAGAGTAAATTCAGAGTAGAGGTGACTCAACGCAAAACATTAGAAAACATAGTGAGCGCTTTCGAATGCTGACTGGCGCCAGGCATTCTGACGTTCAGTGGGGACTGTAAACAGTACTTGATATGTAAAGTATTATTACGTAAAAGCGCCCACAGTATTTATTAGGCGCTCACTGCTGGGGCTACCGAATTCTTGATGATGCAGCATGACTCTTTCTTCCACCTCTCTACACTTCCCATCTCTTTATTTATACCCACGTAGGTTCCCTTTTAATCTCTTCTTTCACCATATCCTACTGTGGAGAAGTGTGGCTCAATGATTAGAGCGGCAGACCCTGATGCAGAGGTCTAGCCTGGGACCAGGGTTCAATTCCCCGCCTTGGCGGGTCTTGGGCTCAAAAATTCCACGGACCTGATAATTCTCGTCTCGGTGCCATTCCAATCATGGAGTCCCACTCTGCAACTCTGGGCAATAGCTTGCTTAATCTCCACAACGGCCCCTGGCCTCCACCTTGGGGGTGCCCAGGAGTGGACGCCTCACAGGCAAGGCCAGGATGGGTTCCACAGCGGTATTCGTACAAGCGCCTTGAGACCCTTGCGGGTGAGTAGTGCGCTATACAAGTATCAATTACACTTTGTATTCCCCATTCGCCCATTCTCTCTTTGGATGAAGATCCTATTATAATAAATACGTCCAGAACCGCCGATGCCCACCACCTCCAGCCACTGGCGCAAATCAAGCTAAGTGCAAAGTGCTCAGGCCTTGCACAGGGGCACGAAGAATGTTAAGCGGGCACTGCGCCTCGTACAGTAGATATTTTGCAGTACTAATACAAACAGATATTAATGGATTGTATGTCCTACAACAAATAAAACCCGCTGCGTTTGTTCCAGTCAGTGCCCATGCCATGCACTGGATAGGGTATGGAAAAATCCCAAAGACCCGGCAAGCACGAGAAGGCGCGTCACCCCGGAGGCAAATTAATACTGGAAGTCTGAGTGAAGGCTGCAGCAGCGGGAGGAGGCTTCGCTCTCGGAGTGAACCCGGTGCACACTCAAAGCAGGGCCAGTTTCAGCGAGCCCAGTGTATGCACTTACTCCAATGTTTGTATGAATGGAGTTAGAATAGTAAATTACAACCCCTCTCTTATAAATGCACTTTCCTAAATGTTTCTTAGAATAGAGTTGTATGCACTTTCCACAGTGGTTGTTAAACTGGAGTTAAAATAATGTATTTGATTCCGACGCACCCAGTTTGCTATACTTTCTCCAATGTTATTTAGACGACAGTTATAACATCAAATCTTAACCCCACCCCATGTATGCGCTTTTCCCAATGCTTGTTAGCCAGGAGTTAAAATAGTACATTTGACACCCCCCCCCCCCCCCCCCCCAAATAGAGAGCCACTGCAGGATCGGCGCCAGTCTAATAGAGCCAGACAAATAGGGAAGCCCCTTCCATTCTCTGCAGTTGTTCAATGTGGGCCATCCCCCAGACTCCCACCCCGTAGGTTGCTGCCGCCTTTGTTTTAGCTTGGTAAATGTTTTTAATCGTGTCCACGGGGCTGGCTCCCAGCTTCTTAATAAAACCTTTTATAGCTTGTAGGCTTCTTTCCACACCCAGGGCTCTTGCTGCCACCTTTCTCTACTGTCTCATCACCAAGCCTAATTTTTTAAGCTCTTACCACTTACTTTTTCATCTCTTTCTCTCAGGGCCCCTGTACTTTCATTAGCTCAAAGTGTCCGCCTTTCTGCCAGCAAATTCAAATGATTCTTATTGACATTACCAGTTATACCAATGTTGCCAAACTCAACACATGACGCGTTTAAACTGACTTCACAGCGATATTGATACACAGTTTCGGTTTTGAGAGAAAAGTATAACTCTATGCCCCCACATATTGTGTCCATGATAAATTCAGCATGAATTATTTTTGTAGCTAGGTTAAATTTCATCCCTAATCACGACTTGTAAAAATGTATTTGGACCTCATATACACTGTATGTACACTGTCTATATCACATGCATCAATGAAGAAAGCAAGCAATAAAAAAAGCAACGCGTTCCATAAACACCGGTAAAACACCGTTTCAGTTGTTTTTTATGGGGCGAAAATGAGTAACCACTGAAAAGCACTGTTTTTTTGAGGTTTTGAAATCACTGGAAAACACTGAAAAAACACCACCAGAATTCACCAAAAATAGAAACTGAAAACAGGAAAGCCTAATTATGATGCACATTGTTGCAATCTGGTCTGTACAGGATGTATCTTTGCTGAAACCAACTTGCTGATCTCGCAACATGAGCATCAACTCGTTCCGTCATTCTGTTCAGCATGACTCTATTGAACACTGCCTTGGGCTGATAGAAGAGTTATCCCTCTCTAGTTTGTACAGTCACCTTTCTTGGGGATCTTGATGAGATATCCCTCCTTCCATTCTAAAGTCACCTTTTCCTCTTCCCTGATCCTTCCAAACATGGGGTAGAGCATGTCTACTGATGTTTCAATGTCTGCCATCAATGCCTCTGCAAGGTTCCTGCTGCCTTCCCATTTATCAGATGTTTGATGGCTTGCCGTATTTCTTCCTTGGTTAGTCTACTGCAGCTGATTGGCAGGTCCTTGTCAGCTGGCTGTATGCCTGGTGGAGCCTGTCGCACAGGCTGGTTCATCTGAGTGCTCAACCCATCTTCATTGTTGGCCTTCCTTACCCATGATTGTCTTCCCTTCTTTGTTTTTGACATGTCTTTCTGGCTTGCTGTATGTGCTGGAGAGATTACTTGTCATGTTGTTGAGTTCTTTCAAGTTTCCATGGCTTGCTGCTTCCTGGGCGTCTGTGGCAAGACCATCAATGAATTTTCATTTGTCTGCTCTTAAGCTGTTGCTTGCCACGTGTAGAAAGCAAATGGAGATGGAGAATATACCAGCCTGGCTCTACAACAAGATGCTAAGCATAGTAGGGAGACTACTTAAATTGCTAAAGCATGGAGAACAAATTGAGATACATTTAAAGAAGGAGAGGATCCCCAGGAGGAACCACCCCAACGGGATATGTGTCTGTCCCTCTCTCTAGCCATACTTAACCTAAGCTGCTTTACGATACAGAATGTGTAAAGAATATAGCCCACCGAAAGGAGGGAGCTCAAGCGTTTTATTAGGCTAGAATGTTCCGAATGTTGAGGGTGTAAATGCCTAGTCAGCAATCATCTTGCCTTGCCTGTAATGCTATTATATCGTATTTTTTCCAACAAAAAACTGCCACATTATAGTAATCTTGATTGGAAAATGATGTCCTTCCATGTTAAATGACAATAAGTTTGAAGAGCACTAGGCGTATGTGAAATACTGATGATAGTTCTGTCTAAACAAGATCAATTTTCTCTAATTTTAATGTTGTGGGCTTGAATGGTTCATCACTTGTGCTGTGGCTCCCTTTTAAGTTTCTCTTATTCCTTGCTACCAATAACCCCATAACGTGTGGAAAAAAGATCAGCACACATTATGAACTAATAAACATGAAGCATGAGTGGCCATTGTGAACCGTGGACTCTCTCTCTGGGGAGGACACACAGTGGCCATCATTATGTGGTACACTATACAACACTGGGCAAGACTCTGAAACATCAGGACCCCAGGCTTAATACAAATACTCACATAACTCATCTCTTTGGTGCGTAAATTCTCGGTCAATATTGTTTGTCTCTTATCAATTAGGTCAGTTATGAACTTGTTCAATTTGTGACTAGCCAGACAGTCTGACCATCAGTATGTTGGACACATTTTGTGGGGCTATTACAGAGTTTTTGTTTTTATTTCTCACTCACCCTCACATTGCCTTTTCCCTTTTAACCGTTGGGCTCTAGGTCTGAGCCGGGGTTCAGGATGCGTCGTTTCTTCCATGTGTTCTGTTTTCCTTCTGCTTTGACATTGGGTGCTGTCTGATTCTTGCATTTCGATGCTAAGCAGGTGTGCCGCTCTGTCTGTCAGAAGTGGCGCATTGTACTTTGATACTCAAAACCTATGCCAAAGTGATTCGTCCATTTATATCTTATTGTTAGACCTGTAAGTTTTAGGGTGGTCTTCCCCCAAACTTTTTGCCTTACTCCTACTATTGTTGCTAAATTCGTTTTTGTTGGCCTTAGGGTTCTGCACCCTTTACCACTGCTAAGCAGTGCCATATCGCTTGTGCTGTCTCCTTTAAACATGGTGAAAATGTCTTACACCCAATTGGCACATTTTAATTTACTTGCGAGTCTCTAGTAAAGTGATTTGTCCAGGGCCTATAAACTAAATGCTACCAGTACGTGTGCAGCTCTCAATATGCCACTCCCTTAAGTAGCCTTTTAAACATATCAGAGGCCTGCCATTGCCGCCTCTGTGTGCAGTTGTAAACTGCCATTTTGACCTATTCTAATAAATGTTTTGCCAGGCCTAAACCTTCCATTTTAATACATATAAGTCACCCTAGGGTCGGCCCTCAACAGCCCACAGGGCAGGGTGCAGTGTATTTAAAAAGTGTGACATGTACTTTTAACTTTTACGGGACAGAAAATGCTCCAACCATCTTGAACCCTGCCCCTGGACTCTGACTGTTGTAATTCCTAACCCCACCCCCACCCCCTCCCCCTCCCGAGTGGTGCCCTTCCAGTTCTGGACCCTGTAAATTGGGCTAAAGATACTCTGCCAGTTGTGTACTAACCAGAGCTGACGCTGCGCAACGAAACCTGATTCAGCTGTTTGCAGCACCTCATCGGAACCAATACAGCGTCGACGTGAGCCCACATCGCAGGCTGCACATCTCATCAGAACCACCACTGCACGACATAATCTCAATGTGGACATTGCAGCTTCTCATCAGAACCAACACAGCACAACGCAGCCTTGATGCAAGCCCGAATCGCAGTGCTCCGGCACCGCCGCCGCACGATGCATTCTCAAAGCAATCCCACATCACAGCCATCAAAGCTCTTCAGAACCACTGATGCGAGACGAATCTTCGACACGGACCTCACATCGCTCCTCTGGACTGCCGCTGTGCGATGCAATGCTCCACAACCAGGATTTAAGATACATATTTTGCGCGGTACTAACTTGTTCCCTGTGTCCGACTTGCGCTCCATTGCTGCCGGTCTGAACTTGTTTGTCCCGGTCCAGCGTGACAAGATAACCACAGTTGCTGCTTTGTGCTTTTAAGCTCTATTTTTACCTTAATCTTTAAAATTGCATATCTCAAGTTCTACTAAATGGAATTCTGTCATTTTGGTGTCAATTTATTATATTTTACACTATATTTTTCTAAATTCTTGTGGGGTTTTTCTTGTGTTGTGTTTTTCCTCTGTTACGGTTTGTGTGCTGCATAAATACTGTACAAATTGCCTCTAAGTTAAGCCTGACTGCTTTTGTGCCAAGCTACCAGAGGGTTAAGCACAGGTTAATTTGGGGTTTGCTTGTGTTTCACATTGACATGAATTGTGATTGCTGCTTGAATAGGGTTTCACCCCACTCAACCAGTAACCTAGTTCCTCACACTTATGCATTACTATCTTATTTTGTCGGTGTAGGCCAAATCTGGGTTGCACAAATGCATGTCCTGAAACAGAACCCTCAATGTTGCTGAAACACAATCTAATCCTTGCTCCAAGCTGCTTGCAGGTTTCTTTCTTCTGTGTTGAAGCTATGAAGTTTTCCTATTGTCTCTGGGTCTTCGTATTTCTTCTTCACTTCTGGGTCCAACTCTGTCGACCCTTTCAATCCAACTTTCCGTCTCTCTATCGCCAAGGGTGATGGAAAAGAGACCTTGGCAAACTGCTCTGGATCAGCTCCCATTGCTCCCTCTTTTAGACCATTGTTTCTTCTATTGTGCCTTCTAGACCTGTTTTGTAGGTCTTCTCATTTTAGTTTTACTGCTTTCACTTGCCCTCTCAGGTTGACGATTGGTCTCACAGAAAGGAGTCCTTCTTTTCCGCAATGTTGATCCTGGATTCAGCGTCTAAAGTCCTCCCTCCCACTGACTCAAAGTCTTTTCTGAGGTCAGCAATTTTAGTGCCCAGATCCTCCTTCAAGTCATCCAGACTCTTTATCATATCTGTCTTTATTTTCTGCACGTTCAATTTTAAAGCTTGCACACTTGGGAGGAGATCCGAAGCGCCATATTCATCAAAGACAAAGTATTCACAGCACTCACTGTTCTTCGCTGTGGCATGCCTTCTATTGAAAGAGAAGCTATAGTAGTATAGAAGGCAGTGACCTTTTTCTGAGAATGTTTTATGGAGGGCATAAATTCACATGTTGGTACTTCTGAAAGTTCCCTGTGCACTCCAGGTGGGCATCTTGACTATGGCGTTGGGCCAAATCATGTACTATCCACATTCAAATTCACATTAGCTCTGAAGAGTAGTTGTCAGAACCCATTTCAGGAGGCAATGGGACAGACGGGTTACTGGGCCAACCATTGAGAGTTGTGGCCTTTTCCTCCTGGTGTCATGGGACTGACCTGCTATGGGTCCTGAATAGCTGGCCCAAGTACTACCCTTCCAGCACTTGACTCTCAATGGCAGCGTGGGTCAAGCAGTCGCTTCTAGGGGGAAGCGAGGGGAAGAGGGTGTGTGGACGGGAGGTAGGTACAAGACATACAAAGATGCAAGACTCAAATTACGAAAAGTAGCCCCAATAAAGCAGATTTTCACTCATATGCTCTTTTGTGATAAAAGGAGCATTTGGTAGTGGCACACAAAGTATATAATCAGAACATTAAAAAATATCTACAGCCTCTTAAGATCGTTGCACTAGTATTTTCCTGGACAGTATCCTCAAATCCCCCCTTCGCTTCTAACGTGACTGGTTATTCCCCATTTGATAATGTAGGTGACTTTCAGCTGTGACCCACACTGATCACCATGTGATAAAGTCTTGTTCTGACCTTGAGACTCAATTTGAGAAGTGCTACATGCTAACTTTGTGAATGTCCCAGGAAGGCGTGATGGCTTATAACAGT